>NC_052509.1:50745063-51945063 GCF_014356525.2 Nilaparvata lugens
TTGCTCTGAAAACTGGATTCTCATTCATAGGCAATAGATCCATTCACAGTTTACCAAGAATCTATTTCGTTGGAGCCGACAACTATCCTTAGGTTGATAGGTGTTAAATGCTATTCCAACCGTTTAAGGAAAAATTGGTAGCACGGCAAATGTTACCCCTGTGGTGGGACAGAATTACAAAATAAATATGTCCCAAATGGTACACCATGAAATCCCTGGTTATAGAAATTATTAGTAGATAGATATCTTGATAGGTTATGAATGGTTTGTTGCTGAGTGGGAAGTCGGTTCAAGAGAGATCAAGTTTTAATGAATCAGTGCATATTACAAAATGGCAAACATTAAAAATGATCTGAATCTTATAGCATTCTTAACACATAGATTTGATGAGCAAAATGCTAATTTTGATGCTAGGTTTGATGAGATGAAGCAAGAATTTGCTAGCATTAGACTAGAGCAGGCTAGTATAAACCTTTTATTGAAAAATGCACACGAAACATTGAAAGATGATCATGAAGATAGTAATGTTAAGATACAAGATCAACTCATTGAAGTTTCTGACAATGTAGGCCTAGTTACTGTTGTTGAAAAAATCAACCCTAATGAGATAGTAGAATTGAGTAAAGAAGTAGGTAGGGAGTTGTCTTTATTGAAAGTCAACTATCAAGAAAGTACTATTGCTACATTGAAGGTTAGGAAAACAGTAAACAAATCAAATGTTTCTATGGATCAGATTACTACATCGAAAGTTAGGAAAACAGTAAATAAAATGAATGATTACATGAGACAGGTTTCTGTGGAGGTTAGGAACAATGTAAACAAAATGAATGTTGCTTTGAGTCAAGTTGATGAGTTCAACTTTCAACTGAGAATTGAAAAGGTGTATGCAATGCATTCTCAAGTGAACATGACTGACTTTTGTGAGCAAAATGGCTTTGTTAAAACAAATGAACCCATGAATAAAATTATGTTCTTGAAGAAAACGAAACACAAAGTCACCATTGATGTGTTAGTATTCAAAGGTTGTTTCAAGTTGCTTATTACAAGATGATGACAGTGAATCACATGATGAAAGGGTATTCCCCAACACACAATGATTAGGAATCCTGTGTCATGCCGGGATTCAGAATAGCAATGACCGTAAATACTACGTATGGTAAGAGTCCATAATTGTATCTTTTTTCTTTCCTGTAGCCTATTTTCTTGGCCCTTAATCTTTTCAATTTTCGATTCTTTCCTGTCTTTGTGTAATATTCAGTAAATTTCTTCTATGATGCACATCTTAACCAATCTTGTCCATAGTCATTTAAATTTGTATTTTTTCTGAAATAATATTAGAAGTTGAAATAGTAGCTTATTTTCCTAATCTTTAATCTGTTGATAAAACTTAACTTTTCTAAAATCTATCCATTGTAGTGTAAAGAATTGTTTGCTTGTGACATATTTTTTCATCATGTATCACTTATTTTGTGTGTGTTGTTTTAGGGAATTTATTTACCCAGTTTTCTTTTTCTCTTGTTTGTATTTTTTAGGGAACTTATTTACCCAGTATTCATCTTGATCATCTTTGTATTATAATCTTGAAATGTTTATACTTATTATACAGTCTTTAAATTTTAAATTATTTTAAAAAATAAATGGTTCAATTTAAAACGTTTTGTTATATTATTAATTGAAATAAGTTTTTGTGATTGATATCTTTTTCAAAATTTTTAAATTTGTTTGTTCTATAAATTTTGATATGATTGATTATCGTTTGAAATGGATGCTGGAGTGTATGTAGAATTTTTAGTGGGGTTTGTTGATAGAATTTTGCTGGTATGTGATTGTTTTTTGAGATGGAAACCCATTATTGCCTAAAGAAGAAATAACAGAGGTTATGACTTAGAGAGGCAGTAATGAGATAATATTTTTTGTGTTGATTACTTATGTTGATTGCCATAGATGCAAAATAATGATTAATAATGTTGATTGCCATAGATGCAGATTACTTATGAATATTGTTTGCCTTTGAAGCAAAATATTATTGATGTTTTGAATGGTTTCTGTTTAATGATTGATAGTAAAGTTTTGTCATGAAATGTAGTTTGTGTTTAGAACATTGAAAAGTCGAAATAAACTATAGTATCCAACAAACGATGATTAACAATATTAAATAATTTGCTTTTTATACAATTTTTGAACAAAAATTAAAACTAAATAATTTCGAAACCCTGAATGATAAATCATAAATGTGAAATGAACTTGCTATAAATGCTATAAATGAAATGTTATACTAAATGATAATGAAATGCATATATATTATGAAATGATTGTGAATAGAAGACCAATGTCTGAAATTATTGAAATATGTATTGAAATTAAATTTTGTTGTGATAATCTGATGTTTTTTTACAATTTTGATAATGATACAGAGTGTTATGAAATTATATTTCTATTTTGAAGAATGGATTAAAATTTGATATTTGAACAGTGAATAGATGAAAATGAATTTTTTTAAATTTATCATTGATATGTCCATATTTCACAATTTATGTATTGCTGACTGTATAATAAGATGTTAACAAATTTCAATTTCATAAATACTTAAAAATAATTTTCATGTGTATTAGATTGTATTGATAGCCTAATCAAGTTTTTCTTTTAGTTTATAAGCATTTTAAGATAACAGGTACAGCACAGACATTAACATTGAAATAGTTATCATGTGAATCTCGAAATCAGCAACAAGTGAACGCCATGAAGAGTGTTAAGAACATTTGGGTGATTTTCGAACTAGTGTGACATAACTACGCCAATATCTACGCCTAAATCTACGCTGCGGCCTACACCAATAACTACGCCAATGTCAACACCAATATCAACACCAATAACTACGCCAAAATCTACGCCGATGCCTGTGCTGATGCCAACGCCAATATCTACGCCGATGCCTGCGCCGAAGCCAATATCTGCGCCAATGCTGATGCCAAAATCTGTGCCAATGCTGATGCCTACACTAATACCTACAACAATATCAACACTAATAACTACGCCAAAATGCCAAAATCTACGCCGATGCCTGTGCCAATATCAATGCCTGCGCCAATGCCAATAGCTACGTCAATGCCTGCGCCAATGCCAAAATCTGCGCCAATGCTGCACCAATGCCAATAGCTACGTCAATGCCTGCGCCAATGCCAAAATCTGCGCCAATGCTGCACCAATGCCAATAGCTACGCCAATGCCTGCGCCAATGCTGATGCCAACACCAAAATCAACGCCGATGCCTGTGCTGATGTCAATGCCTGCGACAATGCCAATAGCTACGCCAATGCCAAAATCTGCGCCAATGCTAATGCCAATGCCTGCGCCAATGCCAATGCCTGCGCCAATGCCAATATCAAAGCCGATGCCAACGCCGACACCAAAGCATACGCCAATAGCAATGCCAATGCTTATTGCTGACTTTGTATCTCAAACTTCAACACTACTGCATTACCTGGAGGTAATTGCCATCCATGTTCACATTCACAACTTTGAATTCAGAAGAACAGTCACAGTATCATGAAAGAATGATTCAAAAAATCCTCTCCTAAATTATTCCTGTATGCAGAACTCTAAACCTTGAAGGCTGAAAATATCAAAAAACCAAACCTTACCTAAATTAATCCTGTATGCAGCGTCTATCTCTTTTCCAAAAAACGAATTACATTGTCATTTCAAGCCTGAAATGTACATTGTATAATTACAAATATGATACAAAATTTATGTGACTCTGTATTGAATTTGGAATGCAGCCGTCTACTACAAACATGAAGCAATGCTAACTGAGATGTCACCTGTATCGAGTTTGATATGCATCAGTCGACTACAAGTATCAGCCCAACACTACGTGCATCCAGATCAGCCCAACACTTAACGTCATCACATTGGAGTCACACTTAACTGAAAATCATACTGAGTGCCTTAACGGACTGTTTTCCAAAATGTGCATCAATAAAATCAACCGCGTCAATAGTGAAAGAAATGAACATTTTTTGATTTATTGAAATTTTATGTGAAAATTAAATGTAACAATTCATCAATTCATTAAAAAAAAAAAAATAATAATAATAATAATTTTTTTATTCAACATACTAAATTTTTTTATGCAATAAAAATTAAATTTTCTATCTATTAATTTATGTGCAATTTCAAAAAACTATTCTTTACATATTAAACTTTCTGTTGAGATATTTTTCTTTAAATTATAAAGCTAAATCAAAAGTAATATTGATATTCTATATTTTGAGATATTGTTTGGAAACATATAACAAATGCTATTGATGAATTATTATAATAATTTTCAATTATAGGGTGACATGTATTGTTTTTCTAGAAAAAATTGTTACTGTTCTCGAATTTAAATTTCAACAATTTTCATTAGGGTCAATGTAAATTTTTTCTTTAAATTTTCAAACAGTAAAATTTTTTTATGTCAAGAGGGGGGTATTTGTAATATTACATTTTCTTCTCACATTTGAATCAAATCTTCAATTCGAGATCTATGGAACTTTATAGTAAATGTCAGAGTCATCAATAGACGGACAAACTTTTTGATGGAGAATTTATTATCGTGAATGTTTGTTGCATTGTTCCATGGTGTCACCGAGGCAGGGTTAACAAATTACTAGATAAATCGTTTATTTAAATAGAATATATATATAAATTTAAAATAACATTTTAAAATAAAGTTTTATTGAGAACAGATGTAGAATGTGAATTCTAAACTTATAAGTTATAATTTTTTGGTGATGTGTCTGAAAAAATCGATACTGAACGAGGCGTTGGCTTCGTGACTTGCAACTTATGTCTTTTCCTGTTCCTTCTTCTCTAAAAAATGGCTGGCTACAAGTGTTGTCGTGGAGTTTTGCTCTAAATCATTTCGTTTATTAATGTTTTAAATTGATTGATGGAAGCTATAGATAGTAATCGTCGAACAAACCCGCAAACAGACGACTCGAGGCTCTAGTCATAAGTAAGAACTTGATACGCTCGTTCAATGATCATGACAGTGTAATGTTAAAGTTGGTTAAGTTGAACATAAAATACTCACGTAGGAATAAAAGGGATAGAGTCTGTTCTCTTCGAGAAACCCGTACTCTTTCTTGGCGAGCATGTAGAGCAGTCCCCTCGGCCTTAGCCAGTCTCCCGACATGGGAAGTATGTTGACGGCATCACAGATCAGACAACGCATCAGGCGTCGATCCTGCAGGGCAGTCACCGTTTCGCTAGTCACTGTCGACAGTTTCACGCCTAAAACACAACAAACCATTCTAAAGAAGTTGACAAAAAAGCAACCATAAATTGAAAACAGCCCTATAGAGAGATACAATGAGAAAATATTTGACAATAGAAAATAGACTAATGCCTTGAAAAATGTATTTTTGAAAAGTAAATCAAAGATTTCTTCAGTTAGATTCTGCTTTGTTTAACGACAAACAAGAATAGCAACCCAGGTGCTTCGATGTGAATCAGGTGCTGTCTTTATAACGTAAAATGGACAATGGAAAGAAGCATGACCTACTTTTTGGGCTAGTATATGGATCAAAATTCGGGGGAGGAACAGGTTTGGGCTGTGCCTGTTGGTTAAAAACTAATCATTTTAATAAATTGAGAATCAATAAATGAATGAATCCATGGGGAAAAGATAGCACATGAAAGAAGATATCACATATCCTACCATATCACTATACCATACCTTGGTATAGGTAGTGTATGTTCCAAATTTGAAGAAAATTCTTTGTTTGTTAACTCAAGCCGATTACTGTCGACTACTGTTTGTTTTTACTGTTTTGGCCGGGTGAGAGTGTAAGAACGGCAGAGTATGAGAGACTACCATCGTCACATAGCTTCACGAAAAAGAACTACCAGGAGCATCAGCTAGAGTAAACATTGAAAATTGGAACATAAATGCCTTATACCAAGGGATATATTATTGTGCTATTATTCCTCTATGGACTCATTAATTTATTGATTCACGAGTCATTGAAAGATTAGGAAGGACCAACAGGTACAGCCCAAAACGGCCCTGGCCCGAATTTTGTTTCATATACAGTACTAGTCTATATAAGTTCCCTGTATTGCACTGTTGACGACAAATTTCAAACAATATTTGGAATTTATTATGATATCAATAGACAAGATGGAGTTCAATAATTATTCTAGACTTTACTACTGTTCTTGTGAAATAATATTACATATCCTACGGCTATAGCTGATAAAATAAACAAACGAGTTCACATATGCTGGCTATTATCATTGAATACATGCCTCTTCAATTGTCAAATTTACGTTATAGACAGCACCTTATTAACATCGAAAAACATGGGTTTTTAGCCTTGTCTATCGTAAGAAAAATCAGATCCCTTTATAGCTCTTCAACTCTGCCAAATCGTTTGTAGGTTATGAAAGATTATATTGATATTCAACAGTTTCTCAACTGTTAAAATTCAAAATTTTTAGTTTCTTGTTTTTGATTAAAAATTGCTAAATTTAATAAAAGTGGAATCATAACCTCATTTCGGACTTTTAAAATATTATCTAAATTTAGGGGAGAAACAGTACAAGTGTTCCTTAGTTTTTCTTTACCATTCAGTGCTTTCTTGTGAAAATAATAGATAAAATGAAATAAAAAATATTGAACTATCAGAATATTAATTCGTTAAGATGTATAAAAATATTAATTCAATCTATGCGATTAACTCGATCTTAATAGAAAGATTTATTTCATCTCAATAGTTAAGATATGAAAATAAGATTATTCTCTTACCTGATTTTATTCTATAAGTGAAATGATAAACATCAGCGACTAGTTTTGGAGAGGCGCCAAATTTGTGAATGAACAGTTCATCTATACAGGATGTGAGCTTTAATAGGTAGCTGTCTGTAAGGCCATTCTCGTTACCTGCAATAGTAATGAAATAAAATTAATCAACTGTAGTTGATAGAAATAGGATCAAATAATAATATTTGAATCGCTTCTAATGGTGCTGAGGAAAGTTCAACAAAAATTTAAATTAGTCAAAATATAACAGTTTTCATAGTTCATCAACAGTTATATGGATTTAAATCAAAATAATAAAACATTGACTTGATATGCGTCTCCTTCAACTGTGTTAAAATAATAAATGAGTTGAAGCATCAATGGACATTGAACAATCTACATTATATATCTCAATGAACATGCATTGTTAAAGTATAACTAGAAAATTGAACAGTTCTCTAAAAATCTCTAAGAATTTCCGGGTTAGTGGCCGAACTAAATTGGATTTGGCACAGCATTGATGTCATACTCAACAATTTCTTCATAAAGAGTCACAAACGTTTTAAAATAATACCGTTCGAAATGGAATTATCAAATAAAGATAATAGTTATAAATAGGTGATTGAACTAGAACTAACCTATTGTAAGACAGTCATCTTCATCGAATTGAATATATTTATCTAGATAGTTTTGTTGGAAGCCCCATACTTTTGGCAGAAGATGACGTGGGAATTTCGGCAAAGGTCCTGAAAACAGTAATTGACAATATTAATTAATTAAATATAATACAATAAATAAATAATTATTAATTGAAAAATAATAAATAATTGTAATACATTTTTAGAAAAGGTTCAGATCTAGGTGAAATGGAACAATTCTTAGTTAAAAGAATTTTAACATATTAGATAAATAGTGATGGTGATGTACTTGTGAAGACAAGCAATCATATATTTCACAAATCATTCACAAAGAGGCTCCATATGCACCTGCCGTTGAAAGGGTGACCACTCCAAGAGCCAAAATCCTCTAAACACAATTTATGAGTTTAATATTCGCTTCCCGGTGGTTCGGACCTCACCTAAAACTGTAGGTCCACTCATCTCTCATCATCATCATCATCATCATCATCATCATTATCATCATCCGTCTAGTTTTCATTCTACACACAAACTCAATCATTGTGGGGAATATTCACTATTTAATTGATGTTCTGTACTGTATAAATATTGATGATTTGTGAATGAAACATTTGATTTGATTACCGACGCATAAGCCTAGAGCTCATGTGGGCATCATTCTCAGCAAAAGAATATTCTCATTCAAAAGCCACTATATTAAAAATCTAGCAAAAATCAAAACATTGAATTTGGTGTGATTCTATGGATATGAATTGAAGCGTTAGGTAGAAGGTACGTACTTTCTTTGACAGGCACTAAAGGAATGAAATGGTTTCTAGCTGCATTGGACCAAGCTACGCAAATTGGAGGATTGGGGACGCCTTTCTTGCTACATGATTCGGGCGATGAAAGGCCGGGAAGGAAGAGAGCTGTAAAACAAACAAAAACATAACAATGACATGAACATTTACATTAACAGTATAGACTATTATTTGCTTTATTAGTGTTATCATCATCTTTATCCTCACAAATACAACATATACAGAGTGAGCATAAATTATTATTGAACACATTATTCATAGGTGATGAATAAAAAAATAACTAATAGTAGTAGCAAGCGTATTTTCATGGCAAACATTAGTGTAGCTTCTATAATTTGTGATTACATTAATAGAAACACAGTCGAATCAATGGTGGGGTGACACAGTCGGCTCAATGGTGTGGGGTGAAAGAGCGCCAGGAGAAAGCTATGTGCATTCTGTGATTTCACGAAAGCAAATACGTAATCGGTTATTATCGTTCAAATACATTTTCATTTAGACGTTTAGAGTAAGGAGGTCAAATATAAAGTTGTAAGCAAGGAAGTTATGTAATAATAATAATAAGCTAAAACAAAGAATTGAAGCCATAATTCAGGACACCACTTCAGATCGACAATGTATGGCGTGAAATCGAATATCGTCTAGACATGTTATGTGCAACAAAAAGTGCTCATATAGAAATTTTACGAACTTGTCATGTCTTATAAATAAAAAAAACTACTTTAAATTGGATTTTCAATAAATCATTATCCATGTAAATACACTTACTCATTTTTTTTATTCACCTATGAAATGTGTCCAATAATTTATGCTCGAACTCTGTATAATTTCTAGTTATCTAGAGTTTGGTTTCTAATGTCTTTGAATTTGCTATAATTTTCAATTTAGAATATAGTTTCCAATATCTAGCTTTGGGCAGAAATTGGTCTTAAATTATGTAAAAAAAAAGTTAAAGTAAATTCGTATGGCTTTTGTTGGTGGGGAGTCCCTTGCGGGAAGGTCCCACCGCCTGAATATATCATTTAAGCCGTTAATGGGCCTTACGACTGTCATACTTCAGCCACGACCAACAGTTTTCACGTGCCGTGCCCATCCGATAACACGGAAGTGATCTGTTTAAAAAACTTTTGGTAATGAGAGGGTTTGAGCCCGGGATTTCTATGCTGCTACGCAAGCGCTCTATTTAAATTATGTAAACACAGGCATACTGTTAACTTTTTTGAAATATTTTACAATATCTCAAAATCACACCACTATAAAAATACCCAATACTGGAATCACACAATTATAACCTTGTTACTGTTGAAAATATTCAAGCATATTTGACATTAAACTATTGTATCATTCATTAAAATAATATATTACATTCATCTTATTACATTATGAAACATTGAAATATTACAGTCTCCTGAAACGCTATAGATACAATGAACAAACTAATAACATATACAGTAGAACTTCGATAATTCGAACCTTCTATAATTCGTAATTTCTATAATTCGAAGTAAGAGCTCCGGTCCCTTGAAAAAACCTCTTTAATTCGTAGAAAAACAATGTATTTTGGTTCCCTCCATAATTCGAAGTAAATCTGCTGGTTCTGGTCAATCCTGAGACTCTGTAATTCGAAGTAACATCGGTCATAACACTCTATAATTCGAAGTTACCAAGGAGTGGGAGTGATGGCGTATTTCTCTCGCAAGAGAATGGGTGAGAGGGCTATGCGCGCATGCGTAATATCTTGTCAACAAGAGATGTCGACGATTCAGTTTTCTCTGCCTTGGTATCCATTGAAAACGCAATTGATCGTGCTAGAACGGACCAATTTAAGCAGTCAAAAATAACTGACTTTTTTAAATAAGATAATCTTGATTTTTCTCATAGTTACTGTATCGTATATCCCTTATTTTTCACTAGTACTGTATAATTCAACTACGATTCAAAAAAACTTTCAAATTAGAAAAAAAACACTTACTTTGAGTAATGACGATCGTTTCGACCTGATGTTGATCTTCATCAGACTGAGAAACAGTTAAATCTTGCAACAAGGTTATAAATTGGTAACAAGATTCAACTGTTTCTCAGTATGGAGAAGACCAACACCAGGTCAGAACAGTCGTCATCATTCAAATTCAGTGTTTTTAACTGAATTATAAAAATGTTTTTTAAATGAATGTTTTCATACAGTGATTATTTTAGTTTATCTCTTTG
Source organism: Nilaparvata lugens (assembly GCF_014356525.2). NCBI lineage: Eukaryota > Metazoa > Arthropoda > Insecta > Hemiptera > Delphacidae > Nilaparvata > Nilaparvata lugens. Next base: position 50,755,497 of record NC_052509.1, read on the forward strand.
CCTCGTATTCAGTTTGTTACATTGTTTGTTATATCCTTGTGAGAATTTGGGGTTTTCGCGTTCTTTTTCCTTTAAATTATGTGCTTGTACAGTTGTAGTGGTACTGTATTCCATATCTGAATCATTCCATATCTAATCTTATCTTGAAAATACAGTATAAAAACTAGGCGTAGGCTATATAGGGCATTTAGGCTACTTTGATTATTTTTGTACAGTAATTATTTTAGTTTATCTCTTTGCCTCATTTTCAGTTTTGTTATATCCCTGTGCGAATTTGTATTTTTTCCGTTCTTTTCCCTTTAAATTATGTACTTGTACAGTAGTGGTACTGTATTCAATATCTGAATCATTCCATAATCTAATCTTATCTTGAAAATATAAAAACTAGGTGTAGGCTTTATAGGACATTTTACTTTGATTATTTTATACAGTAATTATTTTAGTTTATCTCTTTGCCTCGTATTCAGTTTGTTACATTGTTTGTTATATCCCTGTGAAAATTAGTACAGTATGGGAAAACAGGAGAATACAGTACTTTATATACTACCTTCTATAATTCGTATTTTTTTCTCTACAAGCTTCCATAATTCGTAACTTCGGTAATTCGTAAACTTCCATAATTCGTAGTAAAGCGTCGGTCCCTTGAACTTCGAATTATCGAAGTTCTACTGTATAATTAAATATAATATTATAATATATAAGTAAATTAATATTTGTAATTAACGATACATTTTGAAATAAAAATTTTGTTTGAAACATACCTGAATACTCAGCTGAAGTGTTTATGCCAGACAGGTTATCGAGAAGTAGTATTGGTCTCCTGAGTAGGTTGGCCAAGCCGAATATGTGAACATTCCTCAAGCCTAGTATCTCGTCATCGAGAGGGTGGTAGTCGGGATCACATTCCTGGATAATACAAGGCCACTCGGATCGGTTTATGAAATCACCTAACAGAGCCTGCAACAAAATAGTTTAAATTTAATTGTAATTGCTTGTGTGTACATAATGGCATAAAGAAAATATACAATAAGAAGATATCCCATGGTATAGAGCGTTTATGTTCCAAATTTCACTGTCAACTCAAGCCAATAGTCCTATAGTGAGCTCCACGTTATAATGGCAGTGAAGAAAGATAGGAGAAAAACGTTGCCAAGTCTCTAAATTTTGCCACTGAGTGTACACAGTTGTTACTCAATTCATCCCATTAAATTTGATCTAATAATAATCATCATTTCCTTGATAGTATTGTCAATCGTACACTGCCAATATAACGTGGACCTCACTAAAGTGGGAAGTTATTTTTCGTAAAGCTATGTGACGCTGGTAGTCTCTCATACTGTGCCGTTCTTACACTCTCAACCGGCCAAAACGCCACAGAATAAGTACAGAATGGAAACTTGTAATCAATCGCCTATCTAACCAATGCTTTTTACATGACGCCAATACTAAACACGTCACGTGACCTTGGGAAGTTCCAATCCTGGTCTTCTGATTGGCTCGTGACAGTGAATGAGATCAATTGATCCGGATCATTAAAGTGATCCGAACCAACCATCAATACTATTACAATGCGGCGCTTCCTAACAAGATGACGGATTTTAGCGTCATGGTACTAGCCAAGTTTCCATACTGTATGTATACTGTGAAAACACTACTAATAGACAGTAGTCGACAGTAATTGGCTTGAGTTAACCAAAGATCTGCTTGAGATTTGGAACATAAAAAACCTATTATAGCATGGGCTATCTACTTATGCTATCTAATCTCTTTGTTATAACATCGTGTAACTCAAAGTTTGTGTGTGGAAAATGGTAAGGATGGTTGTAATGAGAGGACCTGTTGCTTCAAAGTGGATATTCCCACATAACAGTATCAGTAAACGTGTCACTGTTGTAGGCTATTCACTGTAGATGAATGTATTGACTAAAATAATTAGATGATGAATGACATGAATTAACGTGGAAATTGGATAATTGGATTGAATAATTGAATAATTCCTGGAGAAGCAAAGATACTTTGCGCATTAATTACAGATTAAATTTTTCCACAGATGTAATAAAATATGGAAAATATGTGTTAATAATGGATACAAATTTCATGTAGTTCAACTTGCCTTATATTTACTGACGTCACTTCGATTTAATTTCATCACTATTTACTCCATTTTAGAAAAAATAAACTACAAAATCATTTTAATCACTTAAACCACCATTAAAATTATTTAATTTGAGGACCAGACCTTATTAATCGTTTCTAGAGTCGGCAGGGCAGGAAGCTCTCCGATTGGCTGATAGGGTTGGCGCCTGAAAATATTGGCGCTTAATATGGTCTGACCATACTTCGTTAAAAATGCTGTCAATTCCGTCGAAAATGTTTGGAATTGAATAAGAACTAGCTACCTGATAATTACGTGCACGTTGATTAAAAATAGTTGTTGCGGATGAATATTGTTTATCTTCATTGCCAAAATAAAATATCTATTTTGGAATAACATATTTTTCTACTGTAATCGGTGCGGGAAGCTAGGATTAATTTACTAGGTGGAGGAAAATTCATTCCTGAAAAATAAAAAGTAAAAGAAATAAGCCCAAAATTTGTTGGTAATACTCTTGCTAATAATAGACATGTAACAGAAATCTAACCATTAATTTCAATTGACACTTATAATAATTATTATACCAATTATTAGAATAAAATAGATTGAGAATAATATTACATTCTGAACCCTCAAGTTTCTAGCATCCTACTACCTAGTAGCATTACAAGCTTATAGATTACTAGCATCATATAACGTTGACCATTCTACAATCGTGTCATATAAACTTATTTTTCTAGTCCAATCTTGCAACAAACACTCTTTAACACACTACACAAAAAATAAATAAATTCGTATGGCTTTTGTTGGTGGGGAGTTCCTTGCGGGAATGTTCCACCGCCTGAATATATAATTTAAGCCGTCAATGGGCCTTACGACTGTCATACTTCAGCCGGGACCGACAGTTTAACGTGCCCATCCGATAACACGGGACACACTACACAAATAGCATCAGTCAAACTTGAAACTTCAGTCGGTCCATCTTGTCAGTATATTTGAGCCGTCAATTTTTTACCAGCGGCCACAAACTAACTCATACCATAGAGGGCATAGAGAAACGGAGTACTAGTAATATCTATAATCTCTGCTCATACAAAACTGATCTACTGTTCCTCTTAATTTTTTACTATTGTCTGTGAATAAATAAATAAATAGTCCTCACCTGACGACTATTAACAATATTTCAGCCGGTAACGTGCCCATTTCCATATGATAATGAGTTGAGCACTTACTTGATGCTGTTCCAAGTGACTGGTAAAATGCTGTTCAAGCAAATTACGAGTAATATTATTACTACGATTATCTAATTACTTGTTGTAATTATTACGATTTGAGCACTAACTTGATACTGTTCCAAGTGAGAGGTTAAATGCTGTTTGAGCCCCAGTCGCAGTGGATACCAGAACAGCTGACGGCCAACCAACGCACGCGACACCGCGTGCACCAAGCAATGGCCGTCACCATCCACGTGCAGTGGTACCAACACTTCGCTGGAAAAAACAAGAATTACATTCAAAACAAACGAACCAACTGTCTCAACGAATATGGGTGCTAACACACAGTGCAGCGGCGAAGGTAGCTACAAGCTTGAGTGTTGAATGTAATGCAAGTGTTTACAGAGACTCTTAATAATAATAATAATACTGAGGGTGATGCCAACATAAGCTCATAGGTTTGTGCGTGGGTAATGAGTGAGAGGGATGATGATGATGATGAGAGATGACGACTACTTTTTAGGTAATCGGGACCGACGGCTTATCGTCTCCTCCAGAAGACTTTATTTTTTATAGTCACTAAATATATGACTAAATAATGGAGCACTCTGGTAGCGAGTAGTGAAACGGTATGTTTCAACCCATTTCAATACATGCATTATTTCAGAGTCTCCTACATAGTAGCCAGGAGGTCCTAATTACAGTTAACACTCTCAAGCCTGAAGTTTAATACATTTGTTTTTATAATTATCAAATTAAAATTGATTGATTATAAGAATGAGAAAAAGCCTGCAACAATCCTCGGTGAATTCAGAAACTTGAAGTGAAATTGCTGCGTTATCTCCTATTTACATAGCCATTTTTTATTATTTCAGTATTTTCACAACTCTAGTCTCATTTTCATTTCCTTTATCAGTTCATTAGTTCGTAAGTAATGATGCGTCAATTGTGTATTTCCTATCAAGTACAAGTATAAGACATTTCCTTTCTTTATTTATAAGATTTAGATTGGAATTTTTCAAATCATTAATGCATTGGTTTCTACGAGAGCTGAATAAAAATATAGAAGCATGCAATATTTTTCAGCAATATTCATTAATCTGTTTCAATAATATTAGAAGTAATTATTTTGGACTATGTGTAACTTCATCTAAATTTGGAAGAGGAAAGGCACAAGGTTACCTTATTTTTTCTATCCCCATGATATTGATGATGTAGCCTACTTATTGTAAGAATCAATAAAGAATAAACTGAACTTACTTCCTGAAAGTGTATTTTCAACCTTGTCTTGGTTGGATAAACTTCCACAGCTTATGAGTGAATTTCCAGATCAAGACATTAAGTTATAGAATATTCATGAATGATTCATGATAAATGAATATTTATTATATATATACTACTATGAGAGGTTGAAATGTGTATTGTGAGCACATTATTATTGTAAGCCAAATATAAATGTGTGTATTTACATAAACACAGAGGTTTTTGTGTATTATGCATACAGCATAATCACACAAAAATAATAAGATTTTGTGTGATTACAAAATAGATAAGCTACCATACTCACATATCATCATTGTAAGTCTTTAAAAGCTGAAGTGTATCAGCTAAATAATTAGTGCTGCCGGTTTGATCGTAGCCATAACCAGGAATATCCAAAAGTCTAGACTCAATACGGAATGTTCTATCTCCTAACACACTACAATCTAAAGTGGACCTGTAAAATACAAAAATATTGAAATATTTTAAATGGTCTATATATTTCACAATAAAATGTTTAAAATTTACAAAGAAATTGTAGTCAGCCGAACAGTCTAGGAAGTCTTAGTAGCTACCTATCATTTGTTTCTATAATTTGTTTCAAGATTCTTTTAGTACAGTTTAATAAAGATTCTTTTACTAATTAAAGTTTAATTATAAAAAATTATCAGTAAAATAAGTCATGCAAGTAACAAATTTAATTGAATTAATTCTTCAATGTTGTTTTCCATCACGAACTGCTTATTATTAAATCACTTTTTGCTATTAGAAAAAACGACTAGCAGTCAGATATTCTACAATAAACGAATTAATCACTCACTTTGACAACGAGATCTTTCGGCAGGTTCGCCATCTTCTTGGTTGTGAAGAAGATGGCGAACCTGCCGAAAGATCTCGTTGACAAAGTGAGTGATTAATTCATTTATTGTAAAATATCTGACTGCTAGTCGTTTTTTCTAATAGCAAAATCCATAAATGAATGTCATTTGGAGAATAATGAAGCTTACCTGCCAATTATGTCAGTCAAGGGTTTTGCTTGGCCTGAGCGTCTGTCCATACCATAGTGAGCCAATAACGGTGATATCAATTTATGGTGGAAATTTGACATACCATGTACTTTTATCTGAAAAAACAGAATTATTTCAACTAATGTATAATAACAATATGATATAACTGATACTGTATGAACTGGCAATTGAACAAAATGTTTCTTTCACAACTCTTCTAAATTTCTGAGAAACAGGTAGCCATAGGAAGAGTAAATCATGAATGGATGACTGAGGTTCACTATTAACTGGAAGGTTCCATTGAAGAAAAATATGAATGCTTCCCATTCAACCAATTCTGACAGTGAATTTAACTATAAAATAGAAAGCATTGGTTATTTTATGTTTGCTTTCTGCATTGAATACCAACATAATTTGTGAGAGTTGAAACACTATCTTCCAAAATGATACACTTCTTCATTACATGATAGAGAAATTAAAATGAGTACTTTAATTATATAATGGAATATAATAAAGTGAATATTGTATGGGGAAAGTTGAAATAGGTTGGATTCTATTCTCTAAGTTGATTATGGATTCTATATCTATTACTTATTATTTGTTGCAATAAGCATTATCTATCAATGGTTAGGAGTTGGAAGTGTGGAGTGCACTTGTGAAACACAGACCCTATGGTGTACCACAGGGCTCAATCAATTTTAGACCCTCTGCTTTTCATCCAGCTCATGAATGATTTCTCTAAAAACAAGAGAAATAATCTGTCATAAATAATATTAATTTATTTACTTTATGATACTCTTCACCACAATGACTGTTATAGTGGAAAAACAATGGATGGAGCAGTCGAGCTAGGTACTGAACAACGGCAAGGGCTGATTCACAGCAAACAGGATGAAGCTGAATGAGGAGAAAACGAATTTTGCAATCTGCTCCCTTAATAGATCTGCAGCAGAGACCGAGCTAGTGGAGCTGGTTGGCTTTTAGGTAGACGACAGGTCGAGGAGAAAAACCAACAAATATGAGAGGTTTCCAGGAAACTATCCAAGGTGATCTACGCCTTCTCAGGAAGTAAGACACATCGTCGGCAGGAAATACCTTGCCACATCTTAACATTCCCTGTTCCTCAGCCACATTGTGTACTATGAAGCCAAGCTCCTGCTTGCCAAGGTGTTCTGCCGCTTCCGAAGACGCCAATAAGAAAAATCACATTCTCAGGTCACGGAAATCACTAATCTTTTCAAATACCTGAGGATCACTATACACGGCCAGCATATATTGTCCTCCCTGATATGTTAAGGACAATCTTCAGCTGCTTTAAAAAGGAAAAAAGGTCCACTCATAAAATACCCACTATGCTGCAGATTTGAAGTTCCCGCACAGCAGACTCGTTGGTAGAGGTCACAAGATATAAAATGAGACATAAACTTGGTCGTTGCAAAGGACTGGTGTTTCCAGATGACCAGCGTCTTAATTCTCTGATCACATGCAGTAGCATAACCTGCATGGTTATTCGTGCTGTGGAGGTGCTTGACTCCCAAAAAGAGGTTCCTCGTAGAAATCCTGCAGTGATTATAATAATTTCCAGTGGCTTTTCCAGGAGTTTATTTTCCGTCACGTGCTTCCTGATTTTGTCTAGGAGAGCTGTTAAAAAATCTTATTGCCTGGGATGGGAAAGTAGTGTAGTTCCCTGCGAGTTGGCTTCGGGGCACAATCAGTGGCATGTCGTGTATTGTGGTTGTGCTTGTGACTCCTACTATATAGGACTCAACTCTTATTTTTTTCCAGAGTGGGAATACCTAATAGTTTGTTTATTCAGTTTGTTCTCGACATCCGGAACCCTCGCTTCAAACATTCTCTACACTGGCCGTATAGGCCTACATGCAGAGTGAGAGGGGAAGTATTACTTGTGATGATGTCACTCGAGTTGTGAACTGTTTGAGCAACTCGGTTAGTAGAGATATTTATGGTATGACCAGTGCTACTATTAAGGATATATTAGGTCTTATTGTTGCTCCCCTGACTGCTTGTATTAATCTGTGTTTCCAGCAGTCTGTATTTCCTTCTCAGTAGTGCCTGTCTTTAAGAAGGGTGATAGGCATGATCCTACTAACTATAGGCCTATCTCCATCCTGCCTATTATATCGAAGATATTTGAAATCCTTATTGCTGAGCAACTCCTTGCTTATTGTGACCAGTGCGGCCTGTTTGCGACCACCCAGTTTGGTTTCAGGAAAAATAGATCCACCACTGATGCTGTAGATTTCCTGCTTTCCAAAATATTTTATTGCTTTGAGGCACGTGGACTTGCTGGGCTCACCTTGTGTGTGCTATTCTCGTGGACAAGCTTAGGCATTATGGTGTGGGACCGTCTCCTCTCAAACTGATTCAGGCCTACCTGGGGGGTCGCAGACAGGCGATGCTGGCTAATGGAGTTCTCTCTGAGATCAGGGATTGTGTTGACTGTGGAGTGCCTCAGGGCTCTGTTCTGGGGCCTCTGTTGTTTCTTATTTCAGTTAACGACATAGCTCAGGTGGATGGCAGGTGTGTTGTCTGTTATGCGGACGACACCACCTTCTTCAATGCTGGTCGCGAGATGGGAGGGCTGAGGGCAGCTATGGTGGAGACTGGGGCATTTGCGTCGGACTGGTTCTCTGCCAATCGCTTCCTCCTCAATGAAGACAAAACACAGTCTATTGTGTTCAGTCTCAGAAATGGGAATGAATACAATTTTGCCCCCGTCAAACTGTCAGGGTTTATCCTTGATAGGAAGCTCTCATGGGGCGAGCACATTGAGACAGTCTGCGCCAGGTTGAACAGAGTGGTTTTCCTGCTGACAGGTCTCAAATACAGTGTGCCACCTTATTATCTTAAGATGTGCTATTTTGGCTTTTTTCAGAGCGTGATTTTATATGGCCTCGCCCTCTGGGGTGGAGCCACAGATGTCGCCCGAGTCCTTCGTCTCCAGAAGAGGGTCCTGAGGATTATTTGTGGGGCTGGTAGATTAGCCCACCGTCTTCTCCCTCTATGTTCTTCATACCCTTTGCAGAACACATGCAAACGTGGGGTTGCTCTTGACCCGACAAAGCTTCCACCCGTATGAGACTAGGGGTAGACTCAGGCTGGATTTACCCTACCAGAGGCTGAGCAGAACTCGGACTGGTCTGGCTCATATGTCTATCAGCCTCTATAATAGGCTGCCTCTGTTGGCCAGGGATCTGCCTGCTGTGCGGTTTCGAGGGGCTCTGAGGAGCCTGCTGACGGATCACCCTCTGTACTCACTCCGTGAGTTCTTTATGTTGGAGAGCAGTGTGGTGAGTGCCTATTTTCTTATTTGATTTCTGCCTCCGGACAGTTGTTTTTCTTTTAATTTTTTGACGTGTCCCAATGGGCTTCACTTTAGTGATCCCTTTTATGGACCTATTTAATTAAATACTAAAAAATATAAAGGATTGCAAGGGAGACATTAACACCCGTACATCCCCACCACGCCAGCCACTCTATCACCGTTTGAGTGGTTGAGGCTCATGTTATATTATCTTGTAGCCTCTAATCAGAGAGGTTTACCAGCTATTTTTCTAGGTAAGCTATTTTTCGCGGAAGAAACAGTTTTGGGCTGTGCCAGTTGGTCCTTCCCCAATCATTTTAATAAATTATGTTTTGTGTATCAATGAATAAATAAATGTTTTTTTGAATCCCCCACATGGGTAGTAGGTACTTACCAAGTCAGGTCCTCTTTTAGGCACAACATGTTCGTTGAATATGTTTTTGATAATACTAGTCAAACTAGCAGGCAAGTTATCAAGTGGGACAGTATTTTGAAGTTTGTCGGTTTCATGAGTCTGACCACAATGGCGGCATGTAATTCGCGAGTCCGTTGACGAGAATTTCAAAGGATTGCGACAAACTTCATCTGGACAAACTCCGCTCTGCATTCTAAAATAAATGAAAAATTTAAATAAGTATCATTAGGTACTATTAAATATAGTCTACAGAATAAGTAAGCAGACGTTACCGATAACATCAACAGTTTTTACTATAGATCTAAAAATTCTACTATTCATCATGTAAAAAAGTCATTTTATTTTAAATTCTATTCCATTGCTTCTTTAACAAATAAATATTTTATTGGTCACAAACATTTCCAGTATAGGCTACATGGACTAGAATAGGGTCATAACGGTACATCGCATGATACTAGAGTGGAATAGCTATGACCATTTTCAATAATTATAGCAACGTCACTCAAAGTAAATAATGAATAACATTATGAAACTCCTGATTATAGCCTAGAGAACTTTCCAATACAACGTGACATAAATTACATTGATTATTCACAAATTGAATACATGGTAGAGTTTGAAATAAGTTGGAACATGCAAAGCTTACTTTGTTTTATAGATTTGGCTGGTTTATATGAAAGTTTTTTGTCAGAAAATAAGATGATTCATGCAATAACTAGTAGAAAACAAAGTGTTGACAAAGAAAGTTAACCAATGTCGAATTAAAAATGGAAAAGATAACTTTCCCATACCTGGTTTACTCAAACGTTCGTCCAAAATGAAGGTACCGTACTCAAGCTTTCAGGATGAAATACATTTAAATTTTTAATTCAAATTTTAATACAGAACTTTTTAATAACTTTGTACAGTACTAATTTCTGCTTTATTCTACTTTCCAGCTGACTTGATATACAGACAAAATACGAGTTATGTTATGGAGTTTGTGCAATAGTAGAAAGAAAAATTTCCCGATTCTGTTGTACATATTATGGCGATGAAAATAACTGCATTCAATAATGAATATTCAACTATAAATTTAAAAACTTCATCAGATCAGTTTACATTGCTCATTTTTTCATATTAACAATTTATTCTCAAACAGCAGTAATGAAAATTAGAAACTTGATTTTTTATTTGAATGGAGCACAAAATATTTCTTCCCGCTAATGACAGTAGTAACCAGCCAATGATAGAACAGAATCTTGACAGCTGGTACGTAATTGGGTGTTTATTTTGGCGCTTAAATTTAAATGTTGTGTTTATTTCCATTCTTCAATGTTACTGTTACTCTTTACTGTTTTTGTAAAAAAATATGCATTGCAGTTTCAAATTCAAAAATTAATAATCGAGCCCAAAACTATTCCATTCGCAAATTTTGATAATGAAATGTTCAAAAAATAGGTTACCGTACCGTACTTAGGCATTATCCGCAATAAAATATTGTCATCTAATTCTGCGTCTTGCGGTTCTTCAAGTTACTGTACTTGAAATTTGTACACATAGTTGATCAGTGAATCCGTAATAAATTCTTCTAAATCAATAATAGATTCCCAAATAGGTCTATATCTCATCTTGAATGTAATTGGGTTTGGCGACCCAACTTACACATTAGTTCAATAATATTTATTCTACAAAAAATGTATACACAAATAAATCTACTAGTAGTTCTGTGAACAGTAGACCTCACGCAGTATTCTCATCCACAAGTACCTGATTGAAACTATAGACCTTATAGAAATACAGCAATAGACTGGCTTCTCCACAAATCTGTGTAATCACTTGTCAGCTGATTTATGATGAATAATTCTATAGTCTGATTTTTACTCTAATATTGGCGTATGAAGGAGGCTCCTTTTTCCTTTTATATTATCATTGAAATGCAAAATTTCCAAAAACCTTGTATATAAGACGACGCGCAATTTAAAAAGGAACATACCTGTCAAATTTCATGAAAATCTATTACCGCGTTTCGCCGTAAATGCGCAACATATAAACATTTAAACATTAAGAGAAATGCCAAACCGTCGACTTGAATCTTAGACCTCACTTCGCTCGGTCAATAATTATAAAATACAATGATTTTGGAATCCCCCCACTACACTATAGGCTAGGAAGGAGTTCTGCATTAGTTACATATGCTCAATCTGCCATTACTAGTAGTTCTGTGAACAGTAGACCTCACGCAGTATTCTCATCCAAAAGTACCTGATTGAAACTATAGACCTTATGGAAATACAGCAATAGACTGGCTTCTCCACACATCTGTGTAATCACTTGTCAGCTGATTTATGATGAATAATTCTATAGTCTGATTTTTACTCTAATATTGGCGTATGAAGGAGGCTCCTTTTTCCTTTTATATTATCATTGAAATGCAAAATTTCCAAAAACCTTGTATATACGACGACGCGCAATTTAAAAAGGAACATACCTGTCAAATTTCATGAAAATCTATTACCGCGTTTCGCCGTAAATGCGCAACATATAAACATTTAAACATCAAGAGAAATGCCAAACCGTCGACTTGACCTCTTAGACCTCTCTTCGCTCGGTCAATAATTATAAAATACAATGATTTTGGAATCCCCCCACTACACTATAGGCTAGGAAGGAGTTCTGCATTAGTTACATATGCTCAATCTGCCCTTACTAGTAGTTCTGTGAACAGTAGACCTCACGCAGTATTCTCATCCACAAGTACCTGATTGAAACTATAGACCTTATAGAAATACAGCAATAGACTGGCTTCTCCACACATCTGTGTAATCACTTGTCAGCTGATTTATGATGAATAATTCTATAGTCTGATTTTTACTCTAATATTTGCGTATGAAGGAGGCTCCTTTTTCCTTTTATATTATCATTGAAATGCAAAATTTCCAAAAACCTTGTATATAAGTCGACGCGCAATTTAAAAAGGAACATACCTGTCAAATTTCATGAAAATCTATTACCGCGTTTCGCCGTAAATGCGCAACATATAAACATTTAAACATTAAGAGAAATGCCAAACCGTCGACTTGAATCTTAGACCTCACTTCGCTCGCTCAATTAGATAGTCTCCCAATAAGACTCGATATTACCATGGTGAAAAGATAGCATAAGTTATGCTATATTTTCTCTATGATATCACATAGCCCCATCACTGATTAGACATCATCGGCGTCTCAACATCAGTTCATAATTCACAGAAATTTCGAAATACAACAGAAGAAACACTATGAAGAGGAAGTTAAAATAATGCACAGCAAATAAAATAGTACAGATCAAAATATAATTATAAATATTGAGGAAAATATATTGCATCTCATAAGTTACTTGTAAAACTTTATTAAATATATATAAAAATACATGATTTTTTCTATAAAATTTATTTTGTACATAAGATCTAGCACAGTTCTGTAGAATCTACTCTAATCAAATTCTCTCAACTATTTTCAGTTGATTTAGATTTGAAATAACTTATAACATTTTGGCAGTTACACTTTAGAATAGTATGATCTCAATAAATTAGTTACTTTATTTTTTCAATTAGGCTCGGTTGCCTAAGCTATTTAATCATGATTAAAATTTAACAGGCTTTTGTGCAACTGGGTCATGAAGGGGCAAGCGGTATAATTATTTATCAACTCAACATTCAAAATTAATAGCAGTCACTATTTCTCAGTATTTTGTTGCCTGATAGAAACCTATAAAATGGTATTTTGAGCGTATTTCAGAGATTCACAAAGGTATGAAAAATAAAAAATTCTAAATTTGTCATTGATAAAATGTTGATAAGACTAGATACAATAGGGTGATAACTTCATTACCAATAAGTCTTCTTAATATTATTCTTGCAAAAAGAATATCCAGTTGTGATATCATTGAACTACAAAAGTAAATTTGGAGAGAGGTTGTTTTTAGAGAATGTAGTTTATTCAGGGTGAAAAATTTAGGGAGATTATTATTGGTGTTTTCTGCGAGTTTCAATTGAAAATTATAAAGACAAAACAAATTGTTTACCATTCTAGCCTACAACCTTACAAAATTATCAACTTAATCAACAAGTGATGTTCAACAATATCCGAGTAAGCTCAATGAAATATTCTCTTATGAAACTTACTGACAAGTTACTCCTATATGAATACTGATCTCAACTCTCATTGTTTTCCTAATTCATAGAAGTATTCTTTTATGCATATTGTGTTTATTTAAGAAATCATAATTTAGCCTTCAGGGCTGACATAAGTTTTTCCAATTTCATGGCTTTCTGCAAGTTTCCACTGATTTTCAATTTTCCAGTCATGAAAGCAGCGGCTGGCTTCAGTTTACCTGGAAAAACAATGAGAAACATTCATGATTCGGATATATTGATAATTAAATTATTCAGATTTTTCAAATTTCAATGAACGAAATGTGTTGTTTTAGAAAGATTCACTTCAACCTTAAAAATCGGCTGAATGAGAAGCAATGACGTCATTCTCAAGGAATGCTGTACGTTTGCAGTGAATCTCACAATGGAAGCTAAGTTTTGAGGAAGTTCCAATATATAAATTTACAGGATCATGTAGTTTTTTCGATCAACTTATCGTAACTAGTTTCGACGGGTAGTATTGCACAGTCATTGAATCTATACATAAAATAATGAAATTCACGTATCAAAGCCAACATCTCATTAACATTGATTAGCTATCTTTGTCTGTCGTTAGACAAAGCAGATAAATCCAACCTTTTCTAATTCAGCACCGTTGCCTGATTAGGCTCCATCCTTTTCTAACTCAGCACCGTTGCCTAATTACTAGTAATTTTCGTAGGTTGTGTAGAATTGTTGTGAGCTACCAGAATATTCAATCTTAATCATGAACATTTATTATTGAACGAGCGTTAGCGAGTTCTCACTTTACACTTACTGAAGGCCAAAGTCGTTGTCCGTCTGTTTGTATGTTCTACAATAACTTTAGAAAGAATTGATCAATCTGCTTCAAATTTTGAACACGTATTCTTTGAACCTTTTTACAGGTCAAGTTCGTTGGACAACTCACTCCTCACTCCTTCTTCCTTCTCCTCACTCTCACTCCAAATTGACTCACTCCTTCGTCCTTTTTCAGGATATAAAAATAACATTGAAAGTGCATAATAAAAAAATGTGTTGTGATTTAGTCAGCTGAAGAATTTATTGCATGCAATTACTACAGATTTTCTTTTTTTATAATATATTTTCTCAATGAATGACAGAATGAAAGATAACCTATGAAATAGATTAAATTCACTGACTTTAAAACTTGAATCTTACTATATTCCTAAATCAATCATTGAGATAAGCATAAAAATATTGGTAACTCACTTATTTTTCAAATTAAAACTAAAGAAGTGTTCAACTGAAGCCTTGGCTGCAAAGTCGAGTGTACGTACTACAAAATTGGCAAAGGAAAATGAATATACTGCACTAGAGCACGGCGAAAGGAACAATACATTTTTATATTCAACTTGGCTCCAAAGTTGAATGAAAGTACTACAAAATAATTATTCATGTTGTCAGACATTGCACCGGATATGGAACGTTCTTCCCGAGAGTGCAAACTTCTCCCACCAATAACTTCTACTAAAAGTTATAAAATTGATCAATCGATGTCACTATATAGGCAAGAGCACAAGGAACGTTTTTCCATAAAAAAAATCGAGTACTCAAATTTTGGCGCTTGTAACGTTTTTCCTGGGAGCCATTCAATTGTCAAGAAGAAATAAATGTACAGTACTGGTGAAAGGCCAAGAAAGTTCAGATAGAGAATATTAGATAGATTACCGGAAAACATTTTGTAGAAGTCATTGGAGTCCATTGTGAGGGTAGCATCGGCCGCATTGGAAGGCTCTCCTTTGCCAGCGGACCCCTTGCCACCTTTCAGGTCAATGTACCACATACCCTGTTCAGAACCTGCGAAAAACCAAATTATGTTGAATTGTGCTGTGGATTAAATTGCATAGAATTTGAATAGAGAAAGTAGTATGATGTACCTTTGTACTATGATGCCTGTTCAGAGCCTACCACAATTGAATTATATCCAATAATTGAACAGTGAATTGAATTTTATATAATGATAATAGAGAAAGTTGTAACTTTTCACTATTATGCTAGGGTAAACTCAGGCATGTACCTATGTTCTCTCGATGATAACATTCCTATTTTTTTGAATTAGGAATTGAGAATGAGCTTCGTAAGTATAACACAATACGGTGAGAACTCCAGAATTTGACAGTTGTAAATCTTTTTTAAGATAACATGATGTATTTATTAGAGTACACCATTGGTTACAATAGTATCCACATACTAAAGTCCGGCATCCCAACATAATTCAGGCATGTACCTATATTTCCTCTATGATAGAATACTCTAAGTTAGGAACTGAGAAAGAAGAAGTACCTATATTTTCTCTATGATAGAATACTCTAAATTAGGAACTGAGAAAGAAGAAAATATATGCATTGAACACAATACAGTAGAAGCTGAGAAATCGACAGCTAAAAATAGTAGATAACACCATAAATAATGCATTATAGAGTATACCATAGGTTACAATAGTATCCACATACTAAACTCAGGCATCTCTAAATAATTGAAAATTTTTCAATTGAAAAAAAAAGAAACAAAGTAAATAGGTTAAAGACTGAAAAGAGACCTATTTCTCAAAAATGGACCTAAATTTTAATAAATGTTTATTGAAAGGTGCACAGCAAGGTGCATGTCCAAGGTTTTAGAGTGATACTTTTAGAGAGAATTAAGAAACTGAATATTTGATCTTCAAAATAGATTTTGACCTTCAAAATCCTCTAAAAGTTAAACCGGGAAAACCTCATGTTTATTAATTATTATATCAAGTCTGAAAGCTGACCTGAGAGCTTAAAGGGAAAATGTCAATCCATTTATAAGTGAACTTTAGGAGTATTTAAACTCCTCTATTTATTAGTGACTTTTTTCTGTGGATACTTGATAGTTTTTCAATTTGATAGACTTGTAAACTTTCTTTCTTTTTTTCTCAGACAATACTAGTTTGTCAAAAGGAAAATTATTACTAAACGAAAATCCCAATTAAATGCTGTAAATCACCCCGAAGACTTTTGCTACTGCAAATATTGACAACAGGGTAAACAGCTAGATTGAAATTCGAGAGCGCTACTATACAAAAATTATTTGTCAGCCCGGGAATCGAACCCAGTACCTCCTAATTGCCGGTAAGGAATGCTTACCCTTACACCAAACTGACGATCTCTGGATAGCAGCGCTCATTTTATACAAAGCCATAGCGGCCAGCTATTTCCTATAGATGGAAATAAATTGGAAGTTGTATTTGTTCAAATGCTAATTAATGAATAATTATTATTAAATGAAAATCCCAATTAAATGCTGTAAATCACCCACAAGACTTCTGCTACTGCAAATATTGACAACCGGGTAAACAGTTAGATGGAAACAGCTCGATTCCCGGACTGACAAATAATTTTTGAATAGTAGCGCTTATCGAATTTCCATCTAGCTGTTTACCCTGTTGCAAATATTTCATTTCATTTTTTCATTTCATTTATTTATCGTCACATTACATCAATTTTTGAGTAACACTCATTTGACTGGTGACATGTCAATCCTGGAACAAAATTATATTTAAAAGACTTAGTTCTAACTTCTTGAAAGTAAAATAAATAAATACACTCTATGATGTATCTCATTAAATTCACATGGAAATGAAAGTCACAAAAAGTTAAGTTACACTCTACAGCCCCCTTTTCACAAATTAAAATTCGGCAGCAGAGTATAGGGCTTTCTCTACTAGAATTTTTCTGACTGTTAGTTTGAATTTGTTTATTGAATCTAGATTTCTGATGGCTGCAGGTAATTTATTAAAATAACGTATTCCAGAGTAGAATGGAGTTTTTTCTAGAGCTGTGTGCCTATGTACTGGAAAAGCAATGAGACTACTATTACGTGTATTATACCCGTGATTATCTGTGCAGAATTGAAATTTATCTAAGTTCTGTTTAACAAAAACCAACAATTGATAGATAAAAATAGATGGCAGCGTTAGAATGTTTAGGTTTTTGAAGAATGCTTTGCAAGAATCTCTTGATCTCAATCCACAAATGACTCTTACTATTTTTTTCTGGATTATAAAAATTTTACCGCTGCCAACAGAATATCCTCAGAAAATTGTTCTATAGCTCAGATATGAGTAGACATATGTTTAGTAGCAGAAGTCTTCGGGGTGACTTACAGCATTTAATTGGGATTTTCGTTTGATAATAATTATTCATTTAGGGTATTAGCATTTGAACTAATGCAGCTTCCAATTTATATCCATCTAAAAAAAAGAGAGGTTAACTATCAAATTGAAAAAATCTGGTGTGGCGCACTCACACAACTTTCCTTGCCGTTATGGAAATTGATCACCTGACGCTAGTGCTCCCGCGCATCTCAAGTCTACTATTCAAAGATTTAAGCCAGCTGGTGACAGGGCAATAACGCTGAAGACACACGAGGTGTGCTATCTCTTCATAGTGAATCATTTAATAGAATCAACAGTTGCCAACAGTTCGCAATTGCATAATCACATTTTCTCGAATTTCGAGCTTATTTTTAATTTTAGGTGAAAATGTTACTGAACATTAGTTGTAGAGATTCTCATGCTGAATCTTTTCCAGTCGAAATTTTTTGTTTAAATTGTATCTGAAGCCTGATAATTGAGAATCTAAAATCAAACTTTGCATAGATGGAGCGGAGCTCCTGAAATTTTTACAGATATGGGACTTGTAGCAGTTGATAGAGCTTATCTATGACTATTCCAGGTATAACTTTAATCAAAATCGTTGGAGCCGTTTTCGAGAAAATCGCGAAAAACCCTGTTTTTAACAACATTTTCGCCATTTAAGCCGCCATCTTGAATCGCATTTGATCGAAATTGTTCGTGTCTGATCCTTATTATTGTAAGGGCCTTACGATCCAAATTTCAAGTCATTCCGTTAATTGGGAAATGAGATATCGTGTACACAGACGCGCACACACACACACACACACACACACACACACACACACACACACACACACACACACACACACACACACACACACACACACACACACACACACACACACACACACACACACACACACACACACACACACACACACTTTTTTGGACTCAGGGGACCTTGAAACGTATAGAAATTAGAAATTGGGGCACCTTAATTTTTTTCGGAAAGCAATACTTACCTATGGTAATAGGGCAAGAAAGTAAAACTATCAAGTATCCGTAGACCCTAGAAAGGAACACTGGTTGAAAATTAGAATAATTTATAAAGAAATAATAAAATATAAGACTCGTAAAAATTAAGTTTGAATGAATTTGAAAAGTGACGTGAAATACCAATGAGTTGTAGGCATAGGCGCCGACTTGTCAAAATTATTGGGGGGGCCCTAACCGGGTGGTCCGCCAACCCCCCCCCCCAACAAATTTTTTTTAAATTTATAAGGCCTAGAAATGCTTTATTTAACTACTGGTATAAAATATTTTTCAAAAAGTCAAATTTATGGAAGAAAAAAGCTTACTTCTTTCTATTTATTAAAAATACAGAGAGTATGAAGAATAAATTACTGTATTTAACCCAATATGTATATATACATATTGATTGGTTGGCCAATGTCCCTAAATCATGGACCAATTTTGAATTTATAAGACCTAAAACGCTGTATTTAATTATGCAGTATAAAGAATATAGGCAGAAACAAATCACATTTTACTCTTTCACACTAAAATAAAATAAAAATGAGCAAAATTAATGAACTAAAAATAGCATAAAGAATATCTAATATTACTCGAAAAGCCAAATTTTCAGAAGATAAAAAGCCTAGGTCTACTTACTTAAAATACAGAGAGTATGAAGAATAAAATAATTACTGTATTTAATTCAGTTTAACTTACATACATATCCATTGATTGGCCAATGTCCTTCTCCTTATACCATTGAAAAAGTATGCCTTCTGAGTTCATTGCTGCTTATAAACTCGTTCATCACCGTGCTCAAGTGAACTTCGTCCAGGACATCACGGTGGGCGTGAAGGACTGCTAAATTGTTCAGCCGTTTCTGTCCCATTGTTGATCTCAGATACGTCTTCAGTCGACGGAGTGCACTAAAAGAGCGTTCTGCCGTTGCCGACGAAATTGGCACTACTTGAAGAAGCTTGATCACTTTAACCACTTCTGACAGCATTTTTTTAATGGCTGGCTCTTGTGAAAGATATTTCCTTACATCACGCATTGATTTCATTTTTAAATTATTTTGCCTATTAATATCGGCTAACATGTTTAGATGTATTTGCAACCTTTCAACATCCAGGTCATTTTTAAAAAATCTTTCGACTGTTCGAAACTTGAACCTTCTTCGTTCGCCACTAACACACTCAAAAACTCTTTTTCGACCGCAACGAGCCGCGACAAGCCCGTGGACTCAAAGCGTTCTTTGATGCAAGATCGCACCGTTTCACACACCTCGATGTAGAGAGCTTTGAAGTAGTCCTTTGGGGTGTTGAAGTTATGTGGTGAGCTGGCTCCGTCGTTTTCATATCTATTTGGAACGCGCCGTTTCCTTGGAATCACAGGCTCTTCTACTTGTGAAAATTTGTTTTTTAAGCACGACTTCCAAAACTCCTCAAAGCCATCTCGCTTATCATCTAAAATGCTAATCAATCCTTTAAACATGCCTTCCACTTCAGTTACACTTAGATGAGGGCTCTGAATGTTTTCGTTAACTTCTTCTACTACGTTCATTACATGGCAATATAAATTCAAAAATAAATAAGTCCTGAACAGTATCATAGATTCAAGAAAACCCGCACATTTATAACCTGCTTCAGTTTTGTCTGTTGAGGAAAATATCTCAAAAAACTGTAGGAGATCTTCATAGTTTTTCAAAATCCTCTGTATACTTGAAGCTCGCATTGTCCATCGGGTCGGGCAAAGTGGTCGAAGATTGGCTTGATTATTTTCACTTTCGAGGCGTATGTTTCTAAATAAATTGATTCTTTTGTTAGATTCCTTAACTGTATTTATTAGATCTTTGGCTAAGGCCATAACATCCCTCATGCATGGGAGGCAAGAAAGGCTGTCCTGCACTGCTAAGTTCAAACTATGGGCTGTACAGTGCACGTAGTGTGCCTGGGGCTGAATATCCAAAAGTAACTTTTGCAGGCCTTTAAATCTTCCTCTCATGTTTGCCGCTCCATCATAGCACTGTCCTCTCAATTTTTCAATAGGTAAATTAAGCCGCGCAAAAATGTCCTTAACAATTTTGAAAAGAGTTTGTGCTTCGGTATTAGGAGTCTCATATAAACCAATAAAGTCTTCATTGATTATTAAATCGTCACTTACAGTTCGAACACAAAATGACACTTGCTCATGAATCGATATATCACTTGTTTCGTCCACAATAATTGAAAAGTGTTCACTATTCTTGATTTTATCTAGCACTGAGCGCACAACAGATTTGCCCAATATATCAATTATCTCATTTTGAACGTCATGTGAGATCCATTTATACCCAGAACGCCCCAACCAGTCTTTTAACTCAGGAACGTCTTTTTTCCTAAGTTCTAGCAATTGCAAAAAATTTGAGTTAATATCTTCATGTCCTCTTATGGCCAAACCTTGCCGGCAAAGGTACTTAACTGTTGTAAAAATAATTTCAAGAGCCAAACGGGCTTTCTTCATGTCACTGTTCAATTGATCATTTAATTGAGCGGCTACACTTGGTTTTGCTAAAGATGAAAGTTTTAAAACTCCTTCCTTATGCACAGACGTATTTTCATGAGTACGAAATTTGTCCAATCCCTTTTTCCAGTTAGAAAAACCAACAGTAGTAAACGCATCTTCTTCTTGGTAGTCAATTGGAGAAGGCCCTTGGCCTCTGCCTCTTTGCAGGTCTGACAAAAAACTTTATCCATTGTTGCGTCATATTGTAACCATTTATATTTAGTCACCCAAGACTTCTGGAACGATCTTCCTCCAATAGGCTTGTCATTAGGTTTTGTATTTTGCTGTGAAAAGCTCACGCCTGATGTTGAAGCAGTTGTTTCGACATTTGCCGGGGTTGCAGTGTCAATGCGAGGCTTCTTAGTGATGAATTTATCCATTATAGGCTACAAAAAAAATCACTAATGCAGAAGCCGACAAAATAAACACTTACTCTAAAAACACTACATACTGTGCACAATTCTAACAATTGCAGCCCTAACAACACGTCAACACATGAAATTAGGTTATACGCGAACGCGACCGTGTCATAACTCACTTGACAAGCAAGAAGCAACTAGCCAACTATCACAACTACACAACACAAGACAGACTAGAATGCAGTGTGTCCAGCCCGGGAAAAATTAAGTACTAATTATCAAAATATCCCTCGCAAAATGTACTACGGCTGGACACACTGCTAGAGTGAGTGCAGGAGCAGTGGCGCAATTTTTGGCATGAGTGTGCGGGGAGGGGTGGGTTGTTTGACTTACCGGGTCGTCGCCCTCTACGCCTTCTAGACAATAACAATAACAAGTAGACAATAACAATAACAGTGGTTCGCGTCGCAGCACAGTTCCAAATTCTTATAACTATCTATGACTCCCCTTACCCTCATGCTTCAACACTCATCTCTTTGGCTAAACTTACTCAGTTTTACATCGTATTAAGTTCGTAAAAGCACAACACAGTATGACATTGTGTTGAGAGTAATTGGTTTAGTACTGTTTAAAGAGTTTATAGTAGCGTATCACGCGATGCTTTAAACTTACAAGCAAAATGTAATTATCCTTCTCAACAAATTATTGGGGGGGCTCCGCCCCCTCAACTAAATTTTTGGGGGGGCTCGAGCCCCTTGGGCCCCATGGAGTCGGCGCCTATGGTTGTAGGCTATAGAACAATTTTAGAAAGATGTTGATTTTGATAGCTGACCAGTGACATGGAAGACAAAGACAGCCTGCGTTTTTGAGACGAGTTCAGTGGAGAGGTTGTCCTCGATGGCCTTGAATATGGCCTCGACAGAGGGAGCTGCGGCTGCACCTCCCGCACCCGCACTGGACGCATCCTGCACCGACTTGGTCGCTGCGGTCGTGCTGCCGACCGGCACCTGCACGTTCCACCCGGACACGATCTTGTCCGGACCCAGGTCCAGGAAGAAGTCGGGCATCAGGTTCGCGTTGTTCGCTAAAAAATAATTATAATTATACAATTTTATTAAGGCAAAATAATTAAAATTACCGATACACAATACAATAACGGGTTTTTCACTCTGACATAGCAAGGTAGTATGTGGTTTTGGTTTTAAAATAACAATAGCTACAGAGTAGCACATAAGTCAGTTGACAAAAATGCATTTAATAAGATAATACACAATAAAATGGAATACAAGTCTATTATTAATTGTAGTTGGAATGAGGTAATTTAACCCAATAAGTAAAGAATATTCTTATTTTTAAATCCACATGATATAATATTGTTGTAAACTGAGTGGTTTGGTTTGTAACAACAGCTCCATTTCCTATTTTAGTTATAATAATATGAAATATTTATTCTATGTTAGTTTTGAAGCATCTAAATTAGAAAATCAACTCTGTGAAAATACTTGAGGACTGAGAATTTTGTGAATTGAAGAACTACAAGACTTAACCTATTTCGGACTATGTGTTATCTAAATTTGGGAGAGGAATAGCACAAGGTTACCTTATTTTTCCTCTCCCTATCATTTTGATAATGTACTTATTGTATAAATGAATAAAGCTGACCTTAAAAATTGCAAGCTTCAACTGACCTATGGGCCACTATGTGTATATTTATTTATTGGATCAGAAAAGAATTTACTTTACAATTTTCATAATAGCATAAATTGCTTACGTAATTGTATCTGTGTGGACATTTTTATGAATTCAACACTGTATTCAGATATATGTAGAACAGTTTTGCCATGATGAAATAAATACAATATGTTTGAATTAGAATGAATGTGGATTACCACATGTCAGAATCAGTGACCGGTATATAAAGTGAAAATATGATTTGCATGAGTTCTAATGGGATTATTGCCACTCATTATGTACCCACTAATTTGCATGTACTGTATCTTTTATTCTGTTACATGGTCAATTTTGATTGTAAATAGTAGTGAAGACTGGTTTGGACGTAATGCCCGTAGTTCTCGTTTTATTAATAAATAAATTTTATCCACTGTACACATAGCTTTTCTTGCCTTATCTGTCTAGCACTGTGTTTCCACTTTCTAGACCCCCCGGTGGAATCGGTCAATAATGAGATCATTATAGTAAAGATTTATTTTTAAATTTAGATGAAGATGATGTGAAGAATAACTATTATTATGAACATTCCGTTCCAAAAAAAAACATTAAACGAGAAAACAACTTTGAAAAACACTGAATTAGGGTGTATCTTTTCGAAAAAAATAAATAAAACTCCATCATGAGTGCAATTATGTAGTTCTGTTAACATATCAGGATAGAGTTAGCACATCAGAGGTTTCTTTCCCTCAGCTGAACAACATCTATGTACAAAATTTGAACATTTTGTCAATTATTAATTCTCGAAAAACTTGGAAAACTTCGAAACCGCTGGTTTTGGTTGTATTTTGGCGGATTTTTATACCCTTCAAACTTCCTACACGCCAGTTGAATCGAATAGAACTCTAAAATCTAGAAATTCTGAAAACTCTAGAAATTCTAGCTTTCATAAAGAATTGTGATTATCAACTCACCAGAAATAAATCATTTAACAATGTTTAACAGTGTATATAGAAGTGTACTTAATAGAACAGAATTGCCTAAATTCAGGTGTGTTCCGAACCACACTACTTACAGGGATCACAAGCATAGGCATCGATCTGCGCCTGTGTGAGGCCCTCCTGCCTGAGCACATCCTCGTCTATGAAGAAGTTGCCGGTAGCGGTGGTGGGATCCTTGCACAAAATGGCGTACGCCGCATCGGCCACTATTTCCGGTTTGCGCGAGTGTCGGCCTGATTCGGGGCCTGTCAGCATTTCTATGGCTGCTGTGTGGATCGCTGAAACAGGAAATTCAAAAAAATTATATTCAATTTTCATAAAATAGTCGAAAAATATGATCGAGTTTACTAGAGATTGATATGGTGTAACACCGGAACTAATATCCCAGATTGTTTTATTAAATTACTGATTTTGTCAATATCAAGTCGTTTTCATTCAATACCAGTACTCTATACTAGATTTTTAATTGTAGCCCTTCTGTTCCAAGTCATGTAGCTTTTTCTATTTCACAAGACAGATACGTACATATTCTTCCATTGAACTTTATCGATTTTTGTAGAGAAACTTGATATTTTTTGTACTTGAAAAAATAACAAAACAACATAAGGGTTATAGTTATTTCAATCTCCTATTGGAATATGAAGATGTAGACAATTTAATTCTAAACAAGAATATGTGAATCACTTCAAATTCACAAGTGTTTAGTTGTAGCTCTATATTAGTACTGGGACACCAGTACTATAGTATAACTAAGACACTGGTAGAGGCTTGACCTTATACCATTGAGGAGTGTTAAAGTCCATTTATATGACTCCGTTCACAAACTGACATGTTGCATGCCATTTGGGCACTGTTCAAAATTTGTGGCTTTACTTACGCAAAAAAAATCTGGACCAGTAGCTTTTTGTAACTTTGAATGCAGATTCTGAGTTATTCTTCCTTTGAAATAATAATGGAAAAGATGAAATTCAGTCCAAAAATATGTGAATCACTATAATTCTTTTCTACCACAATATTGGTCATGTGATGCCATTAAATGAAACTTGTTTAGTGCAATAGTATCTGTACTACAGTTGTACTGTAATATAGTACAGTACTGTATATAGAGCCATGTAGCTTTTTGTATTTTCAAAGTTATTCTTTCTTTAAAATTATATGTAGTGGAAGAAATTCAATTATAAACTATAGTACTAGGCCATGTAGCTTTTTGTACTTTCAAAGTTAATCTTCATTTGAAATTACATGAAGGAAATGAAATTAATTTAAAGAATATGTGAATCACTTGTAAACTCTTTTCTAGAACAATCTGTAATGTGATGTCGCCGAATATTTTTTTATTTTGAAACTTCTCTATTGCTTCTCAAGTTTACATGAAAAGAACATCAATTTACAATAATAAAAATCTGGTGTGGTACACTCACACAACTTTCCTTGCTCATTTAACTGTAAGCCTTATTCTTAGACGAGAATAATTTAGGGGAATAACATAATGACGATTGGCGGCAAAATATTTGCAACTACGATCAGACTACTTTATATGTGTATATATAATTGTTTTCAGAGTACTTTTTCCTTTGTGTAAATTGTGGAATTCGATGATTTTTTCAAAAGTCGTCAAAACAGCTGTTCTACAGATGAAATATCTAGACTATGACTGTGTTCTTTTTATAAACTGCTCTACCTACCTCATGCACTAGAAGGAGGTTACAACGTCCATTTCTCAAGGATGGGATGGACCCCCCATTAGTTTTCCAGGGAAAAGACTCATACCAGTTGATAGAGCTGATAAATAACTATACAGGGTATGAATTAGAAAAAAATCGGTCAAGTAACTTTTGAGAAAATCGTGAAAAACATGGTTTTTTAGTAATTATCTGCCATTTTTCTCAAGAATATTACGGAGCTCCTGCAATTTTCCCAAAAATGAGACTCATGTCAGTTGATAGGGCTTATGAATAGCTATCTATGGTATAAATTTGAAGAAAATCGTTGAAGCCGTTTTCGAGAAAACCGTGAAAAACATGGTTTTTTAGTCATTATCCGCCATTTTTCTCAAGAATATTACAGAGCTCATGGAATTTTCCCAGAAATGAGACTCATGTCAGTTGATAGGGCTTATAAATAGCTATCTATGGTATAAATTTGAAGAAAATCGTTGAAGCCGTTTTCGAGAAAACCGTGAAAAACATGGTTTTTTAGTCATTATCCGCCATTTTTCTCAAGAATATTACAGAGCTCATGGAATTTTCCCAGAAATGAGACTCATGTCAGTTGATAGGGCTTATAAATAGCTATCCATGATATAAATTTGAAGAGAATCGTTAGAGCCGTTTTCGAGAAAAACGTGAAAAACATGGTTTTTTAGTAATTATCCGCCATCTTGAATTGAATTTTATTGAATTTCTTATTGTCAGATCCTTATGGTATAAGGACCTTAAGTTTAAAATTTCAAGTCAATCGGTTAATTAGGAATGGAGTTATCGTGTTCACAGACATACACACACACACATACACACACACAGACCAACACCCAAAAATCATGTTTTTGGACTCAGGGGACCTTGAATCGTATAGAAATTAAGAAATTGGGGTACCTTAATTTTTTTTGGAAAGCAATACTTTCCTCACCTATGGTAATAGGGCAAGGAAAGTAACAAAGGATAGCAAAGCCCAAAGTTATAATACCTATGTAGAAAAGCATTGAAATAGACATTGATTTTGGAATGTATTCTGATTTGAGCGTACCAGTTTTGGGCCAGAGCGCATTGACAGCTATCTTGTCACTGCGAAACTCCTCGGCCATACCGAGCACACACATGGACATGCCGTATTTGGCCATGGTGTACGCCAGGTGGTCCTTGAACCAGTGGGGCGCCATGTTCAGAGGCGGACTCAGGTTTAGAATGTGCGCTCCCGAACTCTTCTTCAGGTAAGGCAGGCACACTTTCGACCTGAAACAAAAAATTATTCAAATTATATAATTAAGTATCAAATATAAAATTATATATATTTATCTATCTATAATATTACAGAGGATAGAATTGGTTCATAAATATACGGAAATTCACTCCTGAACTATCTCTGAACTACTGAACTTGTTTCATTTGAAATTTTGCATAAAAATTCTAAATTCACCGAGGATGGTTATATGCCTATTCTCAGTTCGTTAAGTTTCCAGTTCGTGATACTTTGCTTCTGTGGACACAGATAAAAAAGTGTTTTCAAAGTTATAATCTTCTTCTACCTTTTTATTCTTCTTCTTTACTATATATAATACAGGGAGGAATTTGCTTATAAATGTACGGAAAAGAAAATACACGATTAAGGCATTATCACTTATGAACTAATGAATTGATTAACTTGCAATTTTACATTAAGATTCTGGGTTTACCGAGGATAGTTATAGATCTATTTTCATTCTTATTAATCAATTAATTTTAATTAAATAATTAAACAAATCTATTCAATTTGTGATTCTATTCAAAGTTTACGTAATGATAACAGACCAAACAAGCAGAGCTTTCTACAAGTGAATCCTTGGCGTTATTGGTAGCCCAGCACTCGCAACCCATGAATGAAAGGTTGCAGGCTCGAGACCAATAATTTATTTTTTTGCTGAGAATTTTGAACTCTAATGAAGATTATCCAAGGAATTTTGGAAAAATGATAAATAATTATGATATATTTTTATTTTTCCTGGACATAAGGAAATTTCGTTTTAAAAAACATTTTCCCCAGTGTAAAGCTCAGGTTACCTGCTAGTATTTGATATATTATAGATGAAGAATTCAACTCATGAAGAGTTCTTATATGTTCAGATCTAAATCTTTCCAATTAGTTATTAAATGAGAATGATTAAAGTTTAATGATGGTAATAGCTGTGCCTAGTGGAAAGTTGTGTGTATATTTTTAAGTGCAATATTCGACTATAATTTGGTATTTTAATCATTCTAAATTCTAAAATTTTAGCTCATGTATATTTTTGGACAGAACTTTGAACGTTAACTTTCCTCAAGAAGTACATAACCTATTTGTTCGGACATTTTTATTATTTATCAAAATTTGGGAACATAATAGTTTTGGGCTATGCCTGTTGTTCTATCCCGATCATATTCATATGATTTGTAATTTTATCAAAAAATAAATGAATAAAATAAAATATCAGAACAAACATGTAATGAATATTCATGTTTAATTTATGATTTCTAAAACAGAGCTTGAGTAATATAGCTCTAATGAACTGCATTATAGCTTGCATATCATGAGACTGATATTATTGAACTCAAAGTTCAAATGGTTTGAGAGTGCATACTGTCTAAAATTAGCTCAAAATTGGAAACTGAGTTGAATCTATTAAAGACACAAACATATTCTATCTACATAAAGTCACAGGCTATTAAATGCAAAAACTGACCTTTCTCCTTTGCTTCCTGAATAAAGAATAAGCAAAAAAGGAAGAGGTCAATCATTTTCTGTATTATTATAGTATTCCTAGATAATCGTCCACTATTTAGTTTTATTCAGTAGTTTTGTACAGTTATTACCTTAACTACAAACACTTTAATTCTGAATGACATTCTCCAAAAATACACAACATGGCTACTAGTGTGCCCGGGCTCACTCAAAATACCGCCGATATTCTGTCAACTATCCTATTTAAAGCAGTTCAAGTTGCATTGAGCTATTGATTTCATGGAAATAATAATCCAGCGGACACCTAATTTTTGATTTGTAATAATAAATTACTACTAATTGTTTTCTAGTGCACATTTCATGTAATCCTGTTATATCCTCCTCATAAAGGACAAAGGAGTGAGTCAATGTCGTTGGCCAACGAACAAAAGAGAAATGGAAGAACAAAAAAAAAAAGAGATAGAGATGACAATAATTTTAAGTGTATCCTATATAATCCTCCACTAAATCGTTAAATTCAGTAGTTTAGTACAGTTCTTACCCTACCTACAAGCACCTTGATCATCAATTTTCGTTCTCAAAACTACACAACATAACTCGATCTGTATAATGGTGAATATGTGTTGAAAATTTAAAGTTGATGATGAGAGTGATCGAAAGATATCGTCGAACACACAAAAGGACAACGAACTTTTAGTTCGTTTAGTTTAGCCTCTAGTCAGTTCGAACGGACAAAAACTCAAGCCTCTGGTCTTCAGTAGGAGCTCGCTACGCTATTTCGATTATTATGAATGAATAAAATGGTTGACTCACACAAGAAACGTTCCACGCGTGTTGATGTGATGCATGAGGTCGTAGCGTTTCATATCAGTCTCCAAGGTGCCTGTCAAATTGATCGCGCTAGCGTTGTTGACCACAATGTCAATACCTCCGAATTTGCTCACAGCCTGATCCACGGCCGCCTTGATCTGGCTCTCCTCTCTCACGTCCACCACACATGGCAGTGCTTTGCCACCTGCTGCCTCAACTAAACAAACAGTTGAAAAGTTAATTAAAAATAACTACGGAAAGAGATTGGAAATTGAGCAAATAGATTGCAGGAATTAGACATTAACAAATCTGATACTGTTATTCCGCAACCTCACGATTGCCCAATGCGTACAAATGACGATGAGCGCCTGACTCATTTGTCGTCACTCGACAAATGACGAAGAGTGTAGATGGCTGCTTTGCCAGCGCTCGCCTTCAATATGGCCTTTGCTTGCCATTGCTCCGATTTTTGTCAAGCGAAGGTGAGTGGCCAGCCAATAGAATAGAATCCACCAATAAATACATTTTAATGTACATTAGGTGTCGTCAAGCATCCATAAATGGTCACATTGCAGTGTAGATGGCAAGACCAGCTTGGCTAACGACTGGGTGATAGCATAGAGAAACAATAGCTTAAGTAGATATCCCATGGTATAGGGCGTTTATGTCGCAACTCTTACTGTTATCCCAAGCCGATTACTGTCGATTATTGTTGATTTTTACTGTTTTGACCGGGTAAGAGTGTATGAACGGCACAATATGAGAGACTACCAGCGTCATAAAGCTTCACGGGGAAGAACTACGTGGGCTATCGGCTTGATATAAGATTAATTATGTATGCAGATGACACAACTGCTCTGGCAACAAGCCCCGATCACATCACTCTTGCAAGTAAATTGAAAAGTGCACTGTTAGCAATGTCAAAGTGGTTTGAAGCAAACGGTCTATCGTTAAACTATAATAAAAGCCATCTTATTCAATTCAGCTCTGCTCGTAATCAAACAGCAGTGAACAGAGTACATCTTCCAATAATTGAAGACTTTAGAGTGTCCTCTTCAACAAAATTCCTGGGACTTATAATAGATCAGAGTTTTACTTGGAAGGAGCATATTCAGGTCCTTGCAAAAAAACTAAATCAAGCTTATTTTGTAATTCTCACCCTCTCTCACTCACTAGACAAAAGCACCCAATTGGCCGTCTACTAGCTTATGTTTACTCATATCTAAGCTATGGAACCATTTTCTGGGGAAATTCTGTTGATAGCGGTAAAATTTTTATAATCCAGAAAAAAATTAATAATAAGAGTCATTTGTGGATTGAGATCAAGAGATTCTTGCAAAGCATTCTTCAAAAACCTAGACATTCTAACGCTACCATCTATTTATATCTATCAATTGTTGGTTTTTCTTAAACAGAATTTAGATAAATTTCAATTCTGCACTGATAATCACGGGTATAATACACGCAATAGTAGTCTCATTGCTTTTCCAGTACATAGACACACAGCTCTAAAAAAATCTCCATTCTACTCTGGAATACGTTATTTTAATAAATTACCTGCAGCCATCAGAAATCTAGATTCAATAAACAAATTCAAACTAACAGTCAGAAAAATGCTAGTAGAGAAAGCCCTATACTCTGCTGCCGAGTTTTAATTTGTGAAAAGGGGCTGTAGAGTGTAACTTAACTATTTGTGACTTTCATTTCCATGTGAATTTGATGAGATACATCATAGAGTGTATTTATTTATTTTACTTTTAAGAAGTTAGAACTGAGTCTTTTAGATATAATTTTGTTCTAGTATTGACATGTCACCAGTCAAATGAGTGTTACTCAAAAATTGATGTAATGTGACGATAAATAAATGAAATGAAATGAAGTGCATACAGACTGAAATTAGCTCAAAATTGGAAACGAAGTTGAATCTATTAAAGACAAACATGTTCAATCTACATAAAGTCACAGGCTATTAAATGCAAAAACTGACCTCTCACCTTTGCTTCCTGAATAAAGAATAAGCAAAAAAGGAAGAGGACAATCATTTTCTGTATTATTATAGTAATCCTAGATATTGCTCCACTATATAGATTTATTGACCGAGCGAAGTGAGGTCCAAGATTCAAGTCGACGGTTTGGCATTTCTCCTAATGTTTAAATGTTTGTTTATATGTTGCGCATTTACGACGAAACGCGGTAATAGATTTTCATGAAATTTGACAGGTATGTTCCTTTTTTATTTGCGCGTCGACGTATATACAAGGTTTATAGAATTTTGCATTTCAAGGATAATATAAAAAGAAAAAGGAGCATCCTTCATACGCCAATATTAGAGTAAAAATCAGACTATAGAATTATTCATCATAAATCAGCTGACAAGTGATTACACAGATGTGTGGAGAAGCCAGTCTCTTGCTGTATTTCCATAAGGTCTATAGTTTCAATCAGGTACTTGTGGATGAGAATACTGCGTGAGGTCTACTGTTCACAGAACTACTAGTTATGAATGAATAAAATGACTTACACAAGAAACGTTCCACGCGTGTTGATGTGATGCATGAGGTCGTAGCGTTTCATGTCAGTCTCCAAGGTGCCTGTCAAATTGATCGCGCTAGCGTTGTTGACCACAATGTCAATGCCTCCGAATTTGCTCACCGCCTGATCCACGGCTGCCTTGATCTGGCTCTCCTCTCTCACGTCCACCACACATGGCAGTGCTTTGCCACCTGCTGCCTCAACTAAACAAACAGTTGAAAAGTTTCGTTAAAAATAACTACGGAAAGAGATTGGAAATTGAGCAAATAAATTGCAGGAATTAGACATTAACAAATCTGATACTGTTATTCCGCAACCTCACGATTGCCCAATGCGTACAAATGACGATGAGCGCCTGACTCATTTGTCGTCACTCGACAAATGACGAAGAGTGTAGATGGCTGCTTTGCCAGCGCTCGCCTTCAATATGGCCTTTGCTTGCCATTGCTCCGATTTTTGTCAAGCGAAGGCGAGTGGCCAGCCAATAGAATAGAATCCACCAATAAATACATTTTAATGTACATTAGGTGTCGTCAAGCATCCACAAATGGTCACATTGCAGTGTAGATGGCAAGACCAGCTTGGCTAACGACTGGGTTATAGCATAGAGAAACAATAGCTTAAGTAGATATCCCATGGTATAGGGCGTTTATGTCGTAACTTTTACTGCCAAACTTTTACTGCTTGTTATCCCAAGCCGATTACTGTCGATTATTGTTGATTTTTACTGTTTTGACCGGGTAAGAGTGTATGAACGGCACAATATGAGAGACTACCAGCGTCATAAAGCTTCACGGGGAAGAACTACGTGGGCTATCGGCTTGAGATAACAGTAAAAGTTGCGACATAAACGCCCTATGCCATGGGATATCTACGTATGCTATTGTTTCTCTATGGTTATAGTATGGACTATGGTCAGGTCCACGTTATAATGACAATGTTTAATTAGCAATGGTATTGCTATCCTTGTCTATCATTCAACAAAGCGGATAGCTCTATCTCTTTCTCGCTCTGCTCTGTTGCCAGATCGTCTTTTAACAATGTAGAATTAACAATAAATTGACAAAAGTGCTATTATCAATACAATAGTACCTATTCCATCTGAATTATGAAAATTCATTATGAAATAATTGAAAAATATAATTTCTTGCTAAATAGAATACAATTGATTATTTTAAACGAGAATGATCAGTTAATACTATATCAATAAACCTATATCAGCTACCGTCTATAGAAGGCATTGACAAGACAGAGGATCGGCAACGTTGTTCTGCTATCTTTCTTCACTGCCATTATAACGTGGACCTCACTATAGGCATTATATGTTGGATTGATATTTCAGTGAGGGACATTGAAACTAAGAGAATTTCTTTATAAGTTTTAAATAGAAAACATTACAGCCATAAATAAGAAGAATAAATAATTGACTATTGTGATAAATGTAATTCTATCATACCTTCTTTGGCTGCTGAATAAATAGTTCCTGGAAGTTTGGGATGTGGATCAGCAGTCTTGGCTGCAATAATTACATTTGCTCCATCCTTGGCAGCTTTAACGGCAATCGCTTTGCCAATGCCTCGACTCGCTCCTGTTATGAAGATCGTACGACCTGCTAATTTCCTATAAAATAAAGTTACAATGAGAATTTGCTTGTTTATAGTTTCAATTGTGGTACATTGTATAGTTTTGATTGTATATTCACCAATGCCAGCAGAGCCGGATAGATTGTGTCATGAATTTAAAATTTAAGATTCAATTCCAATTCAATTCATTTTTTAAGGAAATAAAAAGTTATACACAAAACTAAAAAAATCAAGATGGCAGCCTGACAAGACCAATCCCAGTAGGTAATTTTCAAAAACTTCCCCAACTGAGTAAAAAGGGTGGTAAGTAAGTCAGGACTTAAGTTGGGACCAGAACGCTGGCAGGGTCAATCATTTCACTCCATCTGGCAGTCTGTTATAGACTGGCAGGGCCAAGGCAGGGAATGCATCACGTGTCCTTGAGAGCCGGCGAAAAGGCACATCCAATAGACATCTGGCTCTTGTATCGTGGTTATGAAAGTCACTTCTTGTTCTAAACTTTCCAAGGTTTACATGCACAAACATAGCACACATAGTGACTATAAACGGTCATTATTCCAGTAGATGTGGAGAGAGGTCTGTAATGCTCCAAGTCACCACTCGAATCGCCCTCTTCTGCAGCAGGAAGACATCATGACACGCTGAAGCATGCCCCCGAGCAGCAAACTATAGCTGGGAATGCTATGATACTTACTTGATACTTGATGTCTTCGTCCTTGACTGGGGGCACCAGACAGACTGTGTCAAAGGTTTTTAAAATAGTGGCTCCTCAGCCAGCTCATTTAATGAATAAATTTGTTTGTTTATTAATGCCTGTCTGATGAGAGAGCAGAATCTTGTGCGAGGTTCATTTCTCACTTCAATTGGGAGTCTGTTGTAAAATCTTAGTGCAGCTGATGGAAAACTTCACTGCGTGCTGGCCAACCGGCTGCGAGGAACTTCCAGATTGGTAGCATGGCGAGTATTGTGGCTGTGAATTTCGTTTCTTCTCACCAACTTATGCTGATTGTCCCTGACATAGATCAAGGAGGACAGGACATACTGATTGTATACCGTGAGTATTCTCAGCTTGATAAAGATGGGTCGGCAGTGGTCCAAGTATCCCGCCGAATCTAGGATCCTTAGAGCCTTCTTCTGCTGGAGCAGTACATCTTTACAGCCTGGAGCGTGCCCCCAAAACTGAAGTCCATAGTTGATATGGCTATGAAACATAGCAAAATACACCTCCACCAGATGCTTCCTGGAGATTAATGGCTTCAGACGTCTCAGTAGGTACATCACTCTGGCTAGTTTCGAACAGATGTTATCAATGTGGCTACTCCAGCCAAGTTTAGCATCCAGTGTAAAACCCAGTAGCTTCACTTCTGTGAGATCGTCAAGCTGCTCCCGAACAAGAGTGCATGTTGTCTCTTGGGTTTTGCTTTCATTAAGCAAAGGAACACGCTCCCCTCAACGACGTCCTGGCTGCAGCTCAGGAAACAAATCAGCCTCTGAATCTTGTCCACATTAAAAGCAGTCTGTTTGCCTCGAGCTGCATCAAATAGTCTGTTCAGCTTCCCGTTGTGCTGCAGCTGGGTCCTGACCAGTTGAGTGGTGTCATCAACAAACTTTGGCCTGTTGAGATGAGTGTGGTGTCATCAGGAAGCTTCAGCGCCCTACCCTCCTGATCAAGATCATTGATAGCGACCAAAAACGGCACAGGACCCAGCACTGAGCCCTGTGGGCTCATCAGTTGAGCTCTTGATGTTGCACCTCTAATGATTTTTCTTTTATTTTTCAAATACGATCTAAGAGTCTGAAGAACAGCTTCTTTTAAAGCATAACGTTCAATCTTTCCTTCAACAATCTCATGTGACACACAGTCGAAGGTTTTACTGAGGTCGCATAGGGTGAGGGACACAGAGCCGGCTCTCTCAAAAGCCCACTGTATTATGTCCACCAGCTCCGCCACTTCAGTAATCGTTGACTTATCATTAACTTGCTATTCCTGGAACCGTGCTGTATAATATAACTATTGACCTTTGAAGAAAATTGAATATGAAAAATCGGATACAATCGTAATAGATTCATTGAGGAAGACCCTCAGTTGGAATTAATTTTTTAGGCTAATGTGATTTTTTTATTTTATTAATTTTTGTATTCTAATAGCTTCTGAGCATGTTAACATACTTATAACAAGATTACGATTTGAGTACCGGGATGTACAATTGTATGTGGACTCTCTTGGTACGGTAAATTAGTCAATTTATATTCTAAAAATTTTGAATAGAATATTTTAAAGTGAGTTTCTTATCACAAATACTTGAACGGATTAATGTTTAAATTATTGCGTGCACCTGAGTGAGTTTAATGATTAAATAATAAATGTTCAATCAATTATAAGTATTTAAGTCATGTAAAATTTTAATGAAATATTAACTCAATATAAAGCATAAGCACAATTGATAATGTTTTGTATGCAGGAATTTTAGTAATTTCAAGCCTATGAGTTTGAAGGTAAATCTTTGACAAAAATAAATTATAACTTCATCATTAACTATTATTCTGATCTCCTTTGCTTCATTTTAATTTTTAATGGTCCTGTGTTTGAGTTTCCTTGCTGTTGCAAGAAATATGCAATATTTTTCTCATTTTCACAGTCTCAACAGTTTTTCGATTTAAACAGTAATGCAAGATTAATTTAGGGCAACTCAGCTTATAGAGCATGGAATTTTCTCTCATTTAA
This sequence comes from Nilaparvata lugens, assembly GCF_014356525.2. Lineage (NCBI taxonomy): Eukaryota > Metazoa > Arthropoda > Insecta > Hemiptera > Delphacidae > Nilaparvata > Nilaparvata lugens. Next base: position 50,791,717 of record NC_052509.1, read on the forward strand.
GACCAATTGCAAGTTTCTATCATGTATTGTACTCATTTTAGAGGCTCTTTAATAACAGTAAAATCGCAAGAAAAATGAGAAAATAAAGATCATCATTCAATTGGCTGTAACTTTTTAACGGTATTGAAAACAGAAGTATAATTCATGGGAGTGAAAAGAGGAGAATATTCATCACAACCTCGACTAATTTTTGGATTTTTTATCTGAAGGGTTCCACAAGATACGCAACGTTGCATATGCGAGACTGTGAAAATGGGGGAAATATCACAAATTTCTCGCACATTCAAAGTTGTGTATCTTGTGGAACACTTCAGATAAAAAATCCAAAGAGTAGTCCTGCGCGACCAGTCAATTCATTGGAAATTTTATTATCTTTAATATTATAAGAGAATGCTTTTTCTCGATAAATTCAAGGTTCTCGAGATTTAATGGAAAACTTAAAAAAAGTCCAAAATTTTGGGGGTGAAGTCGCCCTCTGGCGTGTCAGAAAATTTCAGATTAGAATTGAGCGCCCCAAAATACAGATAGAACCATCGAAAAAAATTCTTTCGGGGCTGTTTCCTGAAAAACGATCATTTGACTGGACTATAAGTTGTTATCCTGTTATATTAAGCGAGCAATTTCTGTATATCTGTTTATATTTTTCTATTTTTTATCTGGCTATCTCGTTATATGGTTATTTATGTTCAACAGATCTCGGAAACGGCTCTAACGATTTTCACGAAATTCGGAATATAGTAGGTTTATGATATCAAAATTCGATTGCACTAGGTCTCATCCCTGAGAAAACTCCCTGAAGGACATGAAAAGGATAATTCATCCTTGGAAAAACAGATGATGATTTCGTCTGTGAATAAATCACAGACGAAATATATTTTTCGTAGTGAATAAATCAAAATTTGGGTAAGTAACAGTTTTGGGCTGTGCCTGTTAGTACTTCCCCAATCATTTTAAAGAAATGATTATCAATGAAATAAATCTGTTTATCAATGAATAAATAACGAGCAAAGCTCGGTGCCCCGATATTTGGTATTAATAGATAGAATTTACAAAATGTACTTGTTCAGATGATATCTTTATTCCAAAAACCAAACCATTTAAAGATACATTTTGTTCGACTTGTGTTATTTACTCCTGTAATGTTAAAAAGTAAATACTACCAGCAACACAACATCAGTGACAACCTATTCCAATTCATGATAAATATCGGGGCACCGAGCTCCGCTCTAGAGTACCTACAAATGCATATAAAAATTATTACGAAAGAAGAAATTATACTAAATATTCATAGTTCATACAGAAAGGTTCTATCTAATCACAGTCGATTGAGATTAATTCGCAGAGGAATGCAAAAATTTCTCTCACAAAAGCATGTTAAATTTTAATCCTGATTCATTTCACGTGAACCAAATCACAGAAGACCATCTCAAAAAGATAGCTTATCTGATTGGTTCTACTGGAATTAATCAGGATTAAAATTTAACCGGCTTTTGTACAACTGTCACTAAGTACCTGATTGAATTATGTACAAAAGTTCAACAGCTGAGTCATAATTTTGTCTCAGTCCCACACACATGCACTCGCTCACTCACTTCCATCATCAACAGATGCCGAAATTATCAGCTGTTTTTCCAAGGATGAATAAATTCTTTTAATGTCCTTCAGCGAGTTTCCCCAGGGATGAGACCTAGGGTAATCGAATTTTCATATTATAAACCTACTATGTTCTGAATTTCGTGAGAATCGTTAGAGCCGTTTTCGAGATCCGGTGAAATACAAACATATAAACATCTAAAAATTTAAACATCAAAACATCTAAACAGAAATTGCTCGTTTGATAGTATAGGATTTAGAATACCTAAACTTTATTTATTTATTTATTTATTTATTGATATACATATACATATAAAGGCTCACAGACAATACCATGAAGAGCCTTTTTTACACAATTAATAGATAACCATACTACATAATAATAAAAACTTAAAAGATGAAAAATATTATGGAAAAAAATAAAGAAGAGAATAAGATAAAAAGTAAATCAAAAATTGAAATAATAATAAAAATTAATAATAAAGATATAGAAAACAAAAAGAGTTTCAGCCAGAGCTCATAACATTTCATGACTCAAACGAGCTACAAGATAAATTCATTTCACAATTTTTCTTAAAGACATTAAATGAGTTCGAAAACGGATCTATATGTTCATTCAAAGTATTATATAATCTTAGACTTTTAATAAGAAATGAATTATAGTGATGAGTAGTTCTCACAAAAGGGATGTTGAACAATATATTTTTTCTAGGCCTAGCATAAGGTACATTGAAATTTAATAAATTTATGAATGATGGAATATGAACTTTATGATTTAAAATGTTGAATAATAGCAATAGAGCATTTACAGATCTGCGTAATTCTAGAGAGTGCACTTTAAATATTGATCTTAACTCACTAGTTGGAAAATTAAAGGGACAAAAGCAATTAAATTTTTTATGTATAAATGTCTCAGAATTCTATTTTGAATTTTTTCAATTTCATGAATGTCTGTCACATTATAAGGCCCCCAAACTACTGCAGCATATTCAAGTTTACTGCGAACTAGTGCATTGAATATTCTTAAACTAACATCACAATTAGTGAATGGTTTGGTATTGCGAAATATAAAACCCAGTAATTTATTAGCACTACCTAGGGTATAGTTAATGTGGTTCTTGAAATCAAGCCTTGGGTCCATGATAACTCCAAGATCTCGGATGTTATTAACACACTCAAGATTGTCACCTCCCAATGTATATAAATGGTGCTGAAAATTTATCTGCCTTGTATACACCATAAATTTAGTTTTAGATACATTTAACTTGAGTCTGTTCTGACAACACCAAAGGTTAACTCGATCAAGATCGTCCTGCAATCTGACACAATCATCAATGCTTTTTATTGACCTGTAAAGTTTTACATCATCTGCAAATATCAGGATTTCAGATTCTTTAATGCAATGCAATACAACTTGCCGACATTATATATTGTATGAATAAAATCCTTCCAAATTTGTATGAATGTTTACCAAGATTGCTATGAAATATTCTTTTGCAATAAAGAATTATCAATGATATTATTATTCAACTTTTTATAAGTAACCTTAACATTTAAAAAGCAAAGCCTCCCTTACTTATCTTTTAATATCCTATTAAAATATGTGTCATGTAGTTTTTCCTGATGTAATGAAGTTCTTTCTAGTCCTCCCGAACAAGAACGGGTGCACTGCTAGTCTCAAAAATAATATCAAAAAGATACTTTATTTCTATTTTAAAGAGATAAGAAACGATGGTATATATTTTTACAATATTATGAAAACAGAAAGAATTTCTCACAAGACCAAAGGTAAATAATGTCCTATGGAAGATTAGAATGTAGAGGTCCGTACAGATATACGCGCCGCGAACATGAGCAATTCACTTTTAATCAGCTGATTATATCTGTATTTCTACAGAAACGGTAAAATACAGATATAAAAAGCTTGGCATCAGCTGATTAAAAGTGAATTGCTCATGTTCGCGGCGCGTATATCTGTAAGCACCTTAAGATGTGAATTTTATTGTCATACACTGACTAATGTTAAAAACTAAAGAGTTGGGAGTTGGGGTAGGCTACTTTGGGGGGGGGAGTCATTACACATGGATTGGGGGGGGCATTACACTTGAATTGGGGGGGGCATGCGCCATTGGCCTTGGGGGGGCTGGGCACCCCTGTTTCAGTTAATATTTGTTCAAGCTTCAAGTTATAATTATCAATATCCAAACAGTCTATAAGATTTGTGAAAGAGCAATGCAATAATAACCTTTAAAGAGTAAAAATAGATTTAAAATAAAAAAGCATAATAATATAAGTTTATTTCAACTCATCACAATTATAACCTATAGGTTATTTTAACTACAATGTTCTCAAACTTTGAAAATGTTCTTTGAAAAAAGTTGGATTCATTCCATTACTTGAAAAAATGCATTATCACTTACCCTGTGTTAATCATGATTACAATCCTCCTAATCAATCAATGGATACTAAATTTAAACCAAACTTGAACCTTCAAAGTGATTTGACATTCCGCATTCCGCAACGTCAACAAACATGCAGCTGATCAGAATTGAAGAAAGTCCTTGATATGGCCAGTCATTTCACGTCAGCTGATAAATAGTCTGTTTGATTTCCTATCACAGCTGATTACCAAAACTGTTGTTTGCTCGACGTACTTTGATCCATTATAGGTTAGATATTTTGCTAACATTTTATCTTTGTTCGTACGGTATTTAGTTTGATTGCTCAACATCATTCAACGAGAATGGAAAAAAATCTGGAATCTTGTTTAGAGGAAGTGTAAGTATTACGTAAAAAGTTATAGTGTAGGGTTATCTGAATCATGTATGGATGAGTTTGCACAAGAGCTCAATCTATCAACATGATGCTTGCTTGCCTTTTTTTAATTAAACTAGGAGCAATATCATCTTTTTTACACTTCTATACTCTACAGATATTTAGTTAAATTTAGATGGAATTGTGTTCACTTTTCATTATTATAAAATTTACTGAAAGCTATAGTATTTCTCTATACTTTAATGGTCATCTACCCTACAGTCTGCCTAGTTTGATGTATTTTAGTAATTTTCGACTATGTACCTTAAATAAATTAATTTTAATTCAAAAATTAACCACCTCAATGTTCAACAATTAGTCTTGTATTCCAATAAGACTTCAGTCGCCAAACAACTAGTGCGCCACCAAAGAGCAACCATTGGCGGCTGAGTAATAGGGTATGATCACATTGGATGCACGTATGTGCAAGTGCACGCTATAGTCCGGGCAAATTTACTTCAGAAAAATGGAGGAAGATCAGCAAATTACAGTGATTAATAGAGTAATAGGTGGAAGCGCAGTTGCCAATTTGTCAGTCGTCTGACCGCTCTCAGACAGGTAACTTCTCATGTGAAGCATGAGCACATGAACAGTCACTAGAAGTTTGAGATCGTGGCCGTTTCGAAACGGCAACATCGCGACTCTGTATCCCTCCCGCTGTATGCTTTCTCTGCTGCGCATGTCCATCCCAAGTCCAAAGTAAATTGCACGGACTATAGACCATGCATGACCAAGTGCGAAGATAAGAAACAAAATGTAAAAAGAGCCATAGAAACACTGAACGTCACCAGCAAGTGCACGCGTTTAGTGTGATGTTTCTATGGCTCTTTTGCTTCTCATCTGCACGTGTGGTCATGCATGGTCTTGGGTGGACGTACATCCAACTAGTGAGCCGCCAGAGAGTAACCATTGGCTGTGTAAATCACGCTGGAACACCAGGATTGCCTGCCAGGCTGGCGACTGAAGCAAGTCATCAGCCGGTTCGTTAAAATATGGCGACCCTAGAGTAATGAAGTCTATAAGAAGTAAGAACTATTGAGTTCTAAAAAATATATTTTAAGACTCTGACTCGCTCGGACACTTGGTGACCTACTGGTTGTCTCATGTAATAGAAGCTTAAAACATAAATTACTAACTTTTTCGTCTTCTCCATAGTCAGTGACCAGGGAATCGTAATATTTTATCCCTTTGATAGGAGTTTATGAGTCGGCAGTCTAGTCGTTAATTCGTCATAGTCATGCATCTCAGTTTGATGTAGGCCTACTACTTTTTCGGCCAATGTTTTGACCATGTGTAAAGTGATTGAGAGAAAACTGAAACAGGATGCGGTGATTGGTAAGGAGCAGTTTGGCTTTATGCCTGGAAGAGGAACCACAGTTGCTATATTTGCGCTTAGGCAGCTGCTGGAGAAGGCAAGAAAGACACGATTTAAGCTACACTTGGCTTTTGTGGACTTGGAGAAGGCATTTAATAGGGTTCCCAGGCAGGAGCTGTGCCGAAGTATGAGGGAAAGGTTTGTGCCTGAAAAGTCTGGTCTCGTCTGGTGAGGGAATGTACAGAGGAGCCATCACACAACTAAGAACCAGTGTGGGAAGAACTGATGAGTTCCAAGTACAAGTCAGTCTTCACCAAGGCTCAGCACTCAGTCCATACCTGTTAAACCTAATTATTGATGTCATAGGATCTGAGGCTGCATGCTGTTTGCGGATGACATCGTGCTCTGCGAAGCGACTAGAAGCCAGTTGGAAGTGAGATTGGAAAGCTGGAGAAAAGCGCTTGAGGAAAGAGGCATGAGAATAAGTCGGACAAAGATTGAGTACATGGCATTGGGGAACGATGAGGAACTGTCCGTGGATCTAGATGATAGCCAATTCAAATCATCTGTAAGCTTCAAGTATCTGGGTTCAAGTTTGCAAAGGGACGGTGGGCTGGATGCAGAAATACAACATACAACAGACTGAATTGCGGATGGTTTAATTGGATAAGGATGAGTGGTGTGCTATGAGATAAGAGAGTGAACTGTAAGGGGAAGGGTAAAGCTGGGTTTTCGTTTGTGCGTAAATGCCGTCGTCGACCACGACAGGGTGAAGATCTCAGATTGGGTGAATTTCCATTTGTCTAAATAACCTTAAAGAGTATACTTACTTGATACTTGTATCCCACTGGAAACGCTGCTGCGTCGTGGTCGTCACTCTGTAGATACTCTTCTACCGAGTAGTATGGATTGGCTAACAGATAGCTAATGTTAGTATGTTAAATCATGTTTTAATGGGTGAGATTGAAGTGAGGTTATACTTTTAAATGGCAATATGTTGATATTATTAGAAATGTTTGATTCTTCAATAATTAACACAAATAATGAAAATTTATTTGATCAGCTGTTTTAGCACTCTTGAAATTTGGATAATATGAATGTCAACAATGCTTGTCGTCGTCGACTGCGGAAATTTACGCAAAAACGAAAATGCTCCTTCAAGTGTAAGGATCGGTAGTGAGACCAGCTATGTTGTATGGCGCGGAAGCCTGGCCTGTTTCAAAGAGGCAAGAGAAGAAAATGGAAGTGGCTGAGATAAGAATGCTAAGATGGATGTGTGGGGTCGCAAGAAGGGATAAGATTCCTAATGAGGTGATTAGAGGTACAGTTGGGGTGGGACCATTGGGTAGGAAGATGTAGGAGACCAGGATGAGGGTGGTTTGTACATGTGCAAAGACGTGAGGAGGATTATGTGGGACGGAGGGTGCAAGATTTGGATCTGGGTGGCAGGAGGAGGCGGGGAAGGCCAAGGATGAGGTGGAGAGACAGAGTGGAGGCTAATCTGCGGGAGAAGGGTTGGTGACACGGGGAGGAGATGGACAGGGTTTTGTGGAAGAGACGGCTGAAAAAGGGAAATGCCAAGCCCATATTATTGGGATAAGGCTTAGCCAGAAAAGATTTTTTGACAATGTACCTTACAATTATTTTTTATTAGGTATAGGCATTTTCAAGCATTTACTGCCTTAATGTTCGAGAACATTTTTTGTTTTGCTCCTGCTGGTTTCTATGATAATAATTGTAGTAAAATTACAGCATTGGAAACTACAGTAGTCCCACTTCAGTTCTATAAATACTGAGTTGATGATTATGCAACTTCGAATTATTTCTAAAAAATAATAATTGATTATTTTTCATTTGTTTTGCAGTCAAAGTCACGAAGATGTCACTGGTTGTCTTCTCGCCGACAAGTTGGGACTGTGTCTTACAGGTTGGTTGCACAATTTTTCCTTAAGTTGTAGAAGTTGTCTCATAGAAGAATTCATTAAAAAAACTCCAGTCCTCAATATTAAATGATAAAGTTGATCTATTTTGTAGACTTACTGACTCTATATTACAGTCCACCATAGAATAAGCTTTTCAGTTTATTTGCAGACTGATATTGATATTTTATAAGCTAATAAGTAATAATTCAATTTATTTTTTCAGCTACTGGGACCGCAAAACCTGAATATACCGGCATCATAGCTGCACTGGCTAAGCAAGTTTCAAAGTTGGAGCCTTCTTCACCCCATCCTGTGATTCTTCTAGAAAATGATACAAGGTATTTTCAGATTTTCACAAGAAAATGCTAACTATTAACTTACTCCCCCCCTCTCTCACTCTTTTCGCCATCCTTTTGAGGTCTCTGTAGTTGGCATATATCTCAGATCCTTCTTCAGTTGTTCTATGTACTCCAGTCTTGGCCTTCCTCGCGCATTCCTTCTCTTAGTCATTCTCTCCATTATTATTTTTGTTAGTCCCTCATGTCAAAGTATATGACCAACTAGTTGTGGTCTTCTCTTTTTTATTTCTTTCAGTAGACAACCTCTCTCTCCAACTCTTTGAAAAACCTCTTCATTCGTTACTTCCTCTCTCCAACTGATCCTCAGCATTCTTCTGTAAAAGCACCATGTCTCAAAAGCAGAAATGCTTCTCTCTTCTTTCACACCTATCGTCCAAGCTTCACTTCCATAGGTTGCAATGCTCCATAAATACATTAAAAAAATAATTATCAATCATGTTGAAATAAACTCTCCAATGATGAAATAATACTTAACCCATGAGTTTCAATAAATCCTACAAAAATAGATCAATGATAGGCTATTATCGTAACATTTTACTTCAAGACACAGTAACTCGTCATATTAATGAAATTGGAAAAAGGTGTCGTATTCCGAAATGAATAAGAATTAATATTTCTCGAATTTGGTGTTTTTATTACAGAAATAACTGTCAAAATCTTGATAATTCAACGTTTATATAATAAAATTTGAAATCTTAAAAGTATTATTCTAAACAAAATAAAATTGCAATTGGTGAAGTGAACTGTATAATGATAGAATGTTAGATTCTCAACATTTGTAACCTTATTGCTGATAGATTTTTGTTAATACAGTATTTTGTTCTTTGATATCAATTCAATAATAGAATTTTAAAGCTTTGATCAACTTGGAAAAACTTCACAGTATCAACAATTTTTTATCAAGAGTATTTTATACAACTTGTAATCGATAAAGGAATTTGTTAACATCTTATTTTACAAGCTATTTTTTTGCATTTCAATTACAAAAAATAGTTTTTATGTTTTTACTGGGTGTAATATTAATGTTCTCTTATAAATTGAACATTATCATTGATTGTTAAATGATTAAATATGAAAAAGTATTACTATATTTGCAACTATTATAAAATGAAATCTAGTGAAACACCTAAATACGATTACGTACAGTTCCAGGTTAATAATTGAGCAGTATTTGAATTTTCTAATTAAAGATTTTGATAGTATTTTAGTTAGCAGTGGAGAATTAATGAATCATGGATATTCTGAGGTGAAACATAATTGAACTGTTGAATATTAGGTTTAATGAATGGAGATCACAACCAGTGTATAGAGCTGGTTTCATTAATTTGTACATTTTTACAATTCTGGAGAATTTATTTACTAATAACTAGTCAATTATTATCAATTTGAAAACAATGAAAGTTGATGAAGTAGGCTACTTATCTACAATGGATTTCGATGTATCTAACTTCTAATTATTCTGGTATAGGCATAGTAAGAACTATTATCATGAATGAAGAAAATGCAAATCTAAAATATTTAAAATATAAAAAAATCTCAGATTTTTGATACTGTAAAAACGATATTCTGTTTTCCAAGGGTAATTCTAGGGGAAAAAATGAATTACATTATCATTTGCTATGCTACTTTTGTATTAATACAATTATACATAGGCCTACACCATTATTGATGCAGTGTTCCAATTTGAATAAATAGAAAATTCAATTTCCATTAAAGCGATTTTCTAGCACCTATTTGTATATCAACAAACAATAATTTAAATCAACTACTAATAACCAACAAAAACAAATTGTTCAAAAAATAAATCTTCTATCACACACATACACACACGCACACAAAATAACTAGTGTTCTCTCTAGCAGTTAGCAGGAGTTTCAATAGGATGTAATGATTTTAATTCGCCCTTTTCATAATAATATAGCTTTTAAAGATTTATTATTATTCTAATGACTTATATAAAGTATACTTGTATAAAGATTTATTAAGTATCAACAATTTTCAAGAAAATCTAAAAAAGTGGAGTGGTAATATCCATGTGTAAGGATGAGGAGAGCTAGAGCTGGTTAATTATCTTGACTTCCTATCAATGTTACAAAAACTACAGATGAAATTTAATACGTAAAAATAATAAGCACTAGTAACTTGGACTATTGAAAGTGGGTCAATATAGAAATATTTTCAAAATGAATTGTGAATATTTGAAAATACGTGAAATGAGCAATTGTAATGATCATGCGTTAGGAATAAAAGATCAATTGATTGTACTAAAATATACAATGTGAAAACGATCTAGATAACCTAGGTAACTAGGGATTGTGGAGCATACAGTTTTGATCTAACTTAATTGGTCCAACTATGAACTAGATGGAAGACAATAAATAATTAGACTGTACCATAAAGATAAATTACAGGAACCCTCAACCTTAGAACCTTTACCAGAAATAAATAATATAATAATGTCTGGGAGTCCGCCTTATGAATCAAATTTTGTAGTTGTAATTTTCAAAGTCAATGTACTTTTTATTGGGTAGAAGCACGATAACGCCGTTGCCAATAAAATAAAAAGTCTATAATAATTAAACCTGGCTTATGTTCAGAGAGTCATTAATATGAACCAGCATTTGAATGTAAAAACCCGAGTCTTGAAGTCTAAAATCAAAGATTACATTATTAGATACAGTTTTTTGTGAGATTCACTTCAAACTATCAGAATTATAATTAATAACTCTAACTATATTGATTTTTGGTTCCTATATGAACTCTTATCAATCCAAAAAACAATTCAATTCAACAACATTGATTTTTAGTTTCATCACGAAAACTAAATAAATTCAAACAAATTAATAACTCGTAAACGTCAATTCAACACCGGGAACACAAAATCAATAATATTATCAAAAGTCTTAGATATGGATTCGTATTGCTGTCGGTTATTGTGTGAACTTGATTGTAAAAATCAATTAATCACCGGGAACTTGATAATCTAATAGCTTTGTTAATACTTATATTTCAGGCAATATAATTAACAATCTCTTACCATAGACGTTAAAACATTACATTTTCAGATATGGTTGTTATTGATTATCTGTTTCTGAATGAGCTCTAACAAACCTTTTATCAAATTAAGCATCGGGAACATGATAACCCAACGTGTATAAAATTAAATATGAAATTGTTAAATATGGTTTTTATTGATTACCGGTTTCTGTACAAACTCTAATCAATCTTTAAAATTAATTTAACAATCTCTTACCATTGACATTAATACAAAACGTCTATCATAAAACATTACATTTAAAATTAAATATTAAATTGTTGAATATGGTTGTTATTGATTACCAGTTTCTGTACAAACTCTCATCGATCTTTAGAATTGAATTTGCAATCTCGTACCATGGACGTTAAAACTAAACGTCTATCATAAAACATTATATTTTCAGATAAATTATGATATGGTTGTTATGAATTATCAGTTTCTGAATGAAATCTAACAATCCTACAATCAAATTAAGCATCGGAAACATAATAATCCAACGTATATCATTAAATATTAAATTTTTGAATATTGTAACCGATAATCAACGGTTTCTGTACGAACTCTAATCAATCTTTAAAATATTGAATTCAACACCGGGAACGTTTCATCTAATGTGTTAATATTCTATTGCAGGCAATGTCTAATCCAGCAGAGTGGTAACCTGACAGCCGCCATCTTTAAAAACACACAATCGTCATGATCAAAACCAGGCTGAAGTAAACCTAGCACGCATCCCCCCTCTTCCCCTACCCACACACCCACCCCCTCAACACTCACCTTCTTCATAGATATTTTTATAGTTTTATCCTTTTTTATAAAAAATATATACTCCTATTTACAATACAAAATATTTGGTAAAAGACACACTAGATAGAGACACCGGTTTGTAGGCAAAGATTCACTTTGATCTGTCAGCATTGGTTAAATGCGAGGCATTGATGGTATTTATGAGGAATGCTGACTCACCATAAGACTTTTCTCAGCATTCCTTATAGAAAAATTATTTAATTCATTTTAAAAAACCAGAGTCTTTAAGGAGTAAATCTGGAAATGTTGAAAAATTATTAGATTTAGCAAAGATCAACATGAACCCTGATGATGATGATGAATTCAAAGTGTATTACAATGGAAATAAAACTGCAAATTGATTGATTTGTTAAATTAGTAGCAGTGTTTAGTATCAAACACAGGATTTGATCAAATCTTTGCCTCAGTTTGAATTTGTGCCTCTTGAATAATAAAAACTGAGAATTAATTTTATGTTATTGCTGCGAAGATATGACAGTATCATCAATTATTCAAACTACTAAAGATTATAAGAATTTAATATTTGAGCAAATTTATATACACTAAATTATTTTCAAATTAGAAACATTTGAGGTCGAAGATACCAGCTTGTTTGATTAAATAATTGAAATATTTTATTCTGAGGATAAAATATGGGGAAGCCGGGATGCTGAGTAATTGTAAATATTTTTTTAGATTGGAAATGATTCGAATATATAACTGATTAACTAATTATCCTTACATATACATTATGCCTAAGCATTTCGATATCAGTATCTCAATATAGTGTACTTCAATAATAATTCCTATTATATTACAATTTTGATTATAATTATAACTATTCTGAATGCCAATGCTGAGTTTCTAAAATTCAAAAGAGTAAATCAGTTTCATAAATTTACATTTTTATAATTATTATTGTGCATATTTTAATAATTCACTGTTTAGAAAAAAAATCCGCTTTACATTAAAACAAAATTGACCATTCAACCGATTTGGTTCTATGAAAAAGTTGGGTTAAAATTTAATTCATATTCAGCAATAAAAAGTGCCAAGATGTTAATTCGCTTTTATACTTATTTTTTATAAAGTAACTAACAGTTGGATACAAAATTGAAAAATCAATTTGCAATACCGTAGTTACTAGAAAAATGTTGATAATCTTAGCCTAACTAGATTCTGGATTGGATAAACAAATTTTATTTGAAAATATAAATTTTTAGCACTTTATAAGATATATGGCACGAATAGGCCTACTGTCTACAAGAGTCTACTTGAACATTTGAATTTACTAAAAAATCATAGAAATCAGAATTTAAAGTGATTAGATCTCAATGTAGGCTTAACTTCTAGTGCTTCAAACAATATCATATTAAGCAGTGAATTCGAGTTAGTAGAAAATACGTTCCACAATCAAAGTAATTACGAAGAGAAATTAAGATTGAGTACTTCCAAAAAATCAATTTATATTTATGCAATTCAAGTTATAGTATGCCACATAATGTAAATAATATTGGTTGCAATTCATTTCTTTTGTAAATAGCTTGTTTTATAGAAAATAGCTCCAGAATTATTATAAATCAATATTCTATATCTATTTTTATATTATAAAAACCAATAATTCATTATTTTAAGTGGGACTATGTGTTATCTTCCATGATTCTATATCATATAGCAAACGCAATATATCTGTATTTTATCTCTAATAAAGCATTTAAGAAAACATAATTTTTCAATACTTTAAAAATTTGTACAACTTAACTTTCCTATCATTCTTTGTTCAGATCCTCATATTTTTAGACTATTTATAGGTTTAAAATCTTTATTTAGATTATGTTATTGAAATACTTAGTGCAAAAGAACAGAACAATAGATTCTTGAAACTCATCCTCAGAACATGAGAGAAATATAAGATTGGAATTATTAGCTTACCTCCGATGATATAGTGACAATAAACGAAAATACTAATGTAGACAGAAATCGTTTTCCTGGGATCAATCCTGCCAGAGGATTAAAATAAGTCTTTTCATACTGTTTTTTGATGAATATAATACTGAAACAGAGAATATTTCATATAAAAATCAATGTAGTGGTTTCCAGTTGTACGGTACTTACGAAAATGGAACTTTACTACTTACTAGAAAAAGATCACTATTTTTGAAAACTACTTTGACAGTTGTTTAAATTCATGTGAATTTAAGAAAATTCTCAATGGAACTTTACTACTTACTAAAAAAGATCACTATTTTAAAAAACTACTTTGACAGTTGTCAAAGTCAGTTGTCTAAATTAATGAGAATCTAGCAATATTTTAAATTTGGACAATTTAAGACAAAATTAGGAAATTGAAGAAGTTTTGGGCAATAGCCTGTTTTTCCTTTTTCGACTACTGTATTGTTTACTCTATCCAATAAATAAATAAATGTCGAAAACAGGAAAATCTAACAGTAAAATTTTGGTTCCTGGACAAGAAAGAACAGTATTTGAGGATATTTATATCACACCAGCTCTTGTAAAATACTGGCCAGCTAAGAAAACAGTCTAAAAACATTCGTTTATGCCAAATTATTATGCAAGTATTTATCTAATGTTATGCGGAATATTATTTACCTGTGTGTTATCCTAGCAGCCATATTACAACAATTGGCAAGAATGAAGCCCAAGCTACCAAAAAGCGTAGTGAGCAGCCATGATACAAACAGAAATCCTATCGATAATATCACCATCCATTTGTTAAACCTGCAACACATCAAAGTCATTCTAATAAGAAATCGCCACAAAGATTCTAGTCCAAAGTTATTAATCGAAACTAGTTTTACAAGATATTCCATGTGAGTATGTTTCAAATCTTTTCAATGCAGATTCCTGTAGATAGGGTGCATTTTTGAACACGAAGAGAAAAAACATTTTATCTTGAGACTTCTTTCATTCTTCACAACCTCCAACGATGGAAAATACCGGTAAATTAATTAAAGAAACAAATCAACCACCTTCAAACTTGAGAAATCACATTTTCTAGCAGAATATTCTGAATGATCAATTCAAAATTAAGAATTTGGAACCCTCCTGAATCAGTACTCCGTAACACCTCTCACCATTACATGAAATAGATATCAATACGGTCAAGTCTTGAATAGATTCAGTTATTCACGCAACATCAGCAAAAATCTCGATTTATAGGAGCTCGATAAATATTTTGAATCTGTTGTTGCATTTTTATCTATCATTTAACGATTTTTATCTATTCTACAGTCAATATTTTCTATTTTACAATGCAACCATAACGCACATTCTGATGATAACACATGGAATTCACATTTATTCATTTCAAAATTATAAAAAAAATCAATATCGGGGCACCGAGCTTCGCTCGTTATTTTTATTTATTGATAAACAGAACACAATTGCTTATAAATTTCGGGGATGAGATATTTTGATTTTCCACATACCGAGTGCATCTCACTCACTTTTTTATTATCCACAGACGACGAAATTCTCAGCTGTTTTTCAAAGGATGAATTATCCTTTTAATGTCGTTCAGCGAGTTTTCCCAGGGATGAGACCTAGTGCAATCGAATTTTTATATCATAAACCTACTTTGTTTCAAATTTCGTGAAAATCGTTAGAGCCGTTTTTGAGATCCGTTGGACATAAATAACCATAAATAAATATAAATATCCAAATATAAAAATATATACAGAAATTGCTTGCTTAATATAATAGGATATTTGAATATTATCAAGTATTTTGTTAATCTGTTTGATTCTTCTACAAGGCACATTGATTTTACTAAAAAAAAAAAATTGTATTGAATCACAAATTAGTCTAATTTAAATATGTTTAATTGAATTGAATCGAAATCATCTTTATTCACAATCATGTAAAGATACATTAGAATAGAATGACTGCCTTTATTTTTCCCAGAGTTATGTGGAATTGACAATATCGCTGTTATTTCTCCGTACTGTATTATTTTAAATGTGCTTGGCAAAAAAGTATTCACATGACCTATGTGACTAGCGTCCATAGTGGCCAGTAAATGTGCTTGGAAAAAAGTATTCACATGATCTATTCAAGTCCATAGTGGCCATTGCACTATTAAAAAAATGTAAGCCATTTCAATGTTACTGTATATCATTTTGAAATATATTCACATGAATGCTGACCTATTCAACTGACTAGCATCCATAGTGGCGAGCGAGTACCCCTCGGTGGTGCCATTGACGGCAATGAATAGAATGGCCATAGAGTGCGCGCGCAACAGCCATGGAGCCAGACCAGTGGCCAGCCTGCTGCCACCATATAGCAGCAGAGCCAGTCGGGCGTAAGCCTGGCCAAACACCAGGATCACCAGACCTATACTCGCCACCGTTCGAAGCAGCTGTCTCAGAACAGTTGATGCTTCTGTTATTTGCGCCTGAAAACATACGATACACACTTTTAGATTTACATTTTTGAAACTGTCTTCAGGCAGAGACACACGAGGTGTTCTTTCAGACGAGTCGGCACGACAGTACAGAAAGCTCTCCAATTGACTGATTCTCGATACATCAACCCGATCAGCCAATCGGAGTGCTTCCTGTACTGTCCTGTAATGCCGACTAGTTTGAAAAAACTCCTCGTATGTCTCTGCCCCAAGAGCCAATCGGAGAGCTTCCTGTCCTGTCGTTCCGTACAGACTAGTCTGAAAGAACGCCTCGTGTGTCTCTGCCTTTAGGCCCGATTTCACGAAAACTAAAACTAGGTTTGAGCGAAAGTTGATTCTAAATCAACAAAACATATATTTTATGCAACCAAATTAAAATCATAAGACTAGATCCAACTACCGCTCAACCCTAGTTTTAGTTTTTGGTGAAATCGGGTCTATGGGACGTATTCGTAAACAATTTTCGAAACTGTCTCAGGCACGCAACATCTCGATTTGAACAAAGATTGATCAGCTTTTAGTTTAAACTAGGTACTTAACACATAATAATTGCGATCATATCGTCATGTAGCCTAAACATATTAGTGTAAAAAGAAGATGGTGCTAGAGCTATGCAACAAGAAGCAATCAGGATTTTTGAACCAGCTACTTGAATCATTCTGAGTGGTTCACCAAAGCGTTTACACCCTTCAATTTCTGTCGGTTTTACCATTATTCACTTTTATTTCATGCATGTAAATTTTGAAATAATAATCCCCAGCCCATACTTTTAGCCCATAGCTATCAAATACTAAATTTGAGTCTCCATAAATCAATCAGAAAAGAGATGAATTAAAAAAGAGATTTTCTATTTTTTCATCTATTTCTATTTGATGGTCGGATGAACACTAATCTTAAGTAATTGATGGACCTCCTTCATAATTATTTTTATCTGGTTTTCGTGAGAACGAATCCTACATGAGTGCTAATAGGCTTGTGCTTGGGTTTGCCATGTTTTGCTCTGCTCCGCAATCGAACGTCACTCGAGCAGATTGCGAGCAAGAGTGGAACGCGAGAAGAGCTAACATCTCCCAAAACGTTCATGATCGGTGCGAGGGCGGAGCGATTGTGGAGCAATGGCGGACCGAGGGCGGAGCGTGCGCGGAGCGGGTTGGAGGCGCGTATATCTGTACACACTTTAAGTGTGAAGCTTTGGAACGCAGTATGGACAGCGAATTTGTAACACAAAATTATATTTTTTTATTGCGTATGATGCCACATTTATCCATGTGAGTGAGTGATGGAAAAGCGTTGGTGTATTGATGAAATGATCAAACATCCATGCCATAGGAGGGATTCTAATCCACTAACAAGACTGTGCAAGCAGACCGAAGTTTGTAACGCTCCCTACCATTAGACCGTACGGTTTTATTAACATCTTATGGAGTGGACGCAGTTGAGTGGACTGCGAAAATAATCCAGAGGCCCGGGTTTGAATCCCAGCCCGGGAAAGATATTATTTTCGGGCCACTCTCGTGTTTCGGATGGACACATTAAACCGTCGGTCCCGGCTGCCTAAAAAGCTGTAAACGGAGGGGGGTTGTTTCTTCTCTTCTATAATATTTACCAAAATTATGCTATCAAATCTCTAGTTGAATCCTTGATTGGTTGGGAGCTTTTAGTGGATTCGTTCATTCAAATGCACAGATTATCATCATTATCCAATTGTCACCTATTTTAGCAACTAGCAACTACGAGCCAGGAACTTCAATGAAAAATACTAATAAAATTCAACTTCAGGTTTATTGAAGTCTAAATAGGTAGAACGAATTAATAAAAGTCAGGTAACATGTCAAATTTTCAAACAGAACAAAGTTATTCAGCAATCGATTCAGGTCAAGAAGACATACTCAATTTTTAATCTATACATTTTGGGAACCTGCTAACTTGCTGCATTTAAATTTGGGCCTCGGTCATTCTATGAAATTAAATTTTGAGCTTAGTAAGAAAAACAATAAAAGTTCGGCACTCACCATTTTAACAATATTCAAACTTGGACTCTTCAGAAACACTCACATACGCTTTAATAAAACTCACTATATTTGAACTCACACGCACAAATAATTTCCTGATTCTACTCCTACTAACTCTATAAAATTTGGTTTCCTATTCAACTAGATAAAAATTACTGATAACTGGAAACTTAACAATTTGTCCCTCTGAATGGGAAATGGGCCCGATCAGAGGACCGAGGCTCGCACACCGTTACATGTTTTCCCAGTTACGTCTCAATTCGAACTGAGGCATTTTCACTGAAAATTATTCCCCCTCCACGAGCGTTGAGCATAACTTCCAGTGGAAAAGCCAAAGCTGCAAAAAGGTCAATGGTCGTACAATTCCCAAATACAGTAGCTTTTTCGACAAGAAATTGAAACTGCATTTGAAAAATGCACGAAAATTGCTTTAATTTAGACAACTAAGCAACAAGTTGACAAATTCAAACAAGACAGAGTCAATTCTCAGACTAAAACGCAGGGTTCAACATACAGTAAAAATCAAAGTTTATTCCAGTTCAAAAACCTGAAAAATAATATAAGATACACAAAAAAACTACAATACTACCCTCTCAATATCACACTATTACAAAGCTGTTGCTAGGTCATGACAAAGGCACTGAAATTGTTCAGTTGCGATCTATAACTTGGACATCAGACCTGAGCCAGCCAGGTCACTCGATATTATTATTAACATCTTATGAATGAACCAACAGTTTTTAAGTGGGTTCCGAACTCACCAAACTTTGCTCCGGCAAGGGCGTATCCCGGTGAACGCGCTGCGAGAAATAGAAGTAGGCGTTGTCCTCTATGGGTCTGAACAGAAGTCGAGCAGCCAGTGAACCCAGGTTGTTGACAATGTCGAACACACCCTGCTCGGAGAATGTGAGCACTGAGAACAGAGTCATGATGTACCTCTCGCCCTCTGTCAGCACCTGTTTCATCACGCCTTGCTTCATGAACGTCCATGTCAGGATGCACAGATTCCAGTCGACAACTGCCTGAACACCACAAACAATATGCCAACTTGTATTTCAATCGTTTATTCACAAAAACACAATCAAATCATTCATTGTATTGTTCATTTATTCTTTATTAAAAAAACACAAATAAAATTAATGATTATGGTTCATTTATTGTATTTAATTCACAAAAACACAATAAAATCAATTTTTGTGGTATAATAAATAATAATAATTATTATTAATTTTTGTGGTTCATTTATTGTATTTCATTCATTTATTCACAAAAAGGTACAATCGAATCAAATCAATAATTTATTTAAAAAAACAACAGAATTCACTCCAAAACTGTTCCTCTTCCTAATTTTTATGGTTAATTTTTTGCAATGAGAATCATTGGTCAGATGTGCTGTATTGTGAAATATTGATTGATTTATTAATAAATTTTTACATTGAATAATACACAGTTGATATTTTATATTAATAATATAGCCTAATAGATTGCTGGAAAAATTTATAATTAACTCACTATTTTAATGTTTTATACAACGACTTGCAGTCACTAACTGACTGCATGTCGTTGTATAACATTAAAAAAGTGTGGTAATACATCGCAGTTCGGAATGGATAAAAAATCTATAATTTTTCATTTCCAATTGATAACCATTAAAAATCATAGACACTGAACATGGGACTGTTGAAAATAATTGGTAATTGAATTACTGTAACACAATACTATCACGTTTCCAAGAATCAACAATTATCCAACAATATCCAAAAGGATTGGAGTTCAAAGAAATTGAGTCTATTCACATTGATCTTGAAGTTATATGGAGCTGCGCCAACATTGAAGATATTAAATACTAAAGTTTAACTGCACAACCTGGAGGCAGATTGATGACCCGCACTGCAACTGTGGTAATATGCAATCATATGACTACCTCTCGAAATGCTGTCTTGCTCCGGCATGCACAATACATGACAATTTCATTTTCAATGACAAATCTGGTTAAAACAGTGGATCACTATTCAAATATTGGCATATAGAATCACCTGACACGCACGAACGAACTATAATAATAATAATAATCATTTAACATTGTCTCAGTATCTACAATGTGAAAGGACCTGGACTACTGCGATATTGCGATGAATCAATTGCGTGTAGATTTAGAATAAGTTGATTAACAGAAATCCTTTCCAGTTCTATCAACCATTCTAAAGATTTTCTAAAGAATGAAAACATGACTAACTTACCTGTCCTTCGGGAATTTGTGGCAAAAACTGAGTCATACTGGTGAAAGGAAAGTCACTTTTTGCATCGTCCTCCTTGCTATTATTGCGCTCATTAATGTAATGAGAGAAGTAAATTAGGAAGCCGGCAATGTGGACGATGACAGTCGATATTTGAGCGACAGAAAATGCAACCACAGCTCCCTCAGGCCACAGCACCACTATTGATATGAAGATGCACGTACGCAACAGTACGTGTATTGTATCCAGCACCACCTTCAAACAATATCAAAAAGAACCAATATTCAAAACACACAAAAAATACAGTGCGTTCGGAAAGTCGCTGTGCAGTGGAATTGTGACTAGGGAAAAATGAAAATATGTATAAAGAAATGACTAAGCATTTCAAAAAAAAATTATTCAATACCTTAATAACTTTTTTAAACCATACCTTAATACATGATTACATTGTTTATAAAAGGTGATTGAAATGACCTCCGTTGACATCAATACAGCATTGCACTCGTTTCATTTTGTTTGCAAACAGTGATTTCGCTAATGTATGCCGTTATTGCGGCTTTAAGTTCGTCAATCGTGTGTGGTCTGTTGCAATACACTGTTTGTTTTGCCGCACCCCATAAAAAGAAATCGGGGGGAGTCAGATCAGAAGATCTTGCAGGCTACAAATTCTTTGAAATTATTCTTTCACAAAACACGTTGCGTTTGGTGAACGAATAATTTCGTTCACCAAATAATATTTTTTTGTGCAACAAACATGTTCCACAAAAAATGATGAAAAAATGAAAATGAGAGGGGGATTGATTTCAGCAAATGAGAGTAAACATGATGATTGGCGATTCATACGTATATAATACTCAGTACCCACTAGGCTACCTCAGAACAATATCAAGTAGAAACAATATTTGATAAATAATTCAATATTTTAATAAAAAAAATATGAAAACAACTTACCCTCAGTTTAACAAAGAGGAATGCCTGCGAAACAAGATCCAGAGGTTCTATCAGCATTTCCAAGATACAACTGATAATTATAGTCCACACACCGATTGTGTAGTGTCTGGTAATAGCCGGATCTGGTATCTCCAGAACAGTTAGCCATATCCAGCCAAATATTGCGCTCAAAATGCAGCATAATGGCACTCTGGAAAAAACAATTAATTAATGATCAATTATTTAGTAGGATTTCAATTGATGAGAGTAAACAAGATGATTGGCGATACATACAACTGAATTGATGAAATATAGGGGATAAGAGTATCTTAGTATCTTTGGATATAAAGTTATAGAAGTCTGAAGATAGCAAACATGAACAACAAAAAATTACAAAAGCTTTTCTATTCAACTCTTACTTAACAGATGAGTTTTATTCATAACTTTGAACTCAGACTTGGAAGAGCTCGGCAAGTTAGATAAACTACAAAACGGAGAAATAGTATAATAATTTCAAACAAAATTCCAAACTAATTTCGTGAAAAATCTTACCATCTGCAAATAATATCAAGGAATATTTATGCAGGCGTGGCGCAATTAGCATAAATGATAGGTAAAGTATATCTATCAAGATTATGAGACAAGAGATGAGTTCAGATTGTGATGATTATGAGCTAATACCGGAACTAATCAATAGTGATAGAACATTGAAAAATTCAACATTAACAATTTTATTACTATGTTTCCACTTCAAAGACGAATAAAATGCATTAATATTCTTACAAAAGAAACTCGGTAGACAAAAAAGCACGATTTGAACATTTTCCAAACCCATGAACACACAAGTTTCTTCACAATAATTAGTAAATTGTGTGACAATACTGTGAAAGTATCTGTTATCTTACTTAGTATAAATACACAAATTTAAAATGCTTATCTTCAAATTATTCATTAACAATTATTATTCAATATGGTTCTGAAAACTCAATACAATAAGCATACTTATTTCGAATAAATTGAATCTATTTTCGTTGTTCATCCAAATTTTTGCTTAATTTCAATTTGTTTTGTATTTATGGATAAATAATTATACAAATCTTTTCAAAATAACAGAAATAATGTTCCAGGAAAAGAAAATTCTCGAAATGAATGACATTTTCTGAAGAACAATTAAAAAATTGAGAGGGAAATGAATGATGAAAGTAGAAAGTAGTAGCAGTCAGAGAAGGTGATTTAAATGGACTTCTGCCAAATAAACGACTGAAATTTCTGCATTGCGGTAAACCAAAAAAGCACTGAGCTTGTTCAGAGTAAGTCTGAATGACTTCTCAAAACTTGTCAAAATAACTATTTATCTTACAAAATGGCAAATTGTCGACAACATGTCACAATTTCAATTTAAATTTAAAATCTATTTACAGCTAAAACATGACATGTGAAACAATATCAAAAATTACACATAAAATATTATTAGGTGTATACAATTTGAAATGTGAACAGTGATTTATCCGATTTTATAATAAATTATGATACATTTTAAATGTCATGTAAACTTTCCTACATTTCATTTAGGCGGATATACTAAGGCTGGGCGTACACCGGTTAGTCAAGACAAGACTAGTCACGTTTAGTCACAATACTTCACATAGTTGCTTATGAAGACATGTCTAATTGCAATGACTAATCAGTGAGAGTTGCGTCATAAGCAACTATGTGAAGTATTGTGACCAAACGTGTCTTATCTTGTCTTGACTAACAGGTGTGCGCCTAGCCTAAGCCCTCCTATCAATAATCCAATTATTACAGATTTGTTTACAACAAACTTTTAATGCTAAAATCGTAAAAATTAGTTTTGAAATATCAACTTGTTTGTGATGAAATTCACTAATTAAAGAAGGGGAGTGAGTTTGACAATTTGTATAAAATATTACGAGCATAAATTTGTATTTGTTCAAAGTCGTGATTTTGACTCTCTCAAGTGATTATATTTATGAGAATACTTGCAATAATTATTTCAGAATTACAGTGGATTTGTATATAAGTATTATAGAATACCTAATTCTACCAAGTATTCGCAAGAAATTCAATAATAACTCAAGATTTTTACTTTATATTATATTTTCACCCGTGAGGGGTTGCTAGCTCTCCATCAGGCGCCTCCCTAGGTAGCGGATAGGGGAACAACCTCCAAGATATGGGCGGTACCGGTGAAATTAAATATCCGGGGCGGACCAAAACTAGCAAATCAGTCAACGGCCTCAAAGGCGGATGAGGAGAAATCCCAACGGCGGAGAGCCTAGGGAATACCCGAATCAATCCAGGTTAGGTCACACTCTGAAAGCTGCGGTGAAAGCAAGTGCCTAGGAGACGGCAACTCTACACAAACGACCCTGTTCCTCCAGATTGGGGGTGTAGCATGAATTACAAAGAGATCGTGGGCTGATCCCCCACATGTCGGATTACATCGGATTCAAAGTATAATTGGAAGAAGTTATGTTTTGTGGATTAAAATTTAAATTTCTTCGTCTAAGGTTATTGAAGGGTGATAGAAGTAATACGTGTTGAATGGTGGGCAAGTTACATCATCGGTCCCAGCTGAAGTATGATAGTCGTAAGGCCCATAATGGGGCTTACTGATAAGTAAAAAGGGAAGTCACAAAATATCGATTTTGACTTTTCTACATGTTCTTATTCAGAAAAATTTGCTCTTTTTTATGTAAAGGATTCAAGTCCATGTGGTATTGTTTTGAGTTATTCTCATGGTGAAATGGATACACCTCAGAAAAAGTCATTCATGTTTGATATAAATGATACAAGTCAACTCATAACCTTTAAAATGTGGAATTAAATCTAATAGGTATTGGTAAAAATGATAAAAGTCAACTTTAACTTTCAAGAAAAGAAATAGGTATTGATATAAATGATACAGTCAACTTATACTTTCAAGAAAAGAATAGGTATTGATATAAATGATACAGTCAACTTATCCCCTTCGAGTCAGCTCAAATCAGATAAAAAAGGTTAAGTCCTAATGTACTTTGATAAAGGGTTCAAGTCGTACACATTTTTGTTTACACCTGTATAAAAATGTCAATATGAGAGAAACTATTATGGACACAGTAAACATGTGAAGAATATGTAGAGCATCGATTAGCGTTCCAATACTTTCAATAATGATTCATAAATTTTATACAGAATTTTTTTAATTTTGTTTTTGCTCTCCTGAAACACATGAAACTGACTCAACACCTTATACTTATCATTACAGCATTGAAGGCTTGAATTATATATTCAGGCCAGGTAGAACTTTCTCGGAAGGAAAACTCACAACCAAAAACAAAAAAGAGTCTATATAGCCAATTGGGCTACTTCAAATAGTGATAAAAATCTACGAAATCTATTGCTACGGTGGCTCTTTACCGGTTCGTTGTTTTGTTTTCTATAACTCTTTAATCATTGAAAAAGTTATTACAACCCTAGTTTGAAACTTACGTGAGCCACAGAAGATTAATGACTTGTGTCCAGTTATGATTGACAGTTTTGGAAAGACATGCTCTCCTAAATGCTTCTCGACTGAGAAATAAAATAGTTGATTCCAATAGAAGAAGGCGAACATTCATAACAGCTATAACGTCTTCAGTGATCTGTCTGATTAAATTAAATAAATAAATACTGTATGATTGAAGTCACAACTAAAATAAATTCAGCGCGTCTAAAACACCCATAGAATTGGGGCATAACATGACATGATAAAGTAGATAGATTTAAAAGTTTCAACAATAGTATACGAGGATTCAATAATTGTATTGATGATCTTTGAAGACAGATTTTATTGATCTTACAGGATCAAATAATAATAGGCATCATAGATAGTAAAATCAAGGCATTACATTCCTTGTATTCTTGATTAAATTGCTACATTGTTAGGTTGAAAATTTTATATTTGTAGAAGTTTAATACACTTTCCAAAAAAACTTGGGAAGCTTTTGCTTGCTTTGTTCAAATGGCAGTATTTATTATCTCACCTGTAGTAATATACTGAACGATGCATTTTGAATGCTACTTTTCTTGAAGTTTCTATCCATTGTAAAAAATTTGATAACACGAAAATTTCAAAATATAACCTATACACTTTATCACAATTAAATTCCAATGAAGTGGAAAAATTAAAACTGTTCTTGTGTAAGATATTTTATTTCCATACTAGTTTGACGAAGATTGTATTTAAAAGATAAATTTTACACTAATTACTGTTAAATTCACGCTCACACACAATTTCTACACACGAACATTTGAACACACAACACAAATCACAAAAATCTCAAATCACACCAACCAAGAACCAAAAGCGTATTTTGCTTTCTCAGCTGATTGAACATCTGATTAGTCTTTCTGTCGTCTGCAACTTTACATTACTAACCTAAAAATGGTCTGTCGCTACAGTATTGCAACGATTTTGATTTACTAAACACGTGCTTGAAATATTATCACCCAAATAATATAACCATTTATACAATTAAATTTCATTATTTGATAGCATAATGTTCAGGATAATTCATTCAAGTTATGTTGCTATCAAGCTATAAAATGTCATTTCTAAAAAAAAGGTTTTGTAAACCGATTCAGAACTACTCTGCAACAGAATAAAAGTTTGTTTTTCTTTTGTCTAGTGTATAGTTTGTTTAATGTTCATTAAAAATATTCATTGTCAAGATTATGAAAGTTCAGATTTTAGAAATTCTAGGTAAACATCATTTTAGTTATGATGGACGCAGATGACAAAATTGACATTTCGAAACACACCGACTCAAAGATCTTGTCTACTTCGCTACTGGTAAGTATTCCTCTACATTTCTCATTTTTAAATATAATTAATTTATCTCCATAAATTGAAATTATTACAAAAGTAAACTAGGTACCGTATCTTGAATATTGTACATTTTCAGATCACCGGAAAGAATTGGACTTGTTCTTATTTTATCATCTTAAGTTCAAGGTTTTGCACTTGATAAGAATGTGCTGACCTATTTCCTAATTCTATTAATATCAATTCCGCTTTAATAATATTATAAACTTACAAGATAACACAGAAAAATTCCTATTCAATGGAATATTGTTTTTCATCCAATTTATTAGTAGTTTTTTCATGTTGCATCTAAAATAAGTACAAGTAGATTTCATCTCTATTCCTAGAAAAACTCTAATTTGAATTATAAAGATATTTTTTTCATAATAGAATGCAGGTATCAACTCAGTTATTTATTTTTATGTACATTATTTTCTTCATTTTTTATATTGCAGGCAGGAGCTGCGGCCGGTCTTGTAGTAGATGTCACACTTTTTCCATTAGATACAGTAAAAACCAGATTGCAAAGCCAGTTTGGATTTTGGAAATCTGGAGGTTTCAAGGGAATCTACAAAGGCCTTGGGCCTGTTGTGGTTGGATCAGCTCCTAGCGGTATGTTTATATCGCTAAATATAAACATATTTATACCCTATTTTTAGTATTATGAATTGGCAATAAATCAGATTATTTTCCAAAAGGGATTACAGTTTTACAATAAATTATATCTTCGGATTATTGCCAATTTATGAATAAATATTTGCTCTGATATTAGCCGGCCAGCAGAGAAGTAGGGAAGGGGGTGGGTTTCCGGGTTGCAACCCCCCCCCCATGAGCCCAAAAAAGTGGCCAGGCAGGATAACCGAGTCACTAACGCGTTGCCACATTCAGCCTGCTAATGCTTCCTGATCGCGGTTTCGAATCCCGCCGAATCCCATCGAATAGGCATGGACGTTTGGTCATCTCATGAAATCACCCTCGCACTTCCCATTATTCACGAACAAGCAAAAAGCTCATGTGGCATAATCCGCAATAAAGAAAATCCAACATCTAAATTGCCCTTTGTAAAAATGACCCCAAATAAGTTTTATTGTTTTCTGTTTTTCTGAATGTTAGAAATATTAAACTCATTCAACTGGTTTCCAATTGGCTACCAGCAATAAAAATCTCATTTCTGATATACAGTATTTAAAGAAACCGTCTCGTCAATATGTAATCTAAAAGTCTATAAAGAACAAAGAAAACAAAGTTAAAATAAAAAACAATTCAATTACCTAAATTGCTAACAGAAGCAAAATCTGTCGCTTAACCCCCCCCCCACCATACTAACCTCTGGCAAATTTATTTTGGAAACGTCACTAGTTACGGTCTAAAGGGGGCCACATTTTGAACAACATCCCTCCCCCACCCCCATTACAAATTCTGGCTACGCTACTGCCGGCCAGAAGTACCCTCGAATTTTAAATAAGTAACACGGGAGTAATTCAATATTCTGAAGGATTACAATATAGAAGTAGTTATAATATTACTGATGAAAAATGTCTTCTATTGCAGCTGGAGCTTTTTTCGTGTCTTACAACTTGATAAAAGACACATTGTACCCTGTTATACCACAAGTATTGGCTCCTGCCTCCCATGTTGTCTGTGCATCCATCAGTGAAGTGGTAAGATAACTACAAATTATCTCATTTCAATTTTAATTTATATAAATTGTAATATGGGTGATTCACCGAAATAATCATTTTGAATTATACACCCGGTTGTACAAAAGTCAAATTTTAATCACAATTAGATGCCATGAGAACCAATCAGAGGAGCCATCTTCTCAGAAAAACCTTATGTGATTGGTCTCGTTAAATTTAATCATAATTAAAATTTAACAGGCTTTTGTGGCACCGGGTCATACTATTGCAAGAATACAGTACACATGAACTGTAATAGACAAACTACTAATTTTTCTTCAATGAAAATGTCCAATTAGTGAATGGTTTAATCGTTCAACTAATAAAAATAAGGATACAGGTAAACTTATCTCTTATTAAAGAGCAATTATTGTCTTCTCTTTCTAAAGTGTCTAATTTGGAGGGAATTCGATTTTGCAAATTACAAAACAAAAACTCTACCAGAAAACGATAATCGAATGTATCATGAGTAGTACCGTATCACAGCCATCTCATCACTGCTTAGTGTGACTCATTTATCTCATTAATAATATCAATGTTTTCGTTTCAACAAGTTATTACAGTTTGAAGTAGATTTCACTTTAGTGCCCTTACTTGCTTACTTCCGATATCTTCACCATGGTCCTAGGATCGGAGAATTGTTCTGTTTTCTGTCGATCTCATAATCAGGGTCGTCAATAGTTAAGTAGAGAGGTAGGCAGATAGTGTAAATTACACTGCTATCCTCTTAGGGTAGGCACACGCCAGTTAGTCAAGACAAGACAAGACACGTTTAGTCACAATACTTTGCATAGTTGCTTATGAAGCAACACACACCGATTAGTCATTGCAATTAGACATGTTTTCATAAGCAACTATGTGAAGTATTGTGACTAAACGTGTCTTGTCTTGACTAACTGTTGTGTGCCTAGCCTTAGATGGTGGTATTTTTGGTCTTCAATGAATTCCGTCACTGAATAGTATGGTCTTGCAGTGAGATACTTTCTATACAGTGCTGTCCTTCTAATCTTTTCCAATTTTAATTTAATAAAGTACAGTATTACCTTGATAATACATTAATAATCTTTTCTACTCTTTTTGTTTCTTAATATTACTGCTAACCTGCATTGTATAATGTAGCTTAGTTGCCGAGTAATAGGAGTTTCTTCTCTGTTCTGCAATTATTAGAAAAATAATTGAAGTGAATTTTATCTTAATTTATATCTTCCATGAATTAAATTGAAAAGTCATTTAAGAAACATCATAAATTATTTTCAAGTCAAATTAGTTACTAGTGAAATATAATTCTTTATGAATTATCATATCGATTCCCTTAAGTAATAACATGAATCAAATAATGTTCCTTCACCAGTTTATAGAACTTCTTTTAGAACCTCTCCTCTTTAATAACCCATTCCTCATTGAAGCAACACCAGTCCTCCAACGTGTTTCCTTTGCACAATGAAATCTAAAATTCTGAGTAATGCTATTTATCAATTATTTGGAGGTTCACTAGTTTGCTTCCACATATTTATATCTAAATAATTAAAATAAAAAAAATAGTAGCATGTTCGATCATCAAACTATTAATGGAAATAGCTATATAACGGGTGACCCAGAATAACGGGAACTTTTAAAAACGCCATAAAACAAAAGTGGGAAGGGCAAAAATGATTTTATTTAAAACGAATGTAAAGTTCAAGACTGTCATTTGCGAATTATTAATAACATCTATCACTTTTTTGACAATTACTTCATTAAGATGGCTTCCTCCTGCATGAATACACTCCTTAAATCTGTGTTGGGATTCCTGAACGATTGCTGCAACATTTCAACTGGGATATTGTTAATTTTATTCTGAGTTGTCTGTTATGATTCAACCACAGTTATTGGTCAAGTTGTGAAAACGTTTGATTTGAGATAGCTCCACAAACAGAAAATCGCAGGTCGACAGATCCATGGACCAGGAAACGCAACCTAATCGTGAGATTACACGGTTACCAAACAATATTCACTCGTACAGTTGCCATTAACTGCCGTGCAGTTAATTAAACTAATTAAAAATTAAAACAATTCAAAATGAAATCCGCAATATCCCAGATGAGATATTGCAGCGATCAATGAGGAATCGTCAACACAGATTTGAACAATGTATTCGTTCAGGAGGAAGCCATTTAAATGAAGTAATTGTCAAAAAGTGATAGATGTTATTATTAATTCTGAAATGGCAAGTCTTGAACTTTACATTGGTTTAATAAAATCATTTTTGCCCTTCCCACTTTTGTTTTATGGCGTTTTTAAAAAATGCCGTTATTCTGGGTCACCCGTTGTAAGATAATATATATTTTGTAGGTAGCATGTACGATCAAAGTACCGATGGAGATCGTGAAACAAAGGCGTCAAGCAATTGAAGATGCTGGTCATCCCATCAAAATACTGAGAAAAGCGATCAAACGAGAAGGCCTGCGAGGTCTCTATAGAGGATTCGGCAGCACGGTGGTTAGAGATGTACCCTTCTCTGCCATACAATTCCCGGTTTGGGAGGCGCTCAAAACACAGCTGAGGATATCGAAAGGCTCTGAGATTTCGTCTGCTGAAGTGGCTCTGTGTGGAGCTTTGGCTGGTAAGCAGCAGATAAATGATTCCTTAATTATAACTTACTTAAGATTGATAAATGATATTCTCAATTCACTTACTTATGGTCTTGGGCACACAGACAACAAACTGCGATTAGAACAGACTTAGGTATCTATTTTTTTATATAGTCTTAAGGGTGTGATCACATTGAATGTGTAGTGCTAGTCAAATCATGCATGAACCGAAAAAAATTGAAAAGTCTTTGAAACACGTTATGACTTGCATGTCACACTGAACCACTACTACCTCCGTAAACAAAGCTGTAGTGTATTCTGGTGACGTCAGCACAGGTAGGGCTCCTCAACCAATAAACATTTGTTGATTCCAGCTGATCTATATCAGCTAGAAGTGTTTTTATTGGTATAGGAGTCCTACCTGTGCTGACGTTACCATCAACCTCCTGTCATGCACTATGGCTTTGTTTACGGAGGTAGTGACTGAACGCACCAGCAAGTGCACGCGTTCAGTGTTCCTATTTCTAGGTTTTGTTTCTCATCTGCAAGCTTGGTCATGCGTAACCCAAGCGTGCACTTGCACATATACGCATCCAGTGTGATCACACACTAAGTATCGCAGATCCTTATGTCCAAACCCTAAGGGCGAGACCACATAAGGAGTTTTTTCATACGAGTCAGAAGGGCAAGAAGCTCTCCGATTGGCTGATTGGGTTTGTGTTCGGGAGTCAGCTGACAACCAGCCAATCAGAGAGCTTCCTGTCCAGCTGACTCGTCTTAAAACGCCGTAAATGTTTCTTTATTGTCAATTTGATGGCAGTCACTCAAATCTACTATTTTCGGATGGAAGTTTTCTCTACTAATTATATAAAAGTTTTATTTGCTCTAAACTATTAATCTTGGTTCATTTTTGACTGGTCTGGAAGAGAGTCTGGAAACGCCTGAAGAACGCGTTTTTTGGCTTGGCCGTAAACTTTTCTTCATTGTAAATTTGATGGCAATCAACTCAAATCTACTACTTTCGAAAGGAAGTTTTTTCTACTTATTATATAAAAGTTTTATTCACTCGATACTATTAATCTTAGTTCATTTTTTAAATCTATCTATGAAATTAATATATTATGTATTTAAATTTAATTGCTTTTTAACTACAAAATTCTCGGATTTGCCATAAAAGTGAGTCTAAAAAATTATCTCTTGATGTCATTAATTGCATTTCGTATTGATTATACTGTTCTATGACCTTATACAACAATAGTATTATGAAATTGTTTGATTTTTAGGAGGGATAGCTGGTGCTGCTACCACGCCATTGGATGTCGCCAAGACTAGAATAATGCTAGCAGACAGTTATTCGAAAAAAGAGTCATTGACCATTACTGGAGTGATCAAGGAATTATACAAAACTTCAGGATTTAGAGGGTAAGAATTAACATTTTTACACCATACTTTAATACTTTTTTAGTACTGTATCTCTATAAAATATGAGAAAAATGTTCAATAGACCTATGTCACAATTCAAATTATTTCTTTAGAATCAATATTTTTCATCTCAATCAAAGTCTCCCAGCAAACTCCTGCTGTTTCCAAACATCTATTTTGATCAATTTAATCATTGTACTAATTGATTTATTCGATTTTTTGATTGCAGATTATTCGCTGGATTCACGCCTCGAACAGTTTTGATATTTTTAGGCGGAGGCATTTTTTTCGGTGTTTATGAAAAAACAGCGCGGTTAATTGACAGTATCAAGTTGGAGTGACATTCCATGAACAATGCGTAGTATTTCAAAGTCACAAATGTTGGTAGTTTCTAGTCATTACCAAGTTAATGGTTTGTTTTGCACAGTTGAGAGACTATTTTGTAGCTAAGCAATTTGATTGCTTGTTTTGTAACAAAGTTTTGTTATTAAAGATTAAAATGTTGTATTTTGTATTCTGTATTGTCATTACTATTAAACCCTTGCTTGTTTATGGCTCTGAGTGCAATAGCTCAGACAGATAGGAACCTGGTAACCTACGAGAAAATTATTCCGGAATAGTCTTAACTTGGTTCAAACCCGGAAATAGTCAAACTTGGTACATGGATATTTTAATCTCCACATCATCACTTTACCCACCCATACACAAGTAAATATTTAATTGTGCATCATCCATCCCAAAATTAAATTTGGCCTGAATTCTCTTGTTTCTCTCCTAACTAGATTGTTTCATAAACTATAATTTATGATTGTGACTGATGATCCAATATGTGCTGGTCTGTGTACAATGAAATTCCATTGGTAAAATACGTTATAGATTAATCATACTTTTCTCAAATACAATTAGTTTTAATTACAATCCCAATATATAATAGGCACATTTCATACACATTAATAAAAATAGAAGTACATGAAATAAAATAATAATACAGTAATAAAAGTACGTGATACACATCGAAAAAAATACGAAATCACAGCCTTTTAAAATCACTTCACGGCGGTTCGGAACCCACCTAAAACTAGGTCCACTCATCTCTCACCATCAACCATAACTACCATTATGATTTAATTACACAAGTCTGGGACTCAGTAACCCACCTCCACCTGTTCTGTACCCAATTTCTCACACTCAACTACCCTTTATAATCAATTGTTTTATTGTACCCTGTGTGTGTAAAATGGATTTCCCAGCATTATTCAATTCCCACTTTCATCTATCACGACCTTAACTCACACACAATCCCACCCACATGTGGGTATCATCCTCCCACAAATTTGGGCATCAAGATGGCGTTAATTTGTTTACGAAGCCTGTCACATACATCTAATCCAGGTTCAGTTGAAACATCAATGGTCACCCACTGTTATCCATCGCTCCCCATTATCCAGGCACTAGTCCACGGCTTATTTGGACAACATCCTCATTAAAATTCCCGAAAGATGAGATGAATTTCGAATTGAATTCAAAGCCTGTCACACACTTGGCTGCCTTTCTCCTTGCTGTTGGCAATGCGCGACCCGAACTGCATGGCTCGCTTAGGTAATGTGGCACAGTTACGGAGTCCCAACTTCCAAGCAACTAGACGCAGCAGCAGTTTGTCCCCAACTCCCACCGGTAGAGTGTCTGACAAGTAGCACCTGAAAGTTTAGATTTTAAATGTAAAATCAGGGAATAGCAAAGTTCAGAGCTAAATCCTGTTTTCTCTTTTTTATAACTATTGTAAAGTTTAATAAATAAATGAAACGAGAGCATCATGTGATCGTGTCTTGACCACTTTCTATAGACCTTGTTTATTAAGTTTAATATTTTGAATAGAAAAAACACCAAACATCAACGTCTTGACAAAAACATCAAACATCATGACAACATCAACGTCTTTTTTTAAATAATTATGGAGAAATACCACATCTCTTACCATGAAATCAAATAAGGAAAACACCGTTTTATTGTTGTCACATCCACATTTTTCAGATTTGTGTAAACGTGTTGCAATGGGTTTCAACACGAAACACATCCACATTTATTCGATTTGTACACATGACTGTGTAATTACGTGTTGAAACTAACACATCTTCTGTTGTAATGCTGAACATACAGCTGAAGATGTGTTGGTTTCAATACGAGACTGTGTACAAATCTAATAAATGTTGATTTGACAGAAATAAAACTTTTTTCAATTACAGAGAAATACCACAATATCAATCCCTCTTTAACAATTTTATTAATTAAATTTTAAATGAAAAAGACTAAGAAATTGTCAAAAACCACAGATTTATTGATACTTAGAATGACCGGTTTCGGTTATTACACCAGAGATTGGCAATGGTGTAATAACCGAAACCGGTCTTTCTAAGTATCATTAAATCTGTGGTTTTTTGACAATTTCTTAGTCTTTTTCATTTGATATGAATAATTACCACAATATCAACTTCTGAACTACACAAGAAATGAAAATTTTATCAATATTTTTAGGTTGAACATAAAACAATCATGTATGAACATTTTTTGGACTCACCTTTTGGACGGATGCAGAGACAAAACGTAGGCGACGAGTCGCTCATCGAGGTAGGGCGTGCGCGGCTGTCGGCCATGGTCGCACACGACCCGGTTGTCGCGACCCAAGTTACGATGGCCGATGCGAGCGACATCTGTCGCCAGAGTGTCGCCCAGTTGCTCCCAGCTCTGCGAGCGTCGCCACTCCGTGCGATGTCGCGTGTAGCCCCCAAGCAGTTCGTCCACGCCCATGCCTAGCAACACCACCTAAAGTGAGGTTAATTGGTGTTTCAATTTCCTGATAGCAATACGTTATGACAATTATACGTTACAAGACGTTATGACAATTTCAAGTCGTTTCATTCAACATAGATATCTACCACAGCACCACTGTCTGTCTATACAACACAGTTGGAGATACAGAATTATCGATTTCTATCGATAATTATACAGTGAACATAGCGAATCGATAGTCAATTCTAGTGAGATTCACGTTAAACTGTTAGCATTTTTTGAATGAAAAGCATTTGATGGTATTCTAAGCGTTCAAAGTGAATATTACTGTGGTGATAAAATTTTTCATCACCTAAATTTTTTTCATGAGTTTGACCATGACCTCCAAGTTGGCTGAAGGAGCATGCATTAGTCATTGGAGGGAGCAAAAGACTAGAAAATAAGTGAAGAAGAATATAAGAGAAATATAATACAAGAAATAATATTATTTTAATGGAAATGTACGACACTCACACGAGCAGGAGATGTATAAAACTCATTGTCTCTTAGTAAAACACCAGAACCTCTAGCAGCAAACCACACAGCGCATCCTAAACTATCATCAAGTACTGTGTCCAAAGGATGGATCAGATCGGAAATGTGGTTGACACGCGTTATCATCAATTCCGTAAAAGGTACATCAATCTGAAACAAAACAAGATGAACAAAAAGTTATCAAGAGTTATGCTATATCACGATATTGAAATTTAGCGAAGTTTGAATGAATTATTGTTCTTGCTGTGTTCCAATAAGAATGCATGATTCTACTGTTTTTACATGGATTTTGTACATCAATTTGATATGGCCGACTGTTACTGTCAACTCTTGATACTAACTTAATGCATTCAATGAATTTTAAATAACTTACCTTCACAAAATTCCATGTTCTTTTTGGACAAAGACTCTGCAATTCCTTGAGCGAAGATAGCCCTGTTTCTCTGTCGGGAACACTGAAATTGACAGTACTTTTTGTCGGATTCTGGAACGCAACATTGAAAAGGTCTATTGGATCCTCGGGAGGCACAAACTTATCAGCCAATAACGCTAAAACGGTTGAATCCAATCCACCAGAAAACAATATCCCAAGCTTTGAATGATTACACCGAGGCCAGAATTCTTTCCTGGTATTGATGCACAGTTTACACACCTTCGGTTGTTTTTCAGTTCTCACTTTTATCGATTTTGATAGAATATCAATAAACTTTTCAACTCGTGGCAATACTTCGCTGTTGGCGAGAAGTCGGGCATAAAACTCGTCATTTTTGTTAGTTGAAACCGTATATGCTTCAACATCTTGTGGATTTGTGTCTTTGTTCGCAAAAGAGTCAATCAGAAAATGCCTCACTGAAGTTTTCTTAATGATTGGAACGTTTTCGGAGGATTGGGGACAGAAGTCCTCACTGTGAGACCAAGGATGAAAATCTGAAACAAATAAAACACAAAAAAATTATATCTGGAAACAATTAGATCATAATCAAGTGTGTAGGCTATAAAATAAAAACTTTTTAGAAATATCACTTGAGGCCGAATGAAATTTTCTTTACATTTTACCACGTTTCGATTGCTGATAGTTAACTGATATAGATAATATTATTACTATTACCTAGATCTAGGTCTCAAAGAATCATTTTATCACAGATTATTCATAATTACAATTCACTTTTGGAGTGGAGTTTCACTTCTTAAAACTAAGTGTACGATGAGAAAACATTTTTTGCTCAATACACTGGTACTAGAAATTAACAAACCAATCACTGCCGAGCCAAATTCTACCCAGCCAGTGGCGTGATCTAGCAGTCATTTTATACACTTCACTATACTACTACAATTACAAATAAAATCCTATATAATTTACAAGTCAGTATTGGATTGATGAAAAGATACCAACTTCGTTGCGCGGGGGGGCAGAGGTTGAAGGATGCCAAGTGCGCATGTCAGACTGCTGTATTCCTAATTTTAAAATTATGGCATGCTGGCTGATTGACTCAAATAGCTGGATAAAACTCAGTTAGATAATCAAATGTTATTGCTATGCATAGATAATCAAATGTTATTGCTATGCATAGTAGCGTATTAATGTTGTGGAGGGGGTAAATCGGTCCAGGGATCAAGTTGTGAGTCCCTTGATTGTATGCATATAGCAATATCATGTACGGTAGTTAATCAGCTGAGCTGTTACTAGCTATTTGAGTAATACAGCCTACAAGCCGTAATTTTATAATTAGGGAAACAGCAGTGAGGCATGCAAAGTTGGCCTGCTTCAACCTCCGCCCGCCCCAGCATCGAAGACCTGGGGATCTACTTGTAAGACCACATCTGTGGAATAACAAGTATTTATTAACAACAGGGAACTGGCTGCATTCTAGAGTTCTATTGATTCTCTTGCACATGTCGCCAGGCTAAATTGGACTTGATCATAGCATGAATTATTTGGATTTTCGTTCAACGCTAATTGACATAAATGCAACTTTTCAGCATAGTTAAAGCATTGAAAACTAGAATCAAAAACTGATGTTTTCGTTTTGAGGCGAAGGTACTTACATACCTTCCAAAATTGGGTTGTGTGACTTATAAATATTACTCTTTATAATGTTATTGGTAGACGTAAGAGATGACAAAAATAAAATCACATCTTACCTAACGATTGTGTTTCCAAGTTCAACTTGAAAATGCCTTTAGACGGTACTTCAGTGAATTTAAAGTCCCGTTTAACACCAGCAACAGATGTGATTAAAATAGAGTCAGCGGTTACACTCCACAGTAAACTGTGTCGACCGATCACATCTCTGCCGAACCACACACTTTGCTCATCACTATTGTAGTAGATAAATGCAAACGGTCCAGTCAGCTCACTAACCGTATGGAGAACTCCATCTCTATTCATGTTTTTGAACACCTCAGTGGTGTCACATTCGTCTTCAGTAACCTGGAAAATAAATACAGATGGAAATGATTGGGAAATTGCATTTTATTCAAATGCTAATGAATTAATCAATATTGTTAAAATCCAAATTAAATGCTGTAAATCACCCCGAAGACTTCTGCTACTGCAAATATTGACAACATGGTAAACAGCAAGATGGAAATTCGCTGGACGCTACTATACAAAAATTATTTGTCAGCCCGGGAATCAAACCCAGTACCTCCTAATTGCCGGTCAGGAATGCTTACCCTTACACCAAACTGACAATCTCCGAATTGCAGCGCTCATTTTAATGCAGCATTTCTATAGCAGCGCTAGGTAAAATGAGCGCTGCTAACCTATCCAGAGATTGTCAGTTTGGTGTAAGGGTAAGCATTCCTGACCGGCAATTAGGAGGTACTGGGTTCGATTCCCGGGTTGACAAATAATTTTTGTATAGTAACGCTAAAACGGTTGAATCCAGTCCACCAGAAAACAATATCCCTAGCTTTGAATGATTACACCGAGGCCAGAATTCTTTCCTGGTAATGATGCACAGTTTACACACTTTCGGTTGTTTTCAGTTCTCACTTTTATCGATTTTGATAGAATATCAATAAACCTTTCAACTCGTGGCAATACTTCGCTGTTGGCGAGAAGTCGGGCATAAAATTCATCATTTTTGTTAGTTGAAACCGTATATGCTTCAACATCTTGTGGATTTGTGTCTTTGTTCGCAAAAGAGTCAATCAGAAAATGCCTCACTGAAGTTTTCTTAATGATTGGAACGTTTTCGTAAGATTGGGGACAGAAGTCCTCACTGTGAGACCATGGATGAAAATCTGAAACAAATAAAACACAAAAAAATTATATCTGGAAACAATTATAGCATAATCAAATGTGTAGGCTATAAGATAAAAACTTTTCAGAAATATCACTTGAGGCCGAATGAAATTTTCTTTACATTTTACCACGTTTCGATTGCTGATAGTAAACTGATAAAAATATAGATAATATTATTACTATACCTAGATCTAGGTCTCAAAGAATCATTTTATCACAGATTATTCATAATTACAATTCACTTTTGGAGTGGAGTTTCACTTCTTAAAACTAAGTGTATGATGAGAAAACATTTTTTGCTCAATACACTGGTACTAGAAATTAACAAACCAATCACTGCCGAGACAAATTCTACCCAGCCAGTGGCGTGATCTAGCAGTCATTTTATACACTTCACTATACTACAATTACAAATAAAATCCTATATAATTTACAAGTCAGTATTGGATTGATGAGAAGATACCAACTTCGTTGCGCGGGCGGGCAGAGGTTTAAGGATGCCAAGTGCGCATGCCAGACTGCTGTATTCCTAATTTTGAAATTACGGCATACAGCTGATTGACTCAAATAGCTGGATAAAACTCAGTTAGATAATCAAATGTTATTGCTATGCATGGATAATCAAATGTTATTGCTATGCATAGTAGCGTATTAATGTTGTGGAGGGGGTAAATCGGTCAAGGGATCAAGTTGTGAGTCCCTTGACCGTATGCATATAGCAATATCATGTAGTTAATCAGCTGAGTTGTTACTAGCTATTTGAGTAATCCAGCCTACAAGCCGTAATTTTATAATTAAGGAAACAGCAGTGAGGCATGCGAAGTTGGCCTGCTTCAACCTCCGCCCGCCCCAGCATCGAAGACCTGGGGATCTACTTGTAAGACCACATCTGTGGAATAACAAGTATTTATTAACAACAGGGAACTGGCTGCATTCTAGAGTTCTATTGATTCTCTTGCACATGTCGCCAGGCTAAATTGGACTTGATCATAGCATGAATTATTTGGATTTTCGTTCAACGCTAATTGACATAAATGCAACTTTCCAGCATAGACGAAGCATTGAGGACTAGAATCAAAAACTGATGTTTTCGTTTTGAGGCGAAGGTACTTACATACCTTCTAAAATTGGGTTGTGTGACTTATAAATATTACTCTTTATAATGTTATTGGTAGACGTAAGAGATGACAAAAATAAAATCACATCTTACCTAACGATTGTGTTTTCAAGTTCAACTTGAAAATGCCTTTAGACGGTACTTCAGTGAATTTAAAGTCCCGTTTAACACCAGCAACAGATGTGATTAAAATAGAGTCAGCGGTTACACTCCACAGTAAACTGTGTCGACCGATCACATCTCTGCCGAACCACACACTTTGCTCATCACTATTGTAGTAGATAAATGCAAACGGTCCAGTCAGCTCACTAACCGTATGGAGAACTCCATCTCTATTCATGTTTTTGAACACCTCTGTGGTGTCACATTCGTCTTCAGTAACCTGGAAAATAAATACAGATGGAAATGATTGGGAAATTGCATTTTATTCAAATGCTAATGAATTAATCAATATTGTTAAAATCCAAATTAAATGCTGTAAATCACCCCGAAGACTTCTGCTACTGCAAATATTGACAACATGGTAAACAGCAAGATGGAAATTCGCTGAACGCTACTATACAAAAATTATTTGTCAGCCGGGAATCAAACCCAGTACCTCCTAATTGCCGGTCAGAAATTAACAAACCAATCACTGCTAGCCATATTCTACCCAGCCAGTGGCGTGATCTAGCAGTCATTTTATACACTTCACTATACTACAATTACAAATAAAATCCTATATAATTTACAAGTCAGTATTGGATTGATGAGAAGATACCAACTTCGTTGCGCGGGCGGGCAGAGGTTTAAGGATGCCAAGTGCGCATGCCAGACTGCTGTATTCCTAATTTTAAAATTACGGCTGATTGACTCAAATAGCTGGATAAAACTCAGTTAGATAATCACATGTTATTGCTATGCATGGATAATCAAATGTTATTGCTATGCATAGTAGCGTATTAATGTTGTGGAGGGGGTAAATCTGTCCAGGGATCAAGTTGTGAGTCCCTTGACCGTATGCATATAGCAATATCATGTAGTTAATCAGCTGAGTTGTTACTAGCTATTTGAGTAATCCAGTCTACAAGCCGTAATTTTATAATTAGGGAAACAGCAGTGAGGCATGCGAAGTTGGCCTCCTTGAACCTCCGCCCGCCCCAGCATCGAAGACCTGGGGATCTACTTGTAAGACCACATCTGTGGAATAACAAGTATTTATTAACAACTGGCTGCATTCTAGAGTTCTATTGATTCTCTTGCACATGTCGCCAGGCTAAATTGGACTTGATCATAGCATGAATTATTTGGATTTTCGTTCAACGCTAATTGACATAAATGCAACTTTCCAGCATAGACGAAGCATTGAGGACTAGAATCAAAAACTGATGTTTTCGTTTTGAGACGAAGGTACTTACATACCTTCCAAAATTGGGTTGTGTGACTTATAAATATCACTCTTTATAATGTTATTGGTAGACGTAAGAGATGACAAAAATAAAATCACATCTTACCTAACGATTGTGTTTTCAAGTTCAACTTGAAAATGCCTTTAGACGGTACTTCAGTGAATTTAAAGTCCCGTTTAACACCAGCAACAGATGTGATTAAAATAGAGTCAGCGGTTACACTCCACAGTAAACTGTGTCGACCGATCACATCTCTGCCGAACCACACACTTTGCTCATCACTATTGTAGTAGATAAATGCAAACGGTCCAGTCAGCTCACTAACCGTATGGAGAACTCCATCTCTATTCATGTTTTTGAACACCTCTGTGGTGTCACATTCGTCTTCAGTAACCTGGAAAATAAATACAGATGGAAATGATTGGGAAATTGCATTTTATTCAAATGCTAATGAATTAATCAATATTGTTAAAATCCAAATTAAATGCTGTAAATCACCCGAAGACTTCTGCTACTGCAAATATTGACAACATGGTAAATAGCTAGATGGAAATTCGCTGAACGCTACTATACAAAAATTATTTGTCAGCCCGGGAATCAAACCCAGTACCTCCTAATTGCCGGTCAGGAATGCTTACCCTTACACCAAACTGACAATCTCCGAATTGCAGCGCTCATTTTAATGCAGCATTTCTATAGCAGCGCTAGGTAAAATGAGCGCTGCTAACCTATCCAGAGATTGTCAGTTTGGTGTAAGGGTAAGCATTCCTGACCGGCAATTAGGAGGTACTGGGTTCGATTCCCGGGTTGACAAATAATTTTTGTATAGTAGCGCTCAACGAAATTCCATCTCGCTGTTTACCCTGTTGTCAATATTTGCAGTAGCAGAAGACTTCGGGGTGATTTACAGCATATAATTTGGATTTTCGTTTAACAATAATAATGAAAAATAAATATTTTCATAGAATAACTTGTGTCTGTACATTCCTATTTTTACTTTCCTTGCCCTATTACCATAGGTAAGGAAAGTATTGCTTTCCAAAAAAAATTAAGGTACCCTAATTTCATGTTTTCTATACGTTTCAAGGTCCCCTGAGTCCAAAAACATGATTTTTGGATGTTGGTCTGTGTGTGTGTATGTGTGTGTATGTATGTGTGTGTGTGTGTGTGTGTGTGTGTGTGTGTGTGTGTGTGTGTGTGTGTGTGTGTGTGTATATGTCTGTGAACACGATAACTCCATTCTTAATTAACCGATTGACTTGAAATTTTAAACTTAAGGTCCTTATACCATGAGGATCCGACAATAAGAAATTCAATAAAATTCAATTCAAGATGGCGGAAAAAATGGCGGATAATTACTAAAAAACCATGTTTTTCTCGAAAACGGCTTTAACGATTTTCTTCAAATTTATACCATGGATAGCTATTTATAAGCCCTATCAACTGACATGAGTCTCATTTCTGGGAAAATTTCAGGAGCTCCGTAATATTCTTGAGAAAAATGGCGGATAATGACTAAAAATACATGTTTTTCACGGTTTTCTCGAAAACGGCTCTAATGATTTCCTTCAAATTTATACCATGGATAGCTATTTATAAGCCCTATCAACTGGCATGAGTCTCATTTCTGGGAAAATTTCAGGAGCTCCGTAATATTCTTGAGAAAAATGGCGGATAATGACTAAAAAACCATGTTTTTCACGATTTTCTCAAAAATAACTTGACCGATTTTTTTCAAATTCATACCCTGTATAGTTATTTATCAGCTCTATCAACTGGCATGAGTCTCCTT
Organism: Nilaparvata lugens; assembly: GCF_014356525.2. Classification (NCBI taxonomy): domain Eukaryota; kingdom Metazoa; phylum Arthropoda; class Insecta; order Hemiptera; family Delphacidae; genus Nilaparvata; species Nilaparvata lugens. The sequence goes on from NC_052509.1 coordinate 50,834,533, forward strand.
TCTCGGAAACCAATGGGGGTCCACCCAATCCTTGGGAAATGGACTTAGTAACCTCCTTCCTTCTCGTGCATGAGGTAGGTAGGTAGCGCAGTTCATAAAAAGAACACATAGTCGAGATATTTCATCTGTAGAACAGCTGTTTTGACGACTTTAAAAAAATGACGACTGAAAAAATCATCGAATTTCACAATTCACACAAAGAAAAAGTACTCTGAAAACAATTATATAAACACATATACAGAAGTCTGATCGTAGTTTCAAATATGAGCAAGGAAAGTTGTGTGAGTGTACCACACCAGATTTTTACTAATTGACTACTGCAAAATGCTTGGAGAATTTGGACATTGTCAGATTCAAAAAAGTGACAGAGACTCAGGTAGCTGGGGCATGTCGGAAGAATGGAGAGTACATGGCCGTCAAGAGTTGTTTACAAGGAGAGGTTGTTTTCAAGAAGAAGACAGGGCAGGCCAAGGAAAAGGTGGCTAGATAACGTGACGGAGACTTGCGCATCATGGGTGTCAGGAGAGTATGGAAAGCTAGGGTGGAGTATAGAGATTTGTGTAGAGGCTTGGTGATGGTGGCCCAAGTTGATGGACTGTTGGGTAGTACCGGATAGAAAGAAAAGAAAGATTACTGCAAATCATAAATGTCGTGAAAATTATCATTCAGTATGTCAAGAGTATACCGGTACTATTTTCATATGTCTCTAGATAATGTGTACCAACTTGTCTCATTGTGCAAATAAAGGTAGACTATTATTATTATAAATGTAATAAATAATTAAAATGGCAATAATATCAAAGGTATTTGGTTATAACATCAAACGGCATAACCATCTTATGTTATTATTTATACGAATTTGGAAAAATGGAGTTTTGGGACTCGCCTGTTCTTCTATCGTTTATCCCAATCATATTTAAATGATCTGTAATTATGATCTGTGACAAATAAATACAAATATAATTAATCGATTTATACTATGTAGGCGATATCAATGTATAGCATACATTGATACATTTTCGTTTCAGTGCCTACATAAAAGGAAAATTTAGATAGGTTTCATAGTTTTTCGTCCACTGTCTCTAATGTTTTTCCTCCAAATAATTATATTATGATTATAAATAAAACATTTATTTATAGTGTTTTGTTCAATAAATGAATAAAAAAATAGCTTTTTTGAGTGATCCAATGTTGATAACTGTGGGCACTTACATATGAGTCATTAAATACATCCCCATTCCACAACAGAATATGGCCGTTTTCGTTTGTCAGTGGCTGCCTGCATATTGACTGGCCCTGAGTGTGGAGAACATGTCCAACAAAATGAGCACTCCAGTCACAGATATTCAGTTTTAATTCATGTCTAGAATCTGGGCCTCGATTTGACAACAGTTCATGTATTGAATCAACCTGAAAACAATTACGGCATTGAACAATAATTTACTCAATCAACTATTTCAACTAGGCTATTAATTATAAATCGAAGATTAATAATTATTGGACAATTTCCTCAATTATCTATTTTTATCAAACTACAGTACTCGTAGGAGCATAATAATTATAGAACATACACAATAGTTACTGTTAGTATGATAATTAAATCTTTATTTCAAAACTATTATCTCTTATGTTATGAATAAGGATATAATTTTCTAACAATATAATGTTTAATGATGTAATTATTTCTAATGGAATAATTTAGCAGTTCCTGTATTTTTATATATGTTCTTTAGTTTAGTGCAGTAGCATATTTTTATCTTTTGTAAAGCTTTTTTGTATTTTGTTTTTGGCAAATAATAAATAAATTCATCAATTTACTAACTACGCTCCAATCACCAATCATTTCCATTACCGACGTACAAGCAAATGTGGGTATCATGTAGGCATCATACACAATAAATAATAATAATAACGTTAGGGGCACTAGTAAATGGGCCAGGGTTCCAGAGCACCTAGATATATAGAGGAGGACAAGCTTACATCTGCGACGCCACACCTCCAAATGGTCACCTACTATATAGGCCTAGTCCAGTCAAATGGTCGTTTTTCAGGAAACAGCCCCGAAAGAATTTTTCTCGACGGTTATATATGTATTTTGGGGCGCTGAATTCGAATCCGAAATTTACTGACACGCCAGAGGGCGGCTTCACCCCCAAAACCCCCCAAAATTTCGGACTTTTTTCGAATTTCTCATTCAATCTCGAAAACCTTGAGTTTCTCAAGAAAAATCATTCTCGACAAAATTAAAGAAAATAGAATTTCCAATAAATTGAGTGGTCACGCAGGACTCTACCGTTTTTGGTTCTGGAGCTACAAATTTTCAAAAAAGGGGTATTTTCAAGGGTTTTTCAAAATTATGCAAACTCACCACTTTCACCCTAAACAACTTGGATATTTATTTAGTAATGATGAAAAATCACACATCACGTGAAAGAGCAATTAATTTTGAACAGGATTACTCAAATTTAGTAGAGGGGGAGGGGGGAACACCCAAAAATAGAAAACAAATCATTCAGTAAAAATACAAATTTTTCATTATAATACCTTTTCAAGGCCTTCCTAACAAAAAAAAAACATATTTCGGCTGAAATCATCAGAAGAGTGTTGTTTTCTATGAGAATCACCCGTTAGATACACTTAATTTCATTATTTCCGAGTGGTGGGGGGGGGCACCCATAAGGATACCTCAAGGATCAAAACTTCAAACACTTATAACTTTTGACAGAATGGTCAGATCTCCTTGTTCTACAACTCATTCTTCTCAGCTTGTCAAGGCGGTTCAAAAAATGAAAAAATGAAAAATTCCTCTTTTAGTGTATTTTAGCCCATATTTAAATACACAGAAAAATGCCCAATTTCTATATTCAAAACTGTGTATCTCGGTAGCCCGAAATGATAAAAAATGTTACTTGGTCTTGATTTGAAGAACAGAATTTCCTCTTTCATGTGAGGTGAATGAATTTTGTAAAAATATAATCGTGAAGTAAGATACGTTTGTTTCAAAAAATCAAGAAATTTGCGATAATTTCCTCATTTTTACAGTCTTGACAGTTTTTCGATAGTAAACAGTCATGCAAGATGGGGTTAAGGCAACGTAGCTTGTAGAGCATGTAATTCTCTTTCATTTGAGACTGATCGCAAGTTTCTATCATATACCTTACTCGTTTTAGAGACTCTTGAATAACAGTGAAATCGTAGAAAAAATGAGAAAATGAAAATAATAATTTTTTCAATCGGTTGTAACTTTTGAACGGTATTAGAATTAGAAAAACGATTCATTGGAGCGAAAAGAGGAGGAAATTCTCTACAACCTTTTGGATTCGACTACTTTTTGGATTTTTTATCTGAAGTATTTCACAAGATACGCAACTTTGAATATGCGAGACTGTGAAAATGATTAACTTATCACAATTTTTTCGCATATCCAAAGTTGCGTATCTTGTGAAATACTTCAGATAAAAAATCCAAAAAGTAGTCAAGGTTGCAGAGAATTTCCTCCTCTTTTCGCTCCAATGAATCGTTTTTCTGATTCTAATACCGTTCAAAAGTTACAACCGATTGAAAAAATGATTATTTTGAATATGCGAGACTGTGAAAATGATTAACGTATCACTAATTTTTCGCATATACAAAGTTGCGTATCTTGTAGAATACTTCAAACGACCATTTGACAGGACTAATACGTTGGAGTAAGTGATAACGCGCCAGTCTAAAAATCAAGAGAATCCGTGTTCGAATCTCGACCAAGGCAAAAGTTTTTGACCACAGCACAATCACATAGATACGATCTCACCGTCTTTCGGAGGAGACGATCGGTCCCGTCTACCTTAAAAGAAGTCGTCATCTCTCATCATCATCCGTCTTACTCACTACCCACGCACAAGCCTAAGAGCTTATGTGGGCATCACCCTCAGTATTATTATTACTAAACGCATATCCCGTGGAGTGTGACACGCTTGCTACTATCCAACTGCACTGTCAAGTCGGTAGGGAAGCATCACAGAGGAGTTTAGCCTGCATGCAGTGGAACCACCCACAGATCGTCCAGTCATCCCCAAAGTGGCACTGCTGCAGTTCCGGCGATACGTGGGCCGGCTAAGTCCCGGACGTATCCTCCAACTTGTCTACAGACCAGGAGAAATATTCGTAGTCCACAATTGTAAGCGTCTCCAAGGTGGGCGCTTGCACGTCGACCAAACAGGCACCCAAAAGGGGCTGCGAGCGTTTCGGAAAGTGGCGGATTTTTCGACACTCTATGATGCTACTTCCAGTGACGGAGGTGCTACCCATGGATACCACAGTTCGAATTATCCAAATCCAAAGTATTGATCGTTAGCCAGGTGTTCCCGGATAGATTGCGTCATATCATTATTCCACATGCCTGCTACTTCCAGAGACGGGGGTGACCTGAATCCCATAATCTGGTTCCCCAAAACTTAGTTTGGAAAACCCTGAAACTCATCCAGATGCTTCACTAAGCTCAGCTCAGTCCAAGTGATTTCCCATAGTCTGGAGCCTTCACCCAGCCGTACACCTATAGGCCAGGCTACTACCAGGGATGGAGTCACACTTGTATTATGCGTACACGGACAAGGCGGGTTCAAATAAAATATCATTGTTATTGATTTTAAATAATAATAAATAAATATATAAAAAATTCCGGTCGCTGAAAGAAGCGGGACGGGAATACAGATAATAATCTATATTAAGAAACAAAAACAGCCTTGTTGTTTACTCTTCCAATGACTGCATGTGGGCTGCGGGACATGAATGGGGTGAATTTTATATAGGTACCTACCGTACTAAAATTTAAAAGGAAGGAAAACAGCAAGCCAAACTCTTGAGTTCCGTGTTGCATCTTACAGCGGCCGCACTATATAGACTTATGCTATTACCGTCTACGGTCTTGGATGTTCTGCGGTCATGCTGATAAGCTATCAAATAAATAAGTTAAGATTAATGCGCCTGCTATGGGTGACCACTTGTATAGCCGATTCCTCTAGATATAACTTGACTTATGAATTTTAAAATCACTTTTCGGTGGCTTGAAACCCAACTAAAGCTGTTGGTCCACTCCTCTTATCATCATCATCAGTCTTCTTACCCACGCACAAGCCTAGAGCTCATGTGTAAATCACCCTCAGAAGAAAAATAGGTTCTAATTTAAACTTTAAAAGACTTTATCTATAATTATTATAAACTTAGTGTGAATAGCAATACACATTATACGTCAATGTACAGTGCATGGTGAATTTTGAAGCACTGTATAAATTTGCACAGTGTATTTCCGTACCCTATAATTGATGTTTGTTTTGGAATCAATAGATTGTATTGTAATTCTATTATCTGTAAGTATAAAAGTAACATACCGGTATATTACGGTGTAATTCTAGGTAAAGAGACAAAATACCTGTCATCAAACTTTTGGTTGGAATCAATTGGTTTTTTGGTTGGTGATAGATGTGACCCCAACAATTACAGGCCAATATCTATATTACCTATACTCTCAAAGATATTCGAGATGGTAATAGCAGAGCAGCTATATGAATTTTGTGAGGTTAATGGCTTATTTGCAGGTACGCAGTTTGGATTCAGAGCGGGGAGGCCACTGTTGAGGCTGTGGGATATTTAATCTTAAAAGTAATTGAGAGTTTGGAGGGGGGAGGTCTTGCTGGGTTGACTCTCTGTGATCTCAGCAAGGCTTTTGATACCCTAGACCATGACATCTTAATGTCTAAGCTCTCTGCCTATGGCATAGTTGGCAGTCCTCTGGTGCTTCTCCGCTCCTACCTGGAGGGTCGTCAGCAGGCTGTGTCTGCAAATGGTATAAGGTCGCGGGTAAGATTGGTGACCTGTGGGGTGCCCCAGGGCTCTGTGCTGGGGCCCTTATTGTTCCTGATCATGATAAACGATGTCGCTCTCTCCAGAAACAGGACAGTGGTATGCTATGCTGATGATACCTCATTATTGGACATCAATGGGGACTTGGCTGACCTGCATGAACTGATGCAGGCTTCAGAGGGGACCGTGGCTGACTGGTTCCGAGCGAATAGATTTTTGCTCAACAGCGAGAAGACTCAGTCCATTGTGTTCAGCCTCAAGAATGGTGATCAGTTCAACTTCCCCTCGGTGAAGCTCTTGGGCTTTACAATGGATCGTAAGCTTGCTTGGGGAGATCACATTCAGGGTGTCTGTTGCAGGCTCAATAGAGTGCTGTTCCTGCTGAGGAGTCTGAGAGGTTGCATCCCGGGGGCCCATCATCGAATGTGCTACTTTGCCTTCTTCCATAGCGTAATGGCTTATGGTCTTCCACTGTGGGGTGGTGCCGCCGAGGTAAAAAGGATATTGCTGGTGCAGAAGAAGGCTATACGAATTTTATGTGGGGCTGATTATCTGGTGAATTGCAAGCCACTGTTTGTAAGGGAGCACATTATGACAGTCTTCAACCTCTACATTTTCAGGTCTGCCATTGCAGCTTTTCGGGGACTTGTTGCCTTGCCTACCAGAGGTGACTTTCATCGGCATGACACCAGGAACAGGCACAGGCTGAACCTCCCTTACTGTAGATTGGGGAGGACTCAAAACAGCTTGGCCTACCAGCCGGTGAGGATCCTCAACAAGCTGCCTATTTCCGCCAGAGGTTTGCCTGAGGTGGTCTTGAGGAGGAGATTGAGGACGTTCCTGCATGAAAATTCCTTTTACTCCTTAAGGGAATTTTTTGAATGTGACACGGCAACTGTAAGTACGGTAGCTACTTCTTGTAATAGCGCATTTGCCTGCTGCTTGGTTGTATTTTTCTGTGTTTCTTTTTACTTTCTGTAACATTTTGACTGTCCATCTAAGGACTTGTTTTTTATTATCTTGACGTGTTCCCTTATGGACATGCCCTGGTGGCATGTCTGTGCTATGAACAAAAACCATTATTATTATTATTATTTATTATTAATTTAGTATGTTATTTTGAGAACAAAATTAAACAAAAATGAATTAATAAAACTATAGGGTAAGAAAAATATAGGTAAGGTACTTTAATGTTAATGTATTCAATAGCTCAATATTATAAGAGTACGGTACCAGTACGGTACAAAACATTGAATTATTAATTCTCTTACATTCAGTTTGCTGTCATCAGTTTGTTGATCACCATTTTTCACTAGATATAGAAAGATACCACACATGATAATATGACTTTAGAAATTAAAACATATAATATTACTGTTTAAACTTATTACTATTATCTCAATTCACGTCTCATGGCTCAACTCAACTTCTAATTTTTAGGTTAATTTGCATCGACCGTCGACTATAAACAAAGGTCGATAAAATAATAGACACTCGATATATCGGAGCCAAAAATCGATACCTACAATATATCGATATACTAGGCCTCTCAGAATCAGAATATCGATTGAGTTTACCAGAAGAGCTAGTCAGCTAGAGATAATGGTAAGGAAAGAACAATATTGCCAAAAATATTGATATAGCTTAATACAATCATATTGGATAATAATTTTAATAGAAATATCAGTCCAGGCAACAAATAATGCATAATAGCATAGCCACCTCTAATACAAGGCCCCGGCCTACGATATTGCAACGTCGCAGTGTAGGCCTAGAATCTAATACATGATTGGTGGAAAAGATCAGCTGGTATTTTTTAAAATATTTTTCACCAATCATGTATTAAATTCTAGGCCTACACTGCGACGTTGCAATATCGTAGGCCGGAGCCTTGTATTAGAGGTAGCTGTGATAATAGAGGCAAATATTTGAAAGACAATTTTTGACCCCCCCCAATGGTTTGGACGGATAGTTAGGGGATAAAAATATCAAATTCTTCACCACCTAGTGGTGAAAATCGGGGTGGTTTTAAAGTGCCATATTTTGGATTCTGACATAATCTCGAAAAATATGCGTCTTGTGATCATAGGATATGGTTGAATTTTTTGTCCACCTTATAATAATATACCGGTTTTATACATGTTTTTTATTGGAGTGGTGGTCCCACATACGGCTGAATATATCATGTAAGCTGTTTATGAACCTCACAGCTTCAGCCGGAACCACCAAAACTAACAATCGCCAAATTTGACTCTGTAATAAGTAAAAAATTTTGACCGAAATTGGGAAGCTGTTGTCTCCGTTGATAAGCTATCACTTGAATAAGTTGAGATTTATGAGTCTGCTACTCCCTTAGGAAGGGTGACAACGACTCCTCGAAATATGTACGGTATCAGTAAAAGTCGCTTCCCGCTTGTTCGACACTAATTTATTTCGAAATCGTCTCCCGACCATACGACCGTTTTTCGTTTGTCTTCAGAAGATGCATGACCTCTTAAGGCGTTATGGGAGGGGAAGCAACTATTCCGCTCTTATAGTGAACTTCATAATAAGAAAATGCATCCGGCTAATGAGATAAATACAAATTCTGAGAGCTGAGACACACGTATAGTTGGGTTCCAAAGCTGTAGGTACAAATATCCATCATGATCATACATCTCATTACCAAAGCGTGAGCTCGAAGCTCATGTGGGCATCACCCTCGACTATACAAAATAATTATCCATACATATCATTGATACCTGATCATTCTGTGCGTAAATTCTGTTTTTACTTTCCTTGCCCTATTACCATAGGTAAGGAAAGTATTGCTTTCCGAAAAAAATTAAGGTACCCCAGTTTCTATATTTCTATACGTTTCAAGGTCCCCTGAGTCCAAAAAAGTGGTTTTTGGGTATTGGTCTGTATGTGTGTGTATGTGCGTCTGTGTACACGATATCTCATCTCCCAATTAACGGAATGACTTGAAATTTGGAACTTAAGGTCCTTACACTATAAGGATCCGATACGAACAATTTCGATCAAATGCAATTCAAGATGGCGGCTAAAATGTTGTCAAAAACAGGGTTTTTCGCGATTTTCTCGGAAACGGCTCCCAACGATTTTGATCAAATTCATACCTAGAAAAGTCATTGATAAGCTCTATCAACTGCTACAAGTCCTATATCTGTAAAAATTTCAGGAGCACTGCATCATCTATGCAAAGTTTGATTTTAGATTTTCAATCATCAGGCTTCAGATACAATTTGAACAAAAAATTTCAATTGGAAAAGATTGAGCATGAAAATCTCTACAATTAATGTTTATTAACATTTTCACCTAAAATTGAAAATAAGCTCGAAATTGGAGAAAATAAGATTATTCAATTGCAACTGTTGATTCTATTAAATCATTCACTATGAAGAAATAGCAGACTTCGTGTATCTCCAGCGTTATTGTCCTGTCACCAGCTGGCTCAGATCTTAGAAAAGTGGACTTGAGATGCGCGGGAACACTAGCGTCAATTGATCAATTTTCATAACCGCAAGGAAAGTTGTGTGAGTGCATCACACTAGATTTTTTTTTACAAAGAGAACTGCTCACATGACATACTCGTACTTGTCATATAAGAATGGTAAATCACTCACTACAATGAACATAAAACAATAAATATTTTTCAAGTTCAAATAAATTTATTGTGGGAATGGAACAGTATTACATAAAATATTCAACACTGGTGCTACTGAGATAATCAACACGTTCTACAAAAATGTCTAATATGCAGGATAAAACTAGCATTGTTTTGATTGATCAAAAAGATTAACCAACTTCAAAAGTTCCAGAGAACATAGATTAAATAATCTATCCATAAATAACCTATGTAAAGTTAAATGTATCAACTAAAAACAATTAAGCTTGCGCTAGTTGATAAGTTATTACGTCATTATCCCTTATAACAGCGATATTTCAAAGATTCCCAAGCATGGAAACTTGTTTAACTTGAAAAAGTATCAATTTCAAGCCATAAACTATGATAAACTAATAACATAACAATAAACACCAGTACCGTTAATACACATGGAAAAGTGATTTGGTATGTATAATACGAAAGATGAGAGAAAAATGAAGTTATGCTATGTTCCTCATGTGAGGCAATCAAATCAATTCCATACTCGTACACCAATAACTTTGAAAAAAATTAACAAGAATTTTAGTCATCAAAACACTGAATTAAATCTCAATACTAAGACCAATAGGTCTACTCGTCTACAGTATTATTTTTACAAGATTAGCTGTATAATGTCAAATAGAATTTTCAGTTTTTAACTAAGGCATTTGCAACGGGGGTACGAGGTTATTATATAGATAAAAAGCTGATAGAACTGGAAATAAATATACAATGCGGTTATTGTCAGACTTGATACATTTAGAAGTTTCTCGTCATTAACTTAAAAATAATAGATTTTACCAGAATAATATTCTCCAATTCAGTGAGTTATTTATACAAAATATATGAAACACGGCGTTATCTAAACTTATTCTTGCACTTGTAATCATCAACAACAATCTACGGTGTAATCATGAAACTTACTGTTATTGGTATCAAACTATAAAATTTTACATGCAACTATTCTCAAAATATCGGGACACTATTTTAGAGTGATTAACATTGAATCAACTGTTGTTTGACACAGAGCGTTACAATATTCCATGTCAGTAGAACAGGTGAACAACGCTCATTTAGTAACATTCACTACAAACTGTCAGCATTTATTACAGACAACGTCAATGTTTCCCATTCAACGAATGTCGACAGTAGAGAAGTGATATTACTTTAGTACCACACACTTTAAAAACTAAACATCGGGGCTCTAACCTTTAAAATAATCTTGAATTATTGGTGTACTACAGTGATTTGAAAAACATAACAATTTTCCCATTGTACATACAGTATTTTAATAATGGAATCTAGTATACACTAATATGGATTCCATCAAATCATGTTTGGATGTTTACTTTCCGCCCCTACGCCCCCTGCCACGGGGACCTCCTCTGATCGCCCTGTTCTTAGAAGGCGTGGCGCGTGGAGGTGCCTCAATCTGCTCTTCTTTCACCTCCTGTACGTCTTCTTCATATTCTTTCTCTTCTTCCTCATCATTCTCGATTTTAATCTTTTTGGGCTCCGATTCGCCTCCGTCATTCTCTTCTTCTTCGTCGTCCTCTATGTCGTTTTCGTCGTGGCCTCTCTTACTGTCTCGCTTCCAGGTTCCCTCGCTGTCTTCCTCCTAGAACCCACGCAAAATTTTACATTGTAACATAGAGGTTTGAAAATAGAACTACAGTCTGATTCACTTTCAACTGTCAGTAATTGTTCAATAGGAAATACTGATGTTATTCTTAAATAATGAATGATTTTATTTTATTTTTTATGTTATTTCTTCAAATAAAAACACAATTACAAAAGAGAAAATACATAATACAGAATGTTTTTGAAATCCACTTACAAGACTATCCATCTGTGTGTAAGGGATCTTGAAGGTAGGTCTAAACAGTCAGCTTTGAATTAATTTTGCTATCGAAATGTCAGATTAGGAAGCCTTGATGGTATTTACGGAATGATGACCAAACCATGTGAATCTCACTAAAGTAAACATTTATAATATGTCAATCTACCAAGAATATAACTAACAATACCACTGCATTACCACTATATTCTATAGTAGATAGAATTCCCAGTATATCCGATATAATATTGTTAATTCTTGTAAATAAAATAATTCGACAGGAAAATAATATTTTTTCAATGATTTGATAATGAATTTTTATTATTGAGATTGGATATTTTGGTAATCAATCAATTATATGTCTACATGGTCAAGAACAATCTGGTAACGTTGCGGAGCTATAGTGTGGTCCACGTTATAATGACAGTGGATAAAGATAGAAGAATAGCGATGCCAATTCTCTGCATTGATTAATTATATTTCTACACCGTCAAAAACATAATTGTAATCGTTGTGGACCTAGAAAAGGATAGTACTACCGGCTTTGTCGAATGATAGACAAGGATAGCAAAACCGAAGTTGATCAAATGCTGTCATTATAACATGGACCTCACTATAGAGAAGTTTAAAGTTATCTGCTTTGTCCAATGACAAACAAGGATAGCAGCACCATGTTAATCAAGTTCTGACTTTACAAGGTGGATCTCACTATACACAATTGAACACTGTAGTTTGCATGAATCACACCCTATGAGTTCAGGGCCCCAACACACCTTAATATAATATTATAATGTCATAGACATTTGGCCAACTTTAATCACGGATTTTATAAGGACCTATCAAAGATCGTTGATCGAAGATTTGACCAGAAATATGATTGTAATGGGGACTTCAGCCAATGGCAGGCAATCACTAATCAACATATAGCGCCATTTAAAATGTATAAGATGCCTAATGATTAAAGCGAACCTTGGTTTATCATCTTATTCAAAACGATTTGATTACCTAGCAACTATGTACAGTACTAGAGTTATGTACACATAAAGGCTGGTACACATATAAACGCACCGAGCCCGCGCCGACGTACGGCCGAGCTACGTCCGCGACACGGTGATGGTGGTAGGAGAACACACATATCCGTGTGACAGCCGAGCGGCAGCAGTGTCTCAGTTCTGTAGTGCTACTATGGTCTGATTTCTGAATGTGTTAAACTATTGTTAATAAATAATATAACACTACTAAAAGCTTGTTAAATCCGATTCAAATTTATATTTTCAATTTAAAACTAATTACCTGTAGACACAGAAGATGAGAATCATCATTCTGGTATATATTCGTTATATATTCATAGTGCTAGTGCATAACAATGCTATAATCAGTCATGTATCGGAAATATATATCAGGAATAAAATTGTTATCTTCTGCCTTCTGCATCTACACGTAATTAGTTTTAAATCTAAATTTCAAGACACAGTCACGGGTTCCTTCTTTTATATTTTTTTGTTGTTTATTTTATTATTTATTATATTATGTCTATTATACATTTGGCTTAACTTATTTGGTTCTACTTTTACTTTTGGTTCAACTTATTTTTCCGTTTAAACATATTTCTCATCAGTTTGATCGTACAAAACTGGAAAATTCCTTATCTCTTCAATACGTTTTTCACACTATGTTAAAAAGGCCGCACCGTCACCGTAAACATGTAAACTGAGCTAGTCGGTGACGGTGCGGGCAACAAACACGGCGACGGTGCTGGCGCGGTGCGGTAGTATGTGTCTCTACACGTTTGAAAGCCTTTGTTTTCTCACTCGCCGTAGTACGTCCGACACTCGGACGTACGTCGGCGCGGGCTCGGTGCGGTTATGTGTGTCCCGGCCATAAATGTTGCAAGGCTAAAAGTCGTGATTATACAAGTTGAACATCAAATAATATATAAATACGGCTCAAGATAATGGAACGAGGTTACACTTCAAGAGGGATTGGAAAACTTACCTGAGGTTTATCATTCTGTTCTTCTTCAGCATGTCCATCTTCAGCCTCTTCTTCTTCTCCTTCCGCCGCTTCGCCATCCTTTGTGGTTTTCTCATCTTTTTCTTTATCCTTTTCAGTTTGAGCCTAAAAATTAAACAAGGTTTTATTATTGTAATTACTATTGTAAAGTGTAATAGGTAGCATCTGCTATATCTGAACTCTTCTGAAGAAGAAAAAGCATAATATTCTTCACTTAGTTCCTAGACTAGAAGAGCGAGGGTTAAGGCTGTTCAAAGGCTAAAAATAAACTTTCCACTGGTGATATTGTTCAAAGCTAAAAATAAACTTTCCACTGGTGATATTTTTCAAAGTTTTTCGATTTGTATATCATCAAGCTATCAAAATGGAAAAGTTTTCTCAGGAAAACATTTTTTCTTCGATCATTACTTTTTGAGATATCAGCGCCGTAAGTTTAAATTTTTGGGACAGAGCATTTCAAATTCGGTAAGAGATAAATCCATGAGATTCAGAGAATAAATTCTTCATGGTATTGCTGATTGAATAAAACAATTTTTTCAAATATCAATTTTTGAGAAAGTTATTCAAATTCAGTAAATTGAATAACCAACTCAAAAATTGATATTTTCAGATAATTTTTGTTTTATTGAATCAACGATACCATGAAGAATTCATCCTCTAAATCTCATGGATTTATCTCTTACCGAATTTGAAATGTTCTGTCCCAATAATTTAAACTTTGGGCGCTTATATCTCAAAAAGTAATGATCGAAGAAAAAATGTTTCCCTGAGAAAACTTTCGTTTTGATAGCTTGATGATATACAAATCGAAAAACTTTAAAAAATATCACTTGTAGAAAGTTTATTTCTAGCCTTTGCACAGCCTTAATTGTTTAAAATTTGACTAGAACCTCCAGATTTTTCATACTATACTACAGTGTACACTTAATTAAATCATCATGATCAACATCTCCTAGCAACTGTAATGAGATTTCGATTAACATCAGCTCACTGCTCAATTAAATTAAATCAACTTAATTGAAGCAATAATAGTATCCAGGCATGTTAAAGTCTCCAGCAGTGTCCTCGTTAGAGGAGGGCTTAAAAAAGGAGGTTCTTAACAATATTTACGAGACTTTTTGTTACGATATAGTTATGTTCTCTCAACCACATATGCTAATATTTAGCGATTAATTGGAAAATAATCTGCAGCCGTTTTGAAAAAATTCCAAACAGACAAAATGAAATCATTTTGAATTCAGAAGACTACAGGAATAGAAGTATTTCACTCACACATTTTACACTACATTGCATTGCTTTAGACTTCATTTACACTTTCGACTCACTTCTTCATTATTAAATTAATCGAGTTCTACACAATTGCCATAAAAATAGAATGCTGTAATATTTCACAAATAATTATTTGAAAATATTGCTGACCTTAGTATTGACCAAAGCAGAGTATCTCTTGTAGTGAGTGAATGAGCGGAGGTGATCGTCTGCTTCCTCTTTGCTTTGGAAGAACTTGTCGCAGCAGCGACACATATGACCACTCACCTCGATTACCATGTCATTACCTTCAAAACAAGACAAAACCATTATTGAAATTCATTGTTAAACATCTGTCAACAAAAAATCCGCGTATAAAATTAATTTACACGGAATTGAACGAACAATCAATATAATCAATCACGATCATATAGACATCAATAATTATAATGAGATTCATTTTTACGGTCAGCATAACATCAATGATTATACCATTCAAACAACGGGGTACCGTAACAGTTCAAAGAGAACCTCACTTTAGTATTTAAAAAAAAAACACACAAACAACTGACTTCATTGCAAAACATTTTCGTGTAATTTTTATTCTAATTTATAAGTAACGTGGTTTTCATTCAACCTAATGAGCACAATCACTTCGAATTCAGCAGCTAAACAAAACCCCTTTTCTAGATAAGTAACTGATATTCTACTTTATCTAATATGATATTACATTCCATTCCATTATAAAGTTTATTCAAGTCCAAAATGTCATCAAGTCAAAACAGATAATTATAAATAGAAACAAAATGATAATATGATTCAACTTACCAATAGCAGTTTTTGAGTCATAATTGCCAATTTCACTCGGAATATTTGTCAAGTCCATGTCCAACTTCTTTTCCTTGGATTCAAAGTATTCGTCATCCTCTAGAAATTCAAAAAAGTAAAAATTAAATAATTAATTTTAGTTGTTTAAAAACTGCCTTGTTACATTCATTTTGCTAATCGTTCATTACACCATGATATTATTATTATTGAAGAAACACCACGCAAACACAGATAATTATTAGAAACATAATATTATTATATAAACCGTAATTATATTATACTGTGATGTAGATAGGTCACATATGAATTTATAGTATTTTCTAAAGAAAATATCGTGACAACTTTCATATAAGTGCAATATAACTTACAACAATGACAATATTTTCAAAAAATAAATCAATATTTAAGTTGACATCTTGCACGATCATCATAATCCATTTATCTTGAACAATTGAAATGTAATTATCTAGATATTACTATTATCCATTATGACCAAACGGAAAGAGAAAGCTACTATAGGATCAATTTATCAAATTTTAAACGGAAAACTAAACTATAACTTATTAAAGATTGCATTTTGTTTAAATAACTTACCGTCCAAACTATCATTGCAATCAATTTCCTCGTCAGTTTTACCAGATGACTTGTTGCGTCGATGTTCGGCCACAATCTATAAAAAAAGTATTTTCCAGAGGTTAATATGTTTCAAATCACTTTTCATCATTTAAAAAATTCTAAAACAGTATATAAATTATAAATAAAACAACCATTAATGAAAATGAATATTTGATTATTACCAAGATAATAATTTTGTCAACATTTATCAATATTCTGAAAGTTCTAAATGGTTATTCAAATATCACCAGAAGATGAGCCAAAAACACAATTGATTACTAGTAATAATGACGAGTGGTTGAGAACACTTCAAATGGTTTTATTCAATAATACGTCATTTGAATTTAATATGTTTAGTTAAAAATCACTATCATTGGAAAGGTCTTCTAAGCCTACAAGCCAGCAAGTGTGACTAGAACTTGTATTTCAATTTGCAGTTTGAAAAGATCTTCCAAGCAACAAAATCAAATTTCTCCAAGTTACAAACGAATCTAAGTCTGGTTATTTATCGTGAATTAGATTAGAAGTTACCTGCATATGCTTGGGAGTCAATCTATGTTCGTCCATTCTCATACGATCAGGGAACTCCTTGTTGCAGAAAGTGCATTTGGGATGGAGGAATGCTTTCAATTTCTGCAAAGGAAAAAAACAAAAATATGATAAGTTACCATCACCAAAATATATAATCAATAACTATCACCAACATTAGAAAACTAACAAATATCAACAAAATAGAACAATAAATTTGAACAATATAATTTGTTTTAATATATATTAAAACAAAAAAAAAAGATATGATTAGTTACAATCACCAAAATATGTAATCAATAACTGTCCCCAAAATTAGAAGACTAACAAATATTAACAAAATAATATATTAAATAATAAATAACTATTACTGTACTACTATTGACTATAAGCATCACAAAGGCCTGATACTTCTATTGTGGTAAATCCATCTACTTTAAGTTCTTGTTGCATATTTATGGGAAATGTGAATGATGAATCGTAATATAATTGAAAGGAAATTTATACTGAATCTAGACAATGAGAACAAAGTGAATAGATTTTATTACTAAGGCTGATAATATAAAAAATCTAATTTTCGTAAATTCTCTCTTATATACAGATAAATCTACATTATTGTTTAGCATTTATCAGTAATAATTGAAGGTTGAGTGTAAGAGAGGACCGGCTGCTCCCTAACTTCGCACTTCTAGAATGAAATAAAGGCAGCAATTCAATTCAAACAAAGAGGATTGGAGCTACCGAAGGTGATGTTCAGGATAGATCCACCTGAAGGCTTTTTGTTGGTGCGGTCTAAATGTCCACTTGGACATAGATGGCCCTGGGAATAAGTATGTATCATCAGCAAAAGTATTAATAAGACTGAAAATTTATGACTAGAAGTAGTTTGGAACTGGTAATAACAGAGTAACATCAAATTCAATCACTAAAACTGAACCCAACTGAAAACTAGCATAACTTTTAACTAAGGTCAAGAAAATCATCTTACCAAATGATGCTCTCGCTTTCTGTGTGTAGCGATCGGACCATAGAAGTTGAGATCACACATTTTGCAGTAGTTGCGGCTTCTGTTGTAGACCTTTTTGCCCTGTCTCTGGAAGCGCTCAATCTCCATTTCTCGTTGCAATTCGATTGCCTTCAAAGTACAATAAACAATTTTAAAAATGTACCCTTGAAACAGGGAATAGCACAGTCAGTCATTGGAAAAAACAGTCTTAAAAACATAACACCTTCTGACAATATTCTTATCATTACATAATATATAAACACGGCTGTCACAAAATTCATAAAATTACGAATTTCACCAAAGCCACCACTATGGTGAGATTAACTTTAGCAAATAACATCAATGTTTTCCAATCAACTATAATTGGTCATTGGAAAAGTATTAAAAAATAGTTTGAAGAGAATCTTACTAATAAGATGGCTGAGGTTGGTTTTACTCATTGACTGGTGACACTTCCATACCAAAACTTATATTCATTTTCATGCATGCGATACTGTGAACATTCATACAAACACTTTCACCCAATTGCACAAAAGTCTGTTAACTTATCCCAATTAAATGTCAATCACCAATCAGAGAAGCCTTCTTCTCTGTAAAACCTTCTCGGATTGGTTCTCGTGGAATTTAATCATGATTAAAATTTAACATGCTATTGTACAACCAAGCCTATATCCTTCACACCTATTATAAAATATCAAAACACTGATGTCTCAGTCAAACGTTTTTATCATCAGGATAAAAATTGGAATTCGGTATTAGAGTATTCAATTGCTTGTTTTATCAGGGAGATTAAACAACCATTAGTGTACCCTTATCAAAGTATGTCAATAGGGAGATTTTTCTATAGAACTTGTGAGGTCTATTGAGCCCATGTATAAAAGGTCATGCCTTTTAGTGGCTCTATTTTTATGGACGATACCTTGTCCAATAAACGATCCCACTCAAACTTGGAGCAAAAACACCAAGTGACTTCGTCACCGATTCTAAAGTCCGTGAGAAATTACTTTTAACACAGCTCTTTCTCGAAGACAGAGAGGTCCGATGCTCTATCCTTCACCAATCACTCCCAATACCTAGCAGCATTCTCCTTCTTTTATGTCTGTGTGAGAGAGCTCCCCTCCAGCTATTGCTGGCAATGTTCCAAGTCGTTTACTGGTCAGCAGGTATATTGGTTTGTGTATGTTACGGAGATGTGTTCATTACAAGAACGTAAAGCAAAATGACAAGGCGCATCCAATTGTGCGCAGGATGTCCGTCTGTGTATATGCTACAAACTCTGGAAGGAGAAATGGGTTTCTCCTCTTATGTTAAAAGTGATATCTCACAGACTTTAGTACCCTGAATACCTGAAGTATTGCGGAGCAACAAGTAGGCTACTACTACTGTACCAGGCCACCAGGACTGGTGCCCAGACATCAACATCCTACCAAGTTTTGTATTATGAATCAATACAGCCCTAAAGTACCAGCACAAATTGAATCCGGTTGATCAGTCACTCGATCTGCTGACTCGAGTCCCGTGTGACTGCTCTATTGAATTCCAAGTGAGCAAGTTCATTCAGTATTACAAGGACTTCAATATTTTCATAAGCCTATCCTGAATAATTTCATTATTATTAAGAACAGGAACATTTTTTTACAGCGAAAACTTATCGATAATTTATATAATATTATAATTTGATAAATAATTGAATATGAAAGAATATTAACAATTCACTCCTCCTTCACTTCGCCTACAACAGTTCTTCATTTAAAATACAAAATAAATACATTTTATCTATCTATTAACAATTCTCTCCTTCTTCACTCAATACTTCTCAGCTCAAGTTATGCACAATTACTTTTGTGAACTAAAGAACTACAAGACTCAACCTATTTCGAACTATATGTTACGTCATCTAAATTTGGGAGAGGAATAGCACAAGGTTACCTTATTTTTCCTCTCCCTATCATTCCGATAATGTACTTGTTGTATAAATGAATTAAAGTTATAGGAAGAAAAATAAAAATCTCAGTACCCTTTTTGAATTATTTTATCACTCAGTATTAAAATTATTTTAGTGATAAAATAATTCAAAAAGGGTACTGAGATTTTTATTTTTCTTCCTATTTATATTACAAGAAGCCCTATACAGAAAAATATATTTAAGTTATAGCTTCATAAAAAGTGTAAAATAAATACATTTTGGGCCGGTTTCCGAGTTCGGAATTTGGCTAAGTTCTAGACTTTAAACAGCTGGAGTAAGAAAGTTGTTGGCTTTCCGAAACGGGGCGTAGTCGTAGTCATTGTCAAAGTCACGTTTGAATTGAATTTCAAAAAACTAAAAAATTAAACACAAAATAAAATAAAGAGAAAATTAAGTAAAGTTTCAGCTATTTTGAATTATTTAGAAATGTTTAATTTCGTCAAGGAAAAACGTTTCCAATTATAGAAATGAGAAAATAAAAACTGCAACTACGCCCCGTTTTGGAAAGCTAATTTTCTGACTCCAGCTGTTCAAAGACTAGAACTTAGCTAAACCCTGAGCTCGGAAACCGGCCCTTTATTTATCTATCCACCAATAAAAAGCTAGAAATGAGTGGAAAATTGATGTGGAGGTGAGCTTACCCTTTGCTCATGATGCAGCATATCGACCTTCAGTCGATAACCGTTGCTCAATTGCTCCATCATCATCTGATGACTACGTCCGTTCATGTGCTTGTCAAAAGACTGCAAATACAAAACAACATTTTATATTAAATCAATTGCAATATTTTCAAATGATTGTGATATAACTTGTTTGACCAAGCTATGAGAGTTATTAACGATTTATATTTTTATATTAATCAGTCAGAAACTTACTGAAAAGTTCCACAGGCTCACGCCCAAAACGGTTCCACTTCTAATTTAAAACAGTCCAAATGTATCTAGGTTATGTGTCACTTCAACATTCTTCAGTTACACACTCAATTTACAATTCAAAACACAAAAATCATTTTTAAATTAAAAAAACTCTTAATTGAATTAAATCAATGAAAAATATTCAGAAAATTCCAAACTTTGAAAAAACTATAAAATTTTGAGACCGAAAAGACAAACATACGATTAAATAGGAATCGATTGAATCAAGTTAACAAGCTTAGCAAATTCACTCTCGATTCGAGTCTCACATTCTCGGAAAATGAATTAAATTGTGAAAATCAGAATTTAGAAAATATTTTTCACAAGGATATTAAATGTTGCCGAACAATAGGGTTCTGTATTTTCTAGACACCATACATGCCACAAGAATAAATCATCAAACCAAAAACTAAGAAAATAAAGGAAACATTAGCAACTTATTGTATAGTTACCGTTGAGTCCCACATGGTTTTCTGGCAAACGTGGCAACGCAGCATTTTTTGAGGAATGCCTGCATATTTACCAGCATCAGCAGCCTGAAATAACAATTCATTAAAAAATTAATTATTTTAATATAATAAACAAATTATCAAACACTTAATTTGAAATGATGAATTATAATACTATTAATATTCTATTAAATTTCTAATCTCGTCTGAACTCAACATCTTTGCATTACAAGTTCATATATCATTTAAAATTCAGATTTATTTCTCTAATAATAATTTAGGAGATGTATTGTAATGGTCATGAATGCGAGAAGCGTTTCCACCATTTAATTCAATTATTGAATCTTGATAAACATAAATTATGAATCGATCACAAAAATTATACGGTAGGCCTATCGATAAATTTATTCATTTACTACAAGACAACACCATCAGCTGTATTTTTTATTGAGAAAGAAAAAACACAATCTTTTGCTTTGTAGCCTACTATTTAACAATTCAGTAGGTTTATCCACTATTGTGACAATATTGGGAGATATCCTATCCAATCTCTCCAAGTTTTATTCAAGAATGTAAATAAAGTTCATTAAATGAATAGTAGAAAGTAGAAGCTTAATGTTTGAAACTTTCTACTCCATCGATAATTTTTCATTTCAACAAAGAAATATCACTTATCTTTAGACAGTACCATAAAAATATAAACATCCAACATTATTATATAAATATATTTATATGAAATATAAAAAAATTATATATATTATGAAAATATTACAGATAAGACATATAAAAATAATTGGGAGAAGATAAGGTTAACCTTGAGCTACTGTACTCTGAATTTTCATAAAATGACAAGTCCGTGAAAAGTTTAGATCTTCACTTTCACAATGTTTTAAATAAAAACAAGAATTTTGAATATAGATGTTTTAAATACCTAATCACATTCAAGTATTCCACTAAATTGGAAAATACTGACTTATTCAAAATAATTTAGAACCAGAAAAGAAAATCAATCTTATAATACATAATATTTTAATGATAGTATAGTCTTTTGGATGATTATTTCATAACTTTACCTTTTCAACATGGTCATCCTTCTTTGGACTCGCCTCGGTTTTCTTATCAGTATTTTCTTTAGGTGCTTCCTCTTCTTGCCTAAAAAAAATAACTTCACTTATAGGTCAATTGTCAAGATTAGTGAGTACACTGAAACTTCTCTATAATTCGTAGTTTTGTCATCAAAAACACTGTAATTAGTATTCCCATAAAGATAAATACACTAATATGCCATAGTAACTGATAACTCCAGTAATGAGTTCATCGAAAATTATGCTACAGTAACTAATAACTCCAGTGATGAGGAGACCGAAAATCACATCAACTGATGAAGTGAATTGGAAAAAAGGGTGTTGTGATTTATCATTAGTAAGCTGGAATATTAATTGCATGCAATTACCACAATTTACCCATTTATTCATACAGCTAATGCTGATTGTTAATTATTACCCATACGGAGTGAACTTTAAAGTTCTATGGATTCACATATAATAATATAACTAGAGACACCCTTGGTTGAAGAACTCGCTCTTGAACAGTTGTATTGATCTCTGAAATCTTTTACAAGTATGTCAAATTAATATTTAACAATATTTTCTAATATTCATTCATAGAGGCTATATTATGAATTAATTATGTGCAAAGATGGGATCAGTATCAATGATATATTTTTCTCGTATTTTGTTTTATCAGCCTCGATATTGCAGAGCTTGATATATAATTCGTCACCCTCCAAAATTCGTATTAAATGCTTGGTCCCGTAAGCTACAAATTATATAGGTTCTACTGTGTTGAATGTAGTCTAGGCCTAATGGAGGGTTAATTACTCGAACATTGAGAATTTTGAATATAATAAAATTATTCAGTATTGTTTTTCATTTTGAATGTCATTTTCAATACTGGAAGATATACAGTTATCATTTCCCAAAATAGCGGGAAAATGTTATTTTTTCATGATAATATTTTGATGATTGATTTTTCTACGTTTCAACGACGGGATTTGCTTTTGTCTGTATATGTATGTTGGCATGTTTGTAAATTAGCTTTTGATGATTACAGCTTGGCAATGCTCTCGGTTTTATTTATAACAGGTAATATTGTCATCGTCAATACACGCCAATCAGTCATTGGATGTTTTTCCGATGTCCGAAGGGCTAATTGAAGTGACATATTGACAATGAGATCTGTTTATAAATGCTGTACGAGGTCTACTGTTCACAGAACTACTAGCTACAAGTATTCAACTGCAGAAGTCGGAAATAGACATTTCATTTTACTCATGGAAGACACCCACCCTTATCTATCTACTTCACGTCTATGAAGATAACAATATCAAAGAAACAGAGTTGAAAGTACAAAGACATAGAGATGGAAATTTAGAAGTGAATGAATTGCTATAATTCAATTACTCAGGTATATTAAAACTGACTACTTTAGCATTTACCTGATTAATATTACCGCAATCATTATGTTTTAAATTCAAATTTGCGTTGCGTTGCTGTCACTCGGCTGCTCTCTGCACCATTTTCTCGAATCATGCAATAACTTCAAAAAAATGACGTCAACAAACTTGGTGACTCAACACATCTGTCTCGTTTTCAACTGACAATGGCAAACTCTTTCGATCAGCTGTTTTCAACTGACGATGAAAAACTCTCTTGATCAACTGTTTTTAACTGACGACGGAAAACTCTCTCAGTCAGCTGCTACTCGGTTGATGAATATTATTACCGTACCTAATCATTTTTAAGTTCCCTCAGTGAGTTATCCTAAACATGAGTCCTAATCCAAATGATGATTCTCGTATCACAAACTCTATATTTCAAACTTAATCAAAATCGTTAGAGCCGTTTTCGATTTCCATCAGACATACAAACAAACTAACAAACAGAAATTGAATACGATGATAAATACGTCTATAGTAACATCCATATGGGAACGTCTGTTATAGTAGACTGCACAAAACTAATCCGATGTTAGTTGGAAGAGCTGAGTACCTCCTCACCCCTCACCATAAACTTTGCCAATTCTTCAGGTGTACTGTATTATGAAAATATCAATTTTTACTTATAATCAGCTGCCTAGGGGGCCTAGGCCCCCCTCAAGGATCAGATAAATAATGAAAATGCGGGTCTATCTACACGAATCCTCAGAGTCTCATAATGATTTAATACTTTTCTTTATCAGCAGTAGTATAATTCCTTCTACAGTATCAACAATGTAGCAAAATTGCCTTGAAAGTATGGGTAGAGAGTAATAAATTTTTCTCTGTGGTATAATTTGAATACAGAATGGGTACACTTATTGATCAGATCACAATAAGTGAGTTATTGAATAAATTTCAATGTGAGAATTAACAAGTTGCAAGATGTCACAGTGAAAGCAAAAGAAAGGGCACAATCAGACAATCAAAAATGTATGTAAAGGGTTGTTGAGAATTAAGGAACAGCTTGATGTATCTTCAGCTTTCTAACTGGAAGTTATTTTCCAATTAGAATATGATCCACAATGAAATTGTTGAAATTGTCATTGTAAAAGAAAAATTTATCTTTTTCCATGATTTTTAAGAAATCTGTTTCAGTGTATTCCTACTCTAGGGCCTCTCTGTTGACCCATATTTCTAATAAATATTCCATGATTGAATTAAATAACTAATAATGTATATGTTTGTATTGATACTTCAACCACATTTGTATAAAATTGGAAAAAAATGAAGCATATAATAACATCTTCGAATGTAACATTTATGGGGAAAAACCCAGGTCCCTCTATCCTTTGGGGTATATTCCCCCCCCCTCCAATACCCCTTGGTTTTTACCCCCCCCCTTTAGCAGTTTGGTGAAATGGCACCACTGAAGTTGAATGAAATCAACTTGGTAATTGTATGGCAAGATTACGATACATATGAGCTCTACTTAGAAATGGATTGTGAAACAAGATAATTGTACTGGAATGTAATAAACTGTGATATTTTCATGATTATATAAAAGCAATTTAGCCATTCATTTCAATCATTGAGAGAAAAACCAATAAGATGCTCATATCATCTTCTCAAATCTTAATACATTAACAATACACTACCGGTAATTCACGTGTAAATAATACTGATGTGGTCGATTTCAATGAACATTAAATGAAATGTTTGTTTTTTCTAAATGTCTATACTTGAGCATTCTGTTAATTTCGAACAGAGATCACTTTTACGGAGTTTTCTCAGATGATGCAGCAATCACTGAGGAATATCCAACACATAACTCAATAATCCAGGAGAGAGTCATCTAAAATTAAAACTATTAGTGCAATATTGCTAAATTATTAGTGTTTTTCAATAAATTATTAATCCTATAAATGTCTCTTAATTAAATCATAAGTTATGGAGTTCCAAATATTATAATATTTTTCGCATTCCCATTTTTCTTTTTTTTTATATTTGAATCGCTTCATTTGGGTCACTCGTTGTTTAGTCGAATATAGTATTTAATAGTATTATTCAGGTATATCTATCACATAAATCTCTCACAGCAGCTACTATATATAAACGCTTAAAATAGGTTGCTAGGGAACGATAATGATAAGAATATGACGTGATGAATAATCTATCCTGTTCTAGGCGAGCAATATTTCTGTATCACAGATATCCAAAAACTTCAACACTAAAATGTGAATATCTTTGAAACGGTTTGATATATTTATGAGCGATTTTCACCATTCCTTGTCTCTTGAAATTCTTTATTATTTGAATCTTGTATTAAAACCTTCCCATAGAAAATTTTTGATTCAATGTGGCGGAACGAAGATGGCAGACCAAAATTATTTTGAAGCTACCTATAGAATTTTTTTCAATTTGAATAGAATCCCAGTGGAGCCCACTGTATATTATCTTTGGAAAAGGAACATTAAGCTGTTTTCCTATTAATATTACGCTGTAGGCCTACGTGAATCCATAGGACTTCATAGGTTTCTCCGTATGGTTAAATGATTCAGAATTATAATACTATTAATATTCTATTAAATTTCTAATCTCGTCTGAACTCAACATCTTTGCATTACAAGTTCATATATCATTTAAAATTCAGATTTATTTCTCTAATAATAATTTAGGAGATGTATTGTAATGGTCATGAATGCGAGAAGCGTTTCCACCATTTAATTCAATTATTGAATCTTGATAAACATAAATTATGAATCGATCACAAAAATTATACGGTAGGCCTATCGATAAATTTATTCATTTACTACAAGACAACACCATCAGCTGTATTTTTTATTGAGAAAGAAAAAACACAATCTTTTGCTTTGTAGCCTACTATTTAACAATTCAGTAGGTTTATCCACTATTGTGACAATATTGGGAGATATCCTATCCAATCTCTCCAAGTTTTATTCAAGAATGTAAATAAAGTTCATTAAATGAATAGTAGAAAGTAGAAGCTTAAAGTTTAAAACTTTCTACTCCATCGATAATTTTTCATTTCAACAAAGAAATATCACTTATCTTTAGACAGTACCATAAAAATATAAACATCCAACATTATTATATAAATATATTTATATGAAATATAAAAAAAGTATATATATTATGAAAATATCACAGATAAGACATATAAAAATAATTGGGAGAAGATAAGGTTAACCTTGAGCTACTGTACTCTGAATTTTCATAAAATGACAAGTCCGTGAAAAGTTTAGATCTTCACTTTCACATAACTTTCTGTCCAAATGTTTTAAATAAAAACAAGAATTTTGAATATAGATGTTTTAAATACCTAATCACATTCAAGTATTCCACTAAATTGGAAAATACTGACTTATTCAAAATAATTTAGAACCAGAAAAGAAAATCAATCTTATAATACATAATATTTTAATGATAGTATAGTCTTTTGGATGATTATTTCATAACTTTACCTTTTCAACATGGTCATCCTTCTTTGGACTCGCCTCGGTTTTCTTATCAGTATTTTCTTTAGGTGCTTCCTCTTCTTGCCTAAAATAAATAAGTCAACAATGTAATAAAACTGAAAATCGAATCTCATATTTTTTCAGGGTCTTTTCAAATATACAAACATTTGATATAGTTCAAGAAAAATAACTGTTTCAGCAAAATGAAGACAGAATAAATTGAACCCAGAAACAAATTAGCGACAAATACTGTATTCTGTTGCGTAATAAGATATCAATTTCATTATTTTCCATTTTTATAATTGATAATACATTGAATTTCACAACTAGTTTTTATTACTTTTGTAAATCATGACTCAAATACAAAAAAGTGCCTGAGGCATGTCTTTCAAACATTTATTTGCACAAAACTAGTAAATTATCAAGTACAATTTTCAATTTCAAGTAGTGATCGAATGCTCTACTGCTTTCATCTAAAATTTGATTTAAAAAAAGAAGATAATCTTCCGTTTATGCAGATGTAAACTGACGTTAAAGCACTACAAATGGGTCGTTAAAACAATACAATTGTGCAAGAGTGCATAGCTACTCAATACAACTACTGTATCTACAATAAAACACATCAAGCAGCAGGGTTCAATACATACCCTTAAAACGTATTCACAAGCATTAGATTAGACCCTTACAGAGCTGCTTTTTCATCAAATGAATGACCGCCAAAGGTAGTAACGACTATACTGTACTTTACGTTGTTGGGTACGTAAAAATTATCAATTATTAAGATAGTTTACTTTAGACCCAATCGACTTATGTTTTCAAAATAAAGAAATCTGCATATTATACAGGACTACTAACCTTTCTTTCGCGCAAACTGAATATGAACTGACTCAATATAACGGTTACTATATGTTTGTGATTAGTTTAGCAGAAGTAAACAGAGTATGACATTTTGTTGGTGGAGAATCCCTTGAGGAAAGATCCCACATGGCCTCCAGAATATATCATTTAAGCCGTCAATCGGTCAACTTTGCAGTCGGCTTTCAATATAATAGCATATTTGAACGGTTTGCTAAAATTGGAAAAGGAACAGTTTCGGACGATCCAAGAGAAGGCACAAAACTTCCCTTCAGTACTGGTGTAAAAAACTTGACAAAACCGGTTATTGAAAATTGTGCCGTAGAACACAGTTGGAAAAAACTGTCATGAGACTCGTATTTTCTCAATATATTATCAAGTTTCTCAAGTGTCTTCAAGTCAGGTCTGAGCAATTATGCTTGAAAGGAAATTGTCAATAGATTCAATATCCATGGGAGCAAAAATTCAATATAAAAGCAGTCTGCTTCCCCGCTCACTGTCATTAGATGAGCGAGAGCCAATCCTTCCTTTCACAGATTGATGCAGTCTTTATTTCAAATACCAACATGATATACTGTCTTGGATCATTGGGCCTGTCTTAGATGGCCGGCTCAAGACAAGACTATTGCAAGTAAAGACTGTGAAGCACGTAATCCCAAAGACAGCATAATTAGTTACAAAAATATCTAATGCATTCATTTTATCAAGTTTTTTTTTTAGTTTCATCAGAAGATAGTTTGACACCATGAAAGTCAGACTTCTCAAACACAAGCAAGACTATTGCAAATAAGGACTGTGAAGCACATAATTCCAAAAACAGCATAATTCGTTACAACAATATTTAGTGCATTCATTTAACTTGCAGTATTTTAGCTTCATCAGAAGATAGTTTGACACCATGTGATTCAGACTTCTCAAACATGAGAGCGGATGTAAAATACGAGCTTATTTCATATTATTGTAAACAACGACTGACAATTTTTCAACACTCTGCATTTTCGCTTTCAATTTCCACCACAAATAGATCTGTGCATTACTAGACTTGAAAAGCACAAAACTTGATCCCCAGCTATCTTGCGGACAAAATAGACGAAACTATCCTGACATAATGACGGCAGGACTATTTTGATATCATCTTTGCACATCTCAAAAAATGACAGCAAGGCAATAAGGCGAGTAACAAATTATGATGCCTCTGGTTTAGTGCGCTGCCTTACGATTGATTTCCAGGTTTTGATAACAAGACAAGGAGGGTGAGCGAAAATTAGCAGAGTGATGGGATAGGAGAGAGACTCAGTCGAAGAAACAGCTTACCTCTTGGAATCTTTATCTGTGTCTTCTTTTGCGGGTTTTTTGACGTCCTTGACAGCGTTGTCCTTGGCCTTCTTTTCAACGGGCTTTTTTTGATTAAACTTGTTAGAAGCACCGGACTTATCAGAATTGAAGCGGCCAGGTTTGCCACCTGAACCAAAACGTGATTTGCCTTCCTGCCTGTTGTTGGGACCCGGCTGCAATAATGTAAGTAACAAAAAATGCAATAATAACCTGAAACTGGTAATATTTGTTACAAAAACATAAGATGAGACTAATAACTTTAAAAAATAAACTAACTGTTTCGATCAACTTTCCAATGCTTCAAAATGTATTATATAAGTACAATTTCTGGATTAACTCTTATTTCAGACAAGAAAAACTATTTCCGATGCAAGTGGGCAGATTGTATTGATATATCCAATAATTTGATGGTAAATGTAAACAAATATAATGCAGAGCCATTGACATTATATCATAATATCGACTGTTACTGACCATTTTCTTTCAACTATGAAAAATCAAACCATTGAGCCTCATGATATTTGCTGATACTGACAAGTCATTTCCAGTAGGCCTATTGTATTCGCCAATATTGTAAAGCAAATTACAATTAGCTGAACTGTGAGTCATTTGAACTAGAATGCTTCAGCATACTGGTAGACAACTGCTTTTATTTTCCAATAAAAACTCTTTTTCCAGTCTTTTAAGACCTGTCCAAATTATTGATGGACTGTAAATAATTGTACTGTGCAATAATTTACATTGTTGTAAAACATAAAACTAATTGCTGACATTAGCAATGTTTATTCACAATCGTTTAAGTATTCGATAAGTTTATTCGATATTTTTAAGTATTATCCTGAATAATCAAGCTATTTCACTTTTCCAGAAGAATACTAAACGAGGCTCAAGATCATATAAAGATTTGAATGGCCGTGGAAATAATACAGATACGATGCGCTAATCAACCAGCGTCTTTTTTAAGGTTGGTACCCTAATATCATACTTTGGACGACCGACGACCCTTAAACTCATTTAGGTTCAAATAGTCTTTCCTCTTCACTTCCGGACTTCTTTCACCTATTGCCACAGTCTCTGTAGGCCTCCACTCAAATTCACAATTTCCAAGACTTTTGATGGGACAGCATATAAAAAACAATTTATTCGTATATCAATTTGAAACTTGCAATATCAAAAGACAAGTCACAACCTCATTTAACCAAAGCTGGCGAAAGATCTTGGGACTGATTGGCGATTTTTCTTGAACTGATCTTTACAGATTACAGCATTACCAACGCAAGATTGGAAAATGTTGACCAATCAAATGTGAGGTTCAATTTGACATGCAATTTGCCAATTTCATTTTCAGATATCAGAGCCAATTATTCATTATTTAAAAAATGAAGTCTTCATCAGATATACAATTTATCATAAACTGATTATCATCAATCTCTTCAAAACACCAACTAATTTCGATTTGAGACAGACTCAAATGGCCAATTGATTTAAAATTCCACATAAGTTTCATTAGCACATTTGGCTAACAAAAATGATACTTGAAAGTTCAAGCAGTTATTCCGAGCCTGGTATTCATTTTATGGATATCACTTCCATAAAAAACATGATTCCATTTAACAAAAATTGAACTTAGGTGACAGAATAAATAGAGCGGTTTTGATGTTGACGTTGACTTGCAGTCATGCTACACAGGATTGAAAACAGGGCCAGCTGCCACAACTGCACTGATCCAAAGTTACAATCGAACTTTGCTATCTAAAGAACAGTTAAAGTTGTCTCCAAGGCTCCTGACATCAATAATTTCAATAAGCAAGCTTCAATGTGGTATAAATATATTAGCCTTTCATCTGGAGAGATAGTGCTGCAAGGCTGAGTAAAACTATTGCAGATACCAATAATTAAACTTTGATCTGGTTCAGATGATATCTTGTAGATCCACTGCTACCTAAAAAGTATAAAGTGTATAGACAAGTAAAAGTAAATATAGACGTAATAAAGTACTTGATAGGTTGAAGGTTGTAGGATTCAGTGTTTCAATCTGTACGAACTGTAAAGACTCCTCTTGATAATATATCAGCTTTACTCTAAAATAGATTCAAGATTTCACAGGTTCCTGAAATACAAAATGTAAAGACACCAAATGACAATGAACCAGGATTTATCTTGAAAGAATGTTTGATAGTGCTTCAATTGAAACTGCGAAGACACCACTAGTCTGTACACAAAGTTATGTCAAGATAACTGTAAGACATCACATGACAATACATTCTTCATGAGTTTGATTCCTATTGGCAAAACTGGAGGGTATCCATCCCATCATTGGCGTTTGATTGATGAACTGACCAATGTTGTTGAACTACGAGACCTAGTGTCAATCCAGAAACATTAGCAGCATTGGAAAATTGACCGAACCACCCTGGAGTGACCACTTACCTTACTATACGGCTTATTATTGCGGCGATTATCAGGTTTCTCCCGCCTCCGGTCGGCAAAAGCAGGCGAACGATTTTCGTAATTGCCCCCGATACGGCCTCCGCCAAAGCCACCGCCTCCACTGCCCCCGCCAAATCCACCTCCGCTACCGCCTCCATAACCGCCACCGCCTCCGCTGCCGAATGAACTGCCGCCCCCGAAAGCATTGCGGTTCAGTGGCAGGCTCAGTAGAGAAGGCGGTCCTTGCTGAAATCACAAAACAAAATTAAGATAGATACGAGAAATTCAACAATTGATTGTAGGAATCACAATCATAGTACATAGACAAGCAATTGAGGGGGCTGATGTCCACAGAGCTGAACAGCATGTCCTCTCCGCCAAACACTCAGATCGGTGAGGCCGAGTTATAGACGCATACATATGACCGCCTCTCTACAGTCTCCCGCCAAGTGCAAACTGCGTAGCGTTATTAGTTTGTATTGCGAACTTAAGGCAATAGTTCAGCAGAAATCAACAAAATAATTAGTCAAGTGCACGAATAAAAGTTTCATGAGTTGATGTGTGTGTGAAAGTTGTCGAAAATTTAAAGATTGTCAGTTGAAATGACTTTCGGAATCATTGTGATCAAGTCGTCCTCACAGTGCCGATGCAACCAAACAATTTCTTCATCAAATCAAATGGGATATTTTTGGTCACCCGCCATACAAAACTGAATTGGCTAAAAGTAGCTTACACCCTCTCCCCCAACTAAAAATATGACTTCGAGGGCAGCGCTTCCCCAAATGACGAGGAGTTCCAAAACGACGTCATAGCCCACTTTAAATAATTTGGCGACAACATATATGAACTTATTAGGCTGGTTCATTGGTATGAAATCCACCTCAATCTTCACGACGAGGAATAATCATAAGTGTAGGCCTAAGTAACTTTTTGTAGTGATAAAATTATTTGCCATATACAATGGGATATAATCTAAGGCTCTCTTTTCTCTATATAATACTGACTCAACATAGTCAAGTACAATTGAAAATCAAGTTTGCTGCTTGCAGTTATATTTTGTGAACTGATCAATACAGTCTACAATGCAATCCAAACATTACAAATTTTGTTTTTGAAAAATCAAAATATTTTAAAATTTACTCGGGTTCAACAAAAAGCATGTCCAGTTTCCTCGGACCCATTTCGATCTTGATTTATGATCTTTTGATACACTTTTGAATACTAAACCCCTTCACGATCTATGGCGACTAGACTATGTTTTCAATATATTATACTGTACTTATTCAACATAATTTTATTATAAGGGTGTGATCACAATGAATGCGTTTATGTGCGAGTTCAAGTTGAATCATACATCAGCCGAAAAACAACATTTGAAAAGTGCCATTAAAACGCGTTGTGACTTGCATGTGGCTGCTCCCACTCAAAGCACCAGCAAGTGCATTGGAAGCGTTCAGTGTGAGTGCCAGCATTACTGTGAATCCAGCAAGTGCAAGCATTCAGTGTGAGTGGAAGCATTGAAGTATTACTGTAAATTCCAGCAAGTGCAAGCGTTCTGTATGAGTGTTTCTATTGCTCTTTCCAGATTTTGTTTGTCATCTGCAAGATTGGTCTACGCAACCAATGTGATCACAAACTAATATAAAGCAGTTTCGATCCCATTCCGATGATGCGTTTATTCATAAGTTTATAAAATAGTGATTGTACTGGAGTCTGGTTTTGGGAGATCCTGCAAAAATAAATCATAATATATTTGAAGGCTTATCTTACCGGTTCTTGGGGCGTCAGAAACTTGAGCAGATTCTGGGCCACAGCGAGCTGGGTTTCGCGGTTGGCCGATGAGAGCTGTGACAAGAGGCTTGGCTGGTTGTCGCCTAGAGCACCCCCACCCAGTTGACTCGGAGCCATTCCACCCTGCCACGGGTTCATCTGGCTCAATCCACCACCTCCTCCGCCACCCATAGAGCCACGACCCCCTACCCCACCTCCTCCTCCCATGAGACCGCGACCTCCTCCACCACCTCCTCCTGATCCGTAGCTACCCTGCCTTCTGTTCATTCCTCCTCCTCCCCATGAGCCATTGCTGTTCGAGTTTCTAGGACTCCTTGAATCGTTCCTACGAAAGGACATTGCCTGTAAACAGAGGGAAGGGTGTAATTCGAAACTTAGTGTGATATCACACTTAGGGCCGTTTGCACAGAGTGAGTTTAAGCTAAAGCTTAAACCAAATCTGGATTTTTTTTTTGTTTAAACTGAAATTCCGTTTGCACAGTATCAGTTTAAACTCTGGGAAAGTTTAAACCTCCAAAGCAGGAGGTTTAAACCAAATAATTTGAATTAACTTGAAAACAAATAATTTAAATTTCTGGGATAGAGAATTTTTTTAACGGTTTTGCTTGAGTACAGCAACTGCCAATTTAGTATTTCGATTGAATAAACCACTTGATAGAAATTGAAAGAATTTTTAACAGTGGTCTTCGATTAGAAAACATATTTTTAATAACACATAACTGAGATATATTGCTTTCGAGAGATTTCTAATAAACGAGGAAGACCGTAGTAGATTCAAGCGTAACAAAATAACTTTTTTAAAAACATTCTAAAATATATTTTCTGGTGCCAACTAAACATAAGTTTTTAAAGAATTTCTTGATCGCTTTTCACTTTTATAACCGTACAGCTTACTAACTGCTCTGTGGATTTTGAACAAGAACAAGAAAATACTAAAATAGTAGCTACATAACATCAATTTACTGATGGTTTGTAAACAAACAAATGTCCTGTAAAAATCAGCCTTCCTGTTATTATAAACGATGACATTCTATTACCAACTTGACGCTAAACTAGTTTAACTTAAACTGGATTAGTAAATGCACTGAGAAAACCGATTCAAGTTTAAACTTTCAGATTAACTTAATCAAGTTTAGCAATCTATACGGTGCAAACGGCCCATATTTATTAAAGCTATAGTTTGAAAACCGCTTGACTATAAGTTACATAACACGTCAGGGTACTCCAGTACCAGTATGTCAATTCCTTGTACATTTTTAGCTGCTACGGTACTCCGCAAATAAGTGTTTCTGGTATGTCCACGCCCTTACACTTTTACCTGGCCCATTGAGGAATAATTGCAAAAACTTATTTTTTACGAGCATTGTAGTATACAAAAATAGAGCCATATTTACAAAATTACAGTAAAACTTCATAATCTTTTTAATTAATCCGAAATCATTATCAACTTGAAATACATGAGATTGCTTACATAGTTGGAAATTTCACCCTAGTATTGACATTTCTACAATCAAAAAATAACAGTAATAAAGTTAACAAAAGAACAAAATTGTTCAATGTACAATATAATAAATTTAAAAGATTAGCCGATGTGATAATATTCAGCAAAGTAATAATACAATTCTGACTACTGGCAAAAGTAACACTTGAGCGCCAGTAGTGAGTTCAATTAAAAAGTAATTCTATAATATTATGTACAAGTTGAAAGAGTTAAGTTGTTATTAAAAAAGATTAACAGAAGTAGAATACCTAGAACTAAAAGAATATTGATCACAAAGTAATCAAGTAGGTAGGCTACTTGCAAAGAATTCTATAAAATAGACTATTAATATAGGTAGTTAAAGTTTTCATTTATTTTTTAATCAGTTATCATTTTTATTTTTGAGAGAATCCATAAGATTAATACCAAAATAAGGTTTACATAATATCTAAATTTATTAGAAGCAACACGAAGGTAAGGTTACTTGCCAAACCTAAGACTGAATTGAGTGCGTACGGTAATACAACAATCCAAATAAGTATCAATTGCTAAAGGTTAAAACAATACAATTTACACAAAATTGGTACTATTTTTGTGAGCAAATGCATTTATATTAATTTTTAGCATTCTAAATTATGATTCACGCAAAAATAGATTATTAGTCATGGATTACAATGTTGAATGTTTCCTAAAATTTTAATAGTGAGTGGATCATTAAACGCATTTATAAAACGCTACTGGCACACTTCATAAAATATTAGATATTGTTACCTTATTAAATCAAGTTTTTTACATGTGATTGATGTATAATATTAATTTAAAGAATCAATAAGTCAATAATTGGCGAGAAAAGCCTGCAGGTAGGTTGAATACAAGAACATGCCAATTTATAATTATATGATAATAAGAAACCAAAAAATTATGACAATGAAATACTTTACCTGTATTCAAATGTAGAGTACAAGGAAAAATTGAATAAAATCACCAAATAACAAATCTAATAATCAATAGGATGGACGCTAAGCTAGAACGCTGGAATAAGCGGTAGACGCTGACGCCGGAAGAGACCACGGAAAAAGCAAGATGGAAATGGTTGCCATTGCCAGTTTTGAAATGCTAATCTAGATGGCACTTGTCTTGTAAAAATATGTGATTTTTCTATTTAATTTTTTGCAGGTTACTAACTTTTTTATTGTTATAATTATATATTCTCTCTTTGAATGATCTCTTACTCTTTTCTTTCCAAATTCATAATTTGATTATTCAATGACTTTGTCATTCTAGTGGAAGCCTTCAAACTGAGACGACGACAATGTGAGTTATCGACAAGCTTATACATAATATTCGTTCAAGATTGAACGCACAACCACGGAATAAGCATAAGCATAGTGTTTCTTTCCTCTGTGGCACAACTAAAGAAGGTGGTGCACTATTTCGAAATCACCCTAGTTTGGAATTGCACATGAAGAACAGTTTGGAACTACAGTAGAGTGAGAGATGTAGGGATTTATCAGCTGTGGCTGAATGTATGTCAAGAGCTGTGCTATGGAACCACTTTTCCAAGTGTTGTGTAAAAAAAATGTTGAGGGTGCAGAAAAAATATCATGACCATGGCATTTGACTGAATAAATCGAAAGATCTTATTGATTATGAAAAATAAAGAAACAGCCTTTGACTGTGTGGGCCATGTAATTCTTCTTAGAAAGCTGAGCTTTCTTATGTTGTAAGAGACTCATTGCTTTCCATATTGGGCTCAGCTTGTTTCTCAGTGGTGCAGACTCCTGGACACTTCCAATGGATTTTTGGTGCTCTTCAAGAATCGGTACTAGGGCCTGCACTGTTCCTAGTCATGATAAATGACCTTGACGACAATGGTTCCTCTCTTATGTTTGTGGATGATACATCTCTACCGTCATCAGGTGCTGAGCTTCGGCGAGTTTTGGAGGCATCTGCAGAGCATCTTTAATCTGACACCTCATTGTTCTCCTGGCTTATCGATTCCAGCTGAATGAGGACAAAACCCGGAGGATCATCTGCAGCTTGACCCTCAGAATCCAGTGAAGCTGCTGGGCTTTGCCTTGGACAGCAAACTCAGCTGGAACAGTCAATCATATTCAGCAGGTAACCAGCCGACTCTCCTGCATTAGCTTTCTACTGCTGATAAGGGGGCTGGTGACTGAGAAGTATCTTATAATGATGTATTACACGCTCTTACATTGCCACATCACCTATGGATTGCTCCTGTGGGGTCATTTGACGGGGGCTGCTGATGTCCTGAGGCTGCAAAAGAGGTCTGTAGGAATTATAACAGGCAGCAACAATTTTCCCCTCTGCAAGCCCATCTTTGCTCGCCTTGGTGTGCTGACAGTCTAAGTCATTACATCCTCCTATGCTTGATTATTTCAAGAGGATAAAAGATACTCTGGCTGCCCATAGTGACATTCACTACCACAACACCAGGAACCGCGAGTTGCTGGATGTCCCCGGGAGATGTCTCCATCGTTCACAGGCCAGTTTTAGAGTTTCTGCACTGAAATTCTTTAGCAAGTTGCCTCCTGGTGTGAAGCAGTTGGATGAGGCTGCCTTCAAGAGAGCCATCATGTATTTTTTCAGGCCCCTAGCAAATACCAGATTATCTTAAACATGACAGGATTACTACAAAAGATTCATTTAAAAAATCATAAATAACTCATTCAAAATGCATCAGTCACGTTTTGGCTACCAGTTTGGTTGTCTGACTTGCAACCAACCATAAGCCACGTTTTGGCTACCAGTTTGGTTGTCTGGCTTGCAACCAACCATCAGCCAATATATGGCTACTATTATGACTGCCCTAGACCAAAACCAGTGCCCAGTGATGGAGTGAGAAACTGCCTGACCTGGCTGGTTGTGAGTACTGGCTGCCTATAGTGAGGTCCATGTTATAATGGCAGTATGATTGACAATAATGCTGCTATCCTTGCCTTGCTTAGCACTATCTCTCTCTAGCTTTGCAATGTCAGTTTGCCAGAAATATTTTATTTTTGCAGTGACTGTGCAGATGTAAACTAGCCATCTTCAGCATCCATGTTTTTTTATTCTAACAGGATACTTAAGTAATCAAGTCATAATATAATTAATTAAACAATTTATTCTTGAATTGACATTACAGTATTAATAAGTTGATAACTTTGCCTAACCTGGACTTCATCCATCCACACAATGCTTCAGCTAGCTTGATAGTATATGTTTCTGGCACTGATATAAATATTGAAAGGTTTTTTCAGGACTATTTTCATGAAATTACTTTGTTATATATTCTTCTTCTTGTATAGCGCTACAGCCCATGGTGAGCCTTGGCCTCCGCAACTACCAACCTCCATGCACCTCTATCATTCACTATGCCTCTCCATCCCCTCACTCCCCAACTCCTAACATCATGCAACATCTCATCCAGCCATCTTATCCTGGGTCTCTCTGTTTGTCTCCTATTGTGAAGCCTTTCACACATCACAATTTTAGGGATTCCATCCATAGTCATCCTTTCCACATGACTCAACCACCTGATTCTTTGGGCCTTTTTGTAATATATAGGGTTTCTATTTTGCTGTTTTTTTTAGACAAGATGGAAATAGAATACATACCAAACAACTGAGTTTCTGTTGATTTGAAGTTCAGTACACTCCGTGGCAAAACTAAGTCAAATATAGAGAATCAGCAACCTTGTATGGCCTGTAAACTTTCTTTACTGCCATTATAACATGGACCTCACTATAGTCTAATAGGAGCCCAATATATTTACTAGGTGAGCTATAGTTTAGGTCTATATACAGAGTGTTTATGAACTCCCTACCAATCCTGTAGGCCATTGTTCCTGGGTAAGAAACATATCTAAATTTCATATTTAAATTGTCCAAAGTCTTCAGTTACTCACACAGCAGCCATTTCGCTTTTTTCCTTATTATTTACTAAATAATGGTTGAACATACAAAATTGATAATCTGCACAATCATTTATAACAACTAGACAAAGCTACAAATAAATTATGATAATGTTATGAATGGGCCTTCAGAGGGGATGCAGCAGAAGCAGGGCCTTCTGGTAATCAATATGGCGGTGGCAGGGGGGCTTCTAGATCATTGTGAGTTCATGTCTTGGTGCAAAGGAGCTATCGACCAATGACAAGCGTGTTTCAGAACCTTATGGTAATCAACAATCACTGTGATTGGTCAGGCGTGTTTGACACCTCCAGATCCTTCTCGAAAGTTCTATGCCTATATAAATGGTGCTCGTTGCAGTTAGCAGTGGAGTTGATAGACTACAGTCATATTGTTTACTTCTTCTCATCATGACAGACTAGTGATAAATTGATAATGGACTTTTATAGTTGTTTAAACAGTTATTCTTAAACAATTATTTATATCAGTTAATATAAGCTTGTGATAATTCTGAGCAATTTACTAGGGAGTTATCAGTTTATAGTTGTTTATTGTTTCGTGTTATAGTGTTGAAAGTAATAAATCTAATTGGTATAAATCGCCTCAAGTGTTTTATTAGTGTAGAAACCTGCAACAATAATTTTTCAAATTCAGAAAACAAAATGGCGGCCATTTTTGTTTCTCAAATAACTTTTTTTAGTAAATTTAATTACCTATCGATTAGTACCTGTTTTTCCAAGATTAGACCAATTGTAACTGAAAAATGGCAGCTTTAGTAATAGGACACCCTTGGGGGTTAGTTGCAGTGCATACCAAGGCATGCAGCTAAAGTCTAAAATAGCTTAAAAAAGACATGCAAAGCGGACGGAGACTGTGGCATTGTTGTGGCAGACTTTAGCCCCATGCCTTGGCATGCACTGCAACTAACCTCCAGGGGTGTCCTATCACTAAAAGGTACCATATCTTAGTTATTATTGGTCCAATCTTGAAAAATCAGGTACTAATCAATATGTAATTAAACTTACTAATAAAAGTTATTGACCGAACGAAGTGAGGTCTAAGATTCAAGTTGACGGTTTGGTATTTCTCTTAATGTTTAAATGTTTATAAGTTGCACATTTACGGCGAAACGCGGTAATAGATTTACATGAAATTTGACAGGTATGTTACTTTTTAAATTGCACGTCGACGTATATACAAGGTTTTTGGAAATTTTGCATTCAAAGGATAATATAAAAGGAAAAAGGAGCCTCCTTCATACGCCAATATTAGAGTAAAAATCAGACTATAGAATTATTGATCATAAATCAGCTGACAAGTGATTACACAGATGTGTGGAGAAGCCAGTCTATTACTTTATTTGTATAAGGTGTATAGTTTCAATCAAAGACCTTGAAGAGGT
Organism: Nilaparvata lugens; assembly: GCF_014356525.2. Classification (NCBI taxonomy): domain Eukaryota; kingdom Metazoa; phylum Arthropoda; class Insecta; order Hemiptera; family Delphacidae; genus Nilaparvata; species Nilaparvata lugens. Next base: position 50,874,589 of record NC_052509.1, read on the forward strand.
ATGCTCTTTAAGCTGGGTTTACACCAAAGTTATAAACAAAATGTTAATAACTCAATCCTTATAGATTCTATTGGATTGAACGCAAGTTGACAAACACACATGTTCATCATGTGTATGATAAGTTATGTTCAATCTAATATAATCCATAAGGATTGAGTTATTAACATTTTGTTAATAAATTTGGTCTAATCGCAGCTTTGAGGTCTTTGGTTTCAATATTTTGTTTTGCATTCATGGAATTATATTATGTGTGTCCATCAGTATCAATATTCTCACATTCGGAAAAAAACTAATTTAATAGATGATTAAAAATAATCAAATGAACTAAATAATGCTCAAGAAATTATAATATTTTTGATTGAAAAAAAAAATTTTTATTAGATGGAGGGATTATCATGGAACTGGATGAATATTATATAAATTCTGGAATAGGAATATATTCTATTCATTGTTTAAATTAACATAAATATTAATAAATTATGGAATACAAATTCAAATGTGAACTGATTTTGTTAACATTTAAAACAGTTGACATCAGGTACTTGATGATGAGAATACTGTCTGAGGTCTACTGTTCACAAACTACTAGTTCTTGTAAATTCTATGTAAAACCACGATTTCTGAGTTATTTGAGAAACAAAGTTTCAAATGGCTGAAAAATTATCATATTTTTTGTATCTTTGTCTAGTTGTCATAAATGATTGTGCAAAGTATCAATTTCCCATGTTCTACTATTATTTGGAAAAAAATAGTAAGTGAAAAAAGGCAAAATGGCCGCTGTGTGAGTAACAAAAGATTTCAGGAAAATTTAAATATGAGATTTAGATATGTTTCTTATCAAGGTACAATGCCCTAGATTATTGATCGGGGGTTCGATCATTCTGTATAACTTAGTAAAAATAATATTTTCCCAATAATATATGGTCACGAGAACCTTCAAACAACAACCATTGAAGGAAAACTATTAATATCATAAGAAACAATGAAAGAATATACCACCTATTTTGAAACCAATCACAAAAAGAAGCAATAATAGAATAATAATTCATATGAAAAGAGAATTTTCTGCATGGGCTTTCTCTGCAAATTCCGTATTTTTATTCTCACTTTAGTTTTGCTACTTAGGAATTTGGTGTTCTATATTACTGACATAATATCATCACAAATTTAAAAAGATCTTCCATCTCTGTGATGTCATCGACCGACGCTGTCGTCCTTGTAAAAGAGTCATACTTTGTTGTCGTGCCACTTTTTCACTGCACGCTCACGATGAGGTACCACTTCCTGGCAGCTCTATAGTGTTAGTGCATCTACAATCAAAAGGATTTTTCATCTCTCAAAAAGGAAGCCAGTTCTTGTTCTTGTGTTCTTGTCTAGATTTTGTAACGTTCAGTTTCGCAGATGCCTGGTAAATGCAGTAGTGCTTGTTGAATAGTGTTAAAAAGTTGTGATACTAGTGGCTAAAAAATGGCAGATTTAGATTCTTTATCAGACGCAGAACTCAGAAAAAAATTAGCAGAACATAATATATCTGCAGCTATAACTGGAACCACAAGGAAGATATACATCAAAAAGTTGAAGCAGTTGATGGGCCAGGCGGATTTGAATGATACAGCACCCAATCGTAGCTCTGGAAAGTTTAGTTCTGGCGAGTCAAGTGAAGATGAATTGAAGAAACCTGCAACTCGTAGCAAGAAAAATACTCCTTCAAAAGTAGTGAGTCCCACCGTCAAAACTACCAGACGCCGTTCTCCGGGCCGTGCTTCAGGTAATTACAACGGCGAAACTCACACATTCTCTGGCGACGAACAAGTTGATAACGCTCAAGACACTCGTTCAATTGATACTTCATATGAAAACAGAAGTTCAAACAAGATTTCTAGTCGACGAAGCTTGCATCCTGATTCTGATTTAAGTATTGGTCGTTCAAACAGTCAGTTACCTTCTTACGAAAATGGCTTCAACAGTGCAAATTTGGAGGGAACCAGATCTTCGTTATCATCAAGTGCTAGCAGATTGTCTAGAGGATTGGATGGTTCAATTATATTCCCATCGGCAAGTCTTTCTGAAGGCAGATTCAAGTCAAGATTCTTGAATAACGACAATGCTTCATCACTCACCGCTAAACCACTCGGTGACAGCAATTTCATATCCGAATTGAAAAGTCGTTACGGTGCAAATAAATCAGCTTCATCTACATTCTCCAGTAGATTTGGTGAGTTAATAAGCTATGTTTATGAATAACTGTTTAGGCTAAAATATTTTCATGGAGAATCATATCAACAATGAAGTCAAGAATTCAAATACTTAATAAATTTGCAAGTCAGTACGCTACAACTTCAAGTCCAATATTAAGAACTTTGCTCTTGAATCAAGTCAAAACTATCTGTGCTAAATGCAAGAGTAATGCTTTAAATACATTGCAACGATTTATTTTTAATTCTAACAATACTGTACAGCTTTTACAATAACCAACCAGTTTTCTTGATATTTTATTAATGATCTGGATTTTTTTCCCATTTATTGAATATCTCTTTTTTGTTATAATTTTAGTACCTTGTCAACTTTGACGAACCAATTGCTGTATTTGATGGCTTAAAGGCAATTAAATCATTTATCAATAGAAAAACTACTGTTGTAATTTGTGATCTTAGATAGTTTAGTGTCCTATCAAATTTGTATAATGGCTCTTGTCTTTTCAGGAAATGATGTCAAGGAAAGTGACGACGAAGATCATATCGCAAACACTGTTACTCAGCCCACTAACGCCAGGTCAGTTAAATCATCTGCTTATTATATTTTTGTTAATCAATTTCTACTTGTTTGTAAAGTTTTTACTTTCCTTGCCCTATTACCAAAGGTAAGGAAAGTATTGCTTTTCAAAAAAAATTAAGGTATCTCAATTTCTAAATTTCTAGCTATACGTTTCAAGGTCCTTTGAGTCCAAAAAGTGGTTTTGGGGTATTGGTCTGTAATATATGTGTGTAGCCTGCACGATATCTCAACTCCCAATTAACGGAATGACTTGAAATTTGAAAGTTAAGGTCGTTACACTATAAGGATCCGACACGAGCAATTTCGATCAATTGCAATTTGAGATGGCGGCAAAAATATGTCAAAAACAGGGTTTATTGCGATTTTCTCAAAAATTGCTCCAACGATTTTGATCAAATTTATACCTAGAATAGTCATTGATAAGCTCTGTCAACTGCAATAAGTCCCATATCTGTAAACATTTTAGAAGCTCCGCCCCATCTATGCAAAGTTTGATTTTAGATTTCTAATAATCAGGCTTCAAAACAATTTAAACGAAACATTTTAAATGGAAAAGATTGAGCATGAAAATCTCTATAATCAATGCCCAGTAACATTTTCACCTAAAATTCTAAATAAGCTCGAAATTCGAGAATATGTGATTATTGAAATGCAAACTTTTTGAGGGAGGCAACTGTTGATTCTATTTAATCATTCACTGGCAGAGATAGCAGAATTTATCTCGTCAGCTGATCAAATTTGAATTATATTTTCGAAAACTCGTCTCTTACGCCGGAGACACACGAGGCAGTTTTTTCTGAAATTTTCATAACGGCAAGGAAAGTTGTGTGAGTGCGCCACACCAGATTTTTGCTATTCGTGTCTGATAGATAGCTAGCCATATGCTCGCCTTGATGTACTGACGTCATCAGCCATTACATCCTCATGTGCTTGGTGTATGTCAAGAGAATACAGTAGGCCTATATCCTGGCTGCCCGTAGTAATTCACTACCACAACACAAGGCACCGTGAGCTATTTTATGTCCCTAGGAGATGCTTCCACCGATCAAAGGCCAGTTATAGGATTCTTGCACTGAAATTATTCAACAAGCTGCCTCCTGGAGTGAAGAATTTGAATGTGGCCGCCTTCAAGAGAACCATCAGGAAGCTGCTTTGTGACAAGGCATATTATTATAAAATTTTTAGTATAATATATTTTTGGACTGTGAATTTCTGTGATTATTATAAGAAATTATCACATAACCAGAACCTTGTTTGGACTATTTTTTTTTTTTTTGTTGAAATTAGCGAGGGGAACAGTTTTGGGTTTATCCTGTTGATTCTCTCCCAATCATTTAACTTATTTGATGTAATCGAAATAAATAAATAATGTGAATGAATTTATGGGTGATAATTTGCATTTTTATTTAGAGTTGTCTGGATCTAACATCTGATTAGTTTGTGATTGTGTGCATTGAGATTGAATCCAACGATCCCACAAGTGTGAGTAATGTATTGTATGAAGCAGAAGGTATTAAATGTATTTCAATTTTTAAAATATGAATACAATAATAGACGAAAATTGTCTAATTAAAGTATTGAATGTAATTAATTTTGTCTGCAGACCGAGATACTACAAATGGACCGCTGCAGAAAGTCCATGGTGGAAGAATTCGTCAGTGGTCTCCATGAGTCTAGTTGCATTTCTGGGCGTTTTCTTCTTGATGATATTCCTCATCTATCTCGGTGCAGCACGAAAAGATGCATCCATTTCCTCCCCAGGTAAAATCTCATTCATACATACTTCAGCTTTAATCATTCATACTTTTTAATGAGTTAATGTTGTGATCCAATTTCCTAAAAACCTATATTGGGTTTGATCACATTGAATGCTTATAATATGTGCAAGTGCAAGCTTGGTTATGCATGACCATGCGTGCAGATGAGAAACAAAATCTGTACAGAGCAATAGGCACCCTCACACTAAATGCATGCACGTACTGGTTACGTTCAGTGTGAGCAGCTACAGACAAGTCACAAAGTGTTTGTATGGCTCTTTCCAGATTTTGTTTTTCTGCTCATGCATGATTTGACGTGTACTCGCAAACGCATTCAATGTGATCACACCCGTAACAGAATTACATCATTACTAATACCACAGTATACAGCAATATAAGACACTTGCTTTATCATCTTCCGAAAAATACACTAGCTATTAATTTCATTTAAGCATTTTACCCATAACACATGTAGACTTACATCAGTCTGTATTTAATATAATTTTGTTTAATAAATTGACTAGTGCGCTTTCTATTTTTAGTAACACATATTACGACACAAAATAATGAGTAGCCATAAAAAATTCCGTTAATAAATATGTATAATATTAACCTAAGTCACTGATTCTATAATGTTCCAAAAAATTATATTTGAAACCCCCAGTTTTTAGCTATTTTTTCAAAAATAAAACTATTATTGTATTTGCTAAGGTTAGATACAGTTTCTAGTGATTCATTTTCTTTATCAAGTCATTGTCGAATTAAATGCCTTCCCTAATTATTAATATAAGACTAACTGTGTCGTTTTTCAACTAATATACTCTGTATTCGTATCATAGTTTCTAATCTAGTCAGTTTGACAGCTAATCTCATAAAATCATGGTCTCTAATGATTGTTTGATTCAGTATTCCAATGTTGGAATAATACTTTGATGAGTCGCCTCTTCATCTACCTAGTTTATTGTTGGACTTTGTTGGGCTTACTTAGTAGTGTTTTCTAACTTACATGAGGACTGTTGGTTTGTAACATCTTGTGTTGTGCCTGTCTTTACTTCAACTTTCAATTACTTCTTGACTTTGTCCATCAAGAAGTGATTGGATTGATGTTCTCAACCTAAGATAATAATGGATCGTTCCTGTGCATCTTTCCTTTACTTGGGTTCGATTCCTGGCTTGGTTTGGCATAATTTATTATTCTATTCATTAGCAAAGGCCACGCTGTAACTATCAAAGAATTCTTCCAAAATTTCAGGAAATATTCGAATTTATTAGAACTAGAAGCTTTGCTGTTTTTCAAAGGACTGAAAAATATACAACTTGTAATAAATTGATAGAGTAGTAGAAATTCAAATATTATATCTGTAAAGGTATGTTTCAAGTATACATACCTTTCGGGTTTAAAGTGTTAGGAAATTACTAAAAATGCATATTCTGGACTTGACCCAATTAAATTCTTCCTCATTTTTTATTAATAATCTCTAATGTCGATCTTTTCATTTGTTGCATGAAGTAAAACATGATTTCATTAGCAAACAGTTGTAATAGGTATAGAAAGTTTAATCATTCAAGTAAATAATTTATTTTTTTGAAAATTGAATACACATTTCAAAGCTCAAATATGCCGCATTCTTGTCCTTTATTAACGACTTTCAATCCACATTTAACTTTTCATTCAACCATGCATCTCTGCATGCCGTTTTTTCTATATTTATTTTTAAACTTTTCGCAAACACTTATGCAATATTATTTATACTTGCAGGATTCTAACGAAATGTGGTAGCTTAAGCTCCATCCGGTTACAACACTATGGCGCTAGGAGACATTCCTCACTACTATTCAGCTGTTGAAAACTATTATTTAATCATATTCTCTGACCCAAAATTTGAAAACTTGGTTGTATGAAAGCTTTACTAAAGCTTTAAAAATTAACTTGTAGAGTCGGTTTTAATTTCTAATTATTTGAAAACAGCTTATTGCATAAATAACACATTTTAACAAAGTTGACGCTTCAAGTTTTCATTTGTTTTTACTTAGCTTTGTGTTTTTTCAATGTTAATTAATCGTATTTTAGTATGTTTCATCGTTAATTTATTGAACTTTGGTATGTGATCCCATAAAAAGGATTTGTTAATTTCGTCCCATCAGGGCATTTTGAATAACTGAATGCTCAGTTCGTTTCTTTGGATACATAACCATTCATTATGCTTTCTGTTTTGTTCACTTTTCTAATAAATGTGTTTCTTCATCTTTTGTTGCTCTTTATTCTTCCTTTTGTGTCTTTATTTTGCACGGGGTTTCCCATTATATATTTGAAAGCTATTTGGTCAGTGAATTCCTACCATGCTATATCATTGATACATGGCTAGAATATGTGACTTTTGATATTCCCAATTTCATTGAGGAATGTGTGTTGAAATAGTTTATGCTAGACGATATTTTGGTTAACATTAATGGTCAGAAGTTGACTGAATAGCCATCAATTTTTAAAACAACATAATTGAAAATTTAATCCTTTAAAGAAGTTGAATATAGAATATTTTTTCAATTAGATAACTTTCCTGTAAAATCAGATACAAAAATACATCTTAGGTGATTACATTTATATTGAGATTCACTTGATAAGTGAATAGGACTAAGTGGACATTATAGGTCGGCATAGATGTCATGTTTCTTTTCATTTATTTATTTAGAAAAGCAACTCCAACAAATATTTTAAGCCCAGTTGATAATGAGGGGATGAATGATACAGTACAAACATTTCTATTTTTTCCACCGCCTTCTATAACAGATAGCTCTGATTCAAGTCCTCCTGGTATATCTGATATAATATTATTGTTGATTCTAGTTAATAATGATAAAATATATTTTATCCGCAAAGAAAATATATCTTTTAAATATTGAATAATACATTTTTGAAATTGAATATTCAACCTCATTATAATATGTCTTCATAGCCTACAAACGATTTGACAACTTTGAGGAGTTGGAAAAATAGAGTTATCTGCTTCGTCTTTTGACAGTCAAGAATAGCAGCCCAATGTGATAACTTTGTGAATCTCACTATAGATCATGTAGCAATTTCTTTGATGTCGACATTAGTTTAAGGCTTGAGCGTAGGTGATGAAGTGAGGGATGATGTAATAAATGCCAGGCAGAAAGTGAATCGAACCCAAGGTTGGAACAGTCTTACTTGATGCTAGAGATCACTTGGTTTATTTATGGATATATTATTCAATTTATCCTATATATTATGTTGGTTTTCATTCTCTGTTCAAGATGAAGATCTGTCTACTGAACGGATCCTCTGTCCTTTCTTGAACAAATAAGTAGGCTACAAACATGACGATGAGGAGTTTTCTACATACGCTAATCTATAACTAGAATTTGTAAGTTTATAATGTTGCAAATGATTGGCTAGATCAAAAAATTATTTTAATCAAGCTCTTCTAAAAAGAAACATACAGTTTCTAGTTTATAAATTCAGCTTATAATTATTGAGAGGTACTTATTTGACTTTGAATTGGAGCTCGGAATTGACACTGGATGAGTTTTGAAATGAAAATATCCTTTTTAGGTAGAGTTGTAACTTGTCATAGGCCTACTGCTGAGTTGTAACCTAAATGAGTTTATATGTAGAAATCGATCAGATCTGGCAAGTAGAAAATGTTAACTTCTCTGTGCTATAATTTACTGACATGATTGTATAATGGGATTATATTCAGTTTTAACCTCTTCAATAAAGTTTATTGGAAGTGACTTAGCAGTAGCCATACTTAGCCAGCAATCAAACCCAAAACCAAAGGTTTCCTAGAGAAACATTTTGAGATGTTACAAGCTATTTGTGTGCAGCTTCTTAAATACTATGATTACAGAAATTTATGATCAAGAATTGGAACTGCAGTAATTTTCAATTTGAGAACTCCTCTCTTCTAATTTCAGATACAAATTTTCCAATCTGTAGAGGGAACACTGCAGGATCAGAGGTTGGTATTCTTCATTCATTCTACCATAGTAATAGTATTTGAAACTGGACATAATTAGGTTGTCTTGAATTTATTTCAAAACTCCATTCTGCTTTTATGCCGCATCCACACTTTCGCCGAATGCGTACAAATGACGATGAGAGCCAGTGTGGATGGGTGGTTTGCCAGCGCTCGCCTTCGCTTGCCGCCGCTACGATTTTTGTAGAGCGAAGGCGAGTAGATCCATCCACAAATGGTCACATTGCTGTTTGGATGACAAGACCAACATGGCCAAGCACCATTTGGCCAGTGACTGGGCGATAGTGTGTGCTGGGCCTTAAGCTGATCTTACAACTAACTAGTGCATAAGGAATCTTCCTTTTGTTTTGCTTTACCTGCTGTTCTCGTAAATGAGGCATTAATATTATTTTAAATTATCATAAGAAATATTATTATTTTATAATATTATTGCTATTTCAATGATTAGCTGCCTTTGCATTTCTGCTATAATATGTTATTTATTTACTTAAGTTCAGTTCTGTAACACATATTCTGTATAGGATAGTTCTGGAACGTACAGGATAATAAAATCATACACTACACGGCTTGGCATTCTCACTGTCAGCCTAATTTATTGAGATGTCATCTATGTATATGATTTTCAGTATTCAAGTTAGGATTGCAATATAATTTCTGAGGATGATAACCACATAAGCCCCAGGCTTCTGCATGAGGAGTGAGTGATGGAGGTTATAAATGGACCTTCAGGTTCAAGTGGGCTGCAAACCACGAGAACTCTTGATACTCATGTTATATTTATGCATAAAAATAATTTTAATCAAATTTAGATTTATTAATCTTCATTAAAAATAATCGTCAGTGATGATTAACTTTTTCGAACTTGTTAAGAAAGATTATTACATGGTTGAATAATATGCATGCCTTGTCCATTCATCACCTCCATCAATTACTCCTCATGTATACAAATCTGGGGCTTATGTGGTTAGCATTCTCAGAAATGATATTGCATTGCAATAATAACATGCCTTGAATAATATTGATGAGTAAATTTGTTTTGCAGTGCATAATGCATCATGAAATCCAACCACTGATGGAGACGTTCCGACTGATCTACAGCGAGCTGCACAATCATGTTGTGAAACACAAGTGTGAAAATCCGGACAAGAAAACTGCTGTAATGCTGCGACAATTGTGCCAGTATCTTATCAATAACGGAAAATTGGTGAGTCTTATGCTGTTGATGTAATGTGTATAGAAAATGCCAATATACTATAGAGAATAGATAGCATAAAAAGATATCCCATAGGTCGTTAATGTTCCAAATTTTAAGCTGACTTTTGTTAACTCATGCCGACTACTGTCTGTTATTATTGTTTTGCCCGGGTGAGAGTGTGAAAACGGCACAGTATTGATTGATTGATTGAGTACTTTATTTATGTAGATTACAATATATACTGGCTTATACACTTATACAATAGCTTACAATACAGCAAAATTATAGATGAATTTACATAATATAAACTAAGAAAATGATTATTGAGCTGTATATGATATGAAAAAAGCAATTTGTTATAACTATAGATAATATTGTTATGCATCTACATAAATTGGCGGAGCTTTGGACATATCAATGTCCATTCTTCGGAAAGAATATTCGAAGTATCCTTCCCACTAACTCTCTACCAGTATGAGAGACTACCAGCGTCACATAGCTTCATGAAAAAGAACTACTGGTACTATCGGCTTGGGTTGAAGTGAAATTGGAATATGAACGCCCTAAACCATGGGATATCTTCTTTACTTAATCTACCCTTTCTCTATGATTGTACCAAATACCTTGATAGGCAAATATTTTGGTAAGACTATCATCCTAAACATGTGTACCATACAATGAGATCAACACAAAAATAGTTCATAATAAAAAATTCTCATTTTTCGTCCTCCAGTATGATTAAAGGTCCATCTCAAGGCCGAAGAGAGGAAATTTGTAATGATGGGCTATTTCTGTGTTGTTCTCTTGGTTTGGTTCACATTTGAGAGATTGGGTCAATATCTGCGTGTGGAGGAGCCTCCACAGATTTATATCAATATCCCAGTTGTTTGTATCAATAACTCAGTTGATAACATGATTCTTGAAGATCAGTTTCATTTCTTCAGAATTATTCACTGTTCGTTTTAGGGCTACTGATTATTAAAATATACAATAAAAAACTATCAAGTACCTTTTATTTTATTTCAACACTACTAGTTTCAACTTTTCAATGCAATTAATGGTACTTGATAGTTTTTTATTGTGTGTTTTGTAAATTGAACATTTTGATGAATTAAAGATGGCTATAATAAAGATGTCTTATTCAGCATATGCCCAGTCCATATTGCAATATGGTATTAGGGTATGGGTTGGAGTATTGGACATCCATTTTAATAAAATCTCCGTAATTCAAAGATATATTTTAAAAACTGCACTTGGAAGACCAAGACGATATCCCAGACATAGCCTTTTTTCAGAGTTTTACAGTAAGACAACTTTACGTGAAAAACTCAATTCTAGCCGTTCATAAGCATAAAAATCTCTTTGAAACTAACATTCCGTCGTATAGTTTCCGTTCATTATCTCATTGCCGCATTCCTAGAACAAATTTAACAGTATGCCACAGACAGTTCATATACATTAGTAATAAATTGATGAATTTTGCCTGACCAATTAATTTCAGATAGATTTAATAAATCAGTCATTAAAAGTATAGAGGGATGGATCAGAAATAACAATGTTTTTTGCCTCATGTACAGCTAAAATCTACTTTATCAAAAAACGTGTTTCTTTGATATTATTTCCACTAGGTTACATTTTTCAGATATTATATTAATACAATTATTATTATTATTACTACTATTTGAAAAAAAAATTAATCATCATTTAAGTTTAAATTAAATTAAATACCATCTTTTGGTACTTGTTAGCACTCAAACTTAGGTTTTGCTGGCAACGCCAATTAAAAATTTAGGTTTAAGTTTCTACTGCAATTCTGAATAAGTATGAAGTATTTGTTTTATTTATGATTGGCAAATGAATGATTTGATTCGAACTATGGGTTTTCAAGTAGACGTTCTCACTCGAGAAATTTCTCGCATGCCCAGTTGAGTAGATTTCCTATTTTTGTAAAATAACCAAACTAAACTTGGTATTTCGATGTTGAAGACATTTACAAAAAATATCAACACGAATATATTGAGCAATTCAGTGCAGTGTAGGTTTTTCTTATGATGATTTAAGAGTAATAAAACTTTTCATAATTCATAGAATGACAAAAAGTTTTTTTTTTGTTTCAGAACGTTTGGGACTTTGACGATCGCGCTGACAACAACCTTCAAGTGTTGATAAAAGCGAATCCGCAGTGGGGTATTTCAGTTGATAACGACCTGTTGGACATTCCGGAACCAGATCTGCCCATAGCCTGCTCAATCAAAAACAATTTTTACTACTTTTTTGGATTAGTCGTCAAGCTTCTTCTGGGTACGAGTTCAATATCACTTTCAATTGTCGTTTTTTGTTCTAGGATTTAGACTTTTTTATAATTTTGGACAAAACTAGACCTCAAACTTGGACAACATTAACTTTTTATCAAAATTTTTAAAGAGAAATAGTACAGGCTCAGCCTATTTTTTCCTTTCAATGTCATAATTATTATATTATGATTGTAGTATTTTGTACAATAAATAAATACAACTTTAGCCGTAGTTTTATAAGCTTCTTTCTGATGGATCAATATCAGTTATGAAGAGCTTAGTCATTTCTCTGTTGCATATCCATACTTTTTCACTATTAGAATTAAACTTGAATTTTAAAAACACTTATGGAGTGAAAATGGCAGTCTGATGATGACCAACAAACAGGTCGAAACGATTGTCACTACCAATGTAAGTGCATTTTCACTCCATAAGTGTTTTTAAAATTCAAGTTTAGCTTAGTCATATTGATTTAAGATGATGGGTTTTGACTGTTGTAATGACTGAAGTATTGACTGTTGCTTGGGTTGTTAATAAACATATTCCATGACAATTTCAATTGAGATTTCCAATTCCTGAGACTCATTCCTGAATAATTTATTATCTAATTATTGCTGAATTTTAAAAAAGTTTCTATAGTAAAGTTCACGTTATAATGGCAGTTTAGAAATATAGGTGAACAGTGTTGCCGATTCTCTGCCTTGTGACTATCTTCTATAGCTGATGCCGGTAGGACTATATCTGATGTAATATTTAACTGTTCATCCTTGTTTTAAATAATGCATTATTATATTTTATTCGTCAAGAAAAATATTTTTCAATGATTAAATAGGTAATACATTTTTATAATATTGTGTACGTTCTGTGTACAGTAAATTTTTCCAGTTCCAATCGTAAATTGTTCCATCACGTGACTAGTGAAAAATGTTCCCATGGAACGCCATTTCAAAATTGTTGGTTCAAGCTTTTGACGCGCACTTATAAAGTTGATTTACACCAAAATGGGTCGTTAACTAGCTGCTTGAATGAAGAAAGGCTGTTTTATTATTTATTTATTATTTTACAAAGGCGACTTTCTAGAAGTATTTTAAGCCTAGGTGATGATGATGGGATGAATGATAATACAATGAAGGTAGAGTTATGAATGAATAAAAATTATAGGTTATGCTATCCACTTGAATTTATTTACAAACGTACCGTCTAGAAAAGTGTGCATGCACAGAGAAGCAAGCAGACTACAATCATCGACTAATGAGAGCTCAGATAGTTGGAACTGTACCAGGCCGGACAATTTACCACACTTCGACTGTGGGGCAGGAACTTGGAACTGGAACTGGTTTTTGGTACAGAATCTGTCAAAATTCTTCCCATGGGAAGCGGAACTTTTTACTTGGTAAATTGTGAATCGGACAATTTATTTACCACATTCCATGTACACAGAACGGGCCCATTAAGATTAAACATTTTGATTATTATTTATATTTAATTGTTAGTAAACGATCTGGGAACAATGTGGAGGTGGAAAAGGATTGCGTTATCTGCTTTTTTGAATGATAGACAAGAGTAGCAACATAAATGTTGATCAAATACTGCCATTATGACATGGACCTCACTATAGTCATAGAGAAAAGATAGCATAAGATGATATCCCATGGTATAGGTCGTTTATGTTCCAAAGTTCAAGCCGAGTTTTGTTAACTCAAGCCGATAACCGTCGACTGCTGTCTATTATTACTGTTTTGGTCGGGTGAGGGTGTATTGAATTGAATTGAAAAAATCTTTATTCATAAAACATGTAAAAATACATATGAATAGTGTCACAGAATACTAATGAATAAAGACTAAAACTAATTACAAACAAATGTCATACCCATAAAATATTATAAGAATTCCTGTAACGAATACAGGGATAAGCCCACCAAATATTCCTTTAACTCAATACCGTACCAAACATCTTTCAAAATTTTCAAATGGTTGGCCATTTTTGTAAAATTGACCTTCCCCTGAAAACTTTCAATTTTCAAGAACAATTTTTGTAAGAACAGCACAGTATGAGAGACTACCAGCATTACGAAAAAGAACTGATAGGACTATCCCCTATACCATGTGATATCTTTCTATGTTTAAGGTATCTTCCTATTCTTTTCTCCAAGGTATCACCATACATGATACAGTATCACCACACATGATGCAGTATCAACACAATATGATACAGTGTCATCTCGACTTGATACACAACATCATGGAATATCTTCTTCTTATGCTATAGTTGACTTGGATTTGTTAATTTCTAGCAATCTGTTGTTTGATTTTCAGGCATTGCGTTGCTATGGGTCGGCTACAAAGCGGTGGAATGGCGCATGAGCAAAGCCGACGAGCATAAGAAGCAGGTGTTCAAGCTGGTCGAGCAGATCATTGCCATTGTGTCGGCGCACTGCGCATGCGCAGAAAACAAGTTCATGGCCATCAACCATGTCCGCGATCAGCTGATACCGCCCCAGCAACGCACCAGTGAGTACACTAACGAAATCATTCAATGTTTGACACATTTTGAATGATTCTAGAAATATTAGCTAAATATTGATTGTGTTCATGGGAGGTTGCGGTGCATGTACGGCTTCGGCGAAGTGAGCAGTAACCAGAAACCACGTGACTGGTGCACCACTACTTGCTCCCAGCGAACGAAAATCGAATTCTGGTTCACAGTTTTTGGCGCGCACTTTTGAAATTAACTGTGTAAACGATACAGAGCGGAGTTGACAAAATAATAAAGGTGTTAACAATATAATCATTTCAGTTATTATTTATTATCATTAAATCAATAATAATATTAATTTATAATATTTAAAATTTTTTATACAAGCTTGTCCAAGCCAATATTATTTTTCATGTAGGTTGCAACAGACCTTATACAAAATGTAATGTTGGCTACATCAGATGAATACTATCATTTTAGACCTATGTTATCCTATCACAAAAAAAGCTGGAGTATTGATTAGTTATTACTAGTAGTTCTGTGAACAGTAGACCTCACGCAGTATTCTCATCCACACAAGTACCTGATTGATACTATAGACCTTATGGAAATACAGCAATAGACTGGCTTCTCCACACATCTGTGTAATCACTTGCCAGCTGATTTATGATGAATAATTCTATAGTCTGATTTTTTTACTCCAATATTGGCGTATGAAGGAGGCTCCTTTCTCCTTTTATATTATCCTAGAAATGCAAAATTCCCAAAAACCTTGTATATACGTCGACGCGCAATTAAAAAAGAAACATTAAATTCAATTATTCATTTACATACCTGTCAAATTTCATGAAAATCTATTACCGCGTTTCGCCGTAAATGCGCAACATAAAAACATTTAAACATTAAGAGAAATGCCAATCCGTCGAATTGAATCTTAGACCTCACTTCGCTCGGTCAATAAAGCACTAAGCTATTCATTTTTTTGTTATAAAGTTTTTTTAATAACTCGTGCTGTTATCAATGAAAATTTGACTACTTTTTCTATGCAATTAGTGTTAATGAATAACAATGGAACATTAGCAAAATGTTAATAATTGAAGTTTCTTGATTCATGTCTACTATCCAGATATTTATCTGGATAGATCATGGCTTAGGAATAAATCAACAAAATATAGTATTCCGACTAATAGATAAACACATCTTAGTATAGTAGAATAGTCGATAAAGCTAAAAAATAATAAAATTACCAGCCAATAATGAATGAATTTGTTGTTTTCGACTATTCTGTAATTAATTCCATCAATGGAATAAATACTTCGTATGCCTCTTCCTTTTTTAGTCTATAGATTCTGGATGTGAAGAATAACCTAACAGAACAGCAGACAACCAACTCTTTAACACTCGACCAATAAGAAGCGTTGATCCTGGTACCGGTTTTTGTGGAACATACTTTTCGAGCGGTGCAAGTAAGCATGTACGCAGTGCAAGTGAGCATGCAACACTCCACTCTGTTCCAAGATGGCGACCACTACCTGAACTGTCAAAAGCTCTCACCGAACGCATTTCCGTGTCCTTGGTCGAAATCGTACATATACCGCAACCTCCCATGAACACAATGATAGTGTGCGTCAGAGAGGGTTGATAGAATTGGCTATGGCTAACTCGGAACTCGCTGACTCCATGTTAAACGAGTTAGCCAATTCTATCAACCCGTCAGAAATATAAAGTCAAACGCACACAGCAACAAACGGACGTATGGAGACAGACGAAGGAAAAATCCCTCCCTAGTTCGAATGTTGCAATTCACACAGACATCAGTCTGTCTACAAAAATGCCTACTCACGTCTGTATGTACGTAATACATACACCTATGTAGGTGTTGATACAATGAGGAATTCCCTAAGTGTCAACTTGGAGAACTCCCCTCAAGCCCTCAATTTCTCTGAGTACATTGAATAATTTCATTCCCATTTAAAACGGGCCACTCTCTAGCAAAGTCTATGAGGAGGGTATACAAAACCTCTGAACATTTTTATTGTGAAGATTAGGTTACTTCGCCTAATAGAGAATTTTTTCTTTTTTTCCATCATTCACCTGGTTCTTATCATTCTATTCTTGAAGACGAAGCTTGCTACATCAAATATATAAATAGCTGGATCCTTCAGCAATTTCTCTTCTTTAAAGGAAGGCCTGCAAGAACACCTTGCTATAATTTTACAAATTGTTTCACAGCTTTCTTCTGTAGTATGAATATTACATTATTCTCAAAAGTCTTTCCCCAAAATATGACTCCATATCTCATGGCTGACAGAAAATAAGCATGATACACCATAAGAAAAGTTTTTCCACTCCTTACTCTGGCCAATACTCTCAATGCAAACAAGTGACATGAGAAATATGTAGCTTCCATTTCGAATCACTCTCTATCATCAGACCAAAGAATGATGTGGAACTAGAAGTTTCAACTCTTCTCTGAGTATTCAAGTTTATTCCAAAACGTTTATACTTTCTACAGAAAGGATTATCACTAATATAGCGTTGATGAAATTGGAATGTTGTTTATTTATTAACAATTTTCAATTCTATTTACAATATCTAAAAATTCAATTTACAATGTTGATGTGGCTTTGTTTTAGACATGCAGAGCGTGTGGGACGAAGCGGTGACCTATCTGGAGAGCAACGAGTCGCGCATGCGCACAGAGGTGCAACTGGTGAGCGGGGAGGAGTTCCGGGTGTGGCGGTGGCTGGGAGGGGCTGGGGGCCCGCCTGGGGGGGCACAGGGGGCGCCGCGACGCAAGGTGTGGCAGGGCCAGGCGTTCGAGACAATGGAGGGAAGCGTCAACTCGCTATCCGTCAGTCCCACGCCCTGTCTCAAGATCCGACACATGTTCGATCCCGAAGTGTAAGTACCTTACAACTCATAATTTATTTATGAATACATTTTGTTGTGATTTCTCTGGTTGTTATTATTTATTTATATGAATACTATTTGACAATATTATTGCCATTGAGTCTGATGAGACCCATAGCGTCTCTTCAGACTTAGCTATGCAACGCTGGTATACATCTTTTGAAGACGCAGCCGTCCTATCTCCCAATATTGATAGCTACGCTTCGCTGATGTGAACAGGACTGATTCGTAGCTTGGATTCAACATTGGGAGAAAGGACGTATTTAAACTTAGCGTACCGTATCTAAATGTGAATTGTGTTTTTTAACAATAATGATGTATGTGTTAATTTATCTATGTATTCTATCATATTTATGATCCGTCAATTGCATTGTTTTGAACAAGGATGGTGTACATTCCTTTATCTATTCTATTGAATCGAATTTTATTTCCATAGAATAATATAACTGATTATAGAATACAATAGCCTACATGCAACGCTACAAATATTCAAATTAATTAAATATAGCAATACATAACCGTGGGAATTATCCCCATTACTATAATATGTATGTTTCTGTCAATTGCATTGTTGTGAACAAGGATTTTGTACATTTATTTATCTATTCTACTGTAAATGTATGTTACTATCAATTGTGTTGTCTTGAGCAAATAATGATGTACTATTGTATTATATATACCGAAGATGGTCTGGTTACATTTCTTGAGGATATTTATAATAGTATTAATGAAGGTAAAAAATGTTCAGCCCTGTATGTAGATATCACTAAAAGCATTTGATACAGTAGACCACTCAATATTATTGAAAAAGTTGCATGCAGCAGGAGTACGAGGTTTACCTTATAAATGGTTTGAAAGTTATCTCACAAACAGAAAGCAGTGTGTAAGAATTGGTGGATGTTATAGTAATTTTGAAAACATTGTATATGGTGTGCCCCAGGGTTCTGTATTAGGGCCTATTCTATTTCTTGTGTATATCAATGACCTATGTAATGCTAAACTAGATGGGAAATTGACTGCTTTTGCAGATGATACAGCACTTACATATACAGGAACTGATTGCGATGCATTATATGTGAAAATGAGTGCCGACTTGAGAGTCTTAAACTACTGGTTTAGTAAGAATTACATGGTAATGAGTGAAAAAACTAAATATATGATTTTCAACCTAAGAGGAGATCTATTCTTTAATACACCATTGTCGTATCACCGTTACTCATGCGCTGCTATAGATAACTGCAACTGCCTGAAAATTGAGACTGTGAGCAATATTAAATACCTTGTCTAGTTATTGACTCAAATCTATCTTGGAAGAAACATGTAGCTAAATTAAAAAAAGAGTTCTGTAGAGGGATTAGAAGTTTTTACATGTTGAGAGAGCTGTGCCCCATTGGTGTGATGATAAATGCTTATCATGCTCTCATTAGTTCCAGGATGAGTTATGGGCTCGTATTATGGGGTGGGACTTATGTCTCAACACTTTATCCCATCATAATTTTTCAAAAGTCCTTCATTCGTATTATAACCAGAACACCTAGAACTGATCATTCATGGCCGATATTTGTTCATCTCAAGATACTTCCAATAAGAAATCTTTATGTTTATAAAGTATTGAAGCTTTTTTTTTCTTAGGAGTTTGAATGAAAATCTCATTAGAGATGTGAGATATAACTTTAGACGGTTTATGGTTCAGGTTCCACATTCGAATTTAACGATATTCCAACATTCATATTATTTTAATGGTCCTAGATTGTTCAATCTAGTGTCGCAATATCTAAATTGCCAGGAACTTTCACATTCATTTCTGAAATGTTTGAAAAACTACCTGCTCAGTGTTAATGACTGTGAATCATTTCTGAGAATTGTAAGATGATATTCTTAAATAAGAAATTCCATTATTTATTATTATTAAATCCTGAATAATAATCTAATTAACATATCCTTTCTTAGAGTATGCATTTTGCATTGTAAATCTTTTATTTTTTGGTTTTATCTCTGTATGCCTTTTATTTTTCATAATGTAATTACTTCATCCTTGTTTTCATGTGATGGGCTACCGTAGCAGAAAAAATGTATTTTCTTTTAAGTTATAATTTATTATGCCAAGTTTATTATAGAGCGGAGCAGCCTACTCCTCTGAGTATTTTTAGTTGTTTATTAGGAGTAGTACACCCCAATCGGGCTTATGCCTAGGGGTGTCCACTTTTATTTCACATTTTTTATATCTTTCTTTTTATTCTGTATTATGTTTGTTTGTGAAATAAATGAATTGATTGATTGATTGATTGATATATATATAATTATGTATGCTAAGATCAATTGATTGTTATGAGCAGATAATGATGTGCATGCTTGTGATTGGTTGACAGGGAGACGGGTGTGGACTGGATGAGCGACGTTCGCAACGCCATCTTGGAGAAGTGCAGCTCGGCAAGTGTGGTGCACGTGGCTCTGGATCGGGGTTCGTCGGAGGGGTGTGTCTACCTCAAGTGCACCTCCCCACAGGAGGCGGGCAAGGCCTATCGGGCGCTGCATGGATCCTGGTTTGACAGTCAGTATCAACCTTAATTGACTTACTCGGCTAGCCAATAACGTAACGTTTCATCAAACTGGTGAACTTACTGTATATCAGTGCAATCGCGTCGTCTTCATATTGATTTGACAAGACTAAATTATTGGCGGCAGATCTATGCCCAATTGCACATCATCGGTTTAAACAGAGATAGATTAACTGCTCGTTTATGTAAAGTGGCTGGCTTATGTAAATACATTTTAGTTAGTTGGTCTTTCTGTGTTGTAGTGGAGCTGGGGAATTGTAGTAGATATCCAAATTAATAAATCAAATGAAAACATTATTACAACTACTTAGTATCTATCTAAACATTTTTGGGAAACTGTGCCATCTATAAAATAGATGGCATGGTTCTATTCTATTGTCCTTCACATGTAAATAATTGACAGCATTTCGGTATGAAAGTGAAACAAATTGTGTAGATATTATTTTCAATGCTCACCAATTTTTTCTTGATTAAAGAGTGATTGATTCAACGGTTGACGTAATGTTTCAGATTGGATAGGCGAGATAAAATTAGTTTGGATTCCTTTATACTTTATGATTATTACAATATTTGTTGGATTATACACTATTTCATAATGAATGACAATATAGCTACACTAGCCCAACCTAGACTGAGAAATTATTGAACGATTAGAAGATAAAAATATGCCTTTCTCTCTCTCTTTTTTTTTTTTTTTGCTGAGAGTTTCTGGGTAGGATATTTTGAATATTCTCTCCGAAGAATGGACATTGATGTGTCCAAAGCTCCGCCAATTTATGTAGATGCATTACAATATTAGTTTGTATAGTTATTCCAAATTGCTTCTTTTTTCATATCATATACACTTCAATAATTAATTTCTTAGTTTATGTTTTGTAAATTCATCTAAAACTTTGCTGTATTGTAAGCTATTGTATATAAGTGTATAAGCCAGTATATATTGTAATAGTGTGTAATAGAAGAATGTTAAGTGACACTAACCTAGCTACATTTGGACTGTTGTATAAATTAGAATTGGAACCGTTTTGGGCTTATAAGCCTGTGGTACTTTTCTGTAAGTTGTGTAATTCTGAATGATTAAATTAATAAATAAATAAATATTGTAATCTACATAAATAAAATAATCAATCTCTATACTGCACTGTTCTCTGTCACTCTTTTACGTTCCTTTTCCTACCAATTACCATAGGTAAGAAAAGTATCACTTTCCAAAATTATTGAACCCAAATTTCAATATTTCTATACGTTTAAAGGTAAAAACATGTTGTTTTTTGTATATATACCTTACTGAATATTACTTTTTAATCTACTTCCAATTGTGTCAATGTCTAAGAGCATTGGTGTGCATTTTGATTACAGGCAAGTTGGTTACAGTGAAGTACCTTCGCGTGGAGCGCTACCACGAACGATTTCCGGAGGCGGAGGGTCTCACCACCCCCCTTCACCCCACCAACAACAAGAAACAGTCGCTGCAGTGATGTCACCATCACTACCACCTCACCAACACAAACTAACGTGTGTGTTCGTGTCGGTGAGAACAACTATAGTGCAAATTGTTATCACTATTTTAGTCAAGTGACAGATACAAGTATAGGCTACAAATATATGTAGTAAGATTCACTTGAAACTGTCAGCTGTGGTTGAATGGAAGGCTTTGATGGTATAATGCTGACAGTTGATAGGGGATCTTACTAACCAGTGTCTTAATATTGGTGAGAACTGACCTAACTAGTGCAGAAAATACTTGGTGAGAACTTCACTGTTATCTTCAACGATTTGTGTTGTAGTGAAGGTGAAGATGTTATAGATATCCGTATTAAAATAGACTAAAACGACTTGTTAAATTGTCACACTTATTAAAACATGTCAAACTTGTTTTGGTTGTTAGGACATCAACTCAGGAGTCCAGTTTACCCATTTTTACAGTAAATCTAATCTCAGTTTACTAGAGACTGGTGCAACAACCGAAACAAGTGTCTAAAGTTTTCAGTGTCTGTGACAATTCAATGTTGTTTTATTTTATGTGATAACTGTCTTTACTAGTGTTATTGCCATAATTAAGAAGACTATTCTAATTAAATTGTGTGGCCAGCAGAATTTGCATGGCGAGATTTGTTTTTTACCAGTGCTATCGCTGTAATTATTAATGTTTTAATTAAGTGACCGGTTGAGGCCGTTTTGCAAACAATCATTAATCACTTATTTTCTTTGACATTTTCCTTCAATAATGTTGATTCATATCTAATTAAACAGAAAAATGACATTAATATAATTGATAGGAAATTGATTATATTTGGATAGGATGGAATTATTGTATGATTATTTTAGTTTGTTTATAATGTCATTTATTTTTTATCATTTATTAATTAGATCAAATTTCCGATTCCATCATTAAAGATGAAATATTTCATACTTGAATGCCTTTAATGCATCTCAAATGCCATTAAAATATCAATTTCATCTTCAAAAAACATAAAATCAATAATTATTCAGGAATAATATTGAGAGTACTGGAAGCACAAGCATAACACTCTTTTCTCTTATAATTGAAGCTCTTCTACTTATGATAGCAGAATGATGCTCCTTTATAGTTTGACTGAAATGAAGTTTGTCATATGGTGAAGTTTTGGAGTCGAAAGTTTTTATAATTTATAGATATGAAAGAGGTTTTTTTTTGTAACACGCTGATACCTTTGTTGTATGATCTGGAATTTGTAACTACTCCAAAATATTCTGTGAATGGTAAATTTCATGTACCTGGTGGCATTTTTTTACTGGCGTGTTTCATTGCTGCCGTCTATTGGTCAGATTTTGGAAAGCACTTTTCGTTCTCACCAATGTTTGAAATATGTTTTTGTGAATTTTGAATCGGGTTAAAGAATATTGTTTGAAGTAATAGTGAGGGAAAGCTTTTGTTTTAATGTTGGAGTGACACTTCGAAATCATTTGTGCCTTTGATTTTTCGAGGCGATTAATCGAGTTTCATATTCAGCCATTGAAGGAATATGATGTGTAATTATGTTTTTTATGAATGATCATGACTGCTAGTTTAGTGTAAATATTCTAATGTTCATTCTTGTTCTATTTTTCTATTATTATCATACTGATTATTAGAAGTGTGTAAATTACAAAAAACTTTAGTGTGCATTAGATTCTTTGACTCATCCAAAATATCATTTCAGATAATATTGTCGAGTTTCTCAACATGAAGCACCTGACTAACATAAAAATTCAAGAATTCGTTACAATTAAAGTACTGTTCATAAAGTTTTTGTTTTGTTAGAGTATTAGAACAACTTTTCTTTAAGTTTGGCCTTTTATTATTATTTGACCTTTAAATTATTGATGTATTGTAGGCTAATTATAGCTCTCTCCTACAGGTGTTGATGTAACTTTTGTTTATTGTTGAATTATGCATTATGAGTCTGGTGTTAGATTGTTGAAGAATATTATCATATGTATCTTTAACATATTATTGCTTGAACAATGAGCCTTATTTAGCCTATTCTAAATCTAAAGTCTTACTAATGTTGATGTTCTGTCTTGAGCAGTGATCTAAATTGAATTGAAGATGGTTTAATATTTTTGAATTGAAGTATTTCCATATATACTACAATCAATTGAAGGTTATTTCAGATTTGTCATATGAAAGATGTTGAAAAATTGGCCTTGAATCTTGTTCAATAGTATTTCAATTTATTTTACAGCCTACCTTTATTTGATATCCGTTCTCAGAAAGAAATTTAAATGTATATTTTTAATTTGTGAAAATTTAATCTGTTATTTTCAATGAACTTAAGTGGAAAAACTAATAAATCTATTTTCATGGTTGATCGTGAAATTTCCAATTGCAGGGAATCCTTGTGAATATCAAACCTAAAATTTGAAGCTAATAGGCATGTAGAAAAATTATCATGTTGTATCAACAGCACAACTAGTTTATCCTAGTTTCTTTACATTCTTACGCATTATATTTATTAAATTTCCTTTTTAAATTATTGTACATTATTTTGTTTAATAATCTTGGTGTAAATTACAAACTACAATGATTTTACTGTTTTACAACTAAACTGCCTAGAATTTCTATGATGCAATGCTATGATATGATTTACTTTTCTTTGATTTTTTTCAAAATATCCGGAAATGGATAAGAATTGTGTAGACTAATTTTGGGATATAGTTTCAGGATTTCCTTTCTCATGTATGTGTATTAATCTTCCTTCTGACACAGATGAATGATAACCATTATTCCTTCTGAATAACTTATACATCATAGTAAGCACATTAGTGATAATAATTTTTCACAAGATAATTACAGAAAAGTAGTAATTCATAACCTAGATCATATTTCTCTAGCTCAATTCATTTGTATATTTCTATCCGAGTTAATACTCAAATGAATAATAATTGTTACTTTCCTGTAAAATTAATGCTATTATAAAATGTAATTTTGTGAAAATGAAGAGTTGTGTATTTTTAATAAAAACATTGGTTAACGATAGAGCTGACTAGTATTTTTTTCATAATTTATTATACCGTAAGTTACTGGCTTGAATATTACAATGCCGGTAGCGTATTACAACAGACTGTTTTAATAAATGAACAAATTATGAATTATTAGAGAGTATTGAACAATATACAAATATACTATTATAATTTTATTTGTATCCAACCTTCTCAAATTGGCGGAATTCTGAACAGTCAATCGTCCATTCTTCAAAAAGGATATCCAAAAATAACTTTTCATTAACACTAGCTAGAGTGAATGTTAGAGTTTGAATCTTTGAAAGTTGATATCTGTTACCGTATTCAAACTGAGACATTTTTATTGAAAATTTAGATGAGAAAAAAATGAGAATTGAACGTGAGATGAAGGGATCAATATCCACTGTAACTTAGATTGTGGTTGAAATAATTTATCACTCAAATTGAAATAATAGTTGAAGGTATTTAATTTTGTAATCTGTAATGGTATATTTTCTTCTTTTCCGACTATTGTATTGTTTGCTCTATCCAAATAGTATATTTCGCACCTATAGAGCAGAAAATGAGATTTTTCCGGCTCGAAATCGGTTTTCAAGTCCGAGGCCGTAGGTCGAGGACTAGAAAAGATTGAGAGCCGGAAAAACATTTTGCCCGTGGTGCGAACGCTATTTTTCGCCACACAGAAAAATAAACAATATAAGAATAGTTGTTTACTAAGCACTTCCGAAAGCAGAAGTGGAAGGTGATAGCTCTAGCAAATCAGAAAATTGTCCAAGTATTTTTATTTTTTATTCTGATTTGTCTAAATAACCTAAAAGATAATGTTCAATTATGTGGGAGGTTGAGTTTATACTTTTTTATTCTTTCAAATGACAATAAAATGATACTATTATAAATGTTTTAATTATTGAATAATGAACACAAATAATGAAAAGTTTTTTGATCAGCTGTTTTTGATCACCTTTCTTAGTTCCATGTTAGCAGCTGGAAAGGGTACTCTTTCCGGCCTAGGCCGGAAAGAAGCCTGTTCTGACGTCAGACGAGAGTCGTCTGCAAACAATGTCTTTCAGATCTACGTAGGGACTGGAAAACAGCTGCTTTCTGTGCAGTGTGGCGAAAAATGAATATTAGTCATTTTTTGTAAGAAAATAAGAAAAATAATTAGCCTATTTTCTTTGAAAAATTGAGTAAGTGGAAGATTTACTGTACGTTTTAGAGGAAAAAATTGTGAGAAAAAAGCTTTTTGATGAATGTGAATATTTTCGAGTAGGCTAAATAAATTATTAGAAAATAATAAATTATTATTTTATTAATAATTATAATATTAATTATTTCTAATAATAAATTATTAGAAAAATCTTTATTGGAGGGGGTGGATTATGAAGAAAACAACCACAAAAATATGGTAAAAAGTCTATTTCTTTTAGAGAAAAAAGTAAATTTTGAAAGAAGTTTGAAAAAATCTGGTGTGGTACACACACACAACTTTCCTTGCTCATTGAGCCTCATTCTCAAAAGAGGATAATTTCGGGGAATAACATTATGCCGATTGGCAACTAAATACCCATTAAAACTATGACTATACTATTGTTATTGTTTTCAGAGTACAGTTTCCTTTGTTTGAATATTATGAAATTTGAGGATTTTTTAAAAGTTGTCAAAACAGCTGTTCTACAAATAAAATATCGACATGTGTTCTTTTGAATACCTACCTACCTACCTCACGCACGAGAAGGAGGTTACAAAGTAAATTTCTCAGGGATGGGGTGGAACCCCTGTTAGTTTCCCAGGGAGGAGACTCATGCCAGTTAATAGAGCTGATAAATAACTATACAGGGTATGAATTTGAAAAAAATCGGTCAAGTCATTTTTGGGAAAATCGTGATAGAAATTTAACAAAATTCATTCTTCTCAGGAATATTACGGAGCTCCTGCAATTTTCCCAGAAATGAGACTCATGTCAGTTGATAGGGCTTATAAATAGCTATCTAGGGTATTAATTTGAAGAAAATCGTTAAAGCCGTTTTCGAGAAAACCGTCAAAAATATGTTTTTTTAGCCATTATCCGCCATTTTGAATTTTATTGAATTTCTTATTGTCGGATCCTCATGGTATAAGGACCTTAAGTTTTTCCAAGTCAATCGGTTAATATTTCCCGAGCGAAGTGAGGTCTAAGATTCATTTCTCTTAATGTTTATATGTTGAGCATTTACGGCGAAACGCGGTAATAGATTTTCATGAAATTTGACAGGTATGTTCCTTTTTAAATTGCGCGTCGACGTATATACAAGGTTTTTGGAAATTTTGCATTTCAAGGATAATATAAAAGGAAAAAGGAGCCTCCTTCATACGCCGATATTAGAGTAAAAATCAGCCTATAGAATTATTCATCATAAACTGTTGTAGACAGCAGTTGCAGCCAGACCTGATAACAGCGCTCACACTCACATTCCGGGACGACACGTCGCGGTACGATAGGACAGAAAGCTCTACGTTTATTTAGGATTCTTTCTAGACATTTTAAATTGATAAATTATTTATTAATTTTTGAGAAAACATAACAACAGGTCAATGTAAATAATTGAGCGCGAGGTCTACTGATCACAGAACTACTAGTTAGGAATGGAGTTATCGTGTTCACAGACACACACACACACACAGACCAACACCCAAAAATCATGTTTTTGGACTCAGGGGACCTTGAAACGTATAGAAAACATAAAATTAGGGTACCTTAAATTTTTTTGGAAAGCAATACTTTCCTTACCTATGGTAATAGGGCAAGGAAAGTAAAAATAAAAGAAATCCGTTTTTTTTTAATTTTTAAAATCATGTAGTTGACAAATCGCCCACACAGAGCGCTAAAATACGTTTCATTTCCAAAGCGCAGACGCAGACTGAGCAGACGCTCGTGGTCGTGAAATTGACTGAGAAACAGATTTTGCGTACTTTATTTTGTTTAATTGGGTTGAAAGAAAACTATATTTGATTTCTCAAAACTCTTGAGATTAGAATGAAACTCTTAACACATAACTTTTTGACCTCACGGTGTTTGAAAGGTGTAAGCGTGGGATATCCTTTAAAAATAGTGGTAAGATTACAATCTTTTATAGGTTATGTTACCTTCATGCATGCTAATAATTTTTAATCTTATTTATTTCAAGTTCTCTACTAACTGCAAGTAGTCAAAGGTTCTCGAATATTTTACAATTGAAGATAAAGTGTACTTTATACATTGACATTTTTATTCTAAAATGACACCGGTGTAAGCCTACATTAGTCGTCAATCCGGTTGGATTCGAATAGTTATTGTGACTTGTAAGCTTTTATTAAATTTTAAATTTATGTATTATATTATGATAAAATGTTGTACATGCATTACCGTTTTCAGTAGAAACATTCCCCTCGTAAAAATTGTGTCTCTTAAGCTTTACGTTTTTGGCAGCCTTATAGTAAGTATAATTCCTAAGTGACGAGTCAAGTCGTGCTGTATTATCTGCTATAGCTTCTATAGTTGACATATGTATAAAGACCCCAACTATACGGGCGTCTCAGTCTCTCAGAACACTACCTCCGTGAACAAAGTCAAATTGCATTCGTGTGACGTCAGCACAGGTAGGGATCCTACACCAATAAAAACACTAGCTGATATAGATTAGCTGAAATTAACGAATTTCTATTGGTGTAGAAGCCCTACCTGTGCTGACAGTTTACGTTACACAAATATCCAGGTCTGGTGTCAGAGTTTTCTGGTCGCACCTGATCAATTTCAGGGCCTCCAGCATGACCTAACCACTTTTTTAGACAGCCGGGACCGACAACGTAACGTGTCCATCTGAGACACGGGAGAGGCCCGAGATATACCTTATATACCTTATATACCTCCTTCTTCATCCATTACCCACATCTGTGGGATCGATGGCGTCATTACACAATAAAAACAACACTTTCATACTCAAGTCAAGATCAAGATGGCAGAAAGTGACTAAGTAGTTAAAATTTGAGTCAGATCATCACTCATGTATTCACGCACTTCATAGTAGGCTCTGACTCTCATAAATCCGGTCACCACTCTCTCAAAATCACGCAAATCCAACTGCTTCACTCCTGCAGGCAGTCTATTGAAGTAGCGTAATGCTGCACTCCCATAACACACCTGCGACCTCTGAAGACGTACCCTCGGGATGTCAAGCAGCTCTCGATGCCTAGTGTTGTGATGGTGCACATCATTCCGAGTCAACAAACCATGCTGATTCTTCTTGACATGCAGCAGGCAGAGAAGAAGGAAGTGGCTGACAACTGTCATAATACCCAGTCTTACAAAAAGGGGCTTGCAGTGTGCTCGATGTTCACTAGCAGTTATAATCCGTGCAGCCCGTTTCTGCAGCTTAAGTACTTCCACCACCCTTGCTGAATGACCCCACATGAGCAGACCATAGGAGATATGGCAGTGGAAAAGTGCATGGTAAGTCATTACCAGATATGCCTCTG
The DNA here is from genome assembly GCF_014356525.2 of Nilaparvata lugens. Lineage (NCBI taxonomy): Eukaryota > Metazoa > Arthropoda > Insecta > Hemiptera > Delphacidae > Nilaparvata > Nilaparvata lugens. The sequence goes on from NC_052509.1 coordinate 50,903,534, forward strand.
TCACATGTCCCCTCAGCTTCAGCAACAAGAAACAAATTCGCGACAGCCTCCTGGTCACTTGTTGGATGTGGCTAGCCCAGTTCAGTTTTGAGTCCAATACAAACCCTAACAGCTTTACAGGGTCCTGTTCAGCTGGCAGGCTGCGAGACAAACTGCAGATTATGTTTTGTGTCTTGTTCTCATTCAACTGAAAGCGATTTGCCTGGAACCATGAGGTTGAAGATTGGAGATGCTCTGCTGACAGTTCTAGCACATGCTGTAGGTCCACTCCAGATGACAATAAGGACGTATCATCAGCAAATAGCAGAGTCGAGCCGTTGTTGTCCAAGTCATTTATCATTATGATAAACAGGATTGGTCCCAGTATTGAACCCTGTGGCACTCCAAAATTCACAGGAAGTGGGCTGGAAGAAGCTCCTCCAAGAGACACCACTTGTGCCCTCCCAGTCAGTTAGATAAATATCTTGTCCGGGTTAGCATCTAATCAACTGGACCACGACATCTCCTGAAGACTGCAGATGCTCCGCTGACATCTCCCAACACCTGCTGAAGGTCAATGCCAGATGACAGCAAAGAGGAGAGTTGAGCCATTGTTGTTGTCAAGGTCATTGATCATTATGATAAACAGGATCGGCCCCAGTATTGAACCCTCAGTTACCCCAAAATTCACAGGGAGTGGACAGGAAGCAGCTCCTCCCAATGAGGGAGAACCTGTGTTCTCCCAGTTAGGTATGACTAAGATTTTCAGAGCCCATAATAACGAAGCTTCTTGATCACTATGTGGTGTGGTTAGTACAGTCGAAAGCTCTGCTCAAATCACACAAGACCAGTGCCAGGGACTCACCTCAAGCACTGAATCAATCCGCTGAGTCACTCGATTTACTGCATCAACAGTTGACCTCTTTCACCAAACTGCATACTTGAGAAAAGGTTATTTATCCCAAAGAACGGACAAACTTCCTCAGGACAAGGCGGAGTGATGGGGTGGAAGAAAGACAGACGAGCCAGCACTGGTGGAACTTGTGCAGCCAGGAGTTCAACTGGATCACCATCAACTATAGGCAGATCACTCACAATACTGTTCAACGAATCAAAAAAATTGTTCAATACATCAGGACTTTCAAAATCAAGCTGTCTTCTCGCCAAGGACCGATGTGAGTTAATGACATTTCATGCTGCCTTACAGCGATTTTGTGTACCTATTCTCGATCCTCGCATCCGTTGCCAGCTTCCTAGCCTGCTCAATATGTTTCTTAACATGGATTTCGCACGTTGGTATCTCTCCAGGTCACGATCATTGCCACCTTCATACCTATCCTTAAAAGCAAGCATAAGTCTCTTCAGCGTGGCTAAGATCATCATTGTACCACTCTTAATGACTTACGGCTCTGTATTTTCTTTATTAGATAGGGTGTTTGATTGAAGTATAATAGCGTTGAAGACGCCAGCCGAATAGTTCTTCAAACTGATTCATTAAACCAACAGCAATTTTTGTTTAGTAACACAAATGAACTGGTATAAGTGCATATATTGGTTCAGGCCATTATCAACTTTTCCCTACCTGTTTAATGTCTGATAATATAGAACCATTTCGGTTTATATTCCTAATACCACAGAAAAAAGAATAAGTCTTCTCTCCTCCGTATTCCTACTTTTTCTCTAAACATACTAACACAATGATCTGTAATATACAGTATAAAGATAGGAAGAGTAAAGAATAATATCGATGTTATAAGTTAGCTCTCTATCTCAGTATGTACTCTATTCCCTATTATTGTTATATTTCAGGCAAAAGACGTGAAAGTTTCTGAAACTGATTTCAACATGGATTTCGTTTCAAGGATGATCCCCAAGTTGGATTGGAGAACTTTGTGGACGGCTGCTGATGAAGTAAGTCAATTAACAACATAGATTAATAAGCAGTGCTTATTAAACTAATCTTGTAATATTGTGTCGATTGCTGAGTATCTAGAGGTAATCCGCCTTATCATTAGACTTGAAGGTCACTGAGATTAGCCAGGTGCACTCTCAAGAGTTATAACTAGGAAAAATTACATTGTAAATTGTAATAAATCACAATAAAAAATTATCAAAAGTACCCTTTATTTTATTGCTATTTTAAACACTACTAGTTTCAACTCTTCAAGAGCCAGTGTTAAAACTTAGACCAGTTATAGAATAGACACGGCTCATTGTATATTCATACTGAAAGTCGATGAAACCAACATCTTCTGCTAAATCCACCCGTCTTGACGTCACAACAGTGACGTCACGCATCGTATAGAAATTTTAGCAAACTTTTTGAGTTTGTTGTGTAAGTGTTTGTGGTGTTTAACTTACATTGTTGCTAAACAATGCATTGCCGTTAAACATAGCTTGTTTTCTATAGCAGATTGTTATATATTTATGTAATTATTATTTATGAAAATGGTAATCTCCTGCGCAGCATATAATTGCACTGAATTTTTTAGGAAAAAAAGTGGAATATCTTTTCATGCGTAAGTTGAAATTTATACACATAAATATTGTAAGTTGTAACTGTAATATTATCCTTGGCTATGATGTAAGTGAACTCATTGCAGCATGACAATAAATTAGTTTTGTAGGCTACCGTACCTTATTATTTTCAAAACACATTATAACTTTGAAGCCGATATCACATAACACATTATAACTTAACCGATATCGTTTTTGCCCGTAGCTGGAAATAATCTAAAAACACCTTGAATCTGAAATAGACACAATCTGAAAGTTTTCCATACGATGCGTGACGTCACTTTTGTGACGTCAAGATGGGTGGATTTGGAAGTAGATGTAGACTTCCCAGCGTGTCTATTCTATAACTTGTCTAAGTGTTAAAAAAACAAATGAACAACATTTAGGGCTGGTTTTCGAGCTCGGGATTTGGCTAAGTTTTAGACTTTGAACAGCTGGAGTCAGAAAATTGGCTTTCCGAAACGGGGCGTAGTCGTAGTATAGTCATTGTCATAGTAACGTTTGAATTAAATTCGAAACATTAGAAAATTGAACACGAAATAAAATAAAGAGAAAATAGTGTTTCAGCTATGTTGGATTATTTAGGAATGTTTAATTTTGTCAAGGAAAAACGTTTTCAATAATTATAGAAATGAGAAAATAAAAACTGCGACTACGCCCCGTTTTGGAAAGCCAATTTTCTGACTCCAGCTCTTCATAGTCTTCATAGTATATAACTTAGCCAAATCCCGAGCTCGGAAACCGGTCCTTAGAGTTGGAACTAGTAATGTTGCAATAATATAAAACGTTCTTTTTATAATTTTTATTGTGTTTTAATAATCAGCCATAAAAAGAAGAGTGAATATAATATATACAAACCTGAACAATGAATGAAACCATAAAATCTGGTTTAAAGTTTTGACTCTAATGTTTACCATCACAAAAAACAGAATGTCGGATAATGTGTGTATAAAATATCAGAAATAGCTCCTGTAATATTGCACACACCTCTAGTTATTTGACATACGTTTATTTCACTACAGTGTATCTCTAATAAGAATCATTCATATCAGCAATGTATACTAGTAGTTCTGTGGTTAACAGTAGACCTCACGCAGTTTTCTCATCAACAAGTATCTGACCTGTTCTAGTTCCAGCGGTACCAGTCTCAGTTGGACTGTTTATAACTTGGTTCAGCGTTGCCAACGCCGCGGCATACATCGTATAACATGAACCTTATAGAAATAGACACCTCCAGACATCTGTGTAATGCATGCAATGAATAATCCACTTGTCAGCTGATTGATTATGAATAATTCTATAGTCTGATTAATAATCCTATCTTCAGAGTAGATTATATATATATATATATATAGTGATATCAGAGTATGGAGGAAATTCCTTTTCCTTTGATATTATCCTTAAAATGAAAAAATTCAAAAAACCTTGTGTATACTTCGACGCGCAGTTAAGAAAGGAATATTCCTGCCAAATCTCATAGAATTCTATCAACGCGTTTGGCCGTAAATGCGTTACATACATAGTTAAAACATAGACCTCACTACGTTCGGTGAACTTCTTTTCATCCCCACTGAAAGATTATTCATTTCCAAATGTATCATATTTAATCTATTTGATAGTTATTCTGACTTGTGAATAACAATTAACAATCAATAATATTGTGCTTTTTTCCAGCTGGGGCATGTTGGAGAACTACCTCAAGCCCTGATAGAAGATTACGAAAACAATGAAGATTTCCTAAAGAAAGTCCATCATGTATTACTTGAGGTAAGTTATGCATGATTGATCACCTAGGTGTTAAGTGATATTTCAGGACTAAATCGACAAGACCTTAGCTTTGTTATTAATCATGGATGATCCGGAGTAGCTGTAGCTCAAAGTTAGTAGACAGACATTGGTTACCTACTAACATTGGCTGTAGCTATGTATCATTGATAAAGTTGCTATCATCTTCTTCTCCTCAGCCTTTTCCCACTCAGGTCAGGAGTCACGGTTGTGATCTTCATTTGGTGTTAGTCCCTTCTCTGCAATACAATTTCCCATTTCTTCCTAAGTCTTCCCCTCTTCCTAGTGCCTTCGACATCTAAGTGGTCGATCTTTTTTCCCACATAATCGTCCTCTCTTGTACCTCGTCATGTCCGTACCACTGCAGTCTTTTTTCTTGTATTTTCTTTGATATTTCTGTAACCTTCATTCTGTTTCTTATCAATCCATATCGGATTCTATCCTTTCTAGTTACACCGAAACTTCACCTCAGCATATTCATTTCAGTGACCTCCAGTCTGTGTTCATGGGCCTTTTTAACTACCCAGTATGACGTACAGAGCACGTCAACGCGGGTCGCACGACTGTTTTATACATTTTTCCCCTCAAGTTTTTCATTCAATGATAAAGTTGTTATTTTCATCATTATTTATTTTGGAGTTCCAATTAAGGGCCGGTTTCCGAGCTCGGGATTTGACCAAGTTCTAGACTATAAACAGCTGGAGTCAGAAAATTGGCTTTCCGAAACATGGTTTAGTCGTAGTCGTTGTTTGAATAATTTCGAAAAACTAGAAAATTGAACACAAAATAAAATAAAGAGAAAATAGTGTAAAGTTTCAGCTATTTTGAAATATTTAGGAATGTTTATTTTTGTCAAGGAAAAACGTTTCCAATTACAGAAATGAGAAAATAAATATTGTTTTAAAAAATGCGACTACGCCCTGTTTAGGAAAGCCAATTTTCTGACTACAGCTGTTTAAAGTCTAGAACTTAGATAAATCCCGAGCTCGGAAACCGGCCCTAAAATTTTTAATACAAAATAGTCTAATTTGAATATAGCCATATTTCTGCAAGTAAACTCGTTGCCGAGTAAAATTATTAGGCATTGCTTTCTTTTAAAAAATGTTTCTAACAAATCCAGTCATTAGAATTAGTGTTTCATAATACTCAATAATTATTGTAGAAATTTTGCGGGCACTTTTAACTTTATATCTAATCAAATAATTTTTGCAGTAATATTTGTTCTCAAGAAATACGATGCAGGTTCATAAAATAAGTGTACTGAGCCTCTCACTGTAGAAGGAATTTGTTTTTTCAAGTTCGGCTACTCAGACAGGTAGATTCCTCCCCTAAAGAAGACAATTGTTTACCATCTATTTTATTTCTTGATTTTCAAATTTTCTTAGCTTTCTTTGATTGATCTTGCCTAGTTAGCTACAACAGTTGAAGAAACATGTGAATTCTGAAAATCCTACAAAAAAACAATGTTTTCTTTTTTCTTACAAGAGAGTTTCTTTGGATTGAAGAGAAAATAATTTACCTAGCTTGTGTTCTTCATTTTTCAGATTGATGTCATAAACGGTGACCTAGTGTGTCCTGAATCAGGGAGGAAGTTTCCAATTACATCAGGAATCCCAAATATGTTATTAAATGAGGATGAAGTGTAATATAAGCTTGAAAAGAAATGTGGTTCAGTTTTTAAGATTGGATTCTTATGATTAACTGTGTTGTCATTCCAGTTTTGGAGCATTTGAACAGTAACAAGTGCGATTCTTATTTTATTTCTGTCGTTACAACGAAAAGTTATTTCACAGATTTATCAAACATACTACATCTTGTTGAATGTAGATCAGAGGTGCTCATTTACATTGATAAGATGAAATGTTTTTGTTGAATTTTTCTGTCTATTCAGGTGAGAATGTGTAAGATACACTGTTCATTTTCGTTTTAACTTTCAATACAATAATAGAAGTTGAATTCTTATTATTAAATTGAAATTTTTACGCTTTCAACTTCTTGAAGATTTAGAAATGTAAAACTTTCAATTTATTGAACGTTCTCCATTGCCAATTTTACAAATTGAATGGTTACAATTTGATTTTTTGTTTTTGAATTTATTAAAAATACGTTTTTAAAATTCATATTATTGTGTTCTTGTTTCTTAATTTGCTACCTAGTACTGGAGTTGATATTGTTTTAGTAGTTGAAGTTGGAATGGTTAGTTAATTGTGGTAGTTTGATTCATTATGGATATTGGATATCTATATTGAATATAGATATCCAATATCCACATATTGAATCAGAATATCATCATTATGTATTATTGGAGAAGCCCAGTGGGCAGCATCATTCCAACTTCAAACTGCTAACGATCTTGGGTTCGACTCCCATTCTGTCTGGCATTGCTAGTATCATCCCTCACTCCATTTCTCTCACGCTCAAGCCATTGACATAACCAACTGGAATCTGTACCGTAGTTATTGTTTGAAAACAGATTATTTTAATTATGAATCATATTATCGATCATTATTATTCAAGAGGGTGCAGCAAAGAAACTTATCGTAGGCTACTTATTTGATTGTTAAGAAAAACAAAATAAATATGAATATTGTTTCAGTTATATTTCTGTTTGATAACCGTAAATCCCAAGTTTTTACTTTCCTTGCTCTATTACCATAGGTACGGTAAGGAAAGTATTGCTTTCCGAAAAAAATTAAGATATCCCAATTTCTAAATTTCTATACGTTTCAAGGTCCCCTGAGTCCAAAAAAGTGGTTTTTGGGTATTGGTCTGTGTGTGTGTATGAGTGTCTGTGTACACGATATCTCATCTCCCAATTAACGGAATGACTTGAAATTTGGAACGTAAGGTCTTTACAATATAAGGATTAGACACGAACAATTTCGATCAAATGCGATTCAAGATGGCGGCTAAAATGGCGAAAATGTTGTCAAAAAAAGGGGTTTTCGCGATTTTCTCAAAAACGGCTCCAACGATTTTGATTAAAGTTATACCTGAAATAGTCATCGATAAGCTCTATCAACTGCAATAAGTCCCATATCTGTAAAAATTTCAGGAGATCCGCCCCATCTATGCAAAGTTTGATTTTAGATTCTCAATTATCAGGCTTCATATACAATTTAAACAAAAAAAAATCGAGTGGAATAGATTGAGCATGAGAATCTCTACAATTAATGTCTAGTAACATTTTCACCTAAAATTAAAAATAAGCTCGAAATTCGAGAAAATGTGATTATCCAATTGCAAACTGTTGGCAACTGTTGATTCTATTAAATGATTCACTACGAAGAGATAGCAGACCTCGTGTGTCTCCAGCGTTATTGCCCTGTCACCAGCTGGCTCAAATCTTTGAATAGTAGACTTGAGATGCGCGGGAACACTAGCGTCAGGTGATCAATTTTCATAACGGCAAGGAAAGTTGTGTGAGTGCGCCAAACCAGATTTTTTCATGTTGTTTTCAAAATAACATTGGTAGGCCTATCGGTTGAATAGCGAACCCAAGTTTTAGTGGTTGCTTTGAAGTACGTTTCAACACTTTGCATCAGATCAAGTAGTATGTTGTAAATGGCGTCTCGAATGTTGTTCTTGATTTAGGCTACTAAGGTTACATTCTTACATAAACCAAGGATTTAAAATAATACCAATCATAAAGAATCTGGAGGCAGAGCCATCCATGGGAAATCGCCTCTAAAGGTGCAATTCTTTAGCAACGACTCGAGACGTGTGGTTAGAGCCACCGCTAGTAACCTATAAATTCATTAGATTCGATGACTTATTGGATTTTTATGTTGTAAGAAGGATATGATGGCAGTTGAATTATAAGTGTTGGCTACTATACTGCTTTTACTATTCACATCTAATGAATATTTTTTTCTCTAGTCGCGGCGGCTCTAACCACCCGTCTTGAGACGCCGCTAAGGAATTGCATAAGAGAGAAGCAATTTGCTCATCATACAATCAACTCCAACTTTTTTATGGAATATCGGGGACCGAGCTTCGCTCTGGAGTACAAAAGCATAAAACATTTATTACGAGATTAATTCCCAGAGGAATGCAAAAATTTCCCACACAAAGGCCCAGTTGCACAAAAGCCGGTTAAATTTTAATCCTGATTAACTTCACGTGAACCAAATCAGAGAAGGCCATTTCAAAAATGATCTACTGGAATTAATCAGGATTGAAAATAACCCGGCTTTTTTGCAACCGGCACTAAATACCTGATTGAATGATTACAAAAGTTCAACAAGAGTCATAATTTTGACACAGTCCAACACACACGAGCTCGCTCACTCACTTCCATCACCAACAGACGACGAAATAATTATTATCAGATGTTTTTCCAAGGATGATTAATAATTATCCTTTTAATGTCCTTCAGCGAGTTTTTTCAGGTATGAGACCTAGTGCAATCGAATCTTTATATTATAAACTTACTATGTTCTCAATTTCGTGAGAATCGTTGGAGCTGTTTTCGAGATCCCGTGAAAGACAAACTTATAAACAGAAGTTGCTCGTTTATTAGTATAGGATATGATGAAACATTATTTTATGTAGTGATTTGACAAATCCATAATCCCTTTCAAAGGAGGTCACTGTATGTAATGATTCCATACTTCGATTTTGCTGAATACGTCCATGGCATTCATTTTTCTGAGGCTACAAGGAGAATTAGTAACAATAAAGTGAGAGCAACTGCGTGTTAGGCCATACTCCGCACAATTGATTGCCTCACTCTTGTGACAGATTTTGAAAATGGAAGCATTGTCTATCATTTATCTATCTACCTTGATGGAAGCCATCTATCTGTAGTGAGATTCACGTTATAAAGTCAGAGGAAATGATAGGAAAGCATTGTTTGTTTCTTCCTTTTCCAACGCCTTCCAGAGTGATTCAGGTAAATCTCATCTTATATAAATGGTTGATTCTTGTCAATAATGACCAATCTCAAATATATTTTATTCCCCAAGAAAACTTGAGATTACTAAGAGATGAAATATTTTGACAATGTAGTTCATAATATTTCTTCATAGTATATAAAAAATTTGATAACGGTGTAGGGTGAAGAGTTGAAAAAGGATAGATCTATCTGCTTTGTCTAAAGATGGAAATTAATGAGAAATTGAATTTGTTCAACTTCGGATGTTTGTTTGATAATTATTATGCCTTGTCTAATTTCAGATAAGGATAACAAGTCCATGTTAATCTGACTTTATAACATGACTCTCACTATAGGTAGAAAAATCCCAGTGGAGTACAAACATCTTTAGAGAAAGAAAATATCTAGACTCATGGAAAAGACATATTTACTAACTTAAATCATTAATCGACAACTTAATTACAAATCACATTTAAACCATATACACCAACATAAGTTGGTATTTCAATGAGTAACTGAATTCAGAGGTTCAGCTCTGAGTGAACTCAAGTCAAGGCGTGAATCAATTGCATCATCCATCTCTCCAATTATGGCTCTGAAAATGAGAAATGGGAACAATATTATTTTTTGTTGAGTTCACAAGTTAGCAAGTAATATAATGTTGATAATAGTAACTACTCAGTAAGCCTAGATACTAAGTATATCAGATTTTCAATCGGATTTTTATGAGGTAGCCTACTTAATTTGATCAAATATTCTCAATTCCCGAAAGTGAAAGAATGGTAAAATATTAGGTAGCTCTGGCCTGTAATTTGATGACATGAACAACTAAGTATAACTTAGAGAAACAATAGCATAAGTAGATATCCCATGGAAAGGACGTTAATGTCGCAACTTTTATGTCGCAACTTGTTATCTCAAGCTGATAGTTCACGTAGTTCTTCCCTGCGAAGCTTTATGACGCTGGTAGTCTCTCATATTGTGCCATTCATACACTCTTACCCGGTCAAAACAGTAAAAATCGACAGTAATCAGCTTGAGATAACAGTAAAAGTTGCGACATAAACGCCCTATACCATGGGACATCTACTTACGCTGTTGTTTCTCTATGGTATAACTTCTTCACACTCAATACTGCTTAAAGCTCTCAGAATATTCATTTATTAATTCATAGACAATAGATAAATGACAGGTGTAAACAACAGGCATTCGCCCAAAACTGCTTTCAACCTTCATTTAAAATGAACTGTCAAGAGATTATGTAGAGTTCATGATTTGATCTACACACAATTTCAAGTCCAAAAAATGTACAAACTAGAATTTTGAATTTATCTGATCAATTTACTTCTCAACACAAAACCGAACAAGAAACTTCTATCACAATTTTATATTAAAATTTCACAACACAACACTGCTGTTTGCTGAGCTCGCTAATTAGAATGGATCTTTTTATTTTACCTGTTTCAGAATAAAATAATACTTATAATTTACGAGTATTGTATTACTCATAATAAAAAATCTCAATATAAACTGATTAAATTAGAAACAAACAAATGTTCAAAAAGGAATAAAAATAAATTGTGTTTGGAACATAAAAGTCTACTGAATATCAGAAACTATGTGTTGAAAGAATAAGATGTTGATATTGTCAATACCACTTTAATTTATTCAAAAATTAATTCATATTACAGGACCAGGTTTCATGGTTAACCTAAAATTGAATTTCCTGTTCCTTCAAAAATAACAAACACATTAGTTCAGCTGAAGATGTGGAAGGTGTTATACCATGAAACCTGGTTCTATAATATGAATTATTTTTTGAATAAATTAAAGTGGTATTGACAATATCAACATATTCTTTCAATTTTGGAGAAATACTACATCTCATACCATACAATCAAATTTTTAGAAACTATGTGCCTTGTCGACATGACTAGTATAGATATACTGTGAATTATGGCTGCTTTATTTAAAAACTGTGTCAATCATATCATAAACTGGTTAATATATTTTGTAAGTAGAAATTACACTTTACTTACTGTGACCCGTTTATCGTCATCTTATGTGGCTTCTTCAGACTTATTGTATACACAAAGTATATCAACCATATTCTACAGTAAAAATAAAAAACGGATCCTCAACATCTAAGTCATATCCTCTACTTACACAATAATTGGGTCTTTTCACAGATATTCATTATACAATCATCTATATAAAAAATAAAAATCGAGCCTCAAATGTTCACATGCAATAACTTTTGGGTGCACCGAATTTGATAATTTTTTTCAGTTGTGTTCGTTATGTTCAGGACCAGGTTTATGGCCTATCAAATTTATAATCCGACTTCAGGACTCTTTCCTACGGTCCTTAAAAGTTTACATGTAATTCTTATGGGAGAAGATTTGTGAGCTGGCCACACACAGAAATAGAAATCAGCTGTTATAATCATTGCGTCATACAACAGCCGTCGGTAGATAGTAGACAAGAGTGTGAGCTGCTCCATAACCGCCCATGTATTTTACTTTCCTTGCCCTATTACCATAGGTAAGGAAAGTATTGCTTTCCGAAAAAAATTAAGGTACCCCAATTTCTAAATTTCTATACGTTTCAAGGTCTCCTGAGTTCAGAAAAGTAGTTTTTGGGTATTGGTCTGTATGTGTGTGTGTGTGTGTGTGTGTGTGTGTGTTTGTGTGTGTGTGTGTGTGTGTGTATGAGTGTATGTGCGTTTGTGTACACAATATCTCATCTCCCAATCAACGAAATGACTTGAAATTTGGAACTTAAGGTCCTCACACTATAAGGATCCGACACGAACAATTTCGATCAAATGAAATTCAAGATGGCGGCTAAAATGGCGAAAATGTTGCCAAAAACAGGATTTTTCGCGATTTTTTCGAAAATGGCTCCAACGATTTTGATCAAATTTATTATACCTAAAATAGTCATTGATAAGCTATATCAACTGCCACAAGTCACATATCTGTAAAAATTTCCGGAGCTTTGCCCCATCTATGCAAAGTTCTATTTTAGATTCCAAATTATCAGGCTTCAGATACAATTCAAACAAAAAAATCAAAACCTAAAATTCAAAATAAGCTCGAAATTCGAGAAAATGTTATTATTTCAATTGCAAACTGTTGGCAACTGTTGATTATATTAAATAATCATACACTACGAAGAGATAGTAGACTTCGTGTGTCTCCAGCGTTATTGTCCTGTCACCAGCTGGCTTGGATCTTTGCATAGTAGACTTGAGATGCGCGTGAACACTAACGTCAGGTGATAAATTTCCACGGCAAGGAAAGTTGTGTGAGTGCGCCACACCAGATTTTCATTCTAAACTCCCCGACTAAAAACAAAATGACTGTTCTGTGTGTAACCATCTAGCATTGCGGCCTCAGGTTAAAGACTTACATGCTCTAAAGACATTTCTTTGTTTCGAATAATTGTGCTGTGTTTGATGTTCAGAATTAATTGATTTTTAGTAAATTATTTATTTTAATATATTCCTCAGGTGTGCATCTAGCTAAAGTTTGTCATGAGATGCATTAACTATTTGGCGGTACGAAGTTCGCCGGGCCAGCTAGTAATTTATAATTCCACATAATATCACACAATAATTTTCTCTTCGCAGACTATTGTTCTAAGAATCTAACTCAAGAATCTTGAAGGTGTGATACAATAAAAACAGGGCTGAAATTACTGGGATTATAAGGCTCGTTTCTTGGTTTCAACATTACAACAGCTCTAGACTTCCTCCATAATTTTGGATAAGTGCACATTCACATTTCACACAGCAGTTCATGAACCTGACCATCTATTCAAGTCTCGCAGGGTTAATCGATTCTGACCTTGAATAACCTGAACAATAAAATGTGTAGGGGTACTCACACATTGTCGCCTCGAATGATGTGAAGGCCCAAAACTACCTGTTCCACGCCTTGAGTCATGCTGTAGACCCTTTCATGACTGTCATCCAGAATCAAATTGATGGTTTGGTCAAACCCTTTCAACGTCCCCTGAAATATCAAAAATATTAATGAAAGTTCAATTACACAGTTCAAGATGGAACCGAAAAGAATAATATCCATGCAACATCAAAAAGTGAAACGAGGCTATCTATCTGTACATAGTGTAAAAATACGACTGAGCCACTGTCAATATTGTAGAACCATTCCATAATGAAATAAAAACACACATATGTTGTCAAATTCTACACAGTTTTATTTAGCTGACAGCTTGAAAATGTGACCTGTGTGATCATGAAACCATGGTCCCGTACCAAATAAAACTGTGTAAAAATTGACAACATATGTGTGTTTTTATTTCATTAGTGTAAAAATACTTTCGTATGGCTTTTTGTTGGTGGGGAGTACCTCGCAGGAAGGTCTCAGCAGCCTCAATATAATGTGTTTTGATTGAATTCCAGAGAAAATGAGACTGTGTGGGAGCTAAAGAATGTTTTTATCAAAATTGACAAAGATATTGGTTGAGGTATGTCCATATTCCATTGAGCAGTGCTACAATGCATTCACAAACTCCAGTCCTGAACTTGACATGCTATAGGCTAATAATAATATAATTATCATCTTCAGCCAGAATCGACAAAATTACGCGACCTAGGTAAATAAAACCGTCAGGTCATATCTGGGACCGAATCAGGAACTGGGAGTAAGCTCTGACCTGTGAGAACGGTATTGCTTCACAAAATAAGTTGAAAATAAAAGTAGATTCACAATATTAAAGGATCGAATAATGATCAAATATTGATTTAACATTGATTCTCAATATTATAAGATTTAAGGAATTGAAAGAATTGACAGATTTTGATTGGCAGCAGGCAGTTCATAAAAACATAATTTACAAGTATTTTAATAAAAGGTGTTTTTGTTTTTGCTGCAGATCTATACTGAGTCCTTACTGGTTATGAATCATAGAGAGAACATGAGTACTTTCTCTATTCCTATTCTTTGATAAAATAATGTACAGTAGGAGTAGATAATTATTAAACTATACATTATAAACTTGGAAGACACAATAGTAACAATTTATTGAGATTCATATTACTGGCGAAGACACCAAAAGGAAGAATTCTAGAAATAGAAATAGCACTATTTTGAAATTTCATAAACTAATTTGTATATAGATATAATTTGATTATTTATAACTATACAAATAACTAGATCAAATTCAAATATGCATTTTGATAGAAGCAAGTGCTTCGAAGACAGTATAATATATTTAGCATATTTACCACGAAATTTCTTCCGTCCGAAGTAACAATTGATACAGTGTCTGTAAAAATGTTAAGGAAAGCGGATTTTATTCTTATAAAACAAACTCGAATTTTAATGTAAATTTAGAAACTATAGAAACTAAAATTTTAATGTGAATGTAGAAGCAGTTGCCAGTCTCACATCGCACTGACCCGATCAATCCCTGCCGAAAACCGAGGCTAGGAAAAGTTATGTGTTGAGTCGATGCGGAAATCGTATTGACATCCTATAGCTAGGGAATCCCATCTTCAGGGTGTGTGCACACAAAAGTTGTCAGCGATCAGATCGGTCTTAAGGTGCAATTCCTTAGTAGCGCTGCTAGAACGCCTCTAAGGAACTGCACCTTCAGGAGGATAAAGATATTCGTATAATATATAAATGGTTATATTCTTTCAAGACCGCTGGTACACGAAAGCTTTACCACCCTTTGTGTGCACATACCATTATGGAATTTTGAATTTGAATTAAGACTACACGAAGACATATAATCTCAACATTTCTGATCTACAAGATCTCATTTTTACTCTGCTCAAGATAAAAATATATCTAATGTTTTTCTAAAACATTTATGTACTATCGTAACAGAGAAAGAAAACGAAATCACATGTTCATTTGAACTGTAGTATAGCCTTGTATATTGCGGTATGAGTGACAAGGTCCTGAGGAAAGTGACAAGTTACTGAGAGGAGGTGCCACCTCAAAATTGAAGGGTGTGATTAATTTGACCAGTGCGGCCACTCAGTTTGGTTTCAGAAAAAACAGATCAACCATTGATGCAATTGATTTTTTGGTCCGTAGAGGGGGGTCCTATCTGGGGGGTCGCAGACTGGCGGTGCTGGCCAATGTTATTCTTTCACAGATTAGAGACTGTCATGACTGTGGAGTGCCCCAGGGCTCTTTCTTGGGTCCTCTGCTTTTTCTGATTGCAGTGAATGACGTTGCATGTGTGGATAACAGAGCGACTGTCTGCTAAGCTGATGACACGACATTCTATGACATGGGCTGCAGTGCTGAGAAGCTGAGGACGGCTATGCTTGAGACCAGGGTGTTTGCAACAAACCTTTTCCTCCTCAATGAGCAGAAAACGCAAACTATTATATTCAGCCTTAGGAATGGAGAGGAATACGAGTCTGCTCCGGTGAAGCTGCTTGGCTTGATCCTGGACAGGAAGTTGTCGTGGAGTTGCCATATAGAGTCTGTTTGCGGTAGGCTAAGCAGGGTGGTTTTCTTGTTGAGAAGGCTGAGAGCTAGTGTTCCCATGGACACCTTAGAGTGTGCTACTTCGTTTTCTTTCAGAGCATCATTTTGTATGGCCTGGCTCTTTGGGATGGAGCTGCTGATGTTGGACTTGAGCTGTGCATGCAGAAGAGAGCCTTGCGGGTCATCTGTGACAGACTGGCTCATTGTCGTCCTCTCTTTGTTAGAGAGAGGATACTTACGGTATTTGCACTTTATATTTTTCATACGCTTTGCAGGACACATGCGAATGTGGATTAATTTATCTTACCACCAGGCAGAGTTTTCATGCCTATAATACAAGGGGTAGCCATAGATTGGATGTACCGTACCAGAGGCTGAGCAGGACGCGAACTGGCCTTCTCCACCTGTCTGTGAGACTTTTCATTAAGCTACCAATAGCAGCAAGAGACCTGTCGACCAGGCAATTTCAGGGCGCGCTGTGGAGATTGCTGGTACCTTTAATACCTTCAGCTTCATCCATTACCCACAATTGTGGGATCGATGGCGTCAAAAAATCAAAACACATGAAAAAAAACTGTAACAGTTCAGATGGCAGTGATCCAGTGCTCACGCTCTCAATAAAAAATCAAATTACCACCCTTAAATTCGTTTACACTGTAATATGCCTTTGCACACAGTAGCTTCCGGACGGTTCTCCTGAAGGCGGCCTCCTCCAATTGCTTCACACTATTAGGCACCTTGTTGTGGAATTTCAGGGCTGAAATCTTGTAACTGGCCTGTGATCGGTGGAGGCGTCTCCTGGGGATATCCAACTGCGCCTGGTGTTGTGGCGGTGGATGTCACTACGGGCAGCTAGAGTATGCTGTATCTTCTTGACATACACCAAGCACAGGAGGATGTAATGGCTGAAGACAGTCAGTACACCAAGGCGAGCAAAGATGGGCTTACAGTGGGCAAGATGGTCGCTGCCTGTTATAATTCTTAAAGCTCTCTTTTGCAGCCTCAGGACATCAGCAGCCCCTGTCGAATGACCCCACAGGAGCAATCCATAAGTGATGTGGCAATGGAAGAGAGCGTGATACATCATTAAGAGATACCTCTCTGTCACCAGGCCCCCTCATCCTGAGCAGCAGGAAGCAAATGCGGGAGAGTCGGCTGGTTACCTGCTGTAAATGACTGTTCCAGCTGAGTTTGCAATCCAAGACAAAACCCAGCAGCTTTACTGGTCACGCAGTTCTCGTGACAAGCTGCAGATGATCCTTTGGGTCTTGTCCTCATTCAGCTGGAATCGATTAGCGAGGAACCATGAAGTGGCAGATCGAAGATGCTCCGCAGACGCCTCAAAAATCCGCTCAAGCGCAGCACCCGATGACAGAAGTGATGCATCATCCGCAAACATCAGAGAAGAACCACTTTCGTCGAGGTCGTTTATCATGACAAGGAACAGTGTAGGCCCCAGCACCGATCCCTGAGGAACACCAAAAGCCACCGGAAGGGTCTGGGAGTTTGCACCACTGAGGGAGACAAGCTGAGTCCTTCCAGAAAGGTATGAGCCCAAGATGGAAAGGGCCGAGTCCCTTAGACCGTAGAAACGGAGTTTTCTAAGTAGAATGTGATGGTCCACATGTGGTGGAGAACCCATTGAGTTCTTAATTTTGGACAATACACTGGTGAGTTCGTATTTTTGACTTTCTGTTGTTGGGACTAGCTATTAGGTATTAGCTAACTTGCTTTTTCTTTCGTATTTTGACGATCACTAAAATACCAGATTACCACAGCGCTCTTTTTTGGCACCCTCTTGTTCATATTGCTTATGAACGACTTCTCAAGTAGTCATGCAGGTGACAGATGACTTGATTTCAAGAGGTGACACTGTGAAACAGGCAGGGGAAGAGGCAGCCAGACTCACAAAGAAAGGTAAATTTGGAAGGTTCTTTGCTAACAAGTTGAAATCAATGAGTTAAACCTAGCTTCCAGTTTGCTCATTGATAAGAAAACCAGCTGCATCGAATTCAGTAAAGCTACTAGGATTCTGGATGAGATTCAGAAGAAAACAAACTCCTGAGAGGCCACTCTTTTTACATGAAGAGAAAAAGAAATGAGGAATCTTTTTTTAAGTCTAAGAACTGCCTTAAGAATAACTATGCAGGTAATTTTACTGTTATTAAAAAATTTTGACATTGCCAATCTGGAAATCCCAGACCTTGGCAACGAGCCAAGTAGGTCTAATTAGTAAGTTAGTACCGTATTGAAACACTTTCAAATTTTAATTCTTCTCTCTTTATTTATACAATATAATTATCTTTTAATTACCGTTTTAAGATTAAAATTATTCAATATTTAAATTTAATAAAAATAATAACATGTGGTCTAATTCTAGTTGATTTATTGACTTAACCTAAGTTAGTACTTGATATGATAAAACTTTTTTGTATGTAAAGGATACGATTGACGTAGCTTTCAAGTCCAGAAGCCATAATCTCAAATGAATCTAGACTTGGAAAAGCAATACAAATCACATGAAAAAGTTTATAAAATATAACTTTTTTGGTTTCAACGGTTTTACAAAGAAACGACACAGCAACGTCCACAACAACCAACAATCAACCTAACCTCAATTCTCTCCAGTCGAGACACAAAATATCGATTAACGACACATTATCTCGATAACTTTAAATCGATAGACGCTAAATAATAAAAACATCGACATTCAAGATCGATTACTTATCAGCTGTTTCTGTGATTTATAGGTTATTTTATTTTGAAGTGTGAATTATTGCAGTATTTTTGTTTACCAATATAATTAGCTTAACTATTAAAATTGTGATAACTTGGAGTGGAGATTGAAGTATTATCGGAGAAATTAATTTTTTTCCAAATCCAAAGTCATAAGACTCTTCTAACTTTTAGCATCTATTAGTGAATAAGGCATTTTATTAGAATTTCAATTACCGGCAATTTCGATTACCGTAAGATTTTTGACATACTACCATTTTAGTAAAGGTACCGTAAATTAAATTAAAGAGGTTTTTAGATTAAGCCCATTAATTCTATAGATTCCAATTCAAACACATCTTGATAATAAGCTTATATTGATTGTTTTACCTGTTATTGAGCTACAATAATCAGATAAGCCATTAATGTTTTTGAGAACCCCTTTAAGCATGTAATCAATATTATCTACTTAATCTACTGTTAAGTTTTGGTATAAGCTACATCAAAAGAATCATGAATCATGAATTTACATACTGTTTATTTCTTTTGCAGTGATATTAAAACTTTTAGTCATGTAATCAATACAAATTTGATCTGACATTTTGCCACGTTTGCTGTAATGTTGTAATGTTAAATACTGAAAACTTGGTTTTAAATTTAATCCATTTTCATTCAATTGTAGGCTATTTATATTCTTTTCTATTAATGTAGACTTAACATAAAAATATGTTCTTATTTATGACTCCACGGTACGTAACTAGAATTAATTTAGTGATCAAAGGTATTAGTGATTTTTTAATGAATCTGTAAAATTAAAAAAAACGGTAACTGAGATGGGAGGTGAGATGTTTTATAATGTTTGGATATTTTATGTATAATAAGAGGTGTTTATGTAAGGTCCGCCACGGGAAAAGGATGCTTTTCTAACGGAAAACATTCATATTTTGAAGATTAAAAATAATTCATTGGCAGAAATACGTTTCTTCGGACATACAATATATTCTATAATTCTATGTTATTTATAACTAGCCTACGGTACTATTCTTCGCTCAAACTAGTATTTTTAGGCAGTCAGTACAACAGGATTTAGGTTAAAAGTTAATACTTCCAGTATCTATTTAATTATTTAGCGTGTATGGCATTTTTTTTTTTTTTAATTCTACACTGCTATAAGTGCACGTCAATGGTTGAAATGTACTGCCTGGGGACTGGCTACAGTGAAGTGGTTAGCCTCGCCCAGGTAGGCACGTCTCTCCCATTCAAAAATGATATGGTGCACTGTCTGCTCCATCGCCCCACAGTCACATAGTGACTGCATCTAGAGATTGCATCTCCCATGTTGGGTTCGAATTCTGTTAAGCGTCAAAACAATGAGGCCTAGTGTCTGAGAAATAGCTCTCCGGCATTCCTGGGGGCTCCTTCTCTCTCCTTCTTCTGGTCAGCGAGCACCTCTCTCTCTCCTAATTGCTCTGCGATTCTGACCGCTGGCCTTCTGGACTTCAGCTCCCTTCTATATAAATCTGATAGATAGGAAGTAGTTGATTGGAGCGAGTCCTTTTATAGACTCTTCAATGTTTGATTCCATTACGAACTGCTTGTTAAATAATCACTTTGAACAATTAATTACGACATAGCAGTCAGGTATGTCGTAATCAATTGTTCAAAGTGACCTTTTATAGAGCCAAAGGAGAGCTTGTGCTCTGAGAAGAGGAGGTGAGGGTATGCTGCTGAGCACTGAGAACCAGGAAACTGGAGTGGATCGTAAGGCTCCTGAAATTATGCGCATTGAATTGTTCAGTTGCACATCTACAAGGTTAGTGTGACAACTGTTGATCCAGGAAGAGCCGCAGTACTCAGCAACAGAAAACACCAGGCCCAGACTAGAGCACCTCAGAGTTGAGGAAGATGAGCCCCAAGTTGTGCCACATAGTTTCCGAAAGATGTTTCTTGTCTTGAACTGCATAGATTGAAGTCTGATACTTCCGTTTTTACAGTGCTAGGGCATAGCCTACATTCCGAACCGTAGTCTGCCAGGACAGCTAAGTCAGTTGTTAGTGTCTCCTCTCCAGTCTGAAGGTCATTACTCTGTGTAGCCAAAGCCAAATCATCTGCATATGCAAATACTCTAGACTTGACTCTAGGCAGGTCTGAGACATTAAGGTTAAGGCTGTGCAAAGGCTAAAAATGAACTTTCCACTGGTGATATTTTTCAAAGTTTTTCGATTTGTATATCATCAAGCTATCAAAATGAAAAAGTTTTCTCAGGAAAACATTTTTTTCCGATCATTACTTTTTGAGATATGAGCACCTAAAGTTTAAATTTTTGGGACAGAACATTTCAAGTTCGGTAAGAGATAAATCCATGAGATTTAGAAGATAGATTCTTCATGGTATTGTTGATCTAATAAAACAAAATTTTTCTGAAAATATCAATTTTTGAGAAAGTTTTTCAATTTACTTGAAATGACCAAAAATAACTCTTAGTTGAGTTATATGTTCTGTCCCAAAAATTTAAACTTTAGGCGCTCTTATCTCAAAAAGTAATGATCGGAAAAAAATGTTTTCCTGAGAAAACTTTTTCATTCTGATAGCTTGATGATTTACAAATAAAAAAACTTTGAAAAATATCACCAGTAGAAAGTTCATTTTTAGTCTTTGCACAGCCTTAAAAAGGAGAGGAGTCAGGACAGATCCTTGTGGCAGTCCATTGTCAAGCCTTTTTGTTAGACTCATCCCATGCCCAATCAAAACTTGGAATGATTTGTTTTCAGCATATTGTTGACAAGTCTTACTATATGTATACATGGAATAACCTGCAAAATTTTATTTATTAGAATAATAAAATTTTATATAATAGTACCAATACTAGAGTATTCAGTAACTTTAGTTATACATTTTGGATGACTTGCTTATTATTTAGTAGATATCATCAATACAACATTTTTCTTAGACTCAGGGTATTGTTAGAATTTGATACTTCAAAAATGGAATTTGGTAGAGGCGTTGCTATCGTTTCTGGAAAATCTTGAAAGAATAGTCAACATGAAAACTCCTCATCGAAAGGTACTGCTACAATAATAATTCAGCCCTACTGCATTAACTCTCCTAAGTGTCACAGAAAAGTAATTGAACAAAGTCCCCAACTTTGACTTAACCTTTAAAAATAACAATTTTTTTCTTTCACAGAGATGGAGCTTCCTGAGGAATGGTGTGGCTCTCCCATCACTAAAGTCTCTGAACTAGACGATCCCATCGTTTCTGATAAGATAAAAGAGCTGAAAAATCATTATTTAAAGAAGTTCAACAGTTCTCCAATAGGCTACATCCAAGTTCCTGGAAGGGTGAACCTAATAGGCGAGCACATTGACTACTGTGGATATCCTGTTTGTCCAATGGCAATTGGAAAGTACATCCTGATAGCGTTTGGATTTTCTAACGAAAAGAAAGATTTTCTTCATGTTACCAACTTGAACAAAATCCATCCCGATTTCGTCAATCATACTGACGTTGTAGAGTAAGTACAATCCTCATATTCCTTCGCTTATTGCGTTGCTATAGCTCAACATACTTATCTTTCTTAGCATAGTATAGTAACTTAACATACTATCTTTCTATACTTAACATTCTTAGTGCTTTGTTTATATTTTTGCTTTGCTATTAGCTTATACTTATTCTCATGAGCGTTTCGAGATTCAATATTGTGATTGGCTTAATATTTATATTTTTAATTTTAATTAAATTGACTTGCAATCATTGGCTTAGTATTTATATTAATTTTAATTAAATTGACTTGCAATCATTGGTTTAATATTTATATTTTTAATTTTAATTAAATTGACTTGCAATCACTGTAGTTTTGAGCGCGTATTTTGCATTCATAACTGACCACTCTCTAACCATTATACTCTGTACAAATTAACTTCATACTTGGGAGGGACATGCGCAGCAGAGAAGGCATACAGCGGCAGGGATACAACGGCTGTCAAGTTGCCGTTCTCACCGGCCAGCATTCCTCTAATTTCTTGTGAGTATTCAAGAGCTCATGTTAAACTTACGGAGTTTCCTGTCTGGAATCTTACAGTCGACTGACTGTAATCGACAAATTGGCAACTGCGCTTCTACCTATGACTCTATCCATTACTGTAATTGACTGATCTCCCTCCATTTCTCTGCGCCGCATATTCCTCCAAGGCAGAAGTTAATTTGTACGGAGTGTAAGTTGATCAATGGCTTTGCTTCCTTGTATCGATCGTGAAAAGTATGTAATAAAAAATGCTGGCAGTGTCACAACCTAGCAAAGTTGTCAATTAATGAGATTTTACTCTAACACTACCTTACTCTTCACACTAGTTAGGTACCTAAATCCAGTATCATCCTCCAATAATCGTAGAGTTTTGTAAATTGTTCTCATTTACATACTTACTTACTTACTTAGGAATAAGTACCATTACTTACCAGGGCCATCTTAGTTGATATTTGGATCAACAAACTGTCTCCACGTAGCTCGCTTTTTATTTACCACTCAATATTAAGTTAAGTAGTACTAAATTTATAAATTAAAATTTGCTTTAGTCCATAGAAAATTGATTCTGTTGCAATTCAAGGTTTTTCCAACTTACTTTTTTATTTATAGAGTATCTGTGGACAAAATTGGCTGGACCAGTTACCTTTTGAGTGGAATACTAGGCATAAAAAATAAGATAGAATCGCAGCACAGTAATAAAGAAGATTTGAAGGAAGTGAAAGGACTCTGTTTAGCTGTGAGTGGAAACATTCCTGAAGCTGCTGGATTATCAAGTTCCAGTGCTCTTGTCGTAGCTGGATCGATGATCTATTCATTAGTTCATAAAGTAAGTCCACATTACTGAAAGTCACATTGTAAGTCCACATTACTTGTAGTCAAGTGTTTTGTTTAAATATCCTTGATTAGTTTGTAGAGGTGGCTAAATAAAAGTTACATTAAAAGTCCACATTGGGCCCGTTCTGTGTACATGGAATGTGGTAAATTGTCCGATTCACAATTTACCAGGTAAAAAGTTCTGCGTTCCATGGGAAGAGTTTTGACAGATTCTGTACCAGAAACCAGTTCCAGTTCCGAATTCCTACCCCACAGTCGAAGCGTGGTAAATTGTCCGGCCTGGTACAGTTCCAACTATCTGAGCTGTCATTGGTCAATTATTGTAGTCTGCTTGTTTCTCTGCGCATGCGCTGATAGTTGATTTGTTTACCATAGCATAGCCATAGAATACAGTCATAACCAACAATATGATGTTCGATAATCATTCATTAAATGAATTTTTCTCTATAGAAAATTTGAGAGTAATGGAATAAAATAAATGCACACACTTTTCTAGACGGTGAGTTTGTAAAACAGCCTTTCTTCATTCACGCAGCTAGTAAACGTCACATTTTGGTGTAAATCAATATTATAAGTGCGCGTCAAAAGTTTGAACCAACGATTTTGAAATGGCGTTCCATGGGAACATTTTGCACTAGTCACGTGATGGAACAATTTACGATTGGAACTGGAACAATTTACTGTACACAGAACGTACACATTACTTTTAATCTAGTGTCTTGCATCAAGTCGCCTCTTCAAACCAATCAGGGATATTTGAAAAAAATGATATTATAAAATGAAAGTCTTGGAAAAGAATTTAAAGCTAACTTATTCTTGTTTACCAGTAGATAATTATATTTTGTTAACCTCTCTAACCTACCGTTCATTCATTTTTTTACAGTTTGATACAACTAAACTGGAATTGGCTGAATTATGTGCGGCTGCTGAGAACTTTGTTGGAACGGCTGGTGGTGGAATGGACCAAACTATCATTCTTAATGCAGACAAAGGTTGATTATAGATTATTTATTTCTCAATTGTACATTCATTTCTCTACAAATTTATAGTTCTATCAAGCTCAATTCAATTCTAATATAATAATTCACAATCAATTCAAATAGTTAAATTCAAGTTTGCCCCCTGTGGGTTGGAGGAGCTTTGAGTCGATCATCGTACTCAAGAATGTGTTGAAAACTAGAATTCACCCACAGTATCCATGCTTGTCGTAGGAGGCGACTAAAATGGATCTCAAGGCAACTCCAGAACTTGCCTTGCCTTCCAACCCACGGGATCTGCCCCATCAGGGCAGTTTCGGAAGAGCAAAAAAACCCCAAGAGACCAGAGATGGGCGAAACTCCAGCACAAATGTGGGTCAAGAGGCTGAGTCAAGGGTGACTGGGCGCCGGGTGCCCTAGAGGCAGTTTGACGTCCCTTCTCTCAGCGGAAGGACCTACAAAAAGGCCAGGAGTGGAACTCACGTAGGTCACGAGTTTGTGGGTGGAGAGGCCAAAACTCACCACTGCTCAAAGAAGGGCGGCCATTTAGGCAAAACTTCTTGGACAGGTGAGGCTTTTGACCCTGCGAAGTTTCGGAGGGGCAAAAAGAAAAAACCCAAGAGACTAGTGATGGGTGAAAAACCAGGCACAAATGTGGGTCAAGAGGCTGAGTCAAGGGTGGCCGGGCGCCCTAGAGGCAACGTGGCCACCCCTTCCTCAGCGGAAGGACCTACAAAGAAGGCCAGGAGTAGAGGTCATGAGGACTAATCAGTCTGAAGAGACTGCCAAGCATATCACACTGGATTGCGACAAGGATTGCAACCAGGTGATGAATGGAATGTTAGTATAGGGAAAAACTCCTAGTTCTTGTAAAGGACATAGGTATTGGTTTGCCTAACTAACATACTACTTGGGAACACAATAAGCTTCGGTTGACGTGTGGGGTTCTTTGAACCTTTGGATCCTTGAATCCGTCCCTTCAAAAACAATAAACAATTCAAGTTCAATATCCGATATTGGATTTCCATCAACTTCGATAAAAGAGGAGATTTATCTTACCAATTCTGGTTATATTTTAGTTGAAAAAATTGCTTCAAATTTGATACAACAATTAATAAACAAAAAGTAGCTGTCTTGCTGAGAATGATGCTCACGTGAGCTCCAGGCAGGAGGTAATGAAACTAATGATAATGTGAGATGAGTAGACCTACAGCTTTAGGTGGGTTCCGAACCATCAGGAAGCGATTTTCCTGCTCGTGAATGGTACTTTCTTTAGAGCCGAAAAGTTCGGCTCTTGAAATGGTTACTCTTAGGCTCAATTCACACTGAAGTGGAGTAACGGTGGCAAGGTGCTGACTTTTATAACTTCCATATAAACATATGATACAATGTAAACAGAAGTGGCGTGGTGAAACGCCACTCCAGTTTGCATCGGATTATATGTTTATATAGAAGTGGCGTGGAAGTGAAAAACGTCAGTGCCTTATTTAGGCCTAATTTTGTGTATGTGAGAGAGAGAGTATATTAACTTTGCCAGTCATGTACTTTCTGTAGGTCATCACATACGCTTGTAAAAATTGGAGGGCATTCTCATCCGTTGTACTTGATCATTCCTACAATACGAGGAGTGGTGGCTCGATCCTCGGTTACCCGACACATCGACTTAGGCTCAACTCACACTTACGCGACTCAGGTCGAGAAGATACTCGACTCTAGTCGAGAGCACATGTTTTCAAATGGTGACGTCGCGTATACTAGAATCGATTGGTCTGAGTGTCACCATTTGGAAACACATGCTCTCAGCTAGAGTCGAGTCTCTTCTCGACCTGAGTCGCATAAGTGTGAGTTGAGCCTAACACTTTTTGAGAAAGGCTCACACTATTGCGCAATAAAAATTATAAATAGACACCCCCATAATTTTATAGATCTCTCCAACTTTCCAAAGATGATCGGAAGGATAAGGGAAGTTCTGTTGAAAAGAGCGCCATAGACATTGGATGATGTGTGGATGTCTTGAGGGAAGAGAATTAAATATCATAGAATTATTACAAAATAAACATTTTCTTTAAATTGACTGAAATTGATCGATTTCTTCTTCAGGGTGCTCCTAGGGGCGGTGTTATTTTTGACGTCTCATCCTTGCACTATTATATGTTCTGTGTTTTATTATTGATTGTGACGATTCAATGTTGCGAAGCTTGTCATTTTTTATGCAACTCACTAAAAACTCACATTTATACAGAATGAAATTTGATTTGATTGATTTGCCACGCCAGCGCCTCGTCACTTCAGTGTGAATTGGGCCTTACAACGGGAGTAGCAAGTGCTCTAATCTTAACTTATCGTATTGATAGCTTATCAGTCCAACCACGAAGCCAATCGTTTTCCCAAAGGTTTTCCAACATTCTCTAGTACATTTTCTAAAAATGCACTATTGTGCTCTTTTCCAAACGATTATAGATTAATGAAATCAAACGATTTCCTGGATAAAATTAAATGCTTTAATGAATGAAATATTGTGTGATTATTGATCCTCAGGTACATCGAAGCTCATAGAATTTCGACCCTTGAAAGTGACCAACTGTGTTCTACCAGAGGGATCTGTGTTTGTGATAGCCAATAGTCTGGTGGAGAAAAATAAAGCAGCTTCGTCCGATTTCAATACTAGAGTTGCTGAGTGCCGAATTGCAGCTCAGGTAAGTCTAAAACTGAACTTATCAAGACCTCTTATTTTTAATAAAAAATTCAGTATTCTATAATAATAGGCTTATATAAAAGCGAAATGGCACTGATTCATTCACTCATTTTCTCATTCATTCACTCACTCACTCATTCATTCATCCATAATATCCAATATAGACCTATAGACTAGTAAGACTCACGTTACTAGTAGTTCTGTGAACAGTAGACCTCGCGCTTAGTAAGTTACATTGACCTGTTGTTATGTTTTCTCAAAAATTAATGAATAATTTATCAATTTAAAATGTCTAGAAAAAATCCTAAATAAGCATAGAGCTTTCTGTCCTATCGTACCGTGACGTGTCGTCCCGGAATGTGAGTGTGAGCGCTGTTATTAGGTCTGGCTGCAACCAGGACCTCCTAAATACCTAGTATTCAGGAGGTCCTGCTGCAACTGTCTACAACGTTGATGGAAAGATACATTTTCAAGATGTTCGATGTTTTTGAACTGGTAGTATTATAGTCAACTGTCTACTAACGTTGATGGAAAGATACTGTCCACCGCTCGTAACTTGGCTTCTGAGGTCTGAGGCGTAGGGGGGAAATGAACGAGTGGCGCCATGTTGTTGACGACTCGGTAGTGTGACTACAAACCATGCTCACTAATAAAGCTATTCACCATTCAGCTTTCAGTTTTGTTTCCGCAGCTGACCGGAGTAAACGTCGAAATGTTGTGTTATTTTTTCATTAAGTTAGTTATTCATCTTAAACTATTATTTTATGTATCGACTAAAAACGTTAGGATGTAATTTTACTTACAGATCGCTGGCTAAATTACAAATTTGGTGGGATGGAAATTGCTCAATTACATTTGGCGAAGGCAAATAGACCAAAGCGTTTGTTTACTCGCTACCTGGCTCTCCAGTGCCATATGTCACGCCTAAAACTAGATCGACTGCATTCCTTCTAGAGGCCAAGTTACGAGCGGTGGACAGTACATTTTCAAGATGTTCGATGTTTTTGAACGGGTAGTATTATAGTCCACTAGACAGCTGATTTATGATGAATAATTCTATAGTCTGATTTTTACTCTAATATTGGCGTATGAAGGAGGCTCCTTTTTCCTTTTATATTATCCTTGAAATGCAAAATTTCCAAAAACCTTGTATATACGTCGACGCGTAATTTAAGAAGGAACATACCTGTCAAATTCATGAAAATCTATTACCGCGTTTCGCCGTAAATGCGCAACATATAAACATTCAAACATTTAAACATTAAGGGAAATGCCAAACCGTCGACTTGAATCTTAGACCTCACTTCGCTCGGTCAGTAAGATCATTGGAAATGATAGGACGGCATTGCTGCCTAAATTCTTTGTTGCTTAATTTGTAGCACGCGTGACTCATGAATGTAAGGTTGCAGGTTCGAGACCAATCAAATTCATTTTTTTGCTGGAAATTTTCAACTCTTATTAAGATTATCCACGTAATCTTGACAAAATAATAAGTAATTATTATTCTATTTTTTATATTTCCTGGACATAATGATATTGCATTCTAAAACACGTAAAAATTGTAATTTTAAAAACTTCCTCTTCTTCTTCTTCTTCTTCTTCTTCTGGTATTACAGCTCGATGTGAGCTTTAGCCTCTCGCACTAGAGCCCTCCACACATCACGGTCACATGCCTTTCGTCTCCATGCCACCAGTCCCATTCTCCGGAGATCATCCTCCACTTCATCACTCCATCGATTGCGTGGCCTCCCTTGTCGTCTTCTACCCTCCATCCGGGCCTTATAAATTGCTTTTGGCATTCGTTGGTCCGCCATTCTCTCAACATGACCAGCCCAGCGTAATCTTTGTGATTCGATGAATCGTACCACATCCTCACCCTTGAGAATTCCCCATTTTCAATTACATATTGTAGCCTGTTGCTGAGATAGGAGTCAATGAGATTTAGCCTACTGCTGCCCTGTCAAGACCATAGTAAGATAGCTTATCACATAATTTTCCATGCTCTACTGTGTCAAATGCACGTGACAGATCAAAGGATCTTAGATTAACTTTCCTCTTTTGTTCCAAACTACTTATAATATCATGTACTAGATCCAACACATTGTCGCATGTACTCAAGTTTTTTCTGAATCCGTACTGATTTTTTGATAGTAATTTGCTATTTTCGAAGTATTCAGCTAGTTGCTTGTGGAGGAGCTTTTCAAATATCTTGGAAAATATCTGCACTATGCAAATGGGTCTGTAATTTTCTATTTTCGACTTGTCACCTTTCTTATGAGTAGGCATCATTTTAACTTTTTTTAGGCCGTCAGGGAATATGCCAAAGTCTATACATTTATTGAATAAGTGTGTCGATACTTCAGAGAACCTATTAGCAGCTAATTTCACAATAAAAGAGTTTAAGCCATATACATCTAAGCAGTTACTGTTACCTATTCCATTAATAGCAGCAAATACCTCTTCAACTTTAACATGACTGAAGCTGAACTTCGTAACTGGTTGTGGTATTTTCTTGACATAATAGCTGGAATCAAAATTGCTCTCGGGAATGGTTCCTATCTGCTTGTCCACTCTATCTATAAAAAATCTATTTTTGTCATTGATTGGCATATCACATTCAATTTTGGAAGATTTACTATTCCTACAAACATGTCTGTTTACTATTTCCCAAGCCGCTTTAGTTTTGTTTTTACTATCTGAAATAAATTTACTGTTAAATTCAAGTTTGGCTTTTTTTATTGCTAATTTATATTGCTTTTTACTATTATTATACTCCTCTTTTATTGTGTCACTAAGGCAGTCTTTATACAAATAGAATAATTGTTCACACTTTATTTTTAACATTTGCAGTTCAGGTGTATACCATTTATTATAATCTCTACTCTGATATATCTTCCTTTTAACTAGCGGATAAGCCATATTAACCGCCCCCATAAACAAGCTTTGAAATTTTTGTATTTTATGACTAATATCATCAAGCTCATAGACTGAAATCCAGTTTAAGGATTCTAGATATGCCAGGAATAGGTTTGTCCTATCTGCACTAATTTGTCTTAGTAGTATTGTTTTTTTCTTTTTATCGATACAAGACTTTTTTCAATTTTAACTTTTAGACTCAAGGCATAATGATCTGAAAAAATTGTATGTAATACTTTACTCTCCCATCGGCTGAAATGTAAATCAGTGGCAATGTTGTCTATACACGATCCTTGTGAATTAATATTATTAATGTTTGGTCTGGTTATTTCCTTAGTTGTAATAGACATATTAAAACTAGCCAACAAGGTACATAGTTCATCTCTGTTCTCTGATTCAACATTGAAATCGACATTAAAATCAGCTCCCAAAATAACATTACAATTAAAATTAAACAAATAACTCAAAATTTCATTAAGCACCTCTAGGAATTTTCTAAAATTGCTCGTTGAAACACTATATGGCCTATAAACAGATACAACAATAATATTCAATTCCGGTATTCTAATAGCGCATGCTTCACATATCATTTCCACTGACAAATCCCTTATTTCCTCTATTTCCCTGAATTCAAGCTCATTTCTCAAAAAGATAGCAGCCCCTCCATGAATTCTATTGTTTCTAACAAAATATGAACCTAACTTGAATCTATCAACACTTACATAGATTATATAATCCTTTTTCAGCCAATGCTCGCTCAACAATACAATTTCAGTATTATTCTCATGTAAAATAGTTTCCAGGTAATCAATTTTATTACCTAGTCCCTGAACATTCCAGGAGAGTAGATTCACATCAGAATCCTGATATCTCACGCTATCTAGAGGTTTAATACTACTTGCATGATAAATTGAAACATTAGAGTGATTCCTTACATTAGTTGAAAAATTAGCCAAACTATCATCTTAATGCAGACAAAGGTTGATTATAGATTATTTATTTCTCAATTGTACATTCATTTCTCTACAAATTTATAGTTCTATCAAGCTCAATTCAATTCTAATATAATAATTCACAATCAATTCAAATAGTTAAATTCAAGTTTGCCCCCTGTGGGTTGGAGGAGCTTTGAGTCGATCATCGTACTCAAGAATGTGTTGAAAACTAGAATTCACCCACAGTATCCATGCTTGTCGTAGGAGGCGACTAAAATGGATCTCAAGGCAACTCCAGAACTTGCCTTGCCTTCCAACCCACGGGATCTGCCCCATCAGGGCAGTTTCGGAAGAGCAAAAAAACCCCAAGAGACCAGAGATGGGCGAAACTCCAGCACAAATGTGGGTCAAGAGGCTGAGTCAAGGGTGACTGGGCGCCGGGCGCCCATTAGGCAGTTTGGCGTCCCCTCTCTCAGCGGAAGAACCTACAAAAAGGCCAGGAGTGGAACTCATGTAGGTCACGAGTTTTGTGGGTGGAGAGGCCAAAACTCATCACTGCTCAAAGAAGGGCGGCCATTTAGGCAAAACTTCTTGGGACAGGTGAGGCTTTTGACCCTGCGAAGTTTCGGAGGGGCAAAAAGAAAAAACCAAGAGACCAGTGATGGGTGTAAAGCCAGGCACAAATGTGGGTCAAGAGGCTGAGTCAAGGGTGGCCGGGCGCCCTAGAGGCAACTTGGCCGCCCCTTCCTCAGCGGAAGGACCTGCAAAGAAGGCGAGGAGTGGAGGTCACGAGGACTAATCAGTCTGAAGAGACTGCCAAGCATATCACACTGGATTGCGACAAGGATTGCAACCAGGTGATGAATGGAATGTTAGTATAGGGAAAAACTCCTGGTTCTTGTATAGGACATAGGTATTGGTTTGCCTAACTAACATACTACTTGGGAACACAATAAGCTTCGGTTGACGTGTGGGGTTCTTTGAACCTTTGGATCCTTGAATCCGTCCCTTCAAAAACAGTAAACAATTCAAGTTCAATATCCGATATTGGATTTCCATCAACTTCGATAAAAGAGGAGATTTATCTTACCAATTCTGGTTATATTTTAGTTGAAAAAATTGCTTCAAGTTTGATACAACAATTAATAAACAAAAAGTAGCTGTCTTGCTGAGAATGATGCTCACGAGAGCTCCAGGCAGGAGGTAATGAAACTAATGATAATGAGAGATGAGTAGACCTACAGCTTTAGGTGGGTTCCGAACCATCAGGAAGCGATTTTCCTGCTCGTGAATGGTACTTTCTTTAGAGCCGAAAAGTTCGGCTCTTGAAATGGTTACTCTTAGGCTCAATTCACACTGAAGTGGAGTAACGGTGGCAAGGTGCTGTCTTTTATAACTTCCATATAAACATATGATACAATGTAAACAGAAGTGGCGTGGTGAAACGCCACTCCAGTTTGCATCGGATTATATGTTTATATAGAAGTGGCGTGGAAGTGAAAAACGTCAGTGCCTTATTTAGGCCTAATTTTGTGTATGTGAGAGAGAGAGTATATTAACTTTGCCAGTCATGTACTTTCTGTAGGTCATCACATACGCTGGTAAAAATTGGAGGGCATTCTCATCCGTTGAGAATACTTTATCATTCCTACAATACGAGAAGTGGTGGCTCGATCCTCGGTTACCCGACACATCGACTAAGGCTCAACTCACACTTACGCGACTCAGGTCGAGAAGAGACTGCGACTCTAGTCGAGAGCATGTGTTTTCAAATGGTGACGTCGCGTAGACTAGAATCGATTGGTCTTAGTGTCACCATTTGAAAACACATGCTCTCAGCTAGAGTCGAGTCTCTTCTCGACCTGAGTCGCATAAGTGTGAGTTGAGCCTAACACTTTTTGAGAAAGGCTCACACTATTGCGCAATAAAAATTATAAATAGACACCCCCATAATTTTATAGATCTCTCCAACTTTCCAAAGATGATCGGAAGGATAAGGGAAGTTCTGTTGAAAAGAGCGCCATAGACATTGGATGATGTGTGGATGTCTTGAGGGAAGAGAATTAAATATCATAGAATTATTACAAAATAAACATTTTCTTTAAATTGACTGAAATTGATCGATTTCTTCTTCAGGGTGCTCCTAGGGGCGGTGTTATTTTTGACGTCTCCTCCTTGAACTATTATATGTTCTGTGTTTTATTATTGATTGTGACGATTCAATGTTGCGAAGCTTGTCATTTTTTATGCAACTCACTAAAAACTCACATTTATACAGAATGAAATTTGATTTGATTGATTTGCCACGCCAGCGCCTCGTCACTTCAGTGTGAATTGGGCCTTACAACGGGAGTAGCAAGTGCTCTAATCTTAACTTATCTTATCGATAGCTTATCAGCGCAACCATGAAGCCAGTCGTTCTCCCAAAGGTTTTCCCAACATTCTCTAGTACATTTTCTAAAAATGCACTATTGCGCTGTTTTCCAAACGATTTGTGATTAATGAAATCAAACGATTTCCTGAATGAAATTAAATGCATTAATGAATGAAATATTGTGTGATTATTGATCTTCAGGTACATCGAAGCTCATAGAATTCCGTCCCTTGAAAGTGACCAACTGTGTTCTACCAGAGGGATCTGTGTTTGTGATAGCCAATAGTCTGGTGGAGAAAAATAAAGCAGCTTCGTCCGATTTCAATACTAGAGTTGCTGAGTGCCGAATTGCAGCTCAGGTAAGTCTAAAACTGAACTTATCAAGACCTCTTATTTTTAATAAAAAAATTCAGTATTCTATAATAATAGGCTTATATAAAAGCGAAATGGCACTGATTCATTCACTCATTTTCTCATTCATTCACTCACTCACTCATTCATTCATCCATAATATCCAATATAGACCTATAGACTAGTAAGACTCACGTTACTAGTAGTTCTGTGAACAGTAGACCTCGCGCTTAGTAAGTTACATTGACCTGTTGTTATGTTTTCTCAAAAATTAATGAATAATTTATCAATTTAAAATGTCTAGAAAAAATCCTAAATAAGCATAGAGCTTTCTGTCCTATCGTACCGTGACGTGTCGTCCCGGAATGTGAGTGTGAGCGCTGTTATTAGGTCTGGCTGCAACCAGGACCTCCTAAATACCTAGTATTCAGGAGGTCCTGCTGCAACTGTCTACAACGTTGATGGAAAGATACATTTTCAAGATGTTCGATGTTTTTGAACGGGTAGTATTATAGTCAACTGTCTACTAACGTTGATGGAAAGATACTGTCCACCGCTCGTAACTTGGCTTCTGAGGTCTGAGGCGTAGGGGGGAAATGAACGAGTGGCGCCATGTTGTTGACGACTCGGTAGTGTGACTACAAACCATGCTCACTAATAAAGCTATTCACCATTCAGCTTTCAGTTTTGTTTCCGCAGCTGACCGGAGTAAACGTCGAAATGTTGTGTTATTTTTTCATTAAGTTAGTTATTCATCTTAAACTATTATTTTATGTATCGACTAAAAACGTTAGGATGTAATTTTACTTACAGATCGCTGGCTAAATTACAAATTTGGTGGGATGGAAATTGCTCAATTACATTTGGCGAAGGCAAATAGACCAAAGCGTTTGTTTACTCGCTACCTGGCTCTCCAGTGCCATATGTCACGCCTAAAACTAGATCGACTGCATTCCTTCTAGAGGCCAAGTTACGAGCGGTGGACAGTACATTTTCAAGATGTTCGATGTTTTTGAACGGGTAGTATTATAGTCCAC
This sequence comes from Nilaparvata lugens, assembly GCF_014356525.2. Classification (NCBI taxonomy): domain Eukaryota; kingdom Metazoa; phylum Arthropoda; class Insecta; order Hemiptera; family Delphacidae; genus Nilaparvata; species Nilaparvata lugens. The sequence goes on from NC_052509.1 coordinate 50,938,025, forward strand.
TAGACAGCTGATTTATGATGAATAATTCTATAGTCTGATTTTTACTCTAATATTGGCGTATGAAGGAGGCTCCTTTTTCCTTTTATATTATCCTTGAAATGCAAAATTTCCAAAAACCTTGTATATACGTCGACGCGTAATTTAAGAAGGAACATACCTGTCAAATTCATGAAAATCTATTACCGCGTTTCGCCGTAAATGCGCAACATATAAACATTCAAACATTTAAACATTAAGGGAAATGCCAAACCGTCGACTTGAATCTTAGACCTCACTTCGCTCGGTCAGTAAGATCATTGGAAATGATAGGACGGCATTGCTGCCTAAATTCTTTGTTGCTTAATTTGTAGCACGCGTGACTCATGAATGTAAGGTTGCAGGTTCGAGACCAATCAAATTCATTTTTTTGCTGGAAATTTTCAACTCTTATTAAGATTATCCACGTAATCTTGACAAAATAATAAGTAATTATTATTCTATTTTTTATATTTCCTGGACATAATGATATTGCATTCTAAAACACGTAAAAATTGTAATTTTAAAAACTTCCTCTTCTTCTTCTTCTTCTTCTTCTGGTATTACAGCTCGATGTGAGCTTTAGCCTCTCGCACTAGAGCCCTCCACACATCACGGTCACATGCCTTTCGTCTCCATGCCACCAGTCCCATTCTCCGGAGATCATCCTCCACTTCATCACTCCATCGATTGCGTGGCCTCCCTTGTCGTCTTCTACCCTCCATCCGGGCCTTATAAATTGCTTTTGGCATTCGTTGGTCCGCCATTCTCTCAACATGACCAGCCCAGCGTAATCTTTGTGATTCGATGAATCGTACCACATCCTCACCCTTTAGAATTCCATTTATTTCATCATTTGACCGTCTCCTCCAGACTTCATTGTCATTGATGCCTCCATATATGCGCCTTATAATCTTCCTTTCGAAAACTCTCAGTTTGGTGGCATCAACTGCAGTTAAATTCCAGGTTTCTGAACCGTATGTGATTATTGGTCTTACCAGTGTCTTGTAAATTTTGAGCTTGGTTGCTTTAGATAGTGATCGAGAGGTAATTGATTTAATATTCGCAAAGTAGGCACGATTTCCAGCTATAAATCTCTGTCTTATCTCGTCACTCACTTTATTGGCACTATTCACGTCAACACCCAGGTATGAGAAATGTTGTATGCTTTTATAGGACCATTCTCCAGTTTCGAAATCATTTACTCTTAGAGCTCTTTAATTTTAAAAACACAAGCATTTAAAACACGTAATTTTGACAAAATAACAAGTAATTATTATTCTACTTTTTTTATTTTTCCTGGACGTAAGGAGATTGCAAAGACTTGAAGAGGTATAGATCCAATGCTAGCTCTTACTTGAAATTGAAGGCTGCCATTGAGGTGTTTTAGCGCGAGATATTAAATAATTATGTATTTGTAATATTATTGATTACAAAGAAAGGTCTTTGGTATGTAATAATCCTCCAGGTTGCCCCCTCAATGGCCGATTTCAATCCCAGGTAAAACACTAGCGCTGCATGTGAGTCTATGCATCTTTAAGGTCTTTTGGGAGATTGCATTCTAGAACACAAAATTTTCCCCAGAGCAAAGCGCAGCTTACATTTAAATTCGAATTCTTTATTCAACAAAACAAGCTCATAGACTACAACCATTTGTTAATCGTCCATATGGACCTCAAGGTTACATGCTAGCATAAAGGAAGTAAATATTACTAATATTATATAATTTAATATTACTCATTTTATCTGTGATGCTAGTCTACTATAATTATGAAGGATTTAATAATATTATATTCTCGGGTTTTTGATTTACGTTTCTTTATTTAAAACGACTATCTGTTTTCAGATAATAGCGAAGAGAGAAGGATGTCCTGATTGGAAGGGTTTGCGTACTCTTTCTCTCATCCAGAAAGCCCTCAAATGTGATGTCACTGAAATGAAGGATAAAGTAGAACAATATTTTCATGAGTCTCCGTACACCAAAGAAGAGGTCAGTATTGGAGAAAACATATTATGTAATGGAATTTAATTAATCTCAATATTAATTTTTCATGATTGTTTTGTAGAAGTTGTGGAGGAAGTCATGGACTCAAGAGTCACATTTGACAATCAAATCATCCTTTTTTGCTAAATAATAGTTTCTTGTGTTCCTGTTTGTAGCATAACAAAATGAAGAATAAGATTCATTATTTGTTTAATCAACAAAATGGAAGGAGTTACAGTCAAGACTATCATGGGAAAGAATAAGTAAACTGGGACGCTATAAACACTGTAAACAAGAGTCTACAACTTTTGAAAGATGACTTGAAACATTAAACATAATGACAATGCATTAGATAATATCCATGTTATAATTAGTTTGTATTAGTAATTGGTAGGAAATATTAGGTAAAACAAACGACAACGGACCAAAAAATTCCTGCCCAAAAATGATGTTACTAGCCTTTATATTGATAGCATTAAACTTTATTAGTACTCGTACATGAATCGATCAATTAATTTCATTTAGTCAGGAGTTACAATGTACCACTTGAATAAGTATGAAATAAATTTATTGATTTTTCTATAATATTTATGCAACAAAGTAAAGTTGCTTCTCTTTTTATTGGTTTCTTGTTTACCTTATTTATAATCGCCCGCACTTTTATGTGAAGTTTGTGGTATAGGCTTTGAATAATATGGATAATATTCCATATTAATTCACTAGGGCTACTAAAATATGATTGAAACTAAAATAAATGCTCAAGTACCATTTATTTTATCACAATACAACTAGTTTCAACTTTTCAAGCGTCATTTTCAAAATGGCTCTTGAAGAGTTAAAACTAGTTGTGTTGTGATAAAATAAAGGGTAATTGATCATTTTTATTGATGAAAAATCATTAAAAGGTCATTTTTTCATTAGCAATTCTATAAATAAATTTTGATAGTCATGTTCTGAATATAAATTCATCAAAGTAATATTATGAAATACGGTTTCCAAGTAAGTTTTCAACTTTCGTCTTTAACTCTTGGTCAATGCTTTTTCAATTTCAATTTGTTTTTTTTCAGATTTGTAAAGTCTTGGGAATAACCATTAGTGATCTGGATTATTTATCTTTGTGCCCAAAAACATATAACGTTGAAACATTCAAACTGAAACAGAGGGCAATGCATGTTTATTCTGGTGAGTTTAAATAAGCCAAACCAGACTTTTTCTTTTTCAACATACTTTTAACTTTGTTCACTGTATAATTTATTACAATATATTATTCTTTGGATAGGTGTTCGGAATGAAATAAAATTCTCTCCATATGCCTAGCATCACTCATTCATTAACATTTTACTTTGAAAAAACATTCGGTATCCTTTCACTTGGACATTTAGTGATTCCAACTCATGTTCTATAGACATCGTATGTTTCTCATTGGATCTGTTGCATTGTACAGACTGAGATTAAACTACTGTAAGAGACTCACACCATTAAACACCATAAGAAATCACTTTTTGCTTTTAGAAAAAACGACTAGCAGTCAGATATTTTACAATAAATGAATTAATCACTAACTGGACAACGAGATCTTTCGGCAGTTCCGCCATCTTCTTCGTTGTACTCATAGACAAGTAGAAGGATAGGATGGCAATTTTTAGTGTGCTGTTGGTGTCTGTTGGTGTCTATTGGGTTTGTTGTGGCTAAAAAGGTAATCAAAGATGATTAGAACAAAAAATAAAATCTACAAGCAAATCAATAAAAGAGAAAAAATTCAAGACAACAAAAAACTCAAACTCCCAGGAGTATACAAGCTAAAATGCTCGGAATGTTATAAATTCTATATCGGACAGTCAGGCCGTTCTTTCAATCAAAGATACAAGGAACATATTCAGGGACTAAAAACAAAAACAGAATCTGCATTCGCCGACCACCTAATTCAAGAAAATCACAAACACACAAACATAAATACTGATCTACAAATCATACACATAAAAAACAAAGGACCAGAGTTAGACACAATAGAACAATTTGAAATATACACCCAATTTAAAAGCAATAGACAATGTATATTGAACGAACAAACCAACTTCAAATCCCACATCCTCTTTGATTACCTTCTTAGCCATAACAAACCCAATAGACACCAACAGCACCAACAGACACTAATCCAATAGACACCAACAGCACCAACAGACACTAACCCAATAGACACCAACAGCACACTAAAAATTGCCATCCCATCCTTCTACTTGTCTATGAGTACAACCAAGAATATGGCGGAACTGCCGAAAGATCTCGTTGTCCAGTGAGTGAATAATTCATTTATTGTAAAATATCTGACTGCTAGTCGTTTTTTCAAAAAGCAAAAAGTGATTTAATAATAAGCAGTTCGTTATGGAAAACAACATTGAAGAACCATAAGAAAGTTATAATAGCATTTCTCTTACCAATTCACTAGCATCCTATCATCAAATGCCTACTAATCATGTAATTGTTGGCTTCATTTTATTTTTTTCATTGTGATTCTCTCTGTCAAATAAATTGATAAACGTTGCATGTGTATCTAACACATCTGAACAACAATTTATTATTTTTAACCAGGTTATGATCAGTTTTGAATTTGAACAATGCAATCAATTTATTGTATATTCTACAACAATTACATAGCTACTCAATCTGTATTGTTCGTACCTATATGCATACTGTATTTTATAGTATTGTATTATACCATCTCTATTAAACTTAATTATAGTATTCTCTTGGAATAGGTCTCTATGGAGTAAAATATCTTGAAAACATATCTTGTTCATTGTACAGAAAATAGCATTAAAAATAAATTATCTTTTTTTAGGCTATTTTTCAGAGAGTCTGTACGAGAAAAATGTAAAATCCTCAACATTTTGACCAGTTATAGTCTATATATCAAGGAATGTATTCTGACACCACAATTCATAAATCAAGAATGTGTTAACCATCGGTACGATACACGCTCACGAAGAACTTATGCACTTCAGCACCCCGAAGACAGTTATTTGAAATATGTCTCTCCTACATGGGAGCTAAATTCTTCTACTATAGTGAGGTCCACGTTATAATGGCAGTGTTTGATTAGAAATTGTATTGCTATATTTGTCTATCATTCAACAAAGCGGATAGCACTATCTCTTTCTTGCTTTGCTCGGTTGCCAGATCGTTTCTCAACAATGTAGAAATATAAATGTAATGTAAATATAAATATCAATGTTAGCTGTAAATTACCAATAGTGAGTAGGTTTGTGATTTTGTATTCAAATAAGTGCAATATTTCTCAAGTTTTTAATTTATTGTGATACATTCTGTGAGATTCTGTAATTAAATAACATAATATTCGATCTTGATTATGAAAATTCATTATTAAATCATTGAAAAATATAATTTCTTGCTTCCTGGAATATAGTCGATTTAAAAGAGAATGAACAGTTGATATTACATCAATAAACCGGTATCAGTTACTCTCCATAGAAAGCATTGACAAGACAGAGGATCGGCAACGTTGTTCTCCTATCTTTCTCCATTGCCATTATAATGTAAACCTCACTATAGTTACCAATTAATATTAGAGAGAAGGAGGGTGTGGATTTCAGGAACGAGTTGAAAAGCCATTTAATTTTAATTAGCCCGTAATCAACTCAAGAATTCCTCAATTGAGTATTGTATGAATGAAATGATGAATAAAGTACTATTTGATTTGATATATTTATAGAGGCTGAACGTGTTTTTACTTGGAAGAAGTACTGTGAAGATGGAGAATCAATTGAGAAATTTGGAGAACTGATGAATGCCAGTCATGACAGTCTTCAGAATTTGTATGAATGCAGTCATCCCGAACTCGACAGATTAGTTGCAATCTGCCGTGAAAACGGGGCCTATGGAGCGAGGCTCACTGGAGCTGGGTGAGTCTATTCATCTCAAAATCAATTGTAACAAATCAGAAAAATACAGAAAAAGTTCATCATATAAACTCGTATAAACTAGAAATTATACCCAGATAGGTTGTAGTTGTAACCTGTATGTGTAAGGATTATAATTTCATTTATTTATCTATTTGTTAATACAATATGACAAATTATATGAATATGATCGGGAAAGAACAACAGGCATTGCCCAAAACTATTCTGTTCCCAAAATTTGATATATAATAACATGTCTATGAAAATAGGTTATGTTCTTACTATGGAAAGGGTAGTTTAATTTCTGTCCAAAAATATATATATGAGCTGAAAATTTTGAATGATTAAAACACCAAATTATAATCAAATATTGTACTTAATATCACCGCACATTGAATAAATCAAGTTATTTTAGAAAATTGTGAAGCCAAAAATACAGGCAACTTATAATACAAATAATGATTGAATAATATATTATGTGTACTGAGGTGGCCTTATATACATGTATCTTCTGGCTAAATTAGTGAGTCCTGAAAATTTAGGCTAAACTCTGGAGAATCCAGTCTCACAAGGTGTCAAATTATCATATAACTGAAAATTCCAATGAATAGAATTGATTGATTGAACACAATTTCTTTAGATGTTTTTAAAGTGTTCCTGAGTGACACCAAACCACAAGATTTCGTTTTTTTTCTACGGTAGTTTTACTTGAACAACTTCAGCATTATTGTTTGTTTTCCCAGTTTTTTTTTTATAATTGAAACTCAATTGCCTACAATAACTAACGATGAAGATGATGATTTAGTTGATCCTCAATATTATTGTAAATGCAACTGAAAACTCTTCTAGTGAAATATGAAACATATTATTCTGATTGAAACTCAATCGTCTACTACTTATTAAGTCGATTATGTTTAAGTTCATCATCAATTATTATGTTTAATACAAATGACGAAAAAATATTGAAGTTTGACAAAAATAGGTAGTGTCATGACAAAAATTGTTAATGTCATTATAATGTAGGTATTATTTGTAGTCATCATTTGACTTATATGATACCACAGTATTTACTGAAGAGTGATCCGTGGTCTAGTGGATATAGTGCTTCCGTACCCAAATATGAAGAAAAGTTTTAATCCAGGTCACTCCCGTGTTATCGGATGGACACGTTGAATTGTCGATCCCGGCAGATAGTCGTAAGGCCAATTCGGCTCAAATGAAATATTCAGGTGAGGTGGGACCTTCCCGGAAGGGAATACCCACCAATTAAAATACATACGAATTTACTTTTTACTGACGGTATCTGTGTCTTTAAAAGTTATAAAGATATTATCTTCTATATATTTATAATTATAGTAAACTAGGCTTGAATTTGAATAAGTCTCAATATTCTGAACATCTAAAATATGACGTTTAAATTTACCAGTAAGTCAGTATATGCACAAGGTCAATAAGTTCTCTAATCAGGTAATTCAACTAAACGTTTTGTATTGTTCTTCAACTTTCCATGGGATATTACATTCGGTTAATGATGAATTGCTCTTTGGAAACCGAGAAACATATTTCATAATTAGTTAACGTATTCAATCATAAATAAGTGGTTAGTAATAGTATTCATTTTGTTCATTCCCACTTGAAAAATACTTTAGAGCTCGATAAATGTTGTGTTAAAAATAAATATTAAAAAAGGGTGCTATGGTATTTTATTTCATTGTACTTTTTTCTCATTTTGTAATATTTTATAAAAAACTACATGTTTTTTTCAATTTCAGCTGGGGAGGCTGTATGGTTGCATTGACATCAAAGACTAAAGTGGTAAGGATGATGAATGCTTTAGATAACTATTACGCCACCAAGAAGGATGTTGACTTGGATTCTGCATTATTTGCTGTTGGTCCTGAAGGAGGAGCTAGAGTTTTCAAAGAATAATATAGGATATAAAATATAATATAGTATAATAATCAAAGTCATTGTTGAGTATTAGATGAATATACTTCTTAAAACTGTAAAATAGCCTCTATAGTTATCAAGTCATCGGTGAACCCATTAGCCGGCCTATTATATGTTATTATTTTTCTAGTGTAAGACCGTATTAGAATACACAATATTATTCTTTGTCTAGGGTAACAAAACGTTCCGTTTCGCCGGAATTATCTCGGTTTTTTATCCTTGATCAATCCAGTAATATCAAAAATCTATTGGGAGGGGGTAGTTTTTGGAGATAGAAAAGTCCTGTTTTTTATTATTATAAAATATTTTATTCACTTATTGATTAAGTAATTGTTATCAAAGATTAAGAGTATATTTCATTGATGTGTAAAACAATGTCCTGTTACTTAGTACCTAAAAAGTTTATAGTCTGTCCAAACTGCCATGAGCCCTGAAAGATTAAGCCGACCCTCGCTCCCCCACGCGCAGGCACACACGCCGGCCTACCTGCGCCATTGATATAGTATGTATACTACGTAGTATACAGGTAGGCAGACCGTCCCTTTACTCACACACACAAAAGGAGACTGCGCTGAGTAGTAGGAGGGTTGGCCTAATCCTTCAGAGCTCATGCCTGTTTGGACAGAGTTTATTAATAATCAAAAAATATAATGTAAAAACACATCACATATACATGTTCATTCAATGAAGAAACAAACCTCTTATCATATAATAATATACTGTAACCTTTATACTATATTTGTAAAGCCTTTGTTTTTAATTGGATTTTTGATGTAATGGGCTGAATAAGATACCGTAAAAATACCATTGGACTTCTGGGAGTGGTCTTGCATTCGACGTCCATAAGAATCAATGGTTTTTTCATGGTTTCTGTTGAGCAGTGCATAAAAATATTAACTTTGATGTAGTTTTGACACTGTGTAACTTTGTAAATATTTAACAATTAATTACTTTTAAATAAATATATTAGAAAGCAAAGCTTAGAGATAGTCATCAATCAAGCCTTGAAAATCATTACTTGATATTCACTTGGGATCACTCACTGTACTGTACTTGTCAATTATTATTAATTATTATCATTAATATAATAACAGTATTGTTTTGGTAATCAATAAATATTTTTATTTTACAAACTCTGTATAATTTATAATGGTGAATGTGAAACAGCTGCATCAAAGAAATTATCTCAAAAACATATGTTTAGGAATACCATAGTTTTGAACTTCGTTTTCCTGATGGAATGTATAAGCCTACACGTGGCATGTATTATTAATTTTTCAGCTAGAACAGTTTTTTGAGACTGCTAAATAAACGTCTACAGTTTTATCAATGCTGTATCGGCAATATGAAAACGCATGCAGTTAATATGTCTTTAAATAAAGGTGTTGATATCTTCATGATAATTATTCTCTACCATTTTTATTAATTAAAATTTCAAAATTATTCAAGCCTGATAGAATGATTGACTCACTGTACAGTCAGTCGAAAATTTTAATATTGAAATGAGGGGTATTTTGGCAAGCTGAACAAAAAAGTAAGGTCCTATGCACCTTTTTGATATTATTTCTTCAAATGAAAAATGAGTTTTGTGGTTTGTCAAAACTCCCCCTGAAAGAGAACTATCCATTTTATCCTATCTTTTAGTAAAATAACAATGATGAAATAATATTGAATAACATCTATCTTGCCAACAAGAATCGAACTCTTTGTGAATTTATATATGACCTACACTTTAGATTTATATAATTCTATTAATTCATGGGAATTGAAGTACGGTACTTTTTTTCAGTTAGTTGATGAAATTGATTATCAATAGAGAAAATTATTATAATTTTATCAATACAGAATTAGTTGAATGAATTGTCGATGTACTGAGTTCTTGGTCAACAATAATTCAATATTGGTATTTTTTATCCAATCATTATTTTTTCAGAAGTTATTTCATTTGAATTAGAAAATATTTATAAGCTCCTATCAATTTATCATTTTTAACAATGAATTCTTCAAAACATGAATTTAATCAAATAAAAAATTGCCCATACTTCTGTATTCATGTTCGCATGTTTTCCACTTGTGATGGATAGCCAAAATATTGTGGAGCGAGCTGCACGGCGAATTGTAATCGAGGGCTCTGATTGGCTGTAAAGTTCAGCGTTCGGAGTGAGGTGAGGCGAGCAGTTAGAACAGAGGCAAGCGGCACGGCGAATGGTTCGGAGTACGGTACGGCGAATGATTAACAGCTGATTTTTAACATTATGAAACATATGCTCATGTTCGTTGAAAGGCAAGATGTTCGGAGGAATGCACGGTTTGCTGCGCGGTTCGAGGTTCTGTTCGGCATGTGTGGACGCACCTTTAGTTGTTACAGGACATTTATACAGATCACAGGCCAAAGCAACATAATAATCTATCTTCTTCTTCTTTTTCTTCTTCTTCTTCTGCTTCTTTTTCTTCTTCTTACTCCTCTTCTCCTTTTTCTCTCTTCTTCTTCTTCTTCTTCTTCTTTCTCTTCTTCTACCTATATCTAAAAGGCTAAGCCCCAACAAACTGAAATCACACCACAGCCCAAACTACTAAGCCTAAAAACTTGAAATTTCGCACAATTGTTTATTGTAGCCTCAAAACATCCACCACAAAAGGATTTTCAGAAATCTGCCCTCCCCCTGAGGGAGCTGGGCCCCCCAAAATTTTCACTTTTTAACCGTTCATTGCACAGCAAAGTAATGAGGAACTTTTTCGTTCAGGTACGAAAAAATCAGATCTATGCAGAAAAATTCCAATCAGGAGCACAGAGGAGTTCAGGAGAGGGCACTTTTCGAAAATTTTGATGTAAAATCACACTACAGCTCAAACTAATTGGCCTACAGGCTTAAAACTTTGCACAAATATTCTTCAAACATGCTAGACGCGCACTAAGAACGGATTTTGAGATATTTTGCCTCTAAAGCTGCGTACACATATACGCGCCTCCAACCCGCACCGAGCACGCTCCGCCCTTGTTCCTCCATCGTACCGCAGTCGCTCCGCCTCCGCTCTGCAGTCGCACCCATCATGAACGTTACGGAAGATGTTAGATCTACTCGCGTTCCCCGGTCGAACCACTCTTGCTCCCCGGTCGATCATCAATCGCTCTGCTGGAGTGACGTTCGGTTGCGGAGCGAAAGTCTGTACGCACCTTTAAGGTTGGATGATCAACCGGGAAGCAACAGTGGTTCGACCGGAGAAGATCTAACATCTTCCGTAACGTTCATGATGGGTGCGTGGGAGGTGCGACTGTGGTTCGATGGAGGAACGAGGGCGGTATGAGGGCGGTACGAGGGCGGAGCGTGCTCGGTGCGGGTTGGAAGCGCGTATATGTGTACGCAGCTTTAGGGTTTCAAAGGATGAAAAAGGATCCTATTAAGTAAGCTTATGGTAAGGTGAACTCCATATGGAACTGAGATAATTGACTCATGATATTCTAACATATGTTGTAATCATTGGAAAGCTTAAAACAATTTCATCAATTAGCTGACCGAATTGATTTTGCATTGATTGAGAGCGCGAGCTTACCACGTGTTTTACGTGGTAAACGTTCTTCAGATTTATAGTATTCCTGGTGATTGAGCCTGTCTTTTTCAGCGTTGTCTATTAAAAATAAAGCTTAATTTACAACTAGCTTACCCAGCGAACTTCGCACGCAATGTATCTCATGTTACACTTGACTTTATTTGGTGAATCATGAAATTTATCTGACAATCACATGTTCATTCACATCTCAATACGGACTTCCTATGTGCTTAGTCATGCAGGATTCATTATTCCGAAAACATATATCCTTCTCAATCAATTGGTAGTAATATCTATCAGTAAAGTTTTCAATTAAAAAAAAAAGGTTATATCAGTGTTTCAAAGAAAAATATTCAATGTTTTCATAGCTGTAGATTGTCGATATATGGTCCAGGAAATATGCGATGTATGATGAATCACACAGAATTCCATATTCTTTCCATTTTAGGATGAATATAAGCTAAGCTGAATTCAAAAAATTGTAAATTATTCTTTATTCTTCAGTAATTAATGAATGCAATATGAATACTATACATATATACTATACAATATATATATATATATATATATATTATATATATATATATATATATATATATATATATATATATATATATATATATATTATATATATATATATATACTCTCTTCCATAAGGTGAATAATTTTTTTCAACGTTTTCCAGTTTCTCAATGATAGGGGAGTGATAATATTTGTATAGGTCTTCTAAGGAACCATTATCAACAGCTGGTACCTATCAACTACACTTCAACTCCAAACTACCGTTTTAATACCAGTACACAATAATAATTTATCACAGGGTGATAATTATGTTTATTACAGCTGGTAACTATAGATGCAAATCATATTATCACAATATGATCTTGAATCATGATCATCTTTTCGTTCTTCAGTAGCCGCTCGGCCGAAAATTTCGAAAACATATGTCTGTAAAATGGATTAATCAATAATTATTACTAGCCCCCCTATAATAATTTCTGTTCAGAAACCATCCCCAATATTCACACAACATATTCCCAAAGTTTCATGCCGTTATGTCAAGTAGTTTTCAAGTCTACAGGGAACAAACAAACACACAAACAGACATTCATTTTTTAAAAATAGATTTCCATTCGGCTCAAACAAAAGCCTCTCTAAATGAAGGTAGAATGATAAGGATTCAGTTCTGTTGTTTTCACATTTTTTCAAATCACTTTCAAGAAGTTCATGTAGTAGGCCTACCTACTATTGTGATTGAGACACTTCTGGCGCTATCATAGTTTCACCACTATTCTGTTCCACAGTCTTATCTTTTGCAGTCGTTAACTATATCTATAATAATTATATAAGTAAGAGCTGGCTTATGCACGTACGGGATAGGAAAATTATGTTTGACGCATCATCACGTCTGGACAACTGGACTAATTAACTTGAAATTTTGCTTATAGATTCTTAATTATCCAAGGATGGTTATAGGCCTATTCTCAATTCTTCAAAATTTCATTACGTCAAGTTTTCATTTTGTTAAGTTTTAAAATAGATCCTTGCGAAGCACGGGTTCTTGCTAGTCACATATACATGTTCATTCAATGAAGAAACAAACCTCTTATCATATATTATAATAATATACTGTAACCTTTATAGTACATTTGTAAAGCCTTTGTTTTTAATTGGATTTTTGATGTAATGGGCTGAATAAGATACCGTAAAAATACCATTGTACTTCTGGGAGTGTTCTTGCATTCGATGTCCATAAGAATCAATGGTTTTTTCATGGTTTCTGTTGAGCAGAGCATAAAAATATTAACTTTGTTGTAGTATTGACACTGTGTAACTTTGTAAATATTTAACAATTAATTACTTTTAAATGAATATATTGGAAAGCGATGCTTTGGGCTAATAGTCATCAATCAAGCCTTGAAAATCATTACTTGATATTCACTTGAGATCACTCACTGTACTGTACTTGTCAATTATTATTAATTATTAGGGTGTCTATTCAAAGATCAATCTTTGTTATTTAATCTAAGCTCGAATATTTTATTCAAAAAATTGTAAACTTGCTATTTTAATAAAATGTTGGGAAAAATAAGAATTTCGATCACTTTTCTCTTACTTTCCATTATTCATGTATCCTTTTCTCCAAAACTCAATAATCCAACTTTGTGATGATACCGTAAGCTCGATTTGTGATGATACTGACCAACGGTTATTAACTATTATCTGATCGAATGACGACCGATATCAGTTATTTATTTGTCTTATCAAGACAAAAAACAAATATTAAAAAACCATGAGAATCACAAACAGAATAACATCATTTTATCAGAATAATTTGTGTGTGAGTCACGTGAAAAAAACTGAAAATGTGCCCCTATTCACCCCAGCTTACGGTATTAAAAAAATAAATGAGGATGATGTTCATGTAACTTGAATCAAATGGCCTAATATTCACCAAGATAATTTTTCATTAATCCTTGAAACGTTATAAAAGTAACAGATTGGAAGCCGATAACGTACCGTACCGTATCTCGAAAACTATAACAGATATAAACAAAATTGTCAGGCACCACTTGTAGGACACTTTGCAAGCTTTACACAGAGACAAATAATACAATCGTCAATCATCTATATAACGGTATGGGTATTATTACTCTATGATATTATTTTGCAGGACGGTCACGTCCAGAAAACCGGAAAACATCCCCATATCAGGAGCACATCCCCATAAGGATAGGCCATACAAAAAAGTGCTTTGAAAAAAGGCAAAGTAGGTTATCCTCAAATAATGCCTTGGGACACACTCCTTTAATCTGCGTAAAAGGTAGAGAACCCGGCTCAACCTAGAACAGACATAGTCTATATGAGGGCTCCAGGTTAGTCTTTGATCCAAATTTATACCAAGAATCTTAACACTTCTTATATCTCTTGCCTCATCTACTTGTCTCAATTCTAGAATCATTGTTTGCGTCTTAGTACTATTAAGAAGCAGATAATTTGCTTTGAACCACAAACTCGCTTCCTCCTGGCAACTGGACATCTTTTCTTTCAGAGCTGTAATTCCAGAATCTGTGGAGAGCATGGATGTGTCTTCGGCATAGCAAACTATTTTGGAACCAGTACTATAACTAATATCGTTCATCATTACCAAAAACATCAAGGGCCCAAGGATTGATCCTTGAGGGATTCCATGAGGAACAGAGCAAGACCTTGAAAAATTAGCATTTATATTAACAGTTTGTCTACGACCACTCAAATAGGACCGCAGAAGTTTAAGAGGTTTTCCCTGCACACCTAGATGGTACAATTTTTCCAATAGTATTTCATGGTGAACAACATCAAAAGCTTTACTCAGGTCATAGAGCACTAGACCTGCATATCTTTTGGAATTGAAACAGTCCAGAATATCATCCACAATTGAGCTGACTGCATCAATGGTAGACCTGATGCCTGCCCTGAAACCAAACTGGGAAGCTGCAAGTAGGCCGTTGCTCTCAAAAAACTCATAAAGCTGAGTACCAATTATATATTCATAAATCTTACTGAAAATTGGAGGAACTGATATTGGTCTGAAATTCTCTGGTAGATCTTTACTGCCTTTCTTATGGATAGGCACTGTTCTAGAGTGCTTGAGTATTGTAGGAAATACTGATTCCTTTATACAAGCATTAAAACAATATGTTAATGGAGCAGCAATAGAATTTATTACATTCTTGATCAGTGAACTAGACATACCGTATATATCTCTACTAGATGAAGATTTCATTTCAGAAACAATAGAAAGAACTTGATCAATTGAAACCTCCTTCATCTCAAATCTCAAATTAGTTCCTGGAGAGAGAGAGAGAGAGCCAATAAGTCTGATGCAGAAACCCCAGGTGAGTCAATATTCATGTGTATTTGCGATATTGCATCAAGAAAGTATTGATTGAAAGCATCAGGAGAGACGGATGTTTCACAATGTTGAGGTGGATTTGAATATTTTCGAATGATTTTCCATGCTGCTGAACACTTTTTGTTGTTTGCCGATTCAATAAATCTGGCATTGGAGTTCAACCTGAATAATCGCAATTCTGATTTATATGATTTTCTTAAGTTAAGATAGGTGAGTCTTGCATTTTCAAGTCTACTTTGCTTGTATTTATCATATGCAATCAGTAATAAATTCCTCAAATTATTCAAAGCAGGTGAGAGTGGCATGAGCCACTTAACTATGATAATCACTTGTAGTGCCAAAATGATAGTCAAATCTAACTAAAATACGTAGGAAAAATCCAAATAAATACTTTTAGATGTGACAAGATGTAGAAAAAGTACAAATAGTTTATTTATAACTTCAATTGAAGTAATATAATAATAATAATACGGTACAGTACTGTCAGTATTGTACAATGTAGTTCCACACAAAATTGAAAAAATTATAAAAGATTTAAATTTGAATTTCCCGGCAAAATAAAATTTTATTAACAGCTGTCTGTCAGCTGTTTCTGCTTGACACTCGTTCTGCTATAGTTCTCTTTTTCACCACCCTCCACCCAACAAAATTTCAATCTAGAGAATCAGTCAATCAGTCCTTCAAGCGTGTTTTAATGTTTCAATTCTTAAGAGAAAAATATTCTGTAAGTTGAAATTACTAAATTATTTGTTAATTTGTCATATTTTTGGGATATATTTAAAGTTACGTAATAAGATTGATTTGATTGTAATTGAGGATCATGAAAGTAATCATTTTGAGCAGTGAAGCATAAGGTTAGTAGAAATGTAGAATTAATAGTTTTTTGATATTATCCCATTGAGTAGGCTATTTTTAATAAATAATCATCTCATTCATCTATCATATTCTACTATTTCTAGCTCTTGGGCATTTTCATATTATATTGTCTAGCTAAATGTTTTTATTTTGTTCAACCTAACCTCAATTGTAAACTAAGACCTTTAAAGATAGATACGTAAATAGATCCTTGAAATTAATGATAAAACTTAACTCAACAATCTAAAATAACATTCTAAAGAGGTTTGTTTATAATCAGAAGTTGAGAAATATTAAAATAATTGATTATTTTTTACATTATTTTATTCGAATTGTCCAAATTGTTTTTAATCCATAGATTGCTTGAAATGCGAATATTTTTTTGAATCAATACACTTAATCTCATTCATTCTTATCTGTATAGGTAATTGAGATGAATGTAATTCATTATGGCGTCATAAAGATGTGTGTGAATTACCTGCTTAGTCATCAATCTCTCAAATGCACTTGATTCCAACTGTTACACGTTTGATGGTAACTTGTTTAAGAAGTGAAGGGGATCACATTGGTTGCACAGTTGCTCAAGTGTACTCGCGAACACGCGTGCATATAAGAAACAATTACTGGAAAGAGCCATAGAAACACGTTGTGACTGGTCTTTGAAATCAAATAATCTTCATTCCAAAAAAACTAAATACAGCAGCAGAGACAATATGTACATAGTGAATATTCCCCACAAAGACAACAAGTCTGGGTGTGGGGAATGAGTTCCGTGAACTGCATTCTAGTAACAATAACAATTTTTAGACAAAATTTCGCTGCACACACTTAACGCCAAGTCACAAAATTAATCTTTGACTCTTTCCAGACTTTGTTTCTCATCTGCACGCCTGCACTTGGCCAAACGTGAATCCAATGTGACCATACCCTAATGCTAAAACCCTGTAGTATACCTGCAAACTCTGAAGGTGCACCTTGAGTTTATAATTAAGTTGTATTTCTACTTTACATTATTTTATCAAAGATTTCTTATTATGATTTTTTTCTGGCAGGTATAAAAATGAAGACCAGATGAAGAAAATTCTAGTAGCCTATCGTGGATATTCTAATACGAGGTATTACCGTAATATTGGTAAACATCCATACTCTACTAATCTCTACTGATTCGCGTGAATTTATGAGTAAATTCGATTGATTCCCTAGGAAACCCTGGTAACTACAAAGCTATTTTAATTTCAAGTAGTCTTTGTCTTATATTATTTCAGAAAGACTTTTGCCGTATATTGTTTCAAAATGTGTGCAGAAAAGTATTTGAGCAACAACAAAAGTGCGCTATTCTCAGTTGAAGATGATGTCGATGATGATGAATTTCTGAGGCGTCCGGCCAATAGTGGCAATCCGCCTACCAGTGTAGCAAGCAGTAGCAGTGACCATCAGCGGCTGGAAGGGAGGCGTTTAGAACTGCTGCAGCAACAGAAAGAGACAGAACAAAGGAGCGTCGAATCCACCCAACGATCTCTGAGTTTGTTAAGAAACTCTGAACAAATAGGGATCGCCACTGCCGAAGAACTGATGAAACAACGCGAACAGCTGGAAAGAACAGATAAGCGTCTCGACGATATCAATGTAATGCTGAGAGCCAGTCATCGGCACATCGAAGGAATAAAAAGTGTATTCGGTAGTTTCAAGAATTATTTACAAGGCAAAAAAGACGCCCCCACACCGGAAAAGTCCATCACGGCGGAAGCAGAAGCCCGTCAAAGTCCCAGCAACCTCTCCCAGACACTGTCTGCCTCGGCGTCCGCCTCCAAGTTGACACAAGACGACCATCCTGGCCTCAGGATCAAGGGACTCGGCAGTGATGACGAACTGCGCAATCGACCTGAGAACCCGCGACAAGTTATTGATGAAAACCTTGACGAAATGGTCTCCTCGCTCTCTCGATTGAAGGGCCTTGCCCGCGGTCTGGGAGATGAGATTGAGTCCCAGAACGATCTCATTGATAAGATCTTGCCCAAAGTTGATAGAAGTGATATCACATTGGAGAGACAGAACAAAGATATGAAACGCCTTCTCAAATGAAGCTAAGGTTTATCTGGAACAGCAGTTGTTGGAACACGGACTATTGTTTGCGATTGTTATTTAGGCTAGATCGAATTTCCATTGTTATCTGATACTCATTCAAAAATAAGCTGTGTACTGTCAAGGTCTATCCAACTTAAACAGGAAAAGTTCTTATTAATTGCCCAATCTTAATTGGCACAGTACAAGTATATCCAATTTTGATATTTCCTCATAAAGTAAATGTATTGCAATATACATTGCCATTGCAAGTGATTAAGGCCCTTATGCAGATACTCGGTTTAAACGGAGAAATGCCAGCTGTTCTTTAAAACTTCATATGAAACACATTATAATAAATGCAATCATATCTACAAGTAATCGTTGTTTAGCGTTGAACGTAGTGTTAGCATATGGCCCTTAGTCATTCAAAATCTTTCCAAATTATGGTGATATCTAGAATTTTTACAAGTCCTAATAAAATCAGCATGTCGAAATTTATTTACGTACCGGTATTCAAGATGAATGGATATATTGAATATTGGATCAATGCTGCCCAATGAATCCATGTTTTTAATTTTATCCTATCATAGTTTATTGCATGTATATTATTACTGTGTATTGATTGCTAAGCTTATGTGTGTATGTGATTACAGCTGTAAGACATCGAATGAAAAATGTTATTGAATATGCATTCCATCTATAGTAAGAGCATCGTTAATAATAATGTTTAATCAGATCTTCCAAATTGTGTGCATGAGCTATAAAAATCTACATTGAACTATCTTATATAATAATTTCAAGTTTCTTCAATGTATCACGAGTTGATTTTTTATTAGGAATGATGCTAAGCAGACTACTATGAATTGAATTTTTTAATTCGAAGGAAGATTGCTAAGCAATTGTTTAGGTTAATAAATTTCGAAAGATGGCTTTCATGGTTGGCGCATGTAGATGAGTCCATAAATTTTCGTTACTCTGTCTAATAATTGATATAACTTCCGAATTGGAATATACTGTATTCCCTATTTTATAGGTGGTGCACCAATTCGGAAGTTACATCAAATATAGTTACTATTAGATTTTGTAAAACTTTAAAGTTGAAAAACACTCACATTCTTTGATGTGGCGACGTCCGTTGTTTTTTCACTTTAGAGTTTTACATTTAATAGTAATAATAATAATAATAGTGAAAACAAGATGGATAACCAACATCAAATATAGTATATGGGAGCGAGAAAATACTGAATAGTTTACAGTATAAAATACAATTTTATGCATATTGTAGTGTTTTTTGCTTCCATAGCACAACAACTTACCTTCATTCTTATTGATTGAAGGCTACTTTATTAATTTTCAAAATATATTTATTTAGTTCTTTATTCTAGAAGAAAATTCACAATATTGTTCGTATTTTATATTTTTTAAATGCATCAGTTTAACTGTCTCTTAACAGAAGAATTTTCAGTGAAATTCTAAATTATAAAAAACACTCTTCTCTTTCATTCTGTTCTATGGTTATGACTCTTCTCTCTTTTGCTATTTTGAAACAGAAAATCTGTCTGGTCGTATTATTGAATAAACGAGAATATAATTTTCCTCTCTTCTTCTCTCTCATTCTGTTCTTTGGTTTTGACTCTTCTCTCTTTTGCTATTTTGAAACAGAAAATCTGTCTCGTCGTATTCTATACTTGAATAAACGAGAATATAATTTCCAATAACTGGCAATAACTTTTTATCACACCTTTTTTCTTCCTCAAAATATTACTGAAATTGAAGCATGAAAGATGTTTGTGCTTTCTACTTGTATTTTAGATAGTAGAGTAATCTTATTTTCCATGTCATTTCAGTTATAAATGGATGATAATATTCTGTTTGTAAATTAGAATGCTTGAATTCTATATTCAATATTTGTAATTATAAATGGTTGATAATATCCTGTTTGTAAATTAGAATGCTTGAAATCTACATTCAATATTGTAAGCTCAACATTTTAAATTTTAAACAAGATATGAGTCCGGTAATAGATTAATGTTGACTTGATAGTTATTGTTTTCTCTAGAATGGTATTATTGGATCGGGTCCTTCGCAACAGTCCTTGACTTGTATTCACAGCAATAATTTTGGATCAATATTCTCTTCTCAAATATTTTATTGTGATAGGTAGTGCTATTCCTTCAAGAGAGTCGTTTTACAATAATATTGATGATCATTTATGTACTCGTAGTTGAGTTAGGTTTTTACAATAGTATCGTACCTTATATTCACATGTTGATATTTTAATTTTTATTATTTGTTATAGTTTTTTAGTTTATGTTTCAGATTGGTTGCGTGTGTTATTTAATTTACTATAACAACAAAATGAAATTTAGAAGACTCTGCTCTTTTTTATAAATCAGGAGTTTTTCACTTACAAATTATTAATGACCTTTTTCGTATGATGAGCAATTCTATAGAGCCCAAATATTTCAATCATCAATCAATGCGCCAGTCGTTTGTCTGTTATGTGATCAGTAATTCTTATTTTAATATTGTTCTCGGCTCTGGTTTACCAATCTGTCAATAAAAATTAGATTCCCTAATTATTTCCAAGCAAATCACATTAATAGTAGAAACTATGTATGCTTAATTCAATCATCATTCATTAATGTTATTAGATCAATCAATAAATCGATGTTAGTAACAAAGAAGAAACAAATGTTTGTTCTTTCACTGTCTGTTATTATATTTTCTCATTTATCCATGAGAATATAATATCTATTAATAAAATTGGTGTCCATTTTGCCATCAAACTATCAATGTGATAATTTTTGTGAAAAATATGTGTAATTTTTGAAAATAAAAATATCAATATATATTTTATCAAGTGTCAAATGTATTATATCTTTTTTTATTTTCCACATTCTTGGTAAAAGTGAAGAATAAAATCATTAATATAAATTTGTATAAAGTACTAAAACTCAATCTAACTTGAATTACGATATTCATGCAACTTGAGTTGATCGGGGATCATTCAACGAGAAGACCCTTTACACAATTTTCTGAAGTTGATCTAAATTTTAGTGTGCGAGTGTACTGACAAAAGATCGGTTGTAAATCAGTTGCATGCATGCATCTTTTTTCTCAATTTGAAGTCTGCAACTCAACTGCAACCGCAAAAGCCCATGCGACTGGTCAAAACCAACACCACTCACAAAAATAGACAAATCATATTTTTACTCTGCGATTTGCCTTAATTCAACTAAACCGTTAGTCCAGGCAATGAATGCTCAAAAGAGGGTATAGAGGGAAAAGTTTGGAAGACAATTTTTGATCCCGCAGTTCTGTTTAGGGTAGTAAGGAGGTAAGCATATCAAAAGTCCCCACCCCTACCCCTTGTGCTAAGGGGGTGGGGGTGGTTCAAAGGTACCATTTTTTGGTTTCCAGCATATAACACGAAAACTATGTACTGTATCTTACGGACATAACTGATATATACAAACTTAACGCTTACATAATTCCCTACAATATTCAACTTATAACTTTTTCTATATCTTCTCTAGTTTTCGAGATATCCGCTCTTAAAGATGTGACATTTAAAAAAAAAAGGTTTGCCTCCAGTTTTTTTTATATTTTTGCTCTTATAAGTTTTTAAAAATCGATGGGAAAAATCCATGCTAATTATGAGCTTATAGAGCATTAAATTCTCTTCTATTTGATGTATAATTTCCTTCTATAACCTTTCCTTGACTGGACTACGTAGTTATTACTTCTTACTGGATTTAAATGAAAATTCACATGTATTACAAATAAAACTTTATGTAAAACTGATTTTCAACACTAGTATAAGTAAATGGCTAGATATAAAAAGTATATAGTGATTTTTGGTACATGAAAATTGTCTTTACTGATTGAGCCAAACACCGATCAATTCAGAAATATCCTCGCGAGCTTTCTTCAGTTGAGGAAAATCCTTCTCAGAAGGAGGATACATGTTGGCACAGTGAGCAGTTCCTGAAACATTCAATCAATTTTAGCATATAGTGCCCAAAAGTTTTCAAACAATATTAAATATTAGTAGAATTGATGGTGATGTTGTGAAATCTCTCCATAATAAGAAAACAAGGATATTGTCAAATTTCACTAAAATTTTTTTTAAAGAAAACAAGGATATTGTCAAATTTCACTAAAAATAAAAAAAATTATTTTTTTTTTAGTGAAATTTGACAATATTCTTGTTTTCTTACAATATTAAATAATTGGGAAACGAAGATTGGAAAACATGTATCAACAAACAACAATATTAAACAGTAGAATAAATACTAAATATTGACGATATTAGAACAATATTAAACAGAGAACATTGAACAACAAAAGTAATAATTATCATTATTGAGTTGAGATACTATGTTATCTTGCTAAAATATTTGAGCTACAGTATAACAATATTATTTATTGAGTTGAGTTGTGATACTACACGTATCTTGTATGTTATCTTGCTAAAATATTGGATATCAGAAGGAACATTAACGCTCAGGCTCTGACTTTTGATTAACTATTCATTTGAAGTCCAACGATCTACCTCACAATTAAACCTGAAAAATGAATCGACCATACAAGTTGCAGAGCACTGACTAAACCACCTCCTTAACACCCGACTTCAACTTTCTACAATAAAATTCAGACAGAATAATTCATTTCCAAGTCTGCTTTCTACAATTCGTGTAGTTTTAAGTAAGTCTACTTATTTTTTTATATGAAATTTATTCATGTTTTTATATTGATCATTCAATAAATTATGTAAACCCGTCTATTCTTAAGTCAATTTGGCTGAATTGAGAAAATTCTCAAACCAATATTGATACTATGTAATCACTCACTGATATATCCACTGATAAAACTTCCTACTTATTAAATATCAGTGAGTGATTTATGAAGAACATAGAATATTGATTTGAGATTTTTCCAATTCAAAAATACAAGGGGTTTCACAATTTATGGAATGTTGATTGATTAATATAAAAACATGAAATTATTTATCAATCTCTAAACTATTTTTCTACAAAGTATAGCAGCACATAAAACTTCACAGTTATCAATAATTGAAGAAATGTTTATTTCCCATAAAAACTAAAACTATCACATTCATTACAGAAAATATTAGATAGCTTACAAATTAATACAAGAGTTAGTTTCAGAAATTTCTGATAATGTGTCTTCTACATGCTTAGTTTTTTCTGTGTGTTAATTGACCTACTCCACTATGGCGTACCATGTTCTAGAGTAGGTTCTCCATCTCTAAAGTATTTATTTACAAAGTGTTTAGCACCAAATAAAAATAATTTATTACCTTCAATATAAATAGCTGGAGTCTGTTTGTTAGTTGAAATCGTAATCCCCAAAGCATGCCAAGGATCGATGGATCCATGAACAAATACCACTCGACTGGTCATGATGTCCAAACCACCATAATTTATATTTGTGCGGCTAATACCTTCCTCTAATAAGCGTGGCGTGAAACTGCAACAAAGAATAACTCTTTCAAATCAACACTGTGACTAGGATAGGAGATTGGAATGAATCAGTATATAAATTTGAAAACTATTGCATGGTGAGGAAAGCTCAAGTTCTCAAAAATTGGATGCTGGAAAAATCATAGTGTACAAATTAATAAAACTAAATTAATTATGTTTCAAGTTGAACAGTTTTTCAACAGGGTTCATTACATGTGACCTGTTTCATAAGGACAGGACCACACCAAGAACAGTATATATTAGTATAGAATATCTACTACAGTATAATAATATAGGACCACACTAAAAATACTATATACTATCCTTGGGACTATACGGCCAGTAGATTTTTGCAGCAGAATGCCGCACCAAAATAGGCTAAATCATGGATAAGAAAGGATTAATCCTATCATTTCTCTGGGCCTCAGTGAAATAGTATGAGATATGTCGCCAGACGCCCTGCAAATAGCCGTACTTTTTATAAATAGTGAATAGACTATCTTCGCCTGACGCTGCAATTTGCTGCTGAATTGATACGCTGCAGTTTGCTGTCAGTGTGGGCCTACCCTAAGAATAGTAATACTGTAGTACTATTATAGATTACAGTGATATTAATACTATTTCTGTATTAGCAGAGACAAATAATCAAGTATTCAATGGTATCTTCACTCTACGGTATTAGTAAGTGTATGTGGCAATTTAGTAATTTGGTAGCATTAATAGTATTGTCTGAATTACACATAACAAAGAATTTCATCAACATCTATTTTTTGTTGAGGGAAAAAACATGAAATTTCACCTCTCTCCATAAATGTCTTTGCACATTCCAACGAAGAAATCTAATGGAAAGTGTGGCCCAAATAGATCAGTTTTTGAGCTCTGGGTTTGGAAGAATCCAAATTCA
Source organism: Nilaparvata lugens (assembly GCF_014356525.2). NCBI lineage: Eukaryota > Metazoa > Arthropoda > Insecta > Hemiptera > Delphacidae > Nilaparvata > Nilaparvata lugens. The sequence continues at coordinate 50,962,647 of NC_052509.1, forward strand.
GTGCACGTCTGGTAAGTCCACTGCCGAGCTAAAACATTATTAAACAAACATTTCCTCAATCAATTTTTCTTTTAAATGTTATATTTGTTATAAAGAATGAATAATAGGAAACATGATGCTTTGAAGTAATTAGTACATAATTAATAACTGTACTTCTTACTGAATTGCATTACGATGTTCATTTATTCTATTATAAACATTCTTTTTCCATATTGAAGTGGTGAAAATTGCAAATCGACGATTTCCTGTTGTAAGAATTTCTTTACCCAGTAGTAAAAATCTATAACACACTTTACAACGAGTTTGATTCTTCAAAAATTAACGTGTTATCATTCGATGTCTGTCTATATGAGACCTTTTAGGTTGACACAAAGCGTTTGGGGCTATAGCAGCGATGTCCCACGTTATAATGGCAGTGAAGAAAGATTGGAGAAAAACGTTGCCGATCCTCTGTCTTGTCAATGCCTTTTATAGACGGTAGCTGATACAGGTTCATTGATTGTGATATTAACTATTAATTCTCGTTTAAAATAATCAATTATATTTTTTAAGCAAGAAATTTTATTTTTCAATAATTTAATAATGAATTTTCATAATTAAAATAAAATATTTTGTTAATTATTTATTATACATTGTTAAATGACGCACTAGCCACAGAGCAAAGTGAGAAAGAGATAGCGCTATCCGCTTTGTTAAATAATAGACAAGGATAGCAATACCATTGCTAAACAAACACTGCCATTATAACGTGGACCTCACTTATAGTACGTACAAGGAGAAGATTGTACAAGGATAGTAAATAGCCTACCTATTCCATAGTAAATGTAATCAGACGAATTTCCAACCACTGACAATGAGATAATTATCAAAAATTGTGATCACCACAGATAAATTGAATTTATAAAACAGAATAAACTGAAAAATCTGGTGTGGCGCACTCACACAACTTTCCTTGCCGTTATGAAAATTGATCACCTGACGCTACGGTAGTGTTCCCGCGCATCTCAAGTCTACTATTCAAAGATTAGAGCCAGCTGGTGACAGGGTAATAACGCTGGAGACACACGAGGTCTGCTATCTCTTCATAGTGAATCATTTAATAGAATCAACAGTTGCCAATAGTTTGCAATTGGATAGTCACATTTTCTTGATTTTCGAGTTTATTTTTAATTTTAGGTGAAAATGTTACTAAACATTAATTGTAGAGATTCTCATGCTCAATCTATTCCACTCGAAATTTTTTGTTTAAATTGTATCTGAAGCTTGATAATTAAGAATCTAAAATCAAACTTTGCATAGTTGGGGCGGAACTCCTGAAATTTTTACAGATATGGGACTTGTGGCATTTGATAGAGCTTATCGATGACTATTTCAGGTATAACTTAAATCAAAATCGTTGGAGCCGTTTTCGAGAAAATCGCGAAAAACCCTGTTTTTGACATTTTTGCCATTTTAGCCGCCATCTTGAATCGCATTTGATCGAAATTGTTCGTGTCGGATCCTTATATTGTAAGGACCTTACGTTCCAAATTTCAAGTCATTCCGTTAATTGGGAGATGAGATATCTTGTACACAGACGCACATACACTCACACACATACACACACACACACACACATACATACCAATACCCAAAAACCACTTTTTTGGACTTAGGGGACCTTGAAACGTATAGAAATTTAGAAATTGGGGTACCTTAATTTTTTTCGGAAAGCAATACCTGCCTTACCTATGGTAATAGGGCAAGGAAAGTAATGAAACGTATAGAAAACATAAAATTAGGGTACCTTACATTTTTTTGGAAAGCAATACTTTCCTTACATATGGTAATAGGGCAAGGAGAGTAAAAATACCCAACTTTTTCCAATTGATATTGTCAGATATAGTCAGTTGATGATGTGAGCTTGTGTATCCACGAAACCATGGCTCTGTGTACCATAAGTAAATGTAGAATTGACAAAATCTGTTTGTTTCTATTCTATTCAAGAATAAATTAAGTTGAGCTTACCTCCTTCACTAGTATTTTTATTCCACTCAGTTTGTTGTAGCTCTTTTATTTCAGAATCATACTGGAAATTATTACATGATTCATCATGCATAATTTCATTCACCCTGGCATAGCGTTCAACAGGAGTGCCCAGCTTTTCATTCATCATGATGTCACAGAGTGTTTCAATGGTCACATTCGATTTTGGCCCTAGTCGATTGTCCTTGTTGTACTGCACAACTCCAGCAAAATTGTCGGCCAGACCTTCGAAGAAGTTTTGCACGTCCTTTGGATTTTTAACGTTCAATGGCTTGCACAGCCTGAAAAATGATTTTATTTGAAATATTGATAATTTTCTTTCCGAAACTTGAATTTAGAAGAGTAGAAGAATAAAAACATGCATGTGGTTTTACAAGATAAGTAATAATAATAATATCGAGTGACCTGGCTGGCTCACTTATAAGATCTAGGAATACATCATTTAATATGTATTATAGGATATGTAGAAATAAAAGTGCCTGGTTTATTATGTGAATTTAATAAAATCCACAGACAAGACAGTCTCACTCTCAAAATGAATTCCAAGATTGCATTGACGTGATTATATTGGAGTACTCATCTGAAAGGTGACCCAAAGTAACGAAAACATTTTTAAAAAATCATAAAACAAAAGTTGGAATGCAAAGAATAATTTGATTTATGATGATTGTTGACTTCAAAACTTATCATTTAAGAAACATCGCCAATGTTCAATGACATTTATCATTTTTTAGAAATAGCTTCCTTCCAGTGGTGGGGAGTGGTTTGTGGGGGGGAAGGTAGGTTATAAAATACCAGTATGCTATTTTTCTGCTTTCCACTTTTTTCATGAATTAAATAAATGCCTGCTATTTTTGGTCACTCGTTATAAGAAGCCTTTATCAAAATACATGATTAGTATCATAGTCTTGATTTTCCCAGAAAAGACGCTTTTCAAATATATAGTATGTTAATCAAAATTAACTCGCCAGCTAGACAATGAATAAAACTTACTTGAATTGTTTGGCGATGTATTTGAGCCCAACATCAGTTTTAATGAGAGAATCGAGATGTTGATTAGCATCATGGACGGCTGTTACACAACTAGCATCGTAGGTTGCAAGTGAATTTTTTACAACTTCGAAATATTCTGTAAGAGAAAATTGCCATCAAGACAAATTATTGACAGTTATTGCTCATGATTGCAAACTATTCACAAATACCAGTTTTTTCATGGAAAATCTACATAAAGGAAGCAGAATCCAATCAATCAAAATATGAATTTCAATCAATTGGTACAATATTATCATAAAACCATGTTAACTCAGAATAATCACAGTGTTCCTTTTTATACAGGATGATTCATAATTATGTTAAAATATTTTAATACGTGATAGTAGAGGTTAAAATAAGAAAAAAAGTTCTTATAAACATATATCCAAAAACGCTTCATTAGCGAGCTATACAGAGTGAAAGATTTCGCCCGGAATTCAGTTCCTCTGGTGAAATACACCAATGCTGAATTGTTTGGGGACTAGTTTTTAAAAAAACTTATACTGGATTCACATGGAAAAATATCTGAAAAAAATGAATGAAACTAGTCTGGAAGCAGTAGTGTGAGTAGTTTTTGAGAAAAAAAGTTGAAATATGCAAAAAATCTAACTAGAAAAACACAGACTTCTACGTTTGATGCCCAATAACTTTCTTTAATGACGAGTAAACAAATAATATTTCGCAATAAAAATTGTAGAGAATTTAATTCTGAAAAGAATTATGTAAGCTGTGTAAACTAAATTCAAATAGAAGTTGAATAAAATGTATTCTTATGTAGTACATTGCACCACAAAAATTTGCTGTTTTATGAGGAGAGAACTAATAACTCATAAGTTGTAGCTGATTGCAAATTAAATATTCGGTTTTTTATAAAAAAATTATTTTTATATGAAAGTAAAATAAATATCTAAATGACATTAAACTCATACCAAAAGACTAAAGATGATGTTCAAAGTGACCTCCGTTGTTCTGAATGCATATGTTCAGACGCCTTCTCATCGATTGTCGGACCCGTTCAAATATTCCAGGAGTCTGCTTTATAATTTCTATTCCATTCAAAATCCTTAATCGGAGTTATTCAATGGTATCAATAGGAGTATTGCATACTAAGTGTCATCAAAGATAAAAATCCAAAGGATTTAAGTCTGGTGACCTAGCTGGCCATGGTACTGGCCCACCTCGGCCTATCCATTGATTTGGAAAGCTGTGATTCAGGTGTTCACAAATAGCAGCACTGAAGTGTGCTGGAGCTCCATCATGCATAAACCAAATGTTTTGGCGCAACTGAAGAGGTACTTGTTCAAGTAAGATAAATAGCTCCTCTCTCAAAAAGTTTAAGTAGATTATGCCATCAAGCCTGGGAGGAAGCTCGAACAGAAGTAGATGATCACCTATGATTCCTGCCCAAATGTTTACTGAAAACTGATGTTGTGGACGATTAGGATTGATGGCATGAGGATTCTCATCTGCCCAAATATGTTGGTTGTGGACGTAAACGATAGCTGTTCTTGTATAGTATGCCTCGTCGGTAAATAAAACGGTTGTTGAAAAGTTTGGGTTAACATGTTTTACTAAAAACCATCGGCAAATACCAGCACGGGGAATACAGTCGTGTGGCAATAGAGTATGAATTTTCTGGAGGTGGTATGGATGTAATTGTTGTCTTTTAGTATCCTCCAAATAATAGATTGATTGACATTAAACTGCACTGACAATTCTCTCGTGCTCTTCTCTGGATGTTCATAAATTTCATTAAGAACTTGTTCTTCCAACTCAACAGTCTTAGTAGATCGGGGTCTGCCTGCATAAATGTGCTCTTTGGATATCAAAGAATCTGTCTCAGACAGACGTTGATGAATAGTGGCAAAAAACCTTGAACTTGGACATACTCGGTTAGGAAAGTTCTCTTGATACAAACGTCTTGCTTCAGTACTATTACAGTATAGTGTCCCATTCCATACATTAAATGCATGTCAGCTAATTCGGAGTATGAATAATGTCTAAAATTACCTGCCATTTTGAAAAAAGTTAACACTTAACACAAAAGCAAAGTGAAATGGTTACAAATGACTGGTTAATAGATTAAACAAAAAACACAGCGCGGTTACAGTAGGCCTAACTTACAGTTTGTTGTTTTGTTCAACAGTGAGCTAAAGTATTTCTGAAAATAATTTTCAGATGATAATTTATGGAGTCTGATGGTAGCAAGCATTCAAAAGGCACACCAGTGTTTAATGTTAAGTCGGGCCCAGGCCACAAACTCAAGTTCTATCGTAAAATAATTGTCAAACTCTTTAAATGAGGATGATTCTTTTAAATATTTTCTCATTTAAAACAAAATAAATCAGCTGTTTTGGAACAGCTGTTATTAAAATCCATGTTTTATTTGCAATCAGCTACAACTTATGAGTTATTAGTTCTCTCCTCATAAAACAGCAAATTTTTGTGGTGTAATGTAGGTACTACATAAGAATACATTTTATCCAACTTTTATTTAAATTTAGTTTACGCAGCTTACGTGTGTGTTTTTCTAGTTAGATTTTTTGCATATTTCAACTTTTTTCTCAAAAACTACTCACACTACAGCTTCCAGACTAGTTTTATTCAATTTTCAGATATTTTTCCATATGAATCCAGCATAAGTTTTTCAAAAACTAGTCCCCAAACAATTCATCATCGGTGTATTTCACCAGAGGAACTGAATTCCGGGCGAAATCTTTCACTCTGTATAGCTCGCTAATGAAGCGTTTACAGATATATGTTTATTAGAACTTTTTTCTTATTTTTACCTCTACTATCACGTATTGAATTATTTTACCATAATTAAGAATCACCCTGTATATGAAATCGACATTTGAAATATTAAAATAATATTTCAGAACTATAATGACAACACAGTGACTGTCTTGTGTCAGTTACCATATTAGTTATTGCAAGAAACAGATTGTTCTATATGTCTGTTAGCTATCTGAATAATGGTGGAGTTTTATTCCAACTTTATACTACTTGAAGTAGTTTGAATTAGTGTTGACTGTTGAGTAGTGTAGATTAGAGTGGAGTAGTTTACATTATTGTAGATTATTAGTGTATATAGTAGATTCGTATGACTACTTCTGTTGTTGGGGGTTTCACCACGCTTTAATGTATAATTTAAAGATGGGGTTTACCATTGACTATAGACAAGACTATAGTCTATTCATGTCTATAGCCTATTCATGTCTATAGTCAATGGTTTTACTTTGAGCTCATTTGACACGGGTTTTCGTTTGACATGTCCTACTTGTAAAAAGGTAGAAAGTATAGTAGAGAGTAAAGTAAAGAATAGAGTAGAGAATATACTACAGTAAAGGAAGAAGAAGAAGAAGAAGAAGAGAAGAAGAAGAAGAAGAAGAAGACGAAGAAGAAGAATGCTACACATAGGTACCTTTGAAATCAGCCTTTGCCACAAGAGGTCCACTGGTGGATATGGATGCATGAATGAGATGTGGGTACTTGAGGCGGGCCCACGCAGCCAGGGAACCCGGATAGGAGCCTCCGAACGCAAACCATCTGTTCGTCTTCAGCAGTGAGTACTTCTCTGTCATGCCCTTGATGAAGAATGCCAAGTCATCCAGAGCCTGTTCACTTGTCAAGTAATCCAGGTTTTTGATGCTCATGTCTCTAGAATAGGATGCAAAGGAAGTGTAGGTAATGAAATCAACATTTTCTTATTGAAAAAACTTCACAAAATAAAAATATCGAATATAGAATAGCAATTTTTTCGAATGTCTAATTATAACAAATTGACAGACCACATCTCCACTAAAATTGAAATCGATAGGGCCTACAACAGAAATTTGAAAACAGACATGGTCCATTTTCTTTCAACTTCCGATCAAATATCGTAAGACACAGACAAGGGGCGATTTTCACAGAGCTGAACAGCTTGTCATCTCAACCAAACGCCCTGTGATCGGTGCGGCCAGGTCGTTAATTGTTGACGAGTTATAGGGCCACAAGCATGACCGCATTAAAGACTTCGACGCTCAGTTTTTTCAACCTCCGATCACATATCATAAGACATAGACAAGGGGTAGAGTGGCGATTTTCACAGATCTGAACAGCTTGTCATCTCAACCAAACGCCCTGTGATCGGTGCGGCCAGGTCGTCAATTGTTGACGAGTTATAGGGCCCACAAACATGACCGCATTAAAGACATTCAAGGCTCAGTTTTTTCAACCTCCGATCACATATCATAAGACACAGACAAGGGGTAGAGGGGCGATTTTCACAAATCTGAACAGCTTGACATCTCAACCAAACGCCCTGTGATTGGTGCGGCCAGGTCGTTAATTGTTGTCGAGTTATAGACCCACAAACATGGCCGCCTTACTTGAGTCTGCCACCAAGTGCTAGTTGCGTAGCTTTATTAGTTTTTGCAAGCAAATGGTAATAGTTCAGCATAAATTTACCGAAGAATGATTGAAGCTTATACAGGAAACGTTATGAGTGATAATGTTGTGCGTGAATGGTGTAGGAAAATTAAACACGTCAGTTGAAATGACTTCCGGAATCGTTGTGATCCGGCTTTACAGAGCTGGTGCAACCAAACGGCTCCTCCAGCAAATCAAATGGGATAATTTCTATCACCCGCCATACATACTTGACATGGTCACTAGTAACTTATATAGTTTGCCCTAACTCACGACATGACTTTTATAGCCGAGATTCCAAACTAACGAGGAGCTCCAAACAAAGTCATAGTCCACTTAAACTCAACTGGAGGAAACATTTTATGAAATGAGTTTTGGTAGGCTGGTCCACTGGTATGACATATGCCTCAACCTTCACGGCAATTATGTTGAAGAATAACCATAAGTGTAAGTTTAGTAACTTTCAGTAATAAAAGTATTCTTCCATATACATTCGTCTCCTATTTATGGCCAATCAGAGGTTCATAAAACTGACCTTTGCCTATTTTCAATACTATAAAAAAAAACAACTAGACACATCATTTTTTTCAAATAAAACGCTTGAATATAATTTAATATAAGACATATTTTGTAAGAATATGAGTTGTGCTTACTCGGTAGGATGACTTTCACCATAGAACCTGTGCTCCAATTGAAAACACAAGGCTCCATATTTTTTCGCATACTCAATCCAAGCGCCACTTGACATCCACTTTTCACTAAGGGGTCCTTCACCGCCAATCATTAGAAATACAGGAGAATTTTTCTGATAGGTGAAGAAAGTTGCGTTGGTGAAGTATCTCTGCAAAGAAAATGCACAAAACGATTCTTAGAGTGAGACAACGTAAAAGTAATAAAATATGAGAGATTTCATTCATAAACTACAACAAAAAAGTAGTTATATATATATGAGAGATTTCGTTCAGAAAGTAATCAGTCTGTGGAATGCTTGTCGATTGTAAGGATTACAAACTTTATTATTACAATTTTGACACTTATTCCTCTACCAAAGAGTATCATTTATACTCGTCTATAATCAGGAGATCTGGATATGTTTTACAATTGATATTATTCACCCATTAAGTTACGGGAAGTAAAGTATATTATTATTTATATGATTGTTCATCGCCACATAGTACTATTAAATCAAGCAAGATATTTCCTTAAATTATTTTAAGCAGAAGGTTTGTCATTCTATTATATTATTATTATTCCAAAAAATAAATTCTCCCAGCTAGCTTTACCTACATGATGACCTTTCTAATATTTTTATTCAAATTGCAATAATTTTAAGCTTAAACACTCGACCGTATTAGTTCTTAATTAACATTAAAACTGGACTCACACATCCAGTTTTGCTAAGTTTATAGATGACATTTTATTAGTTCGTCTATATTTTAAAAACTAAAAAAAAATTGTTTTTGGATGACATTTTATTCGTTTTTTAAAATCTAAAAAAATGTTAAGCTCTCCAGTTTCACTGAATAACCTACGATAGCAAAATAGAAAAATAATGATTTTTCATTACAATAAAAAAAGATTACAACAATTATCTTTGATAGTTGATAGAATATAAGTGATTTAGCAGCTTGACAGGATAGATACTTTACTGACCTGTTTCCATGTTTTTCCCGACTGTGGGTCAGAGTGGTCGAGTTTTTGATCGAACCATTCTTCTTTCGGAGAATTTGCAGCAACCGAATAAGAAACAATGTTTTCAAATCTGTGTCTGTGCCTTCTAAAATTATGAATGCCGCTGGTTGAATTTATGAGAATGACGACCATACAGCTCGCCAACCAGAGAGTGCCGGCGGAGTTGATCATTGTGCACGGAGGAGCAGAAACAGCTGGAATAAGACGAAGATGATGATAAGGTTTCAGAACAGTTCTGCAGAACACAAGTTTAATATCAATGTAATGTGTTCTAGTTGATTACCAGGTACCTCAATAAAAATTATACGAGCAATAACTATCTTGGTTCATGTGAAAATACATCATTATCACCGCATCACTCTTCTGCATGATTTCATTATTTTTCGATGTGAATATTATGCCCACACAAGCATACATTGTTTTTAAATTGTGCATGGATAATGGAATGAGTGTGTGGGTGATTGATGAGAAAAATATATTTTACATTTATGTTCGGTACACTATCGAAAACATTTTTTTCAAAAACAAATTAGCCTATCCAGTTAGTTACGGTACTTACATGATTACCTTTCTAACAACTTTACAGGGCTCTTTAAATGAAAAATTTGAGAGCTTATACAGTTATACACTATACAGTATTAATTTTTAAATCACATTAAATTAATAATCGACTTCACAAGTTCATAATTTTAATCAAATTAATAATTGTACATTACTAAATAAATAATAATAATACATAGAACACCAAAAGTTACAGATAGTGGCTACGATAATAAGTAGGAAATACAAACATAACCATCACACAATCTTTCAAATTCCTTATCACAACAGATAAAAGCAAATTCAAATTGTTTTTTAAGCAATATTTTCTCCTTGGGGCATAATTAAGGTGGTAAATTATATAGGCTAAGTCATGCACCTATTATAACTTATGTCATAAGGTAACTTATTTAATAAATTAGGTACTACAGTCCTTGAAAATGCAATATTGAGATTCTATTATTTATGAAGGATAGCTTTATCTGATAGATTCCTCAAATTCTAATATAGTCTTGAATATTTTCCAGTTTGAACTATAGATTGGAATCCAGTTTGAAAACCTCCATTTTGAAAACGAATTGAAAACACTTTTTCTAAAAATATTTATGTAACTAGTTAAAAGAAATTTTCTACTACAAAAACAAAAAATATTTAGTAACTTATGTTAGCATACGATAAATGAACAATTAAAAGTGAAAAACACTAAAATGCATTCACAAAAACTCACAGTAAATCTCCAAACGTTGATTGAACTAAGCCGGTCAGACGTTAATCCTCATCCCATTGAGAAAAATCCGTTATCGCTGTTTCATGATTCAAATGCGACTGTTGAGAGGGAATTAGGCTACTCTTGAGCATTGATAAGATATAGTCTAAAGTTCAAGTTTTTGATAACTTACAACTGCAGTACCACAATGGGCTTTCAATGTCCGCCCGCTACACTAAGTAATAATTGACTAATGATATAATAGCGCCGTTTTATCTCAAGCTACTACCGGTATCAAGACGATTATTTTCTTACGGTCTGACCAGCAGTCAGTTAACTATTACTATTTCCATTCTCAACACTGCCGGTTCTTTACATTTTCCTCGCTCTAATTCATCATTTTTCAGTGAAGAAACTCCACTGAGTTATTTATGAAACCAATTAAATTATTTGAAGTTAATGACAGTTGAATTACCTTGAAAAACATTTTTTGAAATGAAAAACTATTGACAAAACAAATAAACCGATAAATAAGACCCTAATTATCAGTTTTCTCTGATCTTCTGTTGACTGTTGATCGAGAGTAAAATTAGGTAATGATTCTTGTTTTCCAAGAATGACGAGTTGTAGGTTCAAACTTTATCGTCTTATTCTATTCAGATACAACAAAACTTGATTTTATTTGTAGTTATTTATCAAAAAATATTGAATGTTATGTTATCTTCATATCGTTAAAAAATATTCTTCAGTTTATACTTTTTAAATCAATTATTATAAATTGTAAGTCAGTACTCGCCTACTGTAATCCTCATGGAAAAAATAATATAATCAAAACGAGTAAGATAAAACATAGATAATGAAATTTCAATCTAACTGGAAATGGTATTAAACATACTATTTGCATATTTTTACAGAATAGTTAGTTTATTCAGTGACTAGAATTCCAATACAAATGTGTTCATCTATCAAATATAAATTACATTGTCTCACATTCAGGATTATCAGTTTTATTCTAGACGCTAGTTACAAACTATTTGCATAAATATATTACTATAGTTGACACAAACAGCATACACTTTAAAGTATATTAAGAAACAGTAAATTCACAACATAGATCAATTGATAGCAGGTAAAGATTATTATCCGATTCCTGTCATTAGATAAAAATAGAAAATGATAATTGAGATTTGCTCTTCAATAAGCATACTCCGATAATAGCAATCTAAATAATCATCTCTTATTTAGAAATTATTTTTTACCATCAAGCATAAAATTATGAAGAAACTTCATAAAAACTACATTTTAAATTTGAGAAACATGAAATGATTGTGAAGAAAGGAGAACACAATTATGGAATGTTGAAACATTTTCAAGTTGGAATTCGAAGTTATAAGGAAAATTGATAATAATGGTATAGTATTATTTCATTAAGGTTTATAATATCACGCTTACCAGAAACTTGTAGGTCTATTTGGGTATTACAAATAAATTTTATAGATTAATATGAATAAAAGAAAATTTGTCAAATTAATATTTTACGTGAGTCAAAGATAATTGAATCATCAAGTCTTACTAAAATATCACATACGAAGAAGAAAAATGTCTTCAAAATGTTAATAACAGTAACCATTTAATTGACAAGGAATGAGCTGGAAAGAAGCTATACTAACAGATATAATGTTCACCATTAAAACAAAAGAAAATTTGATTATTTCAAATAACTCAAATAAGTCAAACTCTTTTTAGAAATAGAGTAGTCAAAAGTCTTAAACATAATTCTACTAATGAAAGACTAAATAACTTTGTATGCGATAGATAATTTGGAAGGAATAATTATAACGGAAAATAGTTACATTATTTCAGGTAATTGAAAATAAGTATTAAATACAAAAATATAATATTAAATAAGTGTAGAAAATATTAAATAAAGTTCGAAGAATAAAAATAATTTAGCTTGTTTAGAAATTGATAATATAGTCATATCAATACAGTCAGAATGTCTTTCATTGTACTATTACTAACAAACATCATCTTAATTAGTTCTACATCGATTAAATAAAAATACAGTGAATTGCAAACAGTCATAATAACAAGCAAGCTATACTTATTGCACAAGTTCATTTTATACAAACTAATCATTCACACATTAGTGTGAAATTGTTCCAATCTAAAACACGTAAAGTATTTTACACAGTATTGACAGTAACATATGATAAAATTAATAAAAAATAACAGAAAAGACTATTAGATTTTGAATCAACGATTTTGTACTAAATTTTCAAGCTCCCATGAAGTAAGTTATGCAAAAACAGTAATAATGATTATGCATGTTTCAAATGTATAAAGTAAAAGTATAGGAGTATCGAGATTCAACAGTTAATATTAAAATGGAATAATGGTCATGGATAAACGTCTACTCCAATCTCGTAAAAATAAAAAAAACAACTATTTTTATACTTGTAGTTGTTTGCGAAATGACTCTATAGTCTACATTAGCTCTTGTTCTGTGATCTGGTGAAAAATATTTTCAACGACAGATTTCTTTGAAAACTTATAATATTTTGTAACTGTAATAAATGATAAATCGATCATTTTCAAAAATATCTGAATTTTAAGAGTTAATAGGTCCACAAAATGTATTTTATGCGTCGATTACAGTTGTGAAAAATCGTTTTCGTTGTTACAATAAGTTGACCAATGCTCAATGCTTCAATAAAAAATTATTATAAAAAATATAAATGAACTTATTTTGAACATTTATGTGGCATGGTTTACAAAAGCATAATATTTCATTAAATAGTTTCGTCGTTGTATCCTCTGAAGGAGAATAACAAATAAAAGCTATATTACAACTAATTAATAAAATAATATAAACTTGATGGTTCTGATTAGAAATATATTTGAAAGAAAAAAACACTGATGTACTGTTCCCACCCCCAACATCAATGAGCTTAATATGACAGAGGTTTTGCCATGAAACCTGGTTCTGTAAAGTAATATGTTTTTTAAAAAAGATTGTGGTATTGAAAGATCAGAGTATTTTTCTTTCTATTATGGAGAAATACCACATATCCTCCCCAAAGAAATTAACTAGATTTTTTCAACTTTGGAAGAAATATTCTGAAAATCTGAAATCAGCAAACAATAATACATGCAATTTGATTAAATATACTTGACAAATTAACAAAATCAATTTAAGCTAAAATTAGAATCTGTGCACAGTATTAAAGTCAATTTCATGCAGGTACTCACAGAGTTTATCTTGATGATCTACTGGCTGGAACAGAATACTCAGGAGTATGAAAAACTCCTATGTGAGAAGATAGCAGTTCTTAAAATAAACTTTTTTACCGACATTAATGTTCTCATTAAGTATTCCTTCTACAAGGCCGAAAAGAATTTATAGCTTCTTACAAAGTGTCTTTAATGTGCGAACGAGGAACTAAACTGTAAAATAATTGCCTAGTTACGTAATAACACATATTTACACGTTTATTTAACACTGTTATTTTCAGTTTTGATCATTGAATGTTGTTTATTTGAAACAAATCGCGATAAAAAACACGAAAACATTTCCATCAATGAAGCTTATCTGAATTTTGTCAGGTAATGAAGAAACCTAAAATATTTCAAGTATTTCGTCTGACAACATTTCATACTACAATAGGCTCAGATTTTCTTAGCTACCGTGTTTATACCTGTATTTTTTAGACTGAGTCTAAAGTCTATGAAAATATTATTATGCTCCAACAGTTGAGACTTCAATTTTTATCATTTAAAATATAAAGTCAGTAATTAGATTACTAAGCAATGTGCCGGGAAATGCTAAGCTTGTTCTTTGATCATTCCAAATTTTACCATTAAATTATTCACAATGTTTGTTTTCTGATTGCTTGATTTTTCTCTAGAAACTCAAAACGATTCAACTCTATTAGTATGTTTTTTCGTAAACAAATACATTTATTTATGACCTTCATTTATCATGGCAACTCAACAATAATACTCCTTGGGAAGACTCAATGTTCAAAATTGCTGTTATAAAATATTCGTTGAAAAATGAATTATTTTTCAAAACATGAAGAAATTATTTTTACAGCTGTGCGTGAAGTTTGTTCTTAATCAAGAATTGAGTTAGATGTCACAATCATTGTTAAAATATGTGTGACTCCCTTATTTATAACACGGTATATAGAAGAAGACGGTAGGTGTCACGCGCATGTTTGTGCTAAATTTCCGGTGTAGCTGACGTCATTTTATATCCAATCATCTGTTTTTAACAAATAAGTTTCATAAATATTGCCAATAGATGTTGAAAACCTCGGTTGGTGGCGATGACGCAATCTAGCTGTCTGGCCACTGCGCATACATTTCGTGGCCTCTACCGTTTTCATCTAAATACCGTGATTTATAATAGATTATCTGGTTCATTCCTCATGGCAAATCCACTCTTCAGTTAGGTTGAAAAATATTATTTCATCTGATTGTGTCAAAGTGACTTTATGACAATTAAAGTTAAATTTGTGACAATCCTCAAAGCTGTGGTTAGCCGGCAAAGCCCGGTACGATGTTCTATTCACCAATAATCCTAACATAATATTTTTCACGGAATATCGGCATAGCTGAAGCGTTAGATCACTACAACTATCACTTTTTGTCGTTGCTCCCATATTGGTTTCAAATAAGGTTTGGCTTGCACCTTCTTTCATCTCACTACTCATTCATACGTCTGTTTTTTCGAGTAAACATCAAAACATCAATGTGAATATTCAAAGTGTACGGTAATTAAAAAAAGAGCTAGTTAGAACTTTTTGGCTTACATTAATTCACATCCAGTAATAACCCCCGTGATAACCCCCCAAAAAATCGATATGCGTCAATGTACAGCATACGAAAACGGAGAAACATATTTCTTTTAAATTTTTATTAATTTATTTTTAAAAATAGTTTTGCGCATCAAAATTATTTTCTTGGCGAACTCAACTCACTGAGCTCTCTCTTTCTCTCTCACTCCCTTGCACAAGTCTCGGAAACATGGAAACATAGAAGGTTTACACTATAGGAAAAGATCGTTGACTATCTATTCACAACGACGAAAGCCTACATATAAAGTAGACGTAAAGACGAAGTAGAATTTATACTACTAGTCAAAACCACGATCGACAAGGTAAGAATGTGGTGAAACAGTGATGTTTGGGCTTCGTTTCTTCAATTACGTACATACCACGAATCGAATTGGCGTGATCAATAGCTTTAAACTTGACAAAAGGTTCAAGAACTCAACACTCCGTATTTTCAATCAACGACGAACCACAAGGATTTCTATTCATTACGTTGTCAAGTTGATACGCGGTTTAATGAGTACAAGGTATTGTATTCTCTATTTTCAATCGACGAACCACAAGGCAAGAACGATTTGTGTTAATTACATTGTCAACTCTATAATATTAATGAGAGCATTGCGTTCCTTCTTTTCAATCAACTACAATATTATTCATGAGGTATAAAATGTTTACGGTTAAAATTGTTTCAACTGACAAAATATACAATGACCAGAGCATTGTTTCCTTCTTTTGTTCTGATTTAATGAACGAATTGAATAGTTTGCGATTCAAATTGTTCCACCTGACAAAATATACAATGTCCAAAGCATTGTGTCCTTATTTTGCTCTGATTTAATAAACGATTCAAATAGTTCACGGTTCAAATTGTTCCACCTGACAAAAGATACAACGACCAGTGCATTGTCTCCTTCTTTTGTTCTTATTTAATAAACGATTTAGATAGTTTGCGGTTGCAATTGCTCCACCTAACAAAATATTGTTTCCCTCTGCCACAATAATTATAAAACAGTTTTCGGTGAGCACCATTTAGAGCAGAGACGAGGTGGAGGTGGCAGGTGACTACTATCTGTCGCGACTGTTGAGCACACTGAATAGCACCTCGGTGGAGGAGTCCTCTCCTCGCTCGTCCTCTTCACTGCTCGTACTGCCTTCGGGCAGAAACTTGGCGGCCGCCTCATCGGCCACCGCCCCCCTAGGCCCCGCCCCTGGCCCCGCCCCCAGCTGCGCCTTGTGCACCACGTGACACAGGATGCCGCCCAGACACAGCAGCAGGCCGGCGAAGTTCAGACTCGACATGGTGTCGCCATTCCATTTCACTGCCAGGATCACCGTTGTCACTTCCTGTAATTTAAGAAAGTCTCAAAAACTGCTGTGAAACCTTTTAGGTTTAGCGGGACCAATTTTGTAATGCATCTTACTGAATAAAATGATGATAAAAATGATTGACTACAACTGTTATTCATATTCATAGTTTACATTTCTCAAGTAACAGTTCATATGTTGATGCAATTAAAAAAATCAACATTACAATAACACAGCGATTTTCGCACTAGCTAGAAACACTATAATTTGTATAAAAAAGGCGAGACTCGGCCCTACATAAAACAATAACAGCGTTGCCAAATTGTGTAAAATTGCAACTTTCTCATATTTCTAATTTAGCCACATAATTGTAATAGATGTAGAATAACATCCCCGAGATTCCAGTAGTTGCTGATTGCTGAAAAAGTTTCAGAGTAGAAGGATTGAAAGGAAATTCATTTTTTTTATAAAATTGAAAACATCGAACCAACCATGGAGCCAAGTTGAAGACCGCATATAATAGTATTGAGTGACCTGGCTGGCTCAGGTTTGGCGTCAAAGTTTTCAGTTCGCAACTGATCAATTTCAGGGCCTCTGATTGTTTTTCTTTTGAATATTACTTCTTTCAGAATTATGGGATGTCGTAATGAGTAAGAATTTTATTTCAAAATAAAGGGGTGAATGTCTCCTTTCCATTGGGGTACCTATCTAGATCATTTTTGTCCGCCCTACACTTACTTTTACATATTACGACATCTCATAATTTTGAGAAAAGTGTTATTCAAAAGAAAAACATATTTTTGCGCAATGTTTCCAATTTCAACAAAAATTCATTTCCAAAACTTCAACCTTGAAACTTTTTCATCACTACTGGAATATCGGGGATTCTATTCTACGTACAATTAAATTGAATTGGAAATTTGAGAAAGTTAGAATTTTACACAATTCGGCAACGCTATTATTCCCTCGGATGGAAGGCCAACTCTCAACTTATTTTATACATACTACAGATAGCTTCTTGTACCAGTCAAAAATAGGCATAAACCATCATACTACCGCACTACCTTATAAATTTCAAAACTACAAAACTGATTATTAGAACACTGTAGTTCACCACAGGAGAGCATTTTTTTTTAACTGTGAATAATTTACCTTGAATATTCCTATGACAGACAGGGTGAGACTAGATGTACTCAGCAAAACTAGGAATTCAGCTAATTCCATGGCGAGAGCAATGAAGCCACCCCCAAACACAGGTAACCACTTGTCCCAGCCTTCACTACTCAAGCTGTGAACAATTTTACCACCTGAAATCAAAACAACATTTTAGCTTTATCATTCTTATTGACTTTAGTTACAAATAATAACTAGTGCCCTTATTATAATCTCATTTCAAACACGACCAGTTTAATAAACTATATCGGCTTACTGACTTTATTAATTCATTTACAAAAGTTGCATATAATAGTAAGATAATGGTGATGTTTTTAAAACTATTTTTAATGCCCATCTATTATTGAGAAACATGGAGGTCCCCAAAAATAATAATAGAAATAAGGAAACAAATTTTAGACTACATTCTGAAATTGAAAGGCCTGATTGTCAAGAAATCACCAATTCATTGTAGTTTTGTAGAACTATTGAGAGGATAATCTTAGATTTTTCAAGTCTATGAACTTGGAATCCCTTCACAATGGAAAATAAAATTACTTGATTAAACAAATCTGGTCAACACAAAAATAATCCTTCTAATGAACACATAGAATAAAATATGAAATGAGAATTACTTACCAAATGTAATTCTATTATTCATATTCATCAGATCCCAAAATTTTGAATCTAATTTGCATTGCAACATTGCAAATAATTAAATTTAGTAGGCCTTTACAGTTACTAATCTTCGTGTTTTCTTTGTGTATTAAATTGCTGCCTAGAATTTCCGACAATAATTTCCATGTATATCGATCATTATGAGAACCAAGAATTTGCCAGGCTCCACTCACCTTCAATAAAATAGAAAAATGGTAGAACAGTTAGGAACATCCAAGGTTGAGTGTAGTACATCAAATCCAATGGATTTTTCAGTCTCAATTCAGAGCGTTGCATTATGAATTGTGCCGACGTCCACCGCAGTCCACTGTAAGCAAATACATTATAATCTGAATACATTTGATGAATCAATTGGGTGAAATTAGGTAAATCTGAAAATTAATCAGGCATTTAGAATTTTTATACTAAGATTTTTAGCAGTATTATATATTTAAGTATTTTTTCAGTAATCGCATGATAATTTGACATCTTGTGAGACCGTACTCCTCATGGTCTTTTTTCGAATCCGCTATTGTGTTTCAATGTATGAATAGATAAAAGTTGAGATTTATGAGCCAGCAAGGCTACTCAATTTAGAAGCGGGCCCATTTGTGAAGCTGACTCCTCTGACAATATAAATCATTTATGAGCCTAAAAATCGTTTCCCGAGGTACAGAACCCACAAGAATCTGGGGGTCCACTCATCTCTCATCATCGTCCATCTCATTACCCACACGCACAAGCTTAGAGCTCATGTGGGCATCACATCTAGGCAAAAAAGAGGAATTTCGAACCGATTAAAATTAAAATCTGGGTATTGATACGAATATTATAAAAACAGGAATTAATAAATTGATGCTATGTTTTTCTATTAATATTAATGCGTAATTTTCACGCATGATTAGTAGTAATATCGCAAAAATAAGATTAGTACTATAGGGTTAGAACAATATAGACAACTAAGTTATTGAAACATTTACAAAAACACAAGAAATAAAAAACATTATCTTCTGGTACCATACTGCCAACAGAAGGAAACTGTGTTTAGACAGTGAACTGCAGAAGTTATCCTTGTCCATACTTCTATACATAGAAACATGGTATAAGGCTATACACCGTGGAATCGACAACTATCTGAATTTTTAAAATACGTTAAATACTCGTATCTCGTATGTTTTTAGAGAATTGCATTTATAAGCGTTTAAATGGCTCGAATTATTTCTCTATTATAAACAGGGTGTTTCAGAGAAACGGGAAATTTTGAAAGTTGAATAATTTCAAGAAAAACAAATCTTTAAATAAAGTTTTTCATATCATTTAATAAAAAAATGCCATTTTAGAATAAATACCGTAACATTTTTTTTTTTGAAGATGACATCTTGCAGGTGTGTTCCTTTTCTACGCAAACATTCCTGTAGTCTCTTCAACACATTGTCCATGGTTTGACGTAACATTACAACTGGAATTACTGAAATCGCTTCTCGAATCTTGGCTTTCAATTCTTCCGTTGTTGTAGAATTAAAAGCCAAGATTCGAGAAGCGATTTCAAATATGTATATTCGCTTTTGAACAGCTAATTACGACATAGCAGTCAATTATTTATAAATAATTATATGATGAAGGGCCTAGTGTTCGAAAGCGCTCCACTAATGTGAGTAGAAGCTAATAGCTTTTATTTATAAATAATTGACTGCTATGTCATAATTAGTTGTTCAAAAGTGATTAATTAACAAGCAGTTCGTAATGGAATCAAACATTGAAGAGTATGTATATTCGCTTATTTCACCTCCTATTTAAATATAATATATGAAAAGGTAAGGTGTCTAATTCACAACTTACCTTGAAAATGAGGCAAATAGCACCATTGTGAATCCGAAGAGATCAAACTGTGTAGCTTTGTAGGTGAACATGAAGAGTCCTATCGATATCATTGCAACTATGACAACCAGAGACCATGACTGAAAGTTAAAAAAATCAATATCATCAGACAAAACAAAAAATATACAATAATAACATTTATGTTGACTAATATCTATAAAACAGTAGTTACTAACTAGAGAGCTAATTGTGACTTGTTTGAAAAAATACGAATCTACAAAAGCTTTAAGCTTTAGAAGTTTTTAATTGATGCAAAATTTATGAGTTAGTTGAAAACCGTTTTACATTTCTTGACCTTGAACTTATTAATCGATGATAGGAACAAAACTAAAGCCAAGTTAGCCAAAATATTCCACTGGTTGAATGAAGATTTATCGTGTTGTAAGAATTCACATCATCATATTTTCAGAAACATTAAAGTTCTGTATTATGATTATGATTAAACAATAATTTAACTACAGAACTAAAGTTTTGAAATATTTTCAAAGCTATAAAATACAATCAAATATCATTAAACTGAGTATTGTTTTCCTTGTTCATATGAGGCTAATTATCTGCGGCACTTGTTTTGTAAATAGAATATGTTGATAGTAGAATATTATTAGAGAGTTGGATGCGCATTTAAAACCATCAAAAGCGGCAATTATTGGTACAAATTATAATGTCTAAATAACCAGTTCAAACTTACAAAAAAAAAAAGCTTGATAACTACAATTTTCAAGATTAAAATAGTTTAATAATGCTTCACCTTTTTCTCCAGTTTGAAGATCAAAGCAAATCCTAGGATGAATATAATTGTAGATGACTTTGTCATTGTATATCTGAAAATACAAGTGCAAGTAAAAAGTTAAAAGTTGAACAGCAAATTTGGTTATCATGGATAACCCTAATAATCAGTTAGCAGTAAGTTTGACGATGTTGAAAATTAGAAAAATAATATACGTTATGCTATCTAAAATTATAATAGACCACGAAAAAACTTTTATATCGTAATATTCCGCCTAATTACGAACTTAAAGAGATCCTGAAGCAAATGTTTACGAGCTTTTTATACAATACTTCAAAGGACATAATTCATGATAATGAACACATTTATAATCCGTGCAAACCTTAGTTTGCAGCACGAGGCTTCATGGCCAATATTATTTATTACGAGAATAGGATTACACTGTTGCCGTTTTTCACTGAAGTTGCTAATTCTATTCTATCAGAATAATCAACGCTTTCTTCTGATCTTTCTCACAGGCTTTCTAGCTCTGTGAAACCTGGCAGCATTGTACTCCATGAGAGCAAAACAAACTACCCTTGGGTCTCCTCACCATAGAAAGCCATAACCGAATAATAATAATGCTGCTATCTAAAGGTGCGTACAGATATACGCGCCGCGAACATGAGCAATTCACTTTTAATCAGCTGATTATATCTGTATTTTTACAGAAACGGTAAGATACAGATATAAAAAGCTTGGCATCAGCTGATTATATCTGTATTTTTACAGAAACGGTAAGATACAGATATAAAAAGCTTGGCATCAGCTGATTAAAAGTGAATTGCTCATGTTCGCGGCGCGTAAATCAGTACGCAACTTTAGATTTGCACAGACTGTAGTCTGATTTTCAAATTTTGAATCATTCTAGGTTGAGCAATCACAATGAAACGGGCTTAATAATTTATCTAAGAATGCATTTGAAAGTTCAAATATTGAACTGATACGAGGATCGTTCCAGAATTAAGTTAAACGTTTTTTTCTTTAACCCATGATTTATTCGTTAGTTACGAGCATGGTATGGAGCTACCACTCACTGCTACCGCCAAAATGAAAAGTTCGTATAGTGTAATCCGTTTTCAACGGGAAATAATGTAAGTGCCACTGAAATTCAACACGGGTTGTGTAGTGTGTATGGTGACGACGATATGTCAAGGCTAATTGCTTCTCGTTTGTTCCAATCCTCTGTTGAAGAAAGAATAACATCACACAACTAAGTGGACGTCCTTTCACGTCACGTGTCCCAAACATTGTCGAAGATGTCCGAAGACACCGATCGTAGCCTTACGCTTGACAAAAGTCATTACATTAGCAACCCTTTCCAAATATTGAAATAAGCCATACACACTACACAACTTTCGTTGAATTTCAGTCGCATTTTTATTCTTTGCGGTTAAAAAACGGATGATGACACAACGTGTTTTTCATTTGGCGGTAGAAGTGAGTGATAACTCCATAATGGATTGCTCCTAACTGACGAATCAATCATGGCAGCTGCATGATAATTTTACAGCACTCCCATTAAACCTGGAAGAAACTTCCCTGACAATTTCAGCCTTGTCCTGTCATGTACAGGGCTATAAAATATAGTACAACTTGATTCTGGAACGATCCTTTTAGAAAGGGAAGAATTGAATTGAAATAATAGATTAAGTGTAACTCACAATGAAACAGGGATTATGAGTAGGCCCCAGCTACCAAATGCAATGTCGAGGGCACTGAAGACGCCAAGCGGCAGGATGCGAGTGACTTGGTCGGTGCAGGATACCTCTTTGAGGGGCCGGCGGGTCGCGCATGCGTAGATCAGCCGAATCGCTGTCACCAGGATCCATTTCAGCGAAAAGTGACTGAGCACAACGAAGAACGGCAGTTTCACAGCCTGTAACCGATAGCAAACCGAATTAATTCCAGTATAACAAGTGAAAGATTGTCTCTTTTCTGTATATGGCTATTTGTATTATGAATATTCATAATATAAATATTCAACTTGTATATAAATTTTCACAAAATGGCATCAATGTTGAAACATGTTGTGATAAAATAATTCAAAAAAGGATACTGAGATTTTTATTTTTATTTCTATTTATATTTACAAGTGGAAGATTCTTTTAAAAAGGTATAAGGGTTCATAACAAACAATAACGGTAGACAATGGTCTCTTCCAAACCCAAACAAATTAAAACATTACAGAAAAATATAAATAAATTATTCTCAGAAAGCCTTACTATGTTTCAAATACCGTAACTTGTTTTAGCTACTTTTCAGCTGAGTTTCAATCAATTTCCATATTCTGTAGAAAACCACATTGAAATTTAGAAGGTTCGGAAAAATTTTGATTGGCTAATGTTAGAGGAAATGTGCTGTCAAAATCGTTTAAGTTTTCACTTCTAAAAAATAAACATTGAAGGTGTCTTTCAGAGCTAACAATTAAAATATAGTAGGCCAAAAAACTTGAACAGATAATAAATTAATTGCCCTAATTACACTTGACAGTATGATAAGAAACGCACTTGTATTAATAATTGCTACTGCAAGTAAATTATTTTCTCTAGTACAGTAATTTGTGCAAGTGATACTTTATGTACAACACAACACCTTTTTTGTGACGGTTTTAAAGTAGAATAGTTGTGGACATTTTTAATCATTCTAAGAAGATT
Organism: Nilaparvata lugens; assembly: GCF_014356525.2. Lineage (NCBI taxonomy): Eukaryota > Metazoa > Arthropoda > Insecta > Hemiptera > Delphacidae > Nilaparvata > Nilaparvata lugens. The sequence goes on from NC_052509.1 coordinate 50,986,308, forward strand.
TTTTTTAGAAAAAATATAACAAAATTAATTTGAACATTGATAATGATAGATTATTTCCAACTATTATAATAATTGCTAACGTTCTATAATTTTAGTCCAACATTACTGGGACTGGCATTTAAAATCTTTTGGGTGTGATCACATTGAATGCATTTATATGCAAGTGCTTGTTTGCTCGTCAGATCATCTTCTGGCTTTGCAACCAAGTACGGGTCACAGCCTTGCTCAATATTCTTCTCCAAGCATCTCTGTCCAATGAAGTCTCCATCCCTGCACTCCAACCTTTGCCGCATCCTGGTCAACCACATCCATCCATCTTGTCCTGGGTCGCCCCCTCTTCCTCCTTCCATAACCTTCCCACTTATCGCCATCTTGGGTGGGTATGTGTCATCTGCTCGTATCAGGTGTCCTGCTTATCTTAGTCTGTGCACTCTCATCACTGTGACTATATCAGCTTGTTGGTACAACTGGTCCAGTTCTTCATTGTGCCGCCTGCGCCAGACTCCTGCTTCTTGAACACCTCTAAAGATTCTCTCAGGACCTTCCTTTCAAAGACAATACCAACATTTTCTCTTCCCTCAATGTATTTACTAACTAGAGAGCTAATTGTGACTTGTTTGAAAAAAAAACTAATCTACAAAAGCTTTAAGCTTTAGAAGTTTTTAATTGATGCAAAATTTATGAGTTAGTTGAAAACCGTTTTACATTTCTTGACCTTGAACTTATTAATCGATGATAGGAACAAAACTAAAGCCAAGTTAGCCAAATATTCCACTGGTTGAATGAAGATTTATCGTGTTGTAAGAATTCACATCATCATATTTTCAGAAACATTAAAATTCTATAAATTATTATAATATTAAACAATAATTTAACTACAGAACTAAAGTTTTGAAATATTTTCAAAGCTATAAAATACAATCAAATATCATTAAACTGAGTATTGTTTTCCTTGTTCATATGAGGCTAATTATCTGCGGCACTTGTTTTGTAAATAGAATATGTTGATAGTAGAATATTATTAGAGAGTTGGATGCGCATTTAAAACCATCAAAAGCGGCAATTATTGGTACAAATTATAATGTCTAAATAACCAGTTCAAACTTACAAAAAAAACTTGATACGTAGCAACGATGTATCACTACAATTTTCAAGATTAAAATAATTTAATAATGCTTCACCTTTTTCTCCAGTTTGAAGATCAAAGCAAATCCTAGGATGAATATAATTGTAGATGACTTTGTCATTGTATATCTGAAAATACAAGTGCAAGTAAAAAGTTAAAAGTTGAACAGCAAATTTGGTTATCATGGATAACCCTAATAATCAGTTAGCAGTAAGTTTGACGATGTTGAAAATTAGAAAAATAATATACGTTATGCTATCTAAAATTATAATAGACCACGAAAAAACTTTTATATCGTAATATTCCGCCTAATTACGAACTTAAAGAGATCCTGAAGCAAATGTTTACGAGCTTTTTATACAATACTTCAAAGGACATAATTCATGATAATGAACACATTTATAATCCGTGCAAACCTTAGTTTGCAGCACGAGGCTTCATGGCCAATATTATTTATTACGAGAATAGGATTACACTGTTGCCGTTTTTCACTGAAGTTGCTAATTCTATTCTATCAGAATAATCAACGCTTTCTTCTGATCTTTCTCACAGGCTTTCTAGCTCTGTGAAACCTGGCAGCATTGTACTCCATGAGAGCAAAACAAACTACCCTTGGGTCTCCTCACCATAGAAAGCCATAACCGAATAATAATAATGCTGCTATCTAAAGGTGCGTACAGATATACGCGCCGCGAACATGAGCAATTCACTTTTAATCAGCTGATTATATCTGTATTTTTACAGAAACGGTAAGATACAGATATAAAAAGCTTGGCATCAGCTGATTATATCTGTATTTTTACAGAAACGGTAAGATACAGATATAAAAAGCTTGGCATCAGCTGATTAAAAGTGAATTGCTCATGTTCGCGGCGCGTAAATCAGTACGCAACTTTAGATTTGCACAGACTGTAGTCTGATTTTCAAATTTTGAATCATTCTAGGTTGAGCAATCACAATGAAACGGGCTTAATAATTTATCTAAGAATGCATTTGAAAGTTCAAATATTGAACTGATACGGGGATCGTTCCAGAATTAAGTTAAACGTTTTTTTCTTTAACCCATGATTTATTCGTTAGTTACGAGCATGGTATGGAGCTACCACTCACTGCTACCGCCAAAATGAAAAGTTCGTATAGTGTAATCCGTTTTCAACGGGAAATAATGTAAGTGCCACTGAAATTCAACACGGGTTGTGTAGTGTGTATGGTGACGACGATATGTCAAGGCGAATTGCTTCTCGTTTGTTCCAATCCTCAGTTAAAATAAGAATAAAATTAAACAACGAGGTGGCCGTCCTTTCACGTCACGTGTCCCAAACATTGTCGAAGATGTCCGAAGACACCGAGCGTAGCCTTATGCTTGACAAAAGTCGTTAGCAACTCTTTCCAAATGTTGAAATAAGCCATACACACTACACAACTTTCGTTGAATTTCAGTCGCATTTTTATTCTTTGCGGTTAAAAAACGGATGATGACACAACGTGTTTTTCATTTGGCGGTAGAAGTGAGTGATAACTCCATAATGGATTGCTCCTAACTGACGAATCAATCATGGCAGCTGCATGATAATTTTACAGCACTCCCATTAAACCTGGAAGAAACTTCCCTGACAATTTCAGCCTTGTCCTGTCATGTACAGGGCTATAAAATATAGTATAACTTGATTCTGGAACGATCCTTTTAGAAAGGGAAGAATTGAATTGAAATAATAGATTAAGTGTAACTCACAATGAAACAGGGATTATGAGTAGGCCCCAGCTACCAAATGCAATGTCGAGGGCACTGAAGACGCCAAGCGGCAGGATGCGAGTGACTTGGTCGGTGCAGGATACCTCTTTGAGGGGCCGGCGGGTCGCGCATGCGTAGATCAGCCGAATCGCTGTCACCAGGATCCATTTCAGCGAAAAGTGACTGAGCACAACGAAGAACGGCAGTTTCACAGCCTGTAACCGATAGCAAACCGAATTAATTCCAGTATAACAAGTGAAAGATTGTCTCTTTTCTGTATATGGCTATTTGTATTATGAATATTCATAATTTAAATATTCAACTTGTATAAAAAATTTTCACAAAATGGCATCAATGTTGAAACATGTTGTGATAAAATAATTGAAAAAAGGATACTGAGATTTTTATTTTTATTTCTATTTATATTTACAAGTGAAAGATTCTCTTAAAAAAGCATAAGGGTTCATAACAAACAATAACGGTAGACAATGGTCTCTTCCAAACCCAAACAAATTAAAAACATTACAGAAAAATATAAATAAATTATTCTCAGAAAGCCTCACTATGTTTCAAATACCGTAACTTGTTTTAGCTACTTTTCAGCTGAGTTTCAATCAATTTCCATATTCTGTAGAAAACCACATTGAAATTTTGAAGGTTTGGAAAAATTTTGATTGGCTAATGTTAGAGGAAATGTGCTGTCAAAATCGTTTAAGTTTTCACTTCTAAAAAATAAACATTGAAGGTGTCTTTCAGAGCTAACAATTAAAATATAGTAGGCCAAAAAACTTGAACAGATAATAAATTAATTGCCCTAATTACACTTGACAGTATGATAAGAAACGCACTTGTATTAATAATTGCTACTGCAAGTAAATTATTTTCTCTAGTACAGTAATTTGTGCAAGTGATACTTTATGTACAACACAACACCTTTTTTGTGACGGTTTTAAAGTAGAATAGTTGTGGACATTTTTAATCATTCTAAGAAGAAGATTTTTTTTAGAAAAAATATAACAAAATTAATTTGAATAATTTTAAAAAGAACATTGATAATAATAAATTATTTCCAACTATTATAATAATTGCTAACGTTCTATAATTTTAGTCCAACATTACTTGGACTGGCATTTAAAATCTTTGGGTGTGATCACATTAAATGCATTTATGTGCAAGTGCTTGTTTGCTCGTCAGATCATCTTCTGGCTTTGCAACCCAGTACGGGTCACAGCCTTGCTCAATATTCTTCTCCAAGCATCTCTGTCCAATGAAGCAAGTCTCCATCCCTGCACTCCAACCTTTGCCGCATCCTGGTCAACCACATCCATCCATCTTGTCCTGGGTCGCCCCCTCTTCCTCCTTCTATAACCTTCCCACTCATCGCCATCTTGGGTGGGTATGTGTCATCTGCTCGTATCAGGTGTCCTGCCTATCTTAGTCTGTGCACTCTCATCACTGTGACTATATCAGCTTGTTGGTACAACTGGTCCAGTTCTTCATTGTGCCGCCTGCGCCAGACTCCTGCTTCTTGAACACCTCTAAGAAGATTCTTCTCAGGACCTTCCTTTCAAAGACAATATCAACATTTTCTCATCATTCAATGTAGTTGCTCACTGCCAGATAGGATTACTGACACAATAACTGTCCTATATAAGAGTAAGTTGACCTTTATGCTCAGATTTTGGCTTTTGATCAGGAACTGGTACGGTTCTTCATTGTGCCGCCTGCGCCAGACTCCTGCTTCTTGAAAACCTCTAAAGATTCTTCTCAGGACCTTCCTTTCAAAGACAATACCAACATTTTCTCTTCACTCAATGTAGTTGCTCACTGCCAGATAGGATTACTGACACAATAACTGTCCTATATAAGAGTAAGTTGATCTTTATGCTCAGATTTCGGCTTTTGATCAGGTTGGACAGTGCATAATAGCATCTGTTTGCCTCTATGATTCTTCGCCTCACTTCGTTAATGTGTTGTTTCTGGAATTGATGGAAGATCCTAAGTACTCAAACTCTTTCATTAGCTCAACATGTTTCCCCTGGATTTCCATGCTTTGTCCTTGTAAGTCAATTCCAGAATTGGAGGTCACCATGACTTTTGATTTTGCTTCAGTTGCTATTAACAGGCCGATACTCTTTGCAGCTTCTTCCAGACTTCTTTAGGCTTCAGTCTTAGCTGTTTTTTTGCTCTTGCTTGAGCCAAAAACAAAATCTGAAAAGTTTCATTAATACATACTGCTTAATACACTGAATGCAACCAACAAGTGCACGCGTTCAGTTTGAGTGTTACTTTTGCTCTTTCCAGACTTTATTTCTCATCTGCACGTTTGGTCATAAACAAACGTGATAAACAAGGATGATCAAACCCTTAGAGTAAAACAACCATATAAGGTACTTTCATAAAAAGAAAAAAATCAGTAGAGGTAATGAATAAAAATGTAAATGAATTAAAAGAGACAAGGTAAGTTTATGGGTTTATTCCCATCTCAATATTGCCAGAAGACTAATAAATCTACTCCATTATAGACTAAGTTATGAGTTTTAGGCTACCTTTGCCACTAACACCGTAAACAAACAGGATATTTTAAAATCTGATAATTGTTTACATGCATTTTTCCCTCTAGGCCTATTACCGTAACCTACTTTAGATTGTTGCATGCACTTGTATTGATTATTAAGACACCCTTATGGGTATTAAATAGAAGATAATGATGCAATTCCTTAGCGACGACTCGAGCCGCGCTGAATTGCACCTCAAGAGCCAGACTATATTACGCGTTTTTTCAGGCAACCCAACGCATTTTCAGTCAGTCAATCGGAGAGCTTCCTGCCTGCCAACTCTAACTCTACTATTATATTTGCTTCATTTATTTGAGATTTGATTTTTGATGCAACAATGGTCATTAATTTAGTCAAGTTATATGAATTGGAAATACTTTATGAAACTAAAGCATATCCTAATCCTAATAAAACAAACTTCTAACCAACTAGCTAGGTAAAAAAGTAAAACTGGGTTTATAATGAAAGCATGTTAATAATATAAGAATACTGTAAACTGTAGGCCCCTACGCTGGTACAATTTTTCTTTACAGCCTCCATAGACCATAGGCTACATGATATATTTTTGACAAGGAAATGAAGATAAATTCTTACCTGCATACACCATTTGTGATAGAATGTCAGACTGACAGACAGTACAAAATACGAAATAATAGTTATAAATGTTGCAAATCCACTAAATGGCCATTTATGTTTTGAATTGCTTTCCTTGTGGAATGAGTTCTGCTGAATAACTAGTTTCGCCATATCTCAAAGATAATAAAATGGATACGAATATGTAATAAAATGTAACCGGTAACTAATTATTTCCATAGTACAGAATATTAACAACCACTACACTTTCATTTCAATAAAATTCTTCCTTGTATAAATAAATTGTCTTCACATTTTACTGAGCAATGATTACTGTACTTGCGTTCAAAGTTCCAATCTGTCAAATTGGACAAAATGTCAACACGATGCAGAAATGAAAATTAGATTTGGCAATGCCATCTAAATTATAATTTTTCTACAAGGGGAAAATCCTGTTTTAGCGCATATTTAAACGCACCGTTGATGCATTAGTCGATTCTACGTCGTGAAAGTTGACTGTAAATTTATATTTTCGATCATTGGGATACATAGTGATGGAGGTTCAAGAAAACCTTTTTTCTTTTTACACGATGCAATGACAGTAAAAATGTGAATCCTATAAGTTCCAATAGTATTATCTATACTCATTTGGTCAGGCTAAGTGGGAATAGTTGACCGAGCGAAGTGAGGTCTAAGATTCAAGTCGACGGTTTGGTATTTCTCTTAATGTTTAAATGTTGCGCATTTACAGCGAAATGCGGAAATAGATTTTCATGAAATTTGACAGGTATGTTCTTTTTTTAATTGCGCATCGATGTATATACAAGGCTTTTTGAAAAGTTGCATTTCAAGGATAATATAAAAGGAAAAAGAAGCCTCCTTCATACGCCAATTTATATTAGAGTAAAAATCAGACTATAGAATATTATTCATCATGAATCAGCTGATAAGTGATTACACAGATGTGTGGAGAAGCCAGTCTATTGCTGTATTTCCATAAGGTCTATAGTTTCAATCAGGTACTTGTAGATGAGAATACTGCGTGAGGTCTACTGTTCACCGAACTACTAGTCTAATTAGATTTTGGGGAATTAAAATAATATCACTGTCTCTGTGAATCCAGCTTAAGTTGGCACTACACTGATTTTGTTTGTACATATTGCAAAGTGCTCCCTCCAGCACGTATTAAAGCTCTGTGTTGTGAAAGCCAACGAGCTAAAATAGTAAACCATAGAGCGGCTGTAAGTAGTGTGCTTTCAGCGCTCTCAATGTGTTACACGGCGAACTAAGGGCAGCCATGACAGAGAGAAAGAGCAAGAAGAGCCTCTATTGCCAGTCTGTCACTGCAGGAATTATAGGTGTGTTTTTGTGAATTAAATTGATTTCTATGACTAATTATTATATTTATGATGATGATGGTATGGCAAACTTGACTGGAATGACATCAGCTATATAAACTTGACTATATAGACATCAGCTTATATTATATTAAGATCATGTTAGGCCGGTATTAGATAGTAATAGTATTAGACTATAACATGAAAAAAGATGAAAATATGAATTCGTACAACTTATTTCATATGATCTGCATATGAAAGAAATATTACCATCTAATACCGGCCTTAGTTTGTTATTTTTTTGATTATCATACTTTGCCTTCTTGTTTTGAGAGATAATGTAGATAAGTACCGTAAGCTGGTATCAAAGAAAGGTCTTCATAAACTAGTTTTTCAAATTCCCTACTCAAAATAGCATAAAAATAATCCAATTTCTAAAATCATAATTTTGCAGTTACGGTATGGCATTTCTGTTGAAGGTTATATCGGTGAAGAAATAAAATATTACGATTATTTGAACATTATTACTGATTTTATTTTTACTTTAAAGTCAAACCAATACATTGAACTCAAACGTTTTACTTAAGGCATGTTACACACACTTCACATAGACAGAGAACAGTACAGAGTCACCAGTGCCTTGCCAATCACACATATTATTATTTAGTCTATTTCATTGTCAAACAACACGCCCCCTCAATGAAATAACCCAAAAAAATTTAACAATCAAAAAAACAAAGTAAGTTATAAGAAATTTAACATAGTTCAAAACATCTTAATTATTAAAAAATATTATTTCTAAACTTGACAAAAAGTTCCTTTCCCAAGGGTTTTGTGAAAATGTCAGCAATCTGATCTGAGGATTTTAAATACTCAACTTGAATAACACCTTCAGAAATTTTCTCTCTTACAAAATGATACCTTATATCTACATGTTTAATTTTTTTATGATGCTCAGAATTATGAGCTATTTTGATAGCAGACTGATTGTCTTCAAACAACAAAATACAAGTTTTCTTATTTTCAACAACACAAAAATCAATTAAAATTCCTTTTATCCAACAAGCCTCGCTTGCAGCTTGGCTCAAAGCAACATACTCAGCTTCTGTGCTAGATAATGAAACACTCTGTTGCTTCTTGGTACACCAAGAAATAGTATTACCAAAACCTTGAAGCAATAACCTGAGGTTGATCTTCTCTCTAAATCACCACCCCAGTTTGCATCTACATAGCCTACAATCATATCATCATTCAATTCTCTCTTATATACTAGCTCTAAATCTAAAGTACATTTTACATATCTCAATACACGTTTTAAATTTTTATACAACATTTCACTGGCACAACTTTGGAATCGACTCAAGAAAGATACAGTACAACACAAATCAGGTCTAGATCCTACAACAGCATACATAAGACAACCAATTAGTCTACGACATTTCTTTTCTATTTCTACAGACTCTGACTTATCTCTAGTCAATAATTCAAAGTTGAAATTTTTATCCATGGGAGTGTCCATTGGCTTACAATCCTGCATGTTGAACTTTTCCAATACATGTTTGAGATACTCCTTCTGACTAATAACAGTTACCCCCTTCTCAATATCTTGTTTGACATTAATTCCCAAGAAATTAGAAACTAAGCCCAAGTCTTTCATCTTGAAATTTTCTTGTAAGACTGATTTCAATCTTGAAACATCATTCTCATCTGAACCAAAAATAAGTATGTCATCTACATACAATAATAGAAATACCTTTTTACCCTCCACAATTTTAGAATACAAGCAATAATCATTTTTAGACCTAGTAAAATTGTTCATTTTCATTACAGAATCAAATTTAGAATTCCAATCTTTTGGAGATTTCTTCAGACCATAAATTGACTTCTTAAGTTTACAAACCTTATTCCCAAATCCTTCTACTCCCTCTGGTAATGACATATAAACGTCTTCTTTGATATCACCATTAAGGAAAGCATTTTTTACATCCATCTGATATACAGGAAACCCTAATTTATTTGCAACACTCATGAAAATCCGAAAAGTTGGCAATTTGGACACAGGGGCATAAATGTCATTTAAATCTATGCTATCCTTTTGTTGAAACCCCTAGCAACTAATCTAGCCTTGTACTGAATGTTACCCTTCTCATCATTTTTAATTTTAAATACCCATTTGCTATCAATAATTTCTTTGTTTTCTGGTACAGTATCTACCTCTGTCCAAGTATTATTCTCTTTCAAAGCATTTAGTTCAGTTTTTACTGCCTCCAACCAATTTACAGAATTGTTTGATTTCATAGCTTCAGAAAATGTAAGAGGCTCATCTACTTGTAGACTAAGATAACTGGTTTCATAGTCTTTCAACCACACTGGTTTTTTTAATCACTCTTTTCTCTCTCCCTCTTATTTCATTATTTTCATCCATCATTTCTTCTCCACTTTCTTCATTTACTTCTACTTCATTGATTCCATCTTCAATATCATTTGTTTCAATCTCAATACCCTCAGCTTCACTTGTATCAGTTTCTTCTACTTCATTATTTTCAATTTCTTCAACTTCATTTATTTCAGTTTCTTGTACTCCATCATTTTCAATTTCTTCAAATACATTGTTTGGATCATTACCTTTTGCGATTCCCTCAATGTCAAAGCCTTGATTTATCTTGAATACTTTGGGGTCAGAATACTTTTCACCTTGGTTAGATTGCTCAACATTTGAAAAAATTACATCCCTAGAAACAATTATTTTCCTCTTATCAGCATCCCACAACCGATAACCATTTTGCAAATATCCTACAAACGTTAGCTTCTTGGTTCTACTGTCAAGTTTCTTAAGATTACCTGCAACATGACTGTTTGCTATACTTCCAAAAATCTGTAGTCTTGATAGATCTGGTTTTTTACCGTACCACTTTTCAGCTGGAGTACAATCAAGAGTACATGTTGGGCTTCTATTAACAATATAAGCTGCTGTCCTTACAGCCTCACCCCACATTTCCTTTTTCAATCCTGAATCAAACAAAAGTGCCCTAACCTTTTCTAGCAATGTCCTATTGATTCTTTCTGCCTTTCCATTTAATTCTGGAGTGTATGGAATGGTGAAATCCATGAAAATCCCTCTATTTTGACACCAATCCTTGATTTTATTACTAGAATATCCCCCACCATTATCACACCGAAATTTTGAAATTTTAGAATGCCATTTTGCCTCTACTTCAGCTACAAATTGTTTCATTATATCAAATACCTCACTTTTATTTTGAATAAGAAATACCATGACAAAATGTGTGAAATCATCTAGAAAAGTAACCATGTATCTTTTATTGTCCCAACTTACCGGGGTAATAGGCCCACAAACATCAGTATGTACTATTTCAAGGGGTCTTGTTGCCCTTTCCCTGACTGTTTTAAAAGGTTGCCTTGTTTGGCGAGCAGACAAGCATATTTCACATGGGTTTTTGGAAAAGTCATCAATTTTAGTTTTAATATTCATTCCCTCACTAAGATTTATGAGCTTTTTCATGTTATCTACACCAAGGTGGCCTAGCTTCCTATGCCATAATTCCACTTCATTAGTCTCATTAGACTTGGGTGAAATAGTGCTAGTCATTACATGATGGACTGAATTTGAATTATGCATTTTCAAGTCAACTTCAAACAAACCATTCGAATTTTTTATGCCTTCCATAATGACTTCATTGTCTTTCAACACCTCAACCCTATTTCCACTAAATAAGACCTTACCATCGTTCTCAGTGATAGCACTTACAGATAACAAATTTTTAGAAAGTTCTGGAACATATAAAACATTATTTAAGTTGCATTTGTCTGATTTGATGTTTCCTACCTCAAGAGCTAACATTGATTCATTTTCCTTGGCTACTCCTACTTTACAACTAATTGGAATGGAACTATCAAATAGTGATTTAGATTTTACCATATGTGAAGTAGACCCTGAGTCAATTACGAAAGTGTCATAGTATTTTACATTAGAATTAGTAGTTAAAAAGGATACTTGGTTCTTCTTCTTATCATTCTGTTTTTTACGAAAGTAACAGTCTTTGTCTTCATGATTATTCTTCTTGCAAATACTACAGAATAGACCACTTTTCTGTTTCATTTTATTTCTGCATTCACGGGAAATATGTCCATAATTTTTGCATCTGTAGCACTGGATTTCCGATGTTTTGAATACCACTGGTTGCACAGAATCACCTTTATCAGTAGATAGTCTGCGTTCTTCATTCACCAACCGGGAGGTTAGGTTTGTGAGATTTCTGTCACAAATTGCGGTTGCTTCCCACGAAGTTTGAAAGTGGGTGTATTTTCTGGGCAGGGAGCTGAATATTTTGCCAATAACCATCTCGTCATCGATTTCGTGTCCAACAGATTTCAATTTATGGGTCAAATTTTCCAGACGGCTGATGAAACTAGCAATGTCTTCATTAGCCTCTAGTGTAAAATTGAAAAAGTCTTGCATTAGAGAAAATTTCTGTTGTTTTTCATCACGTTCGTAGATTTGACAAAGTTTTTTAAACATTTCACATGAAGTTTCACAGTTCAAAATGTGATTCAAAGGTTTTGAGTCAATTGTAGTTATTATTATTTTCTTGGCTTTAGCGTCCTTCAAATTGAAAATAGAAAGTTCTTTTTCTTTACTAGGGTCGTTTGGTTTTAATTCTTTTCCATTAACAATATCACTAAGTCCTTGAGAGTCGAACAAAATTTTAATTTTAAATTTCCACATTTGAAAGTCTTCATCGTTGGATAGCTTTCCAACCATACCCAAGTCCGAATCACTGGAACCAGCCATTTTTACTTTGAACTCGATTGCCTTACCTGATTTTACTTTTGGGTATTTTACTTTTACTTTTAATGTTTTTACTAGAGTTCAATCACTTCACCGGTATTACTATTTTAGAGTTGAATCTCCGAACTTCCATTGTTGTCTTGCACGAGAGTATTTAGGTTAAAAAAAATTTTTTTTACTTGCACACGAAAGATCCAGCCTGGGCCCATAACCTGTTGAAGGTTATATTGGTGAAGAAATAAAGTATTACGATTATTTGAACATTATTACTGATTTTATTTTTACTTTAAAGTCAAACCAATACATTGAACTCAAACGTTTTACTTAAGGCATGTTACACACACTTCACAGAGACAGAGTACAGTACAGAGTCACCAGTGCCTTGCCAATCACACATATTATTATTTAGTCTATTTCATTGTCAAACAACAATTTCAACTCAGTAGAGCACTTGTACGTATAAGCAGTATTATTAACACTGTAACTTGGGCTACATTAATTTCACCAAGGCTTCAAGTGAAGCAATTCAAACAATTAATTCTATGGATGCATAACAACTATAATACATATATTTAAAATGCTCAATAAAAATTCAATGTAGTATTTATTAAATATAACTGATTTGCACCTTGTCTTTTATGCAAGTTTATATCAATAGGGCCATTCAAATTTTCCGCCGCTTCTTGCCTCTCTCTGTCATTGCTGCCCACGTTCAATTCGTAACAGCCGAGAAAACTCCTATAATGTAATTCTGTGGTAACAGGAATTGCGGCAATCAGCCACTCTATACAGTCTATAGTTTACTATATTTTAGCTCGTTGGTGAAAGCTGATAAAGACAAAAAAATGAAGGAAGTAGGGTTAGCTTTGTAATCTATTACAGTATACAAGTTTACCTTTAGAGATTATTCTTCTAATGCAGGTTGCAACTTGTATTTTTTATTCATCTATTTGTAAAATACTGTGGTACGATAAACCTATCTTTTTTGGATTATAATTTAATGACCAATTTTTTGATCCGTAGGACGTAGTCAGTCTGTAGTCAGACTCAATAAATAGGTTAGGCCTAGCCTATCTTTGATGGATTATCAAAAAGTAAGTATATTATTTTTCTCTTTTTTTGTTAATGTAATTTAGTTGATCTCAAATATGGCAGATAAGAGAAACTTATTTTAGTTACAGCAAAATTATTACTATTATCAATTTATTACTTTTATTTATTGGTGACGTGACTTCAACCCTTATTTGGAGATAATTTCAATTTACCTGCGTCATTCAGTTCTGATTTTTTTTTATTAAAACTACTATTCAATCTAGGCTATATTATTCGGAATGTAACAGTTCTTATTACAGGCTACATTACTTGGAATAGAAGAAAGCTTAATTTAAAGTTGAAGATATTGTGATTATTGTTATCAAATAATTGCTAATTTCTAAGCCAATAACTTAATTATGAAGAAATGGTCAATGGTTTTTTATTTAAATTATTAGGTATACATGAAACGCCAACCAGATTGCAGTACCTGACTTCTTGCCGTCATCTGTTGCAACTTAGATTTCAATATTACTTGTATCCAACAAATTTCATGTTTAGCGTGCTCTTCTTACCCTTGAAATTTCGAAAAAATTCAATCTTGTATTCTATCAAAAATATTTAGAGGGGGTTTTCAATAATTGGTTTCATTTTTTTTACTTCTGTTGTCTTCGCCGCAGTCTGCTGACCGGGGAAATGTCATTGTCACTTGAACGTGTTTTTCCACGGCACTAGCCGCTATCTGAGGTCGGTGTATGTATGCTCCTCGATATATTCTGCAACGATGTAATAAGGCCGGTCCATTAGGTACCTCTTCAAACCCTTTGCTAGCGCGTTGTTGTTTTCCAGTAGTTTTAGACTATCTAGGAGCAAGTTGAACAGGTATGCCCCTGCATAAGACGGAGAATCGCTGAGCTTTTTCAATCTATGTTGTGGGAGGTCTATATTGTGATTATGTCTTGTCCCATAGCTGTGCCTGTCTTGTCTCAAGATTGGATTTGATTTCTTGACCAAAATAACGTCTTCCAAGATATATATGGAGACTGCCGTTAGTATTCCTGTTTTTTTGAAGAGGGGTTTGCAATGCTCAATGTAGTTGGTTCTTAAAATATTTCTTATTGCTCTCTTTTGGATATTCAGAACTCTCTAGATTTTCTTTTGCAGACGATCCCCAGGCAGCTATACCATACCTCAAGTGTGAGACAAATAGCGAGCGGTAGGCAGTTATTGCTGTTTTTCATCGGTTATATTTCTTATTCTCCATTTGATTTGGTCAGAGATGATTCATGAAATGATTAATGGCCGGGAATTTTAGGATAGATCACGTCGTAATTACAATAAATTTATAGTCAATAGGCCTATTAATACTTTCACGAATTGTCACAAAACTCAAATAAACTCAATTGAAAAGATTGACAAGAGTCTGCGTTAAGATTAGATCACTCAGGCTGTCGTCTGAAAACTAGTTCAGACTATAATAGTAGCTCCTCTCAATTATGCACCGAGTTGTCATATTCTTGAAAATTCTAAACCAAGCCTTCTAAAGCAAAGAAGGCAGTTAGCTTCACTGCCAATGCCGAGAAACATTATAAATCAAATCAAATTCTTTTATTGCTGTAACATTTTTTCAAAATGCATAACAAAGTCAAAATATATAAAACAGATAAGTTAAAACAGTCATAAGATCACAGATTATGTATCACATATTATCTAACAGTTCATTTCTATTGTATGGACATTTTTCAACAAGGAAAGTTTTTATTCTATTCTTAAAATATTTAGTCTCTAGACATTTAAAATTATCAGTTAAATTATTAAACAGTCTGATGCCATACTCAATAAAACCATTTAGTGTGAATAATTACATTGATTCACTCTAAGAGCAGACGCATTCCTAGTAAAATGATTATGAACAGTATTATTTAAAGGAATAAATGCCAAATTCTTCTTTAAATAAATAAATAAAATAAATATAATTTTATTGCCACTCAACATTATAATAGTTATGGACAACGTCAGAAATTATTGTTTAACAAACATAGTCAACCTATATTATAACATGGAGGGTTAATGTAAGAAATACCAGTCAAAATAAAATACACGTAAAATATTACATACAAGAAATAACATGAATACTAGAAATAATAGTATAAAATAGTTCATCTTAAAGAATAATTTGTTGAAACTCGAAAAACTCTTTCAAACTATAAAAAGGATTTCTAATTAACCAGCTATGTAGCCTATTTCTGAATAATTGAAATGGAGCTTCTATCCACTCATGTGGTAATTTATTAAACATTCTCATTCCAACAACTTCATAGCTATCCTGAGATTTAGTCAGTCTACAGAAAGGTATTTCTATATTTCCGTTACTCCTAGTGTTGTGGGAATGTATATTTCTCCTTAGCAGATTATTAGGCAAGTTATTTTTCGTATATAGGAGACAAGTAAAAATATACAGGTTTATTACTGTCAGTATACCTATTTGAGCGAATAACGGTTTACAATGAGCCAATCTTTCAGAATTTGTGATTATTCTTATAACTTTTTTTTGAATTATCAATATATCTTGAACATGTGGACTATTCCCCCAGAGTAAAAGCCCATACGCGATTATACTCTGGAAAAAAGCAAAGTATGCTGATCTGACATAAGACGTGGGGACACAGCCTATCAAATTTCTCAGCAAGTATAACACTCTGGATAATTTGGAAGTAATATATTTAATGTGAGGCTCCCATGAAAGTTTGCTGTCAACAAAAACACCTAGAAATTTGACATTACCCAAACGGCTCTCCATAGGTAAACTCTTCAAGCTAAAAATATTTTCTTGAGTTTTATCCTCATTGAGTGAAAAACCATTGGCTCTGAACCACTTTGAAGCCTCAGACAAACTGTTCTTAGCTTCATTCTGGAGGATTTCGAAATTTGAGCTTACATTAATAAAAGTTGTATCATCCGCATAAATTATAGTATCAGCATTGCTTGTACAGAGTGGCAGATCATTTATCATTAATATGAACAATAATGGTCCCAAGACCGATCCCTGCGGAACCCCACTTTTTATCTCATTCACTTGAGATTTTTCCTTTCCTATGCAAACAATTTGTTTTCGGTCACTGAGGAAAGAGGCGAAAATGTTATTGAATTTGCTACGAACAATGCCATAATGAACCAGTTTACTCAGAAGCACATCGCGATCCACGCAATCGAATCCTTTACTGAGATCGCAAAATGTGGCCAGAGCAAATTTTTTATCCTCATAACCCTGAGTACCTTTTTAATCATGGAGTCAATAGCATTGATGGTAGACTTGTTCTTTCTGAATCCAAATTGTTCATCTGACAGTATGTCATGTTTACTCAAGTAATCACACAATTGAAGATGGATGATAGTTTCTAAAACTTTTGATAGGATCGGTGTGAGAGATATTGGGCGGTAACTTGATGGACACTCTTTCTCACCCTTCTTATAGATGGGCACCACTCTAGATAGTTTTAGCATTTCTGGAAATACCCCTTCTATCAAACATTTATTAATACAATAGGTAAGAGGAATTATTATACAATTTATAATTTTTTTGAGCATATTACTTGAAAAGTCATAAATATCTAAGCTATCGGAAGATTTCAAACTTTTAACGATATAACTTTAAACTTTAAACTCCTTTACACTGCGAATATCTTTTGTTACATCAAAAGCCGCATTGATGTCGCCACCCACTACTATACCAAATTTCTTCCACTGAGGATTGAGAAAGAAGTGGAACAAATCCTCCAATTTTTCTAAGAAGATTTGAGGATCACCATTGGGTGATCTGTAAAGAGCTACGACAACAATTTTCAAATCTTTGAAATAAACACCCGTTGCTTCAAAATGCATCTCACTGCACAAAAATGCTAAATCTAATTTGATACTAGTGGCAGTCAATGCTCTCTTAGTATAGATTGCTACGCCACCATGAATATGTTGCTCCCTATTGAAACTATTTACAAGCTGAAAGTCATCTAATACATTAAAAGGAATTTCGTCATTGCTGCACCAGTGCTCACTCAAGCACAGCAAATCAAACAAGTTATCATTAGCAAATTCATTCAGAACAACATGTTTTCCAACAATACCCTGAATATTAAGATAGCACACTTTGAATACTGAGGTTTGAATACACACTTTGAATACACTATGAATCCCATTCATAGGCTCACTAACATAATTATCAAGAGGTCGATCATTAAATGCAGGCTGACTATCAACATAATTATTCTTAACACATTCAGAACTACTCTTACGTTTTGTCAATTCTTCAATGCATGACTGGTAATCTACTGACAAATTTCTAAAAAAAAGTCCGTATGATACTCAGCAGGAATTGGTTGAGATGAATTTTCGTTCTTACAAGCTATTTTTTGAACAAATTCTAAGATTTTATCACAAACATATTTTTTTCCCAAGGAATTAAGATGTAGACCATTGGAAGTATGAAATCTTCTTCCTACGTTCGTGATATTTACAAAGGATACATTTCTAAAATGTTTACATAAATTATAGGTCTCTCTGTTAGCATACTCTATTTCTTTATTTATAGCGGACCAGTCTGGTAAGTCATATCTGTGAGGTACCGAGAAAACTATCACATTACGCGCACGACGGTTCTGTAGATCTCGTAGTTTATCGCGAAGAGAAGAGTTGAATTGCTTCCTTTCATTACAGGCGATATCATTCGTACCGGCTAAGAACACAAGTACATCGTCGTCGTCCAGTTGACTGCTCTCTTCTGCTACATCCTTGAAGCGAGCTCCAGGTTTAACCATACTGGAGAACGTATGGCTATCGTCATTGAAGTTCTTGTAGATATCCCTTCCTTGGCTGTCTGCATACAGTCTGATCTTCATTTGCCGTTTTTTAGAAGCTCCAGGATTTGCAGATGTAGGCCTATTTGACTGTGGTGAAGTTGCTGACTCTCTATCTTTGAAAAGAGATATTTGATTTGACATTTCCTGAACACTCTGTTGAAGAGATCGGTTAATTTCCTCAGCACTGCAAAGCTGTTTACGGTGGTTTGAGATGTCTTCTTGGAGATCAAGTATTTCCTTTTGAAGCCTCTCATTATTCATCTTGAAAAATTCAATGGATTTTTTGTGCATAATCGATAAAGAGTTAATAGTTGAAGAGTCGTCAAATTCGGTTTGAGTATGTTTTTCCATGAAACAATCTAACTGCTTCGATATACTTTTGTCTGAATCTATATTTTGGGAGTTTTTACTTCGTTTTAATTTCTCTATTTCCATTCTCAAGGTTTTGATCTCGTCTTCTGCTATTTCCTCACATTGTAATGAATTTTCAAAATCCATTTTACGGTTAGTTTTTCTGTCTCCAATGACTTTATCAGCAACAGATTTTCTTCATACATATTATTGAGACCTAACTTCAAGTCATTATTCACTTTGATAGCAGCATCGAATTTATTTAATAGTGATGTGACTTCAGGAACTAAATCGATTATGGCATCACTTGAGTACTTATTGCTGATAACGGAAAGGATGCCATGAAAATTAACCGCTATTTCAGCTACTTCTAGGTTGATTAAATCATTCTTAATATTATCTAGAAGATGCTGTGCATTTTCAGTAGCCTCTCCTTGTTTACTTCTTGTTCTCGTCATCCTTATCCCTCAAAAGAATAGAAAAGGAAAAGTTATAGGAAAGAAACAGAAAGGTTTTAGAAGATGCCTAGAGAGCTGTCATGGCAGGAAAAAGGGAAGCTCCTGCAGTGAGGAAAAGTGGGTTTAAAGAAGGAATTGGACAGTATCTTTTTTATAAAGACGGAATAAGTATAATTAATCTGACGACTCCCATTAGTTCAAGAAGCTATAGCAAGATAATAATGCACTCCAAGACAATGATAGTGGAATATGCATTATATGGATTATATACATTAAACACTCAAAAGCATAGATAGCAGAGACAGTTAATATTTTTATTTGTTGGAATATCACTTTAGAGAGTCGAAAGCGGGGTATTTTGATATTGGCTCTTTATTGTCATGAATTTATTTCTTACTGTGAAGAATCCGTGATGAGTTTTAACATATAGGATAGATGCTGGAATCAGTGGCGGCTCCAGGGTAAAATACTTAGTACAGCCCAAATATAATGTCATCAAAACTCACCATCTATGTTATTTCTTGTAGACCAAATCCAGTTTCCTGTTCTTGATGGCAGCAAACTTATCAATAATGTCCTCATGGAATGGTGTGGTTTCCATAAGCTCTTTTAGAAGTTCTTTCTCTATTGAAATGACTGCTAGATCATTTAGACGGTCTTGGTGTGTGGAATTCCGTAAATAGGTTTTTATTCTCTTCATGCAAGAGAATGATCGCTCCACTGAACAAGTGGTTGATGGGATCGTCAAAATTAGTGAGAAAAGTTTATATGCCTCTTTGAAAACCTCTCTTGTGTCATTCTCAATAAATGTCTGTGTCAATTTTTCTAGGCTGATTTCTTTATAGTTTTCATCAGAATAGATGAACAAAAGTTCATTTTTCAGCCTGTTGGTATCGAAAAATGATCCATATGTATTTTTCAAATTACCAGAGCTTGCTGAGGGAAATCCTGAGCAAACTTCTGGAAGTTGGATGTATCAGCCAGACAAAGAAAGTTGATTTTGTCAATGTCTTGGTATCGAGTATTGATTTCCATTGATATATGATCCATTATTTCAAAATATAGCAATTTCAACTTCTTTACTCCTTACTTCTTGTACTCTTCTTTTGAGCTCACACCTCTCTTCAGTTTCACTTCTGATTTTTTTTCAGCTAGCTCAAAGTAACATTCAAAGCTGGTTTCATTTCTTTTTTCACTCATGATTTTCTTTGTTGAATCCACTTGTTTCGCACAAAAATTAATGTCCAAGTTCTTTTTCTGTAACACTTTGAATAAAATATCACAGACATGAAAAATGTCATTGAAAACGTGTGATAGGAATGTGAAAATGAAAGAATTGAAGTCTTTCAATAGCCCCCTTGCCTGCTGAATAGCTAAAATGTCACATGTTGGGTCATCTATAATGTTTTGGAAGATTTGTTTGAACCCATCCCAGTTTTCGACAACAACTTTTAACACTTTGCCATGTGATGTCCATCTTGTGTCAATACCTGATGGTATGCGTTTCATGATGACTGAGTCAGCTATGTACGTTCTTTTAGCTGACATATGAAAAAATGGTGGCACAGAACATATTGTGGAAAAAAATACTCTACATTCTTTGACGCAGCTGATACTCTGTTTTAAAACTAGATTCAACCTATGTGCAAGGCAGTGTATAAAAAGTGCATGAGGTGCAGATTCCTTAACTTTCGCCTGAAGTCCACGTAAATGTCCAGACATAACACTTGCACCATCATAGCATTGCGCTATTAGTTTTTGTGGGTATGAAAACTTCCTTATTGTAGAGTCCAGTAGTGTAAATAAAGCATCAGCTGTTCTGTCTGAACTAACATAAAAAAATCCTAAAAATCTCTCAGTCACTTTACCTTTTTTTGATACAAATCTCAGTAAAACGGAACACTGTGATGTTTGTGTGATGTCTGTGGTGTCATTCACTTGAACAGAAAAAAAATCACACTTCATGATTTCATTTTCAAGAGTATCTCGTAGATGATCAGAAATAATGGATAACAGTTCATTTTGGATGGTCTTTGAATCACCACTGAATACATTTTTTAATTTCTCATAATGTTGTCTTGTTTCAAATGGACTTGTTTGGAGTAATAAATTTAAAAGTTCTTTAAAATTGCCTTTATTTATAGACTCACTTGATTCGTCGTGGCCTCGAAATGCTAGTTCCTGTTTTGATAGAAAAAGAACAACATCAATCGGTAACTTCATCACTATCCTGTTCAGTCTAACATTTTCATTGAATCTAGAAATGAATAGACGATCATTTTCATTCAATGCATTCGAAATAGTGTTCATATTTTTTCTAAGATTTTTCAAACCAATAGCATTCTTGATATGTTCTGTAGAACCTTCATGCTTCTGGAATGATCGCTTAGCACTGGTTAAATTATCGAAGCCCGAAAAATTCCATGTTCCTTGCTTCACTCCAACAAGCCGACAGTCCCAACAAAAAAGTTTATCTAGGTATGAGCTCCCACATAACCACGAGTTACACTTATACCAAATTAATTGAAAATTTCTTCGGTGAGAACCACTTTCATCAGCCGATTTTTGTGCCACAAGAATTGGTTGTGGCCTTTCGGAGGCTAACAAATCTTTCTTGTCCTCTTCTTTCCACTTGCAGAAAGGAGTTTCTATCAGTGATAGCACTAAGTCATGTTTAGGTTCCATGATTACGTTGATCATTAAAACATATTTACTACTAACTCACTTTAAATCACAATAATTATTTACCGTATCACTTCCAAACCGTAAAAGAATTCACGCGCATTTTCAAAACAATCGTAACATAACCTCAACTAAGAAGTGAAGCGTGTACGCAAGCATGGAGTGGGGACTGTAGAAGCAGAGAAGAAATAGAGTACCGTATTGTGTCTTGGGGAGCTCGCTAGTTGTAACCACTCTACTAGCCAAGATCCCCTCTTCAAGAATCGGGCAGTACCTTGCCTGTGACTCATCATTTCTAGTCGCACTGAAGCTACGTAGCGTGAAAGCCGTTGTCATGGCAACCGAGCAGTAGGTGCTGCCTGCAAGTCGATTTTGGAATTGGGCATATTATACTATGCGTAGTCAACTTTCAAAACTCAACACTGCAAGCATTTATAGTGATGCTAATAAACAATTTTTTTATCAAATATAGGTTCTACACTATATTCACACTCAATTAACAGATAAAATCCATCTTGGAATCGAAAATAACAGCTCATATTTTCCTATTCATCAGATACCTTAATGAAGCAATTTTATTACTATTTTCTAAGAACATTTGGTACGCCTGGCTGTACTTGGAGTATACAAGAATATGTACCGGAATATACTACACATAGACGGTGTGTAGGTGCAAACAACTGAAAATGGGTCTACGTCTACAGTGGGCATTGAAATCACTATGAGTCATATTGATCTCAGAGCTTTCTTCTGCAGCGGTAGGATATCCTCCACGTGAGCCAAGTGACCCCTTAGCAGGATGCCATATTGGATGTGGCTGTTGAAAACTAAATGATACAAAATCAAAGGGTTCCAAGTGCCAAGCTGATTTCTCATTTTTCTGATGAGTTATAATACTCTTGATAGCTCTTCAAGCTAATGGATATTCTGCAAGTGAAATGGTTTTTCTGAAAATGTGCTGCCCCCAGCTAAGTTAATTGTCAATACTGAAGTCGAGCAGAGTATCTAGTGCACAATTCGTAGCATCTTTACCAAGAGTATACAACAGCTCCTGCGTTTTCCCCTCATCCAGCAACAGACTGTCAGCATGGAACCATTCTTTTGTCTTCTCAAAAAGGTTTACATCTTTTTCTTGGCTTCAAGAGTTCCATTGCCACGACCAACAAGTGTGGTATCATCTGCGAACAGCAAACTTGAACCTTCTAGCTAGAAGAAAGGCCCAAAACAGAGCCCTATGGGACACCATATTTCACTCCCTTCTCCTTAGACGTAACAATCATCATGTTGACAACCTGCTGGTGATCTGTTAAATAACTTTCAACCATTCTCCATGCTTGACACACTGACTCATAAAAGCTCGATGTATGGTCTCAACCAGAGATAGAAGGGCAGATCTCAAACATTTTCTCATGAACTGTTTTTGTTCTTAAACATTGAACATTTAGAAAACAAATCTGTAGGCTTTCATTATAATCAAGATTGCCGGAGTCAAAAACCTTACATTTAGAGAATTTATTATATTACATGGTGAGGCTTTTCTGTCGAAAAAACCATGAGTTTCTTTTTTTGCTACGGTAATCCGCCACAAGAATTCCATTGGACCAATATTCTGGTTAAAAAACATATCCTCAGCAAGGACCCCTAATTTAAAACTCAATTCATCCTTCTCATTAAGCTGAGAATTGATGTTGTTTACAGTTTGCAGAGCAGTATTGACGGTGGAGAACTCGATTTTACTTTCCTTAATATCATTTCTGTACCATAACTGTAATCCAAGCTAAGTCTAAATAGTTCAAATAAATAATAGATAAATCAGATAAACTAATTGACGACTTTTAAATTTATTAACTCTACTGGATAAACTGAGATGATTTTCAATCATTTTGGAAAGTTAATCCAAGATATCACTCATGTGAAATGTATCCTCTATACTGTTATGTAGCTCTAAAGTCGGACTTAGTCTTCTGGGCCTTTCAAATAGTCTGAGAAACGATCTCTTACCTGTTATCTCTTGTCACTTATCTTAACTGTTTTATCACTTGTAGAATTATTTGACATTTGATATGGACAAACCTTTTGCCGCAGATTCCCTCACACATAATTGCATTTTTATCGTTAATCACCATTTTCTTTCACAATGAGAATCGATACTAATGTTCGCCATCTTGCATTCATGCTTTGTAAAAATGTAAATTTCTTTTTATTACAGATTGATAACCAATATGAGGATGAAGATGGAGTCACTTCAATTTTCATCAAACAAGAAGATGTGAGTTTATTTTATTTTTTGATACAATTATATATCATATTATGAATATGATTAGGATAGTATTTAGTATTTTAGGCCCATAATGTGATCACAAGACCATAAGGACACATCAAAAAACAAAAAAAAACAAGAAAGCTAATAGAACAGGCTTAACCCAAAACCATTCTACTCTAGTAGAGTTTAATTCCTATAATTATCTATTGAAATTAATTTAAGAAATTATCTTATATTACCTTTTTCAAAAGATTTGGATAACTGATTAATGTTGGTTTCAACTGACTCAATAAGTTATAGGTCTGGAATGGGTGTACAGTAGATCTGATCCTAGATCTAACCACCGTGATAACAGCACAAGCGAAATAATTTGACAATTTTAATTGGAGGATTACTGTTATATGAATAGATCTTTTTCTAACAAGGAGATTTAAAAATTTATTGAATCGTTAATATTATTTTTTTCCTCCCAAAAATCTTTTCTTGGAAGTCCTGGACCTGGCGTGAATGCTCGCAAAATTTTTTGAGAAGTTCACCTAAATTATGAGCAATCGCACAATATATTTCTAACTCACACTGAAATTCTGATAGATCAAACTTTACTCTTTAGAGTGATGCAGATGTGAGTAGGTGTTTATTATAGCCTACCTATATTTGCGATATCCGGTCAGATGATCACCTCCTAAAATGCTGTCTTGCACCAGCATGCACTCGACAAGACCTCTTTGTATTCAATGATGAAGCTGTTGAAACAGTGCATTTTTATACTAATTTAGACATTTAATTATCTATCACCTGACACGCACGAACGAACTATACCTAGAAAAATAGGTGTTATTATATCAGGTAGAAAAATAAAATAGGCCTATGATAGATTGGATTTTTTTCTAGATTTTAAATGTAGGCTGCTAAATTCATCTCATTTTTGTATGATTTATCAGTATTTTCAAATGGGAATATCTTTGAAATTGTTTGAGATATTGATATATGATTTTAATCATTCATTTCCTTTCAAATTTATGTATTGAAACTATGTATCATATGACCACCTGCTCATTAAAAAAATGAAGTTGGGTCCAGAATGGCGGACGAAAATTACAAAGCCACAAAAAATTAGTTTTTTTTCAATTTGAATAGGAATAGGATTTCCAATCAAACCTACTGTTAAATATTCATGTAACAGAAATTGATTTGTGGTTTTCACCATTCCTTTTCAATTGAATTTCTGTTTTGAACAACTAAATTACGACATAGCAGTCAGGTATTTATAAATAAAAGCTATTAGATTCTATTCACATTTGTGGAGCGCTTTCAGACACTAGGCCCTTCATCAACACTTATAATAGCTTTAGCTAATAGCTTTTATTTATAAATACCTGACTGCTATGTCCTAATTTAGTTGTTCAAAAGTGATTATTAACAAGCAGTTCGTAATGGAAACAAACATTGATGAATTTCTGTATTGAAACGATGTAAGTTATCAGATTACCACCTTCTAATCCTCAACTAAGCCACTTCCTCAATTCCCACCAACTCAGTATATTAGAACAAATGCAATCTGTCATTCATCTTCATCAGGGGAATAATATTTCCACTGAAGCTACACTGATACTGTCATGTCGTAATCCATCATCATGAAAACACATGGGCTACTTTTTAAAATTAATAAAAACAATTTAAAAATTTTGAAGTACCCTTTATTTAAAAAAAAAAAACTTTATAATAGTTCAACAACACTAGTTTCGACCCTAACTTAGGTCATTTTCAAGTTGATGTCAACTATAGTGAGGTCCACGTTATACTGACAGTATTTGATCAACTTTGGTTTTGTTATCCTTGTCTATCATTCGACAAAGCCGGTGGTACTATCCTTTTGTAGGTCCACAACGATGCAAATTATGTTTTTGACAGTGTAGAAATATAATTAATTAATGCAGAGAATTGGCATCGCTATTCTTCTATCTTTATCCACTGCCATTATAACGTGGACATCACTATAGTTGTTGAACTATTTTATTTTTTTTTAAAGAATAAAGGGAACTTTAAGATTTTTATATTGTTTTTATTAATTTCAACTTCATGTTATTTTACTAGGTATATTTACCCAATCAGCTATAGCTTATAGCTTTGATTTCATGGAAAACCTTGAAAATTTTGTTAGCATGCTCTTAGGAATACATCTTGTTGGACTCTTGCATATTTATCTTGGTCTACATAGATAAATTGACAGTTTGAACACATATATATTATTGGTATTCTTATTGTGTTTGTTTATTGTAAAAACAATAAATAATTACTTTTATATTGAAAATTATTGTGTTTGTTTATTGATAAATTTGACAGTTTGAACTCATATATATTTATATGACAATTTATAACAATATATATATTGTTAATATATATATATATATATATATATATATATATATATATTAACAATTTAAAAAAACTTTATAATAGTTCAACAACACTAGTTTCGACCCTAACTTAGGTCATTTTCAAGTTGATGTCAACTATAGTGAGGTCCACGTTATACTAATATATATATATTATATATACGTTATACTAATATATTATATTAGTGGTAGTCTTATTGTGTTTATTTATTGAAAATTGGTTCTCTTCAATGTTTGTTTCCATTACGATCAGACTGCTATGTCGTAATTTAATTGAAAATTGGTATTATATTTTCAACAGACTCCTGATGGTGAGACAAATGACGAGCACGACAGGGACACTGTTGCCACAGCTGAGGACGTCAACCCATTCGAACCCGCAGTGCAACTTACATACCTACCCATTAACAAAGACAAAGGTCAGTTTTTCATCTTCTGCTATAAATTCCATTGAAAAGATTGTGACAATAGATCTAGTACAGCTATTTCTCGTTTCACCAAGCTCGATCAAGGCATAGGAACATAGTCAAATCGGTTACACTTTACAATGAGTGCACTGGGAAATATTATGCGAAGTAGTTACTGTTGATAATTCCAGTAGTCACTTGTAAATCGTACCCGGCTTGACCATATTCAAATGCCTTGACCGAGCTTGGTGAAACCGGGAACTAGTTTCGTATACAGCTATGATGAGAGTGTGATCTCATTATTTATTCAATCATAATGACACCATTTATGTGCATTACTTTCAAAAAGAGGGACACTTTAATTCGAACATATCAGAACATTATATATTTGGAATATTGATAATATATAATTATCATGAATAACTAATAAATATCGGGGCACCGAGCTTCGCTCGTTATTTTTATTTATTGATAAACAGAACACAATTCTCTAAAATGATTGTGTTTTTATTTTACAGCTGGCTATACGTCAGCTTATGAATTTCGGGGATGTGATATTTTGATTATCCACAGAATCATTCGCTCACTTTTTACTATCCACAGACGACAAAAGTCTCAGCTGTTTCAGCCAAGGATGAATTATCCTTTTAATGTCGTTCAGTGAGTTTTCCCAAGGATGAGACCTAGTGCAATCGAATTTTTATATCATAAACCTACTATGTTCCAAATTTCGTGAAAATCGTTAGAGCCGTTTTCGAAATCCGTTGAACATAAAAATAACCAGAAAATTAGATATAAAAATATAAACAGATATACAGAAATTGCTCGCTTAATATAATAGAATTTACAAAAATAGTTGAGTAGCTAATAACTAAAAATAAAATACCCTGGTACTTGATACTATCAATTTTTAATATTTTTATACTATATGTGTATAAGTGATCACTGACGCACGTTACTATACAAAAATAACACAATTATATTTTTACTATTTTTTTGTCTATAAAAATATGGCAAAAGTGCACATAGTAATGAATTATAGGTGAGGTTATGTAATTTGAAATACATTTATTTATATCTCCAAACTCTGAGAATTTCCTTTAATAGTTAGTTTTCTCAACTATTAGGAAAGGCCCAATACCAAAGTTTTATTGTATTTTTTTAGTATTCAGTGTCTATGAGGACATTAATATTGTAGATGAATTTATTATGTATAGAGGACACTTGATAATTACTATTATTATATAATCTATTGGTCGATTTAATAAGTCTTCTAGAAACCTTCACTGATATTCTATTTTCAATTGAATTTCCAAAAGTTTTTAGATAAAACGTAATGGTTTGTCTAGTCACCAATTGAACTTGAAAATACACGGTTTTCATCAACATCCTCAGAATTTCTGACACATAAAGACAAAAACATTCTTTGTTTATTTGATTTTTCCAGATGACTGTGACAAGAGTGACAATCCGTTAGCTGATAAGGATGACGTCAGGGATTCATCATCTATCAACCAACCAAATGAGAAAAAAGGAGCTTCAGGGGAATTTGATGAATTGAATGCATCATTGCAAGAGGATGAAACTCCATTACATTCAGTATTTGCTGTTGAATCTGCTTGCCAGGATGAACAGACCAGCCATCAATGTGAATACTGTTCAAAAAGCTTTGACAATTCCTTGGATCTTGGTAAGCACATCGGTAAAGACCATGCAAACAAAAAGTTTGAATGTCAAATTTGCTTCAAAAATTTCAAGCGAAAAAGTCATTTAAAAGAGCATATCTTATCTCATAGTACCAAAAAGCCATTCCAATGTGAATTCTGCAGCCACAGCTTTATCAGGAACAGCTTATTATTACGTCACATGAAAAAACATTTTGGTAATGAACAGATACAATGTGGAATTTGCTCCGAACATTTCGAGCAAAAAAGTGATTTAGATGAGCATGTGTTGACTCACAATGGTGGAAACCCATTCCAATGTGAAATTTGCAGCAAATATTTCGACAATAAACTTCAATTGACTCGTCATATAACTCTTCACGCCAGAGATAAATCACTTCAGTGTGAGATCTGCTATGATTTGTTTGCTTACCAGCATCAATTGGAGGTGCATTTAAGAAGACA
The DNA here is from genome assembly GCF_014356525.2 of Nilaparvata lugens. NCBI lineage: Eukaryota > Metazoa > Arthropoda > Insecta > Hemiptera > Delphacidae > Nilaparvata > Nilaparvata lugens. The sequence continues at coordinate 51,015,015 of NC_052509.1, forward strand.
TGCAGGTGAAAAGCCACACGAATGTGAAATTTGTGGCAGATCTTTCCTACAAAACTTCGATTTAAAAAGACATTTACAAACACATACTGGTGAAAAGCCATTCAAATGTGAATTGTGTAGCAAGGCCTTCTTAAGAAAAGATCAGTTGGCGCAGCATTTGAAAGTACATAATAAACCTTACCAATGTGAATACTGCAGCAAGTGTTTTTCAGATAAGGATAGTTTAGTAATTCATATCACACACCACACCAGCGAAAAGCCATTTGAATGTGAAATTTGCAGCAAAAAATTTATCAGTGAAAGTAATTTACTTGATCATAGAATGACTCATAATGATAAAAAACAATTCCAGTGTGAATTTTGCAGCAAAAATTTTAATAATGAACTTCAATTGACTCGTCATTTAACTCTTCACACCAGAAAAAAAACATTCCAGTGCGAGATATGCAATGATTTGTTTGCTTTTCAAAATCAATTGAAGGTGCATTTAAGAAGACATGCAGGTGAAAAGCCATTTGCATGTGAAATTTGCAGCAAGTCTTTCACACAACACTTTGATTTGAAAAGACATTTACAAACACATACTAATGACAAGCCATTCAAATGTGAATTGTGCAGCAAGACCTTCTCAAGAAAAGATCAGTTGGCGCAGCATTTGAGAATACATAAAGGTGTTAAACCATACCAATGTGAATACTGCAGCAAGTGTTTCTTAGATAAGAATAATTTAATAACTCATATCAGAATCCATACCGGCGAAAAGCCATATGAATGTAGCATTTGCTGCAAAACTTATACACAACATTCTGATTTAAAAAGGCATTTACGAACACATACTGGAGAAAAGCCGTTCAAATGTGATATTTGCTCTAAATGTTATACAGATAAGAAACTACTGAATCAACATTTAAGAACTCATACTGGTGAAAGGCCATACCAATGCAAACATTGTGATAAGACATTTTCAATGGCAAGTGTTTTAAGGGAGCACTTGAAAGTACACACTGGTGAAAGACCATTCCAATGTGAAATTTGCTCAAAATTGTTCAAAAGAAGAACTCATTTGAGCGCACATAAGAAAGTTCATACCAAGGCTGAGTCACCGGAGAGAAACCAAGTTTCTGAGTCTGAGCAAGTCGCAGGTCATTACGTTGGCGTAGAAAAAACCTAAACTTTTTGGACTTGTCACGGGGGGGGGGGATTTTAAACATTTTTCTTCAAGTTGGTGCAATCTTACATAATCTGTATTTCAAGAACCAACTTCCAAATTTTTTTCCAATATGCTAGTTATTATTGAAAATGGAATAGGCCAATGTTATTTTAGCCAAAAAGAATGCAATGAATAGAATTTTATAAGTTTGCAATGTCTTATTTTATTTTACTTTCAATTTTTGCTTTTGTATACCAACCGCAATCAGATGAGTTGAGCATCTCTATAGATTAATATTTATGTAGGTATTTTGTTGGTGAATGCATTGATATATCTTTAGATATAAGATACTTCATATTGTCCAGCTATAAGCTTCTTAGGTGATGATTATTCAACCGTGATTTATTGTTGTCAAAGTTTTATTGTGTTTTTTAATGCTATAATTTTTATTTAATTGAAAAATTTAAGTTTAAATATTTTACAGTATCATAAAAATTGTTTCAGTACAAGTATTCTGATATCAGTATAACTTGTATCTAAGCACAGTACTGTATTTAAACGTAATTAGAGTATTATCTCACACAAACTAATTATGATAATATGAACTAAAATAAGCTGCGGCATGACTAGAAAGAAATTTAAAAGAATACATTCTAATTGCATTATCGGCCATCGAAATTAAATAATAGACAATGTTCAACTGAACTATCGAAATTCCCTGATAGAAACTAAAGCTAGGTTTACACCAAAGTTATTAACAAAATGTTAATAACTTAATCCTGATAGATTCTATTAGATTGAACATAATTTATCATACACATGATCAACATATGTGTTTGTCAAGTTCCATTCAATCTAATAGAATCTATAAGGATTAAGTTAATAAATTTAGTGTAAACCCAGCTTAATCATTATTGTATCACTAAATTGAAATTCCATCTGTTGATCAACTTTACTATTAAGGCAGTTTTATTGTTAAATTATTATTGTTTTTCGGAAATCTGTAAAATAGATGTAAGTATGCAATAGAATGTAAGATTATTTTTCCTAATACTAGCCACACATCATCTGTGCCTTACCTCTATGCTCCACAACGTGGTTTCAAGTGAAATAGTGTGAATATAAACGAGAACACGTTCAAATATGTTGAGAAAGTAGTTCAATTTTCATTATATAGGCTACCATGATACCATTAAAAGTTTTATGATTGAAATAAGCCTTTAATTATTCAATTTATTACTTCCAATGTCTTCACCAGGGTACTAAGATCGGTCGGGGAATTATAATTGCTTCTATCAATCTCCTTATCAGGGTCATCAGTAGTCAAATAGACATGTTAGCAATGGGTGTATTATGCGCTCATGCACCACTAACATCAGAGGTGGTGTTATTTGTTGTGGTCCTCAATAAGTTCAGTCACTGAAAAGTATGGACTTGCAGTGACCTACTTTTTACTTTCCTTGCCCTATTACCATAGGTAAGGAAAGTATATTGCTTTCCAAAAAAATTTAAGGTACCCTAATTTCATGTTTTCTATACGTTTAGGGGCCCCTGAGTCCAAAAACATGATTTTTGGGTGTTGGTCTGTGTGTGTGTGTGTCTGTGAACACGATAACTCCATTCCTAATTAACCGATTGACTTGAAATTTTAAACTTAAGGTCCTTATACCATGAATAGAATAGAATAATGATTTATTGACATAAACAAAACAATACACACTTTTCAAATATAAATTAAATCATAAGCTTGGCTTCTAAGCCGTCAGCTGAAGATGGAGTTTCATAATTATTATTTAGTTATGCATATATTTCAATCATACATTAGTGACTATAGTAGTATTTAAAGTTATACAGTTTAAACAAAATTTCATCAGAATTTAATAAAAGAAACATATAATGAGACTAAAACTATGATTAATATTAAATTTAAAGAAAAGCTCAAAACAAAGCACAATGCGAATGATCAATTATTGAAATTATCTACTAAAAACCATCGGTATTTCTATGCGTCCCTACAATATAATGCTAAGTTCTTCCAATTTTTGGCCATTTATAAAGTCCTTGAACTCATCCATTTGCAAAAGTGCCTCTCCCAACCACTTCCTTCCATTCTCCTAACACTGGACATCTTGCTATAAAATGATAGATATCCTCCTGCTCTTTTTTATTGCATAGCGAACAGCACCAATTTCTTTCCGGCATCCATAAGGTCTGTAGTTCAAGTCAATTAATTCTCCTCTCGTCTTCATAATCCATCGAACCTCCGTAAATTTCAGGTCGCTTTCAAGATAGCTATCCTTTCCCAGGCTATGGTTCAGACTTTTGTATATCAGATGATATTCTGCATCTCTCGCCTTAGCCTGCAAGTTTTCCAAATTCTTTAATTTCACTCCCTCTGTCAACTTTTTCAATTCTTTTTTCCAGTTAGGAACACTTTGAACACCCAAATTAATCTCAATTATACCATGAGGATCTGACTATAAGAAATTCAATAAAATTCAATTCAAAATGGCGGATAATGGCTAAAAAACCATATTTTTCACGGTTTTCTCGAAAACAGCTTTAACGATTTTCTTCAAATTTATACCCTAGATAGCTATTTATAAGCCCTATCAACTGACATGAGTCTCATTTCTGGGAAAATTGCAGGAGCTCCGTAATATTGATCAATTATTAATATTCCTGAGAAGAATGAATTTTGTTAAATTTCTATCACGATTTTCTCAAAAATGACGACCGATTTTTTTCAAATGCATACCCTCTGTATAGTTATTTATCAGCTCTATTAACTGGCGTGGGTCTCCTCCCTGGGAAACTAACAGGGGGTCCACTCCATCCCTGAGAAATTTACTTTGTAACCTCCTCGTGCGTGAGGTAAGTAGGTAGAGCAGTTTATTCAAAAGAACACAACATGTCGATATTTTATTTGTAGAACAGCTGTTAAAACTTTTAAAAAATCCTCAAATTTCATAATTCAAACAAAGGAAAATTTACTCTGAAAACAATAACAATAGTATAATCATAGTTTTAATTATTTAGCCGCCAATCTAATGTTATTCCCCGAAATTATCCTCTTTTAAGAATGAGGCTTATAGATCAATGAGCAAGGAAAGTTGTGTGAGTGTACCACACCAGATTTTTCTTGATTAGTACTGTCTCCAGATATACTCTATCTTGATGGTCTGATCTGAACTGGAGGATCTACTAAGGTAGGCGTACATGATTAGATTTGATGCATTGTTTTCAATTGGAGTACGCATACCTATATGATGTGGATATGTATGCGCACTCCAATTTTGAACAATGCATCAAATCTAATCGTCCGATCCGTGCCGTCCGTCCGATGAGATCTGTGTGCGCCTATCTCTATCATGGCGTTGTCTCATGGTTGGCTGTTCAGCGACTGTGAAGACTGACAGTAAAATGGCAAAAATTATCGAATCTGCTGGTGTACACAATCATATGGGCTTTGATGCTGATATACATTCTGCAAGTTTGGAGAACATTAATAATAATAATTGAGGTCTATGTTTGTTTGTTTGTTTGTTTGTTTGTTTGTTTGTTTGTTTGTTTGTTTGTTTGTTTGTTTGTTTGTTTGTTTGTTTGTTTGTTTGTTTGTTTGTTTGTTTGTTTGTTTGTTTGTTTGTTTGTTTGTTTGTTTTTAAAGCTTCCCAGAGACTCTAATCAGAGTATAGGAATTGTCAAAAATTTATAATACATACAGTATTACATAAAAAGAAGAAAAAAATCACACAAAGGAACCCTCTCTACACACAAACTCTTCTGTGGTATAGAATACTCCAAGCATCAAAAAACTTTTTAAATCCTTCTCAAAAACATTGACATCTTCACAATTTTTCAAGTGAGTAGGAAGCTTTCTAATAAATTTAAGGCCCATATATGTAGGTTTCTTCTCAAAAAGAGCTGTTCTGTGATACAGTGAAGCATAGTCTCCTCTATTTCTAGTATTGTATCCATGCGAATCAGCATTTCTAGTCATTGTCTGTCTTCTAACATGCATAATCACCTCATAGATATAAATAGAGGGAACGGTTAGTATGCCTAATTCTTTAAAGTGGTTCCTACAGGACTCTAAAGGCATAATACCTTTGATCGCTCTAACAGCTTTTTTTTGGAGCTTGAACACCCTCTCCAAATTCTGGCACGACCCACCCCACACAATAATGGCATAGCGGATGTGTGACATTATGAGTGAGTGGTAGACTGCCATTGTGAGTTTGGTATCATTCAATCTTCTTATTTGTCGGAGTGCAAAGACTCCAGATGCAATCCTCCCACAGAGCTGATCAGTATAGAAATCCCAAGAGAGATGCTGATCCAGAGCAACCCCTAGGAATTTCACGAAATGAGGCTGGTTAACATTTTTTTCATTTATCTGTACATTAATAAGTTGATCTGGCCTGGAATTATTTCTATGTTTAAATAGTAAAAAATGGGATTTTGATTCATTAATTCCTAATTTGAGTTGAGAGAGGTACTGGGCTATGGCATTAATGTTCAAGAAAGATTCTATTTCTAACACACTTGCATCCTGAGAGCTGCAAATGTATGATGTGTCATCGGCATACATTAAAACTCTACCCTGGGATATAACTTTTGGCACATCATTTACATATAGCAAAAACAACAAAGGACCAAGTATAGAGCCCTGTGGTACACCAGCCTTCACTGATACTCTATCCGATAAGTAATGAATTATCTTCCCTTTCACTTCCCTTGTTATTTCCACACACTGAGACCTATCCAGGAGATAGGACCTGAACCATTCCAGTTCAACATCTCTCACACCCACCAACTCCAGCTTCCTTAACAAAATTGAATGATCAACGCAATCGAAAGCTTTGCTTAGATCCAGAAAAATTCCAACAGCTTTCTCACCCTTATCCATCATATCAATTATATCCTCAAAAATGGATACAATTGCCGTCTTTGTGGATCTTTCTTTCTGAAACCCATGCTGCTCCTTGGCCAGAATTTGATTTTCAGCAAGATGTTCAACAAAGCGAAACATCATACACTTCTCAAAAACCTTACCAATAGAATTCCCAAGAGTAATAGGTCTGAAATTATTTGCAACGTTTCCCTCACCGCCTTTGTGAATGGGTACTACTTTTGACTCTTTTAATTTATCAGGGAATACACCGTACTTCAAAGATTCATTTACCAAATGGGTGAGTGGATCTAATAAATATTCTTTACAAGACTTCAACACCATAGTGGATATCCCATCCAGACCAGTTGACTTTTTACCTTTTAGACTATTTAATATCTTATCCATCTCCTCTCTTGTAAAAGGAGCAGCTATGAATTTATTCACAATAATTGTTCTGTCATCATAGGAGTCAGAGAAAATGTTGTCATTTAATTGTACAGAGACATTATTCTTTATGCCAGCCTCCTGAAAAAATGTATTAAAATAGTTGGAAACCTCAAAGCCTCCTCTCAAAACCGTTCCCTCTTCTGTTACAACTTCGTCTATATAACAGTTCTCATTCCTCCGTTTCAACACACCCCTCTCTTCATTTATCACCCTCCAGACAGAAAGATTCAAATTGTTGGACTTCCGTAAAGAATCTGCTGTAAATTTACGCTTAGCCTTTCCAATTTCATTTGCATAAAACTTCTTCAATCTAATATACTCTTGTTGGTGTGCACGGTCTCTACTTTGTGTGAAGCGTCTAGAGGCAGCTCGTACATTATCTCGCAACTGCAAGAGCTCATCATTAATCCATTTATTCTTGATATTTCCTCCACTTATTATAACTTTTTTAATTGGACAACAGACATTATAAAGGTAATTTAGAGTTTCTACAAAATTTGAATACTTTTTGTTGAGATCATTTCCATTATAAACTTCCTGCCACTTTTGTTTTGATAAATGCATATTTAGACAAACCAAGTTACAATCACTTACATCTCTCGAATTTTTTGAGATAACTCTCTTATCCGGAGATACAAAATGAACGCCCCGCATTTTAATAGATTGAAAAGTGTGGTCAGATAATTCAGAATTTTTTACTGCAACAAAACCATCCTCTATATTTGTAATAATATTATCTATTATAGTCTGAGAGTCTCTTGTGATTCTGGTAAATTCACTAACTTTTATTATCAGGTCGTTTTCAGCAAAAAGGTCTCTGAAAGCATCACTTAAAGGGTTTTTCACATGGAGATCAACATTAAAATCACCTGCAATTACTATCCTATTAAACTTTGGTGTTAGGATTTGCAAAATTGTGTCCATTTTGTCATGGAAATCATTCCAATCTCCACTGGGCGATCTATATACTCCAGCAACAGCAATTTTCCCTTTTCCTTTTCCTATTTCTACAGCAGTGATTTCTAAATTCATTTCAGTGGAGAATTGATTCAAGAATGAGAGTTTCTGAACTTTAATGTGTTTCTTTACCAAGATACAAACGCCGCCACTCCTGTGTAAAGATCTACAATAACTTGCACTTATGCTATAGCCTTCAAAGCTTAATTGCGTTATTTCAGATTCTTTGAGACCATGTTCAGTAAAAACTACTACATCTGGCTTTTCAGCTCTTAGAAATACATTTATTCTGTCCACTTTATTACTCATATATTGAATGTTCTGATGTATGATAGTGCATACTCCTGTAATATTTGATTCAGTTAAAGGTCCAGAGTATCTAAAAAATAATTTCCAGAAATATCATTTAAAATTGGAATACTGGAACAGCTCTTTGTTGAAAATTCGGATTCCTTTACTATAAAAGTCTCAGTGCTTTTCTGGTTGCCTATTAAATATTTTTTTATGAGTTGAATGAGTTTGGGTTTGCCCTTGTGCTTGTTGAAATGCAAGCCATGGCGAGTGTAATCTGTGATGTCTAGCTCATTCAGATCAATCATGCCAATTTTATTATCACTCATTAACTTAAACTCCTCAAACATCCATGTGTTTAATCTACTCACATTTACATTCATTAGAGGTCTGTCATACCTTAACGGAATCGTTGATATAGCCACATTTGTTTTCTCAGCTATTCTCTTTATTGAGTCAAAATTCAGGTTAGTGGGCTGATCCACTCTGTCAACTACATCGTTTGTCCCTGCTAAAATAATCACAGTGTCGTCCTTTGTGAAATCCTTAGTAAAATCGTCAATATCATGAATTACCGTATTAAAGGAGCATCCAGGTCTAGAAAAGACAGTTGCCTCATAGCCTTCACATTTCACTTCATCATTCAAATTCCATCCTATATCTCTTCCATGACTGTCTGACATTACTAGGACTCTTTTCTTATAATTTACTCTCTTTTTGTTTGCAATTTTTCTTGCAACATGATTTTTCTCCTCAATCTTTTTCGCTATCTTATTTATGACTGGTTCACTAGGTTCTTCCAACTGATTTAAAATACTGAATGAGTTTTCCGTATGCACAATTCCGCCGCTCAGAGATTCATTTGCAATTGTTTGACCTGGCGAGTAAAAATTGTTCAATTCTTCGTAATTTAACTGGATTGTCTTATATTTAGCTCGAAGACAACTGTTATCGGCTTCTAAAACCTCAATTGTAGTCCTCATCTCGCTTAATCTCTGCTCAAAAGTTTGATTTTCTCTCTTCCTTTCCTCCCTCATTTGCCTTTTCAACTCATCCATCAACGATTTATAGTGTTCAATCTCGCTCTCTTTATCCATTTCACAAGCTTTCAATCTCGAATCGAGATCCCTTGCATGCTCAATTACATCGACAGACTGTTCATGTCTCATCTCCCTTAGGGATGAAACCGCTTCCGATGTATGTGCAGGTGATTCAGTTTCTAAATCAATCAATTTTTGTTCCAAGACAACTGCTCTATCTGTTAGTGCATTTTTCATGAACTCCAATTCAGCTACTCTCTGTCTAAGATAATTATTTTCTTCGGATATGGATTTATATTTAGGTGGATCGGGCGTGAGTGTAACATAGGGAGAGAGCAAGCTTGTTAGGGATGGCGTCTCATCATCAGGTGTTTTTTGCGGTGACCCACCAAATGATGAATCACCCGCTGCATCACAATCAGCCTCCTCTGCTTCATTTTGCTCTGATGTTTTTTGTCCCGCCGACTTTGTTTTATGATTATGAACACTCGGTTCTCCGACAACAGTCGACTTGAGCGAGTCTGTTTTGATAGTGGATGAACAAAGCTTATTAGTACACCGCCACACTATAACACCCGTCTTCTGCTTAACAGGTCTACTAAAACGAAACCCTTCATACATGATTCCTGGTTGATCTCTTGAAGTTCTTATTATTTTGAGTGTCATAGTTAACTGCTATGATGACTCACGAAAGAGAACAACCAAAAGACCTTAAAGATTCTCGAATTGCTCTGTTGCCAGATCGTTTTTTGACAATGTAGAAATATAATTAATTAACAAAATATATAATCTTCATTGTAAAAATTCATTATGACATAATTGAAAAATGTCTATCTAATCTCTGTCTATTAAGACCTCTAAAATAGCACTTTCCTTGGAAAATCTCTCCTATTTTGACGATTTCTATCAAATTGATGTATTGAAAATTTTTATTCTACAATGAACAAGTATAATTGTTAGTTACTAGTACATATATGATTAGCCTAATATGCTTACTATAGTGAGGTTCACGTTATAATGGCAGTGGATAAAGATAGAAGAATAGCGATGCCGATTCTCTGCATTGATTAATTATATTTCTACACTGTCAAAAACATAATTGGCATCGTTGTGGACCTAGAAAAGGATAGTACCACCGGCTTTGTAGAATGATAGACTAGGATAGCAAAACCAAAGTTGATCAAATACTGTCATTATCGTGAACCTCACTATAGTACATAATATATGATAGTACCAGTAAGCATACATAATATGATAGTTTGCTTGATAAAATATAATTGATTCTTTCAAAAGAGAGTAAACAGTTAATATTACATCAATAAACCGGTATCAGTTACCCTCCATAGAAGGCATTGACAAGACAGAGGATCGGCAACGTTGTTCTCCTATCTTTCTCCCATGCCAAATTACAACGTAGACCTCACTATAACCAAATCATTCGGTTTGGTATGTGGTTGTCATGAAACTGATTACTGTTATTAGAAATGGTCTATCCTTTTTACTTTCCTTGCCCTATTACCATAGGTAAGGAACGTATTGCTTTCCGAAAAAATTAAGGTACCCAAATTTCTATACGTTTCAAGGTTCCCTGAGTCCAAAAAAGTAGTTTTTGGGTATTGGTCTGTATGTGTGTGTGTGTGTGTGTGTGTAAGAGTGTATGTGCGTCTGTGTACACAATATCTCATTTCCCAATTAACGGAATGACTTGAAATTTGAAACTTATAAGGTCCTTACACTATAAGAATCCGACACGAACAACTTCGATCAAATGCAATTTAAGATGGCGGCTAAAATGACAAAAATGTTGTCAAAAACAGGGTTTTTGCGATTTTCTCAAAAACAGCTCCAACGATTTTGATCAAATTTATACTTAAAATAGTCATTGACAAGCTCTATCAACTGCCACAAGTCCCATATCTGTAAAAAGTTCAGGAGCTCCGTCCCGTCTATGCAAAGTTTGATTTTAGATTCCCAATTATCAAGCAGGCTTCAGATACAATTTAAACGAAAAAGTTGAAAAGATTGAGCATAGAAATCCCTACAAGTCACTTCAATCCCTTCAATAACATTTTCACCTAAAATTGAAAATAAGCTTGAAATTTGAGAAAATGTGATTATTTAATTTACAAACTGATTGCAACTGTTGATTCTATTAAATCATTCACTGAAGAGATAGCAGACCTCATGTGTCTCCAGCGTTATTGTCCTGTCAACAGCTGGCTCAGATCTTTGAATAGTAGATTTGAGATGCGCGTGAACACTTGCGTCAGGTGATCAATATTATTTTTAATAACGGCAAGGAAAGTTGTGTGAGTGATTTTTGATTTTTGAATATGGGCTCTGCAGTGTGCCAAAGCATTACCAACTTGACATACTCTCAAGTTGGTTATTTGACATAGGCTACTCTCAAGTTGGTAATGGTTAAAATGTCATCTGTTATCGGAATAATGTCTTTAGGCTGCTCTTGGTCTCTTGCTATTTGCTTTGCTTATTTTTCTCATAATTTATTGTTTACAATTCCATATTATTCAGAAATTATATTATATTGCAGATTACGACAGAAATGTTTAATTAATATATTCGTGAAATACTGTAGTTTGGTAAACTTCATCCTTTTAAACTTGGAACTTTGGTAGCCTAGGTTAGGCCTACCGATCTCTTGATGGATTATCAAGAAGTAAGTACTTACATTTTCTTTAATTGATTTTGTTAAATTTATATTCTAGGTAAGAAAAGTTCTTTCAGTTGCTGTAAATTTATTGGTGACTTTATCTCTACTACTTGGAGATGATTTTAATCTACCTGGGTCTCGTGGGTCATTCAGTTGTTCTTCATTCACTTTAACTTTATTAGTTTAATGTTATTGAATTCCTTAGTTATTTTATTCAAGTCCATAAAACCTGCCATATGAAAAGTAAATTCATGACGCTATCTATTCAGTTTACTAGTCTTTAATGAAGAAAAAGGAATAAGGTGGGCATTGGACCACCAGGAACACGTCAGGAAAACACAAAACCAAGTAGGCTTGCTGACAAAACTAAAACCAAAAAGAATAAATAAAAGCTGGCCTATGACACAAAACAAAAGTAGTCAAAAATATGCCCTTACCAAACTGCTATCCATTATAAAAAACTCACGTAGAAAGTATAAAGGGTCATAGATTCCTAGCCACCACCGACAACCTGAAAGAAAGATGAGTTAAACCCAATTGAGTCCTGCTCATTCTTTGTTATAGTTCATTCATCCAGTCTTTTTATATATATATATATTTTATAAATTATTTATATATATATATATAGAGCACTTGACAGAAAACACTTTAAAGTTAAAGTAATATAAATATAGACAGGATACACACTGATTGAAGGAGCACTATGGGATCAGGTGTTGTCTGTGTTATGCACATGACACCAACTTCTTTGGGCCACAATGTTGGAGACCAGGTTGTTTGCTTCAAACTGGTTTACTGCAAACCTCATCCTGTTCAATCCTATTATATAAAGCGAGCAATTTCTGTATTTTTATATCTGGCTATTTTTATATCTGGTTATTTATGTTTAACTGATCTCGAAAACGGTTCAAACGATTTTTACGAAATTTGGAACATAGTAGGTTTATGATATAAAGATTCGATTGCACTAGGTCTCATCCTTGGGAAAACTCAATGAACGACATTAAAAGGATAATTCATGGGTATGGGTATGATTTTGCGCCGGTGAAATTGCTTGGGTTTGTCCTGGACAGAAAACTTTACCTGCTCAAGAGATTGAATCCTGTTTTCTTGCATCTTATCTTAAGGTCTGCTGTTTTTGTTTTTTCCTGAGCATAATTTTGTGGCTCCACGCTTTGAGGTGGAGCCACAGCGATGTGTGACGAGTGTTGCTCATTCAGAAGAGGGCCTTGAAGATTATTTATGGTGCTGAGAGACTTGTGAGAGAGAAGATCCTCACAGTCTTCTCCCTCTATATATTCAAACTCTTTGCAGAAAACATATAAATGTGGGGGAGCTTGTAACCAGGTAGAGCATTCACCCATATTATATATAGACAGGATACACACGACACGGATAGATTAAAAACACTTAGAAACTTACATTTAAACGAGAATTTTCGGGGATCTGGGCTCCCTTTTTCAATCAACCAGGAAGTGAAGTGGTGAGATTTGAATACTCTAACGGTCGTGACCACAGAGACGCGGTAGAGACGTTGTGCAGACCATAGAGCACAGGCGAACGGAGGCGCACTGATTGAAGGAGCACTATGGGATCAGTTGGTGGGCCATGATGTGTTATTTCGAGCGGGAGATTTCAAATTTGAGTGGGTTATGGATAAGGAACGGTGTAGATTATGAATTGATAGAAAAGAGGAGATTTAAAATTAGAAATCCGAAATGAAGTGGAATAAAATTAGAAAATGGAATTATAGAATTGAATTAAATTTATTTTTATTTCTATTTTAATTTTTATTTTTATTGAAAATTTATTATATATTTGATAGCTGTGAAATTTCTTATATATGATGAAATTTATTTCAATTTAATTGGACAGTTGGTGTAGAGTTGATAGTTATGGTACTATTGCTGTCTGTTAAGACCAGGACTGGAAGCAGCTCCAAGCACCCAAATGAAAGCCAATTCTTTTGTCTTGACATCTATGGAGGGGGCTGTGGGAGGGAGAGTGGCAAGGACTTTGACTTTGAAGCATTGGTCAAAGTTCTTGTTGTGCTCAGAGCCATGGGTGGGGATGGATAGGGAAGTATTATTTTTAAAGGAAGCCCTGTGATTGTTGATCCGGAGGTTTAGGGCAGTGGTGGTTTCACCTATGTAGAAGGCAGGACAGAAGTTGCAGGAAAGGAGGTAGATGCAATTTTTGGAGATGCAATTACTGGATTGATGGATTTGATGGGTGTAGTTGGTGATAGGACTGATAAAGGAAATGGAAGGATCAGTGATAGGGCAGGTTTTACAGCGGGGGCGTTTGCAGGGTAGGGTACCAGGTGGAGTTGGGATTTCATCAGAGGTGAGTGATTGGTTTTTATTAAAAATTCTTTTGAGGTTGGGAGGCTGCTTATAAATGAGGGTGGGTGGTTGCTGGAAAAGGTGTTTGGTAGAGGGATTGGAGGAGACAAAATAAAAATAAAAAGCCTTTCCGATTGCATTTAAAAATGATTATTTATATATTTTTATTTTGAGCTTACAAAGATATGTTATTTTTGCAGGATACTACTAGAGGGCTTGGCTTTCTTAAACAAGCAGTGAAACAACGAAATGTTCCGGCATTAATGGATCTAGTAAAATTGAAAACTGATATCGATCCTCATTTCGATCCTATACCCTGGTTGACCAAGGCATTAGAAAAATATGAGGATTACAAGCCAATTATTCTAACCGAAATGGCGTCTTGGTATATTTTCAAGAAAGACAATGTTTTCTGTACCTGGCATCATCTGAAGAAAGTAACAGACGATTATTTTGCAAAAGTAAGTTCATCAATAATTTTAATATTCATCCAACTGAGAGTATCATCCACTTATACAGGTGTCCCACCAAGGTTGTAACAGCCGTTAACTATAGATTCTACTCGACATTTCTGACAAAAAATGTTCTGTAAACTTTTTTCCTATCGACCTTAGTTTTCGAGATATATCGAGTTTTCTATATTTTCAGAATATGCCCACTTCTGGTCATTAAATACTCAATAACTCGGAAACTACTGGTCGAATTTCGATTTCAAGGGTATTGTTGGAAAGAGAATAACATTTCAAACAAGATTGATGTAATTTTATCTGTTGTTAGATATTTGTAGTTATTTATTAGGGCTTGAACTTAAAAAAATGCTTTTCTACAAATTCAAAGTCAAATTTCAAACCGTTTTTTCTCGATTTTCTCCGGGTAATTTTTATTCACTAAATAGAAATAAAAATAAATTTAATTCCAATTCAATTCTATAATTCCATTTTCTAATTTTATTCCACTTCATTTCGGATTTCTAATTTTAAATCTCCTCTTTTTTATCAATTCATAATCTACACCTTTCCTTATCCATAACCCACTCAAATTTGAAATCTCCCGCTTGAAATAACCCATCATGGCCCACCAACTGATCCCATAGTGCTCCTTCAATCAGCGCGCCTCCGTTCGCCTCTGCTCTATGGTCTGCACAACGTCTCTACCGCGTCTCTGTGGTCACGACCGTTAGAGTATTCAAATCTCACCACTTCACTTCGAATCTTTATATCATAAACCTACTATGTTCCAAATTTCGTAAAAATCGTTTGAGCCGTTTTCGAGATCAGTTAAACATAAATAACCAGATATAAAATAGCCAGATACAAAAATAACCAGATATAAAAATAACCAGATATATAAATACAGAAATTGCTCGCTTTATATAATAGGATTGAACAGGATGAGGTTTGCAGTAAACCAGTTTGAAGCAAACAACCTGGTATCCAACATTGTGGCCCAAAGAAGTTGGTGTCATGTGCATAACACAGACAACACCTGACTTCCATCACCTGTTGCAGCTTAGATATCAATATTATGTATTCATCAAATTTTATCAATGAATTTTTTGATTAGATTGCTCTTTCCATTATTGATATTTCTACAAATTTTTAATTTCTTTAATTTTATATTTCATTTGAAAGATGTAGAGGGGTTTTAAGAATTTGCTTCATTTGATTTGGTTAGAGGTTTACAACGGTGTATGCTTTGTAAAAATTGAAATTGTATCGCTTACAGATTGGAATCCAATATGATAAGGATGAGGATGGAGTCACTACAGTTTTCATCAAGCAAGAAGATGTGAGTTCAATTCATATATCTATTAAAATTAATTTAAGAAATGATCTAATTTTGTATTTCATTTTCACTAGACTCGGATAACTGTTGGTATATAACTGTCGTCTCAGCTGACTCGATAAGTTATTCATTTATTAATACAGTCATGCTCAGTGTGCCAAATGACTATGTCAAGACAGCCTATTTCTCATTCTTCCAAGTAGTCATGCTGTATGGCATTGAAAATTGGGTTGCAGCTAGTGGAGTTGATAGAATTCTCCTGCTTCAAAAGAAGGCCATACGAATTATTACTGGCTCAGGAATCATTGACCACTGTCGTCCTCTCTTCTGTGCCGAATCCATCATGACAGTGGTATGCCTCTACATCTTCATATCACGGAAAAAAGTTAAGATTTCTCTGGAGAGTATGCGACTGCGTAGTGACATCCACAACTTTGACACCAGGGGCAGGTACCAGGTCGACATTCCATTCACAAGGCTGAGCAGAGTGAGGAATAGCCCTAGCCACCTAAATTCTAGACTTTTCGACAACAGTCTTCCGGCAGCAGCTAGGTCTCTACCAACCAAGGAGTTTCTCCGGGGCACTTATATACCTAGATACATACTTAGATTATATACTATACTATATAGATTATATTATGTACATAGATTATATACTTAGATACAAAGTCCTATGTATGAGTTTTTCAGTGTTCCTGAAAGGACTATCAATGTGTTTTACAAAGGTACCTGAATCTTACTGTGATATTTCTGTATTTTGATAGACTGAACTCTATATTTATTAAAAACAAACATGATAAGTTATAGATTTGGCCCCAGATCTACCCGCCGTTATAACAGCGCCCGTGAAATAATATGAAAGAGTAGGGGTAAAGTGAGAGTTCTGGAGAAAAGCTGGCTCAAAGCTGCCCCCAAATCTGCCCCAAATCTGATTCTTGGTTCTAACCTTGCCCAATCCAATGTAATCTGATCTAACCTAACCTAGCCATACCCCTAATCTCACAATAAACCTCAAATGAAGATTTCCCACTTTTTTGGAAAAAAAACTAGATCCAGCTTTTTTTTATTTCTTGAATAACTAAGAAACCGTTAATTTTACAAAAAATCTACAAGAGTAACTTTTTCCAGTAAATCTAATAACGAATCCATTGACACCCCATTTGTCAAGATTGAACAAAAAATAAGGATCTCATGGGAAAACTAGATCCAGCTTTTTTTTATTTCTTGAATAACTAAGAAACCGTTAATTTTACAAAAAATCTACAAGAGTAACTTTTTCCAGTAAATCTAATAACAAATCCATTGACACCCCATTTGTCAAGATTGAACAGAAAATAAGGATCTCATGGGAAAACTAGATCCAGCTTTTTTCAATTTCTTGAATAACTAAGAAACCATTAATTTTACAAAAAATTACAAGAATAACTTTTTCCAGTAAATCTAATAACAAATCCATTGACACCCCATTTGTCAAGATTGAACAGAAAATATGGAAAAAGTAGATCCAATTTCTTGAATAACTAAGAATAATTTTTTTCAGTAAATCCATTATTTGTCAAGGGATCCTAACTCTGAAACTGAGCAACAAGCATTTTTATGTTGAGACCTTGCTTAAACCTCAGCACTAAACCCCCCCCCCCCACAGGGGGGGGGGGGTTGGGGGCTTGACCCTCTGCCTTTAACCTGAACTACTTGAAAACTCACCTCAGGTTGTATTAAACATTTATTATAAAAATAGATCATGAGTGTTGATAAATTTGGTCGATATTTGTATGATAAAGATAATAATAGAGATATTAATGTTGATATCAAAAATTTGATTCAGAATTTTTTCCATTTTTTACAATGTATACCATTAGCTGCAACTTTCATACCAAACATCAATCTCAATAATGAAAAAGAATGGAAGTATATGACTGATCCAAACTTAATCCAACAATTCTCACTTTCTTCTGGAATCTCTTTTAAAGAATGGTATGAAAAAAATGTAATAAATATAGGTGAAAAATCTTAGGTTTAGGTGAGTACACCCAGAAAAAAATTGTAGATGTAGGTGAGTACACCCAGAAAAAAATGTAGGTTTGGTTACCCAGACCAAGAACATTATTCAACTTTAATGAAAAATCTAAGCTCATATGGATAGCACTATATCATCACAGTCAGTATTTTGCTTTGAAAGAAGCTGATAAATTGAATAATAATATAAAATGCTTTAAAATTAAATTTGAAGAAAATGGTTGAGATCAAGACAAGAACAATTCTACAAATCAATGGGATGATACTGAAGGTAAAATATTGATACATTTGTAGATAATACTTTTGATTTGAATATTGTCTAGTTCTTTGTTATTTTATAGAAGATTTATAATACTCTTTTTACTGTTCCACTCAGTGGTGTATATTCAAACTCATTATCATAGAGGATTAAACAGTAGGCACTGGTTTTTTCTGAGAAATTATTTGTTGTTTCCAATGTCAACTTTATGTCTATTGCACCAGATTTCAATAGTTCATTTTGCTTACTACAGTCTATAACAACCAATGGTGCATATTCATCAAATGTTTTATACTCAATTGATGTACTGCTGTTATAAGGATAGTATTCATTTTGGAATTCAGAGAACATGTGATACAATAAATGTTTATTACCAACAATATTTTCATAGGGGAATGATTGAGCATTTAAATAGAGATTAACATTGTTCAGATTACAGAAATCGAAATGTGACCTGTTAGCAGTTATAACATTTTTCCTATTCTTTTGAAATCCAAGAATAATGAATCTAGGTTTCAATATGTTTGAAGTTGTCTTAACTGTCCATTGAAGATTAGTAGTTTCAGGTAATTGTGGAAATTCATGCAATTCCCATGATCTGAATGGAATGGTAATTGGTATATCACTATGTGTTAAACTCAGCAGATCAAGACGAACAGTGTCAGAAGCATGTATATAGGGTACTTTCCATTGTAGTTTTGTAATATCAATTTTCACCGATTTTGCTGTCTCTGATTCAATACAATTTAAGTCTGATGATGATCTTAATAGAACAATTTCCTGACGAACATTTAATAGAACTTTTCTATAGTCTTCCATTACACCTAACCACATATCCAAAGGAATGCAAAAGCAGAATTTATCTAAACTTTTCCATCCAGTCAACTTCCATCCTGCATTCTCCATAATTTTTTCATTGAGTTTTGATTGACGTAGATAGTTTTTCATGGTTGTTGTCAATCCTACATTACGTGTGCGATCAACTTCAACCCCTCCCAATTCATATCTGATTTCATCAAATAGGTATGCAACTCCATTATTGATAAGTGAAAAGTCCTTGGTTTCAACATCATTCTTATCTTTCACTTTGATTTCGCCTTCAATTATGAGAAAACTTCTACTTGGAAGTGTATAAATATCTTCTTGTTTTAAACTAATTCGAATTTCATCATTGTAATTAAATGTCTGTTGAATATATGGTGTGTGAGTGATATACTCATATTTGGTAATACTCTCATCAAGATGTACACTCTGATCAACAAGTAATATATCTGACTTGACTTGTTTCTTATACATTTTTATTATATATATTTTTCCTTCTCAATACAACCTGAGGTGAGTTTTCAAGTAGTTCAGGTTAAAGGCAGAGGGTCAAGCCCCCAACCCCCCCCCCTGTGGGGGGGGGGGTTTAGTGCTGAGGTTTAAGCAAGGTCTCAACATAAACATATTATTGTGTGCTTGTTGCTTAGTTTCAGAGTTAGGATCCCTTGACAAATAATGGATTTACTGAAAAAAATTAACAATTTCTTAGTTATTCAAGAAATAAAAAAAGCTGGATCTAGTTTTCCCATGAGATCCTTATTTTCTGTTCAATCTTGACAAATGGGGTGTCAATGGATTCGTTATTAGATTTACTGGAAAAAGTTACTCTTGTAGATTTTTTGTAAAATTAACGGTTTCTTAGTTATTCAAGAAATAAAAAAAGCTGGATCTAGTTTTCCCATGAGATCCTTATTTTTTGTTCAATCTTGACAAATGGGGTGTCAATGGATTCGTTATTAGATTTACTGGAAAAAGTTACTCTTGTAGATTTTTTGTAAAATTAACGGTTTCTTAGTTATTCAAGAAATAAAAAAAGCTGGATCTAGTTTTTTTTTCCAAAAAAGTGGGAAATCTTCATTTGAGGTTTATTGTGAGATTAGGGGTATGGCTAGGTTAGGTTAGATCAGATTACATTGGATTGGGCAAGGTTAGAACCAAGAATCAGATTTGGGGCAGATTTGGGGGCAGCTTTGGGACAAGTCGCTGGCCAAGCTGTTAAGCTTGTCCATGTTGGTCTTCCATTCATACTGCAATGTGACCATTTGTGGTTGCTCGGCTTGGCACTCGCTTTTGCTCATCTCTTCTCAAAACATATCATTACATAATATAAATATTTAAAGCAATATAGTATCCAAACAGCCAGTACAGTTCATTTACTGCCATAACGTTCATATAACATAGAAATCCAATGAATCATAGAATCTAATGAATTCATAGGTTATGTGTACTAGCCACTGCGGCTCTACCCACGTGACTCCAGCCGCTCGTCTCGAATCGCTAGAGGAATTGCGCCTTCAGGCTGGACAGGAATCTCACACGATACGCTAAACAAATCAATCTAAGCTGTCCTGTCGTGACCACTGATGGAACGCCTTGTTTTGCTTGACCCTTATGGTATTTTTCAAAGTATATTCACCCAATCCTCACAGCTTATAGCTCTGGATTAATACATGGAATACCTTGATAAGTTTGTTGGCATGCTATTAGTAGTACATCATCACCAAAAGATTTTGTCCAGTTCGCTCCCGTGTTATCGGATGTGCACGTTAAACTGTCGTCCCGGTTGAAGTATGGCAGTCATAAAGCCCGTTGACGGCTCAAAGTATGTACTCAGGCGAGATGGAATTTCCGTCAGGGACTCCCCACCAATAAAAGCTACTAATATTATTATATTTAGGAATACATCTCGTTAGACTCTTACATGCACATCTAGAGTTATAGATCTTGAGTCTACTGGGATAAATAGCCAGTTTGTATACAATATATATTAGTTTTATTCCTATTGTGTTTGTTTATTGATAATTGGTGTTTCATTTTCAACAGACTTGTGATGGTGTGTCAAATTACGAACACGACAGGGATATTCTCGACAGAGCCAAGGACGTCGATCCGCTTGAACACACAGACCAACTTACATACCTACCCATTCACAAACACCAAGGTCAGTTTCTCTCCTTCTTATTATAGCTGTATACGAGACTAGTTCCCGGTTTCACCAAGCTCGGCCAAGGCATTTGAACGTGTTGAAATCAGTTACACTTCACAATGAGTGCACTAGTTACTATTGATAATTCCATTACTCACTCTTGTAAATCGCACCCGGCTTGACCATTTTCAAATGTCTTGAGTTTGGCGAAACCGGGAACTAGTCTCGTATACACAGCTATGATAAGAGTCATTATTTATTTAATCATAATGCCACCATTTATATGCATTACTTTCAAACAGGGGGACACTTTAATTTGAACACACCAATACATTCTATATTGAATTATTGATAATATCGAATCTCAATATTATACTATCGATAATAAAACTGGTACTTATATACTGTATTGGATATGGAACTTGAATAATTAACATTGAAAGAAAATAGTTTACTAACTAACCAATTACTATAACTTAGATAAAATATACTGGTACTCAATACTATTGATATTTCAGTATCTATATAAGTGATCACTGATGCATTTACAGTAAAGTCTAGACTTGAGACCTAAATTTTGATGTTTCAGAATGCTTGTTATTACCTCTTCAAACTGAAACAGTCTTTTCGTTGTACTTGTTTAACATTTTCCAAGCATAGAGTAAAATAGAATAGATTACAATGAACAATCAATCATACTTATACATTAAATGTTTCTTATCATATTAGTACGTAATACATACAGAGGGGTCCAAAGAATGTGTAATATTACTGAAACAGCCAATAAAAATTCTACGAAGGTGTCTTCTCATTTCATTTCATAGTTTTGAGGCCCATGTACTCAACAAAATAAGAAGTTGAAAGTGCATTGAATACCAGTATGGTTTGAAGGCCAAATGTTCAACTCAGCACCAATTCAACTTGAAAATAGACGGTTTTATCAACTTCAACGGAATCTCTGACACAAAGACAATAACATTATTTTTTACATTTACAGATGACTTTGTCAAGAGTGAAATTCTGTTAGCTGATGAGGATGATGTAAGGGACTCGTCATCTATCAACCTACCAAATGAGGAGAAATGTGCATCAGTGGAATTCGAAGGATCCAGTACATCATTGCAAGAGGATGAAACATCACTACATTCATTACATATTGAAGATTCTTCATTTGCTGCTGCTGAAGCTGATTGTCAGGATGATAAGCAAACCTGCCATCAATGTGAATACTGTTCAAAAAGCTTTGACAATTCCTTGGAACTTGGTAAGCATATCAGTAATGACCATCCGAAAATAAAGTTACAGTGTCAAATCTGCTTTAAATATTTCAAGAGTAAAAGTAATTTAAACTCGCATTTAATCGTTCACAGTAGCATAAAGCCATACCAGTGTGAATTCTGCGACAAAAACTACTCCTGGAGAAAATTATTGTTTCAACATATGAAAGCTAAGCATGGTCAAGAACCGTTTCAATGTGAAATTTGCAGCAAAAATTTTTTCAGTGAAAGTGATGTAATTAATCACAAAAAAACAACTCACAATGATGGAAACCCGTTCCAATGTGAAATTTGTAGCAAAAGCTTTATCAGGAAGAGTTTATTATTGCGTCACATGAAAAAGCATACCAGTGATCCGACTTGCTCCGAACATTTCCAGCAAAGAAGTGATTTAGACAAGCATAAATTGACTCACAGTACCAAAAAGCCACACCAATGTGAAATATGCAGCGAAACCTTCATCTGCAAGAGTTCAATATTGTCTCACATGAAAACTAATCATCCTGAGAAACTGTTCCAATGTGAAATGTGTAATAATAATTATTTTAGGGAGAGTGATTTACTCGATCATATGAAAATTCACAATAAAAGCTTCAAATGTAATGTTTGCAGCAAGGATTTCTCACGCAGAGGTAAGTTTTTAGAGCATCTGAAAACGCACACTGTTAAAACGTCATTTCAATGTAAATTTTGCAGGATAAAGTATACCAAAGAAGGAACGTACATGAATCACATGAAAATTGTCCATGGTGAAAAATCATTTCGATGCAACATTTGCAGGAAATACTTTACTAGTGAAAATGATTTCTTACATCATAAAAAAATTCATAGTGGTAAAATGGCATTCGAATGTGAAGTTTGCAGCATAACTTTCTCACAAATATCTCTTTTAGAAGAGCATGTGAGATCACACAATGTCGAAACCCAGGTTGAATGTGAATTCAGCAGAGGTACTTCTACAAACAACAATCAATCAGATGATCATATAGAATCTGAAAACGACAACGAAACGTTTGAATGTGAAGTTTGCAGTATCAATTTCACACGAAAATGTCTTCTAGAAGAGCATGTAAGATCACACAATGTCGAAACCCAGGTTGAATGTGAATTCAGCAGAGGTACTTCTACAAACAACAATCAATCAGTTGATCATATAGAATCTGTAAACGAAAAAGAAGCGTTCGAATGTGAAGTTTGCAGTATCAATTTCACACGAAAATGTTTTCTAGAAGAGCATGTAAGATCACACAATGTCGAAACCCAGGTTGAATGTGAATTCAGCAGAGGTACTTCTACAAACAACAATCAATCAGATGATCATATAGAATCTGAAAACGACAACAAAAAGTTTGAATGTGAGGTATGCAGCCAAGTTTTCACCCGAGACTGTGATTTGATAGAGCATATGAGGATACACTCTGAGTTTCAGTGTGAAATTTGCTTTAAACATTTCAAGCGAAAATGTAATTTGAACTCCCATTTAATCGTTCACAGTAGCATAAAGCCATACCAGTGTAAATTCTGCGACAGAAACTTCTCCTGGAGAAAATTATTGTTCCAACATATGAGAGCTAAGCATGGTCAAGAACCGTTTCAATGTGAAATTTGCAGCATCAAATTCATCAGAGAAAGTGATTTACTCGATCATAAAAAAAATCACAATGATGCAAACCTATCCCAAACCTTCATCTGCAAGAGTTCAATATTGCCTCACATGAAAACTAACCATCCTGAGGAAATGTGTAATAATAATTCTATTAATAAGAGTGATTTACTCGACCATATGAAAATTCATAATAAAACTTTCAAATGTAATGTTTGCAGCAAGGATTTCTCACGCAGAGGTAAGTTTTTAGAGCATCTGAAAACGCACACTGTTAAAAAGTCATTTCAATGTAAATTTTGCAGGATAAAGTACACCAAAGAAGGAACGTACTTGAATCACATGAAAATTGTCCATGGTGAAAAATCATTTCAATGCAACATTTGCAGGAAATACTTTACTAGTGAAAATGATTTCTTACATCATAAAAAAATTCATAGTGGTAAAATGGCATTCGAATGTGAAGTTTGCAGCATAACTTTCTCACAAATATCTCTTTTAGAAGAGCATGTGAGATCACACAATGTCGAAACCCAGGTTGTATGTGAATTTAACAGTGGAACTTTCACAAACAACAGTCAAACAGATGATCATGTAGAATCTGTAAACGACAAAGAAACGTTCGAATGTCAGTTTTGCAGTATGAATTTTACACGAAAATGTCTTCTAGAAGAGCATGTAAGATCACACAATGGCAAAACCGAGGTTGTGTGTGAATTCAGCAGTGGTACTTCTACAAACAATAATCAAACAGATGATCATATAGAATCTGAAAACTACAACGAAACGCTTGAATGTGAGGTTTGCAGCCAAGTTTTCTCCCAAGACTGTGATTTGATAGAGCATATGAGGATACACTCTGAGTTACAGTGTGAAATTTGCTTTAAATATTTCAAGCGAAAATGTAATTTAAACTCGCATTTAATCGTTCACAGTAGCATAAAGCCATACCAGTGTAAATTCTGCGACAGAAACTTCTCCTGGAGAAAATTATTATTCCAACATATGAGAGCTAAGCATGGTCAAGAACCGTTTCAATGTGAAATTTGCAGCATCAAATTTATCAGAGAAAGTGATTTACTCGATCATAAAAAAAATCACAATGATGAAAACCCATCCCAATGTGAAATATGCAGCAAAAGTTTTATCAGGAAGAGTCTATTATTGCGTCACATGAAAAAACTCCATTCAAATCATGAGTTACAGTGTCAAATTTGCTCCGAACATTTCCAGCAAAGAAGTGATTTAGACGAGCATGTATTGACTCACAATGATGAAAACCTATTCCAATGTGAAATTTGCAGCAAATATTTCAATGATAAACTTCAATTGAATCGTCATTCAGCTAGTCACGCAAAAGAAAAAACATTTCACTGTGAGATTTGCAGCAAATCGTTTCAATTGGAAAGTCAATTGAAGGTGCATTTAAGAATACATGCTGGTGAAAAGCCATACGAATGTGAATTGTGTGGCAAAGCCTTCTTAAGGAAAGTTCAGTTGTCGCAGCATTTGGGAAGACATAACGGCATTAAACCATACCAATGTGAATACTGCAGCAAGTGTTTTTCAGATAAGAATAATTTAATAACTCATATCAGAATTCATACCGGCGAAAAGCCATTTGAATGTAACATTTGCTTCAGATCTTTTAGACAGCACTCTGATATAAAACGGCATGTACGAACACATACTGGAGAAAAGCCGTTCAAATGTGATCAGTGCTCTAAATGTTTTATAGAAAGGAAAATATTGAATCGACATTTAAAAACGCATTCTGGTGAGGAAAGGCCATATCAATGCCAACTTTGCGATAAGACATTTAGAGTGTCAGGTTCTTTAAAACATCACTTAAGAGTGCACACGGGTGAAAGACCATTCGAATGTGAAATTTGCTTGAAAATGTTCAAAAGAAGAACTCATTTGAACGTACATAAGAAAGTTCATACTAAGGCTGAGACACTAGTGAGACACCAAAATTTGAACGTACATAAGAAAGTTCATACTAAGGCTGAGACACCAAAATTTGAACGTACATAAGAAAGCTCATACTAAGGCTGAGACACCAAAATTTAAACGTACATAAGAAAGTTCATACTAAGGCTGAGACACCAGTGAGACACCAAAATTCTGAGCTAGTCGCAGGTCATTATATTGGCCTAGAATGCCCCTAAACTTTGGATCAAACAATTGGTGGGTGTGAGGGAATGGAAAGTTTTAAAATTTATCTTCATTCTGGCGCAATTCTACGCAATTTCTATTTCAAAAACTAACATCTCAATTGATTTGTATGTGTTTAGTTGGCTAATTAACATATTAAATTTTGTAAATCATCCCGAAGTCTTCAGCTACTGCAAATATTGACAACAGAGCTACTATCCAGAAAGCTACTTTCCATCTAGCTGTTAACCCTGTTGTCAATATTTGCATTAGCAGAAGTCTTCGGGGTGATTTACAGCATTAAATTATGATTTCCGTTTAATAATGATTATTCATTAATCAGCATTTGTAAAAACGCAATTTCTAATTTATTTCATCTATTTAAAATTTTCCTTGAAAATGGAATAGACCAATGTTATTTTAGATTAAACAACAAATAGAATGCAATGGAAATAATTTATTAGTTTGCTATGTTTAATTAATTTTACTTTAAATTAAATTTTTGCTCTTGTTTACCAACCACAATCAAATGTGTTTAACATATCTGAAATGCATATTTATTTATTTCGGTGGATAAGTTATTGAAATAGAAATATCCGTTAATATAAGATACCGTACTTTATATTATCCAGCTATAAACTTCTTACGAGGCGATTATTCAACCGTGGTTTATTGTTATTTCAGTTTGAAGCTTCTAATAGACAGGGATTGTAGAAATTTAATGTTTAAAGTTGATGGAAAGTAGCCAGTGCCTTTGTTTTTGTTTCTCTGACGAAAACTCACCCAGTTTACTAATCAATGATTAGTAGAAATGTATTTAAATATCTCACTACAAGAGTAGATAAAAATCAATCCTGATAATTGTATTTTATGATAATTTTCATGATATTAGAACATTTAAAATTTTGCATTTAAGAAACATTAATGACAGGTATATATTTTACAAATTACTTCTATTAGATTTACTTCCTCCGATACAAATACATTTTTGAAATCTGTGTTTCAGACTCCTCGTTGATAGCTTTTTCCTCATTGAAATTTATTTTCTTGTAGCTATATAGAATCAAAATGTTCACAACTCGATAAATAACTCTAGTTGAATTAAACAGATATTTCGAGATGAAATTCACAATAATATCCCAGTGGAGATGTTGCAGCGATCATGAGGAATCACCAACACAGTTTTCAATCCATAAGGCATCCAAGGGAAGTCATTTAAAAAATATTATAAATGTCATTATGTTTCTTCAATGGTAAGTTTTGAAGTTAAATATCGAGGATATGTTAAAGCTATATCTTTTCTTATGGATATGTTAAGAAATTGTATCCATAATCAAATGTTATATTGAAATTAATATTAATTGAAGTGATAAATATTTTTTTTGGCTTCTCACATTTGTTCATATGTTTAGGATGGTTATTATTTTTTTAATTTTCATCATGTCACTTGTTAGTTTATTCTCAGAATTCCAACAAACATGCATAACACGATATATTTCAAATGAATATAAATATAGTTTATTATTTTATTAAAAAATATGAATATGAAATATTCTACAGCATAATAATTATCATTATCGCACAATAATTTTGATATCAATATTAATTGTACACAAGGAAGTATTTAAACGTTAACTCATTCAAGTACTATCTCAGGTAAACCAATATAATAATAAGAACTAAAATAATATATGTGGAAATGTATGACGAAATTGGAGAGAACAAATTTTTGTAGAATACATTATAATCACATTATAAGCCAGTATTATTGGCTATCGAAATTCAGTAAATCAAATAATATATAAATAAATTAAATAACATAATAGGTCATTTTCAACTGAACTCTTTAAATTCACTGATAGACATAGAGGCCCATCATTATGGTACGGTATCACTGAATTGGCTTAATTTGTGATTTTTATGTAGAATTTAAAATACGCTGAAATTGCCAAGAGGCTCAACATCAGGCTACTATTACAGTCCAGGCAACAAAAGGTTATGGAGAGAAATGTTTGGAAGACAATTTTTGACCCTGTAAAAATTGTTTTTGGGATAGTTACTTAAAATTGTAATATCTAAAACAAATTTAGCTTATCCACGTTATCATACTCCGTATAAATCACGTTCACTGATATATATACATTTATACTTGAATTTACATGTTTTGTTTATGGTACCTTGTCAAGCAATCTCTTCAAGTTTTGCTTTAAGGTAACTTGTTTTGGTTGAATAAACGTTTTTCTATTCTATTCTATTCTTGAGCAAAGCTTGTAAACGATATAATAATATAAAACTATAATAAATATTGATATAAAAATAATGAAGCTTATTTGTAGGTTTTATTTTTCCATCTCAATGTAGCAGATTGCGTTTTCATCTTGAAAATATTGAACACATACGGATGCTTACATTTAAATACTTTGTTAAATACTATAATATGGTAGGTAGACCTACTCCTGCTATGATTTTGATTGATTTACGATAATTGTGGAAGGATATTATTCCCAGTTCTAGATGCTCTTGATTAAAATATAATTCATGAATATGGCGTGTTAATAAATACTATTGGTAGGTAGGCCTACTATGATTTTGATTCATGATTGAGGTAGACTATCACCCGGTTGCACAAAAGTCTGTTAAAAAATCCCGATTAAATGCCACAAGAACCAATCAGAGAAGTCTTCTTCTCAGAAAACCTTTCTCTGATTGGTTAAACACCTTCGTGGAAATTATTCATGATTAAAATTTAACAGGCTTTTGTACAACCGGGATTATTAGTCCCAATTCTAGGTGCTCTTCATTAAAATATTGTTTATCAATATGGCTTATTCCTTCTATAATAATATTCAAATTTACACTTATTTTTAGAGCATCTGAAAGTTGGATGTCAACAGTCGTCAGCTTTTGATTTTTCAATGGATTCGGGCTCAGTCTCAGCTTTTGTCTCAACTGTTATATGAGACGTCATCTGCAAGAAGAAAACAAGCAATAATTTAAAATGGACTAATTGCAGGACATGAGTTGATTAATATGAGTGTGAAGTCATTTTGTGTTTTGTGATGTTGTGATTGTGTCAAAATGTCCGAAAATATTTATTCAAGAAGTGATAAAATTTTGAATTTAGCTTTAAAAGGTGAACAGGACAAGAAACATGAGCCAAGAAAAATACTAAATAGGTAGTATTGAAAATATTAATAGGCCATGTGTACAGGATTATAAAACATCTCCCAGCTTTTTGCAGTTATATGATGAAGGTAAATGGGAAGAGTTTTACTCGAGATTGAATAAAAGTTATCATGAAATATTTGAAGAAAGTGACCCGGTTTCCAAAACACACGTTATCTTGGATTCACCCACAAATGAGAATGGAGCATCAACGTCTTGTGTGATCAACACTGTTGGTCCTACCATAGCACACACCTTAGCCCTGTCCTACACACCTGGAGAACATGCATTTTTTTGCTTGAAAATAATTTACAAGAAGTAATGTCTGTCAATCAATTGGTATTCGAAAATTATCTCAAATAAATTATTCAATTATTATTATGAATAGTTTCTCAAATATATAGGGTGACCGATTCATCAATTTTTGTATTAACGACCTTGGTTTTGTTACATTCTATAAGATTATTCCAGGATGAAAATGAAATGAATAAAGAACAACTGAAAATATACAGATTATATTCTATGCATATATCCTTACTTCTACATAAACCTTTGGGAGTCATATTTCCAAATTTAAGTCAGGTTCTTCTCAAGAAATAATTACAGACTTGAAGACAAAAGCTAGTTGAAATGAAATTATACTTAAAATACATATATAATTTAACTTACTGTACTTTAATCGAATTATAAAAGGTTATAGGTTACTTGGGAATAAAATAATATGAATAGGCTATGGGCTCTTGGGTAGATAACATTTCCGATTACGGTTCCTCGTATGTGTGGAGGAACCTTTAGATAGTGTAAACTGTGCTTACGAGTTTCTGACACATAGCATATATGTTTCACGCGATAAAAGAAATTCAAACAGAACAAAAACCTCTATAGTCAATTATGATGCTTAAGGCTGTTAGGTACACTTTTTTTATTTAAATTGGATAATCTTTTTCAATATAATTGTTAAGATCATTATAAGAGTGAGAAAAAGTGGCAACTGAAATTTTTAAGTGGTCTAATAAGCGAGTTATGGGTTGTTGTGCTAAACTCCGTTTTCTTTTCAGATCATAAACGGTTTCGAATTTTCCATTGGAGTTTTTAAATACATTCAGTATATCATTGGCTTTGTTCTAATATGCGTTTTTTCGAGATTTATACCAAAATAAACAAGTTATCAAATTTACAAAAAATGTTACTTTCTTATTTATGAACGATATGGGGAATAAAATGTTTTAGTTTGGAAAGATACACTTTTTGAATTTTTAAGAGAAGTTCTGTTAATATAGTCGAAACCGTTTATGATCTGGAAAGAAAACGGATTTAGCATTTCAACGACCCATAACTCGCGTATTAGACTACTTAAAAATTTCAGTTGCCACTTTTTCTCACTGTTATAATGATCTTAACAATTATATTGAGAAAGATTATCCAATTTAAATTAAAAAGTGTACTGAACAGCCTCAATTGCTAGTAGTTTCAATTGCTAGTAGAAAATTCAATTCTTACCATTGAACTACAACCAATCTCTAGCTTCATCATCAGGTCTGACAACCTCTTGGCTTTGCGCATTTCATTTTGTTCAATAATAGTGCAGAGGTGGCTGGTCAGCAGTTCTTTTCTCTCCTTCTTGTTGAACATATCCAATTTAGCATCAAGAAATTCTTTCTCAGCTCTATCGTAGCGTTTTCTGTGAAAGAAGAGTAGCATCAATGTCTAAAAATGAAAATTAATAAGTTATGCTTTCTAGTGAGAAAACATGAAGAACCGAATACATAACCTATTAACTTGAGTGTTGATAGGAAATGACATTGGGTAATACCATAGCCACCTGTAATACAAGGCCCCGGCCTACGATATTGCAACGTCGCAGCGTGGGCCTAGAATCTAATACATGATTGGTGAAAAAGATTTAAAAAAATACCAGCTGATCTTTTTCACAAATCATGTATTAGATTCTAGGCCCACGCTGCGACGTTGCAATATCGTAGGCCAGGGCCTTGTATTAGAGGTGGCTATGTTAATACGGCGAGGCAGAACATCCAAAAAAAGCCATAAGAATAAATAAAAAAAATAAGTTATGCTGTTTATATTATTATTTTTTTAGAATGAAGCACTGATGAAGAATGCTGTTTATATTATTATTTTTACAATGGAGCACTGATGAGGAAAGAAAAACTAAGGTTACTCCTTGTACTCATCCAAATGTAGATAACATTTTAAAGTAACAAATCAGTGTGGTATAAACAGTATTAAATACTACAGTTGATTTACAAACTTCCTTCAGGATTTTATACAATATAGGAGGTCCTGCTTCCATGCTAAAGGCATCACACCTTCAGTGGTGGTAACTGTCAGTCTTATTCAGTGACGCATCAACTGTTAAGGTTCAACCATCTCTGAAGAAGATGAAAAAAGAAAGAAAAGAACTTTATTTACATGACAATATTATAGCAGTATTGATATTCAATATATATATAATACGTAGTAGACAAAACAATAAATAAATTATAAGTATCTCTTAATGATATCAATAAGTGTTCTAAGTTCATTTAGCTTGGCATTTTCTGCCGTCAGCCGAAGAAGATGCCATGAGCATAAAAATAATCTGTGAAATAGACAATATTTGTTTTTTGCATTCACTTAGTATGGAGTTCTCTCTCTCATACCTTAATCAATATTATAAATGTCAATTTACAGTATTATGAATATTGTGTAATTACAGGCATGAACTATTTAATCTATACTATAATAAAGGAAATAACTGGCTTATACACGTACGGGATAGGAAAATTATGTTCAACGCATCATCACGTCTGAACTACTGTACTGATCTTGAAATTTTGCATAGAGATTCTTAATTAACCGAGGATGGTTATAGGCCTATTTTTAATTCTTCAAGATTCCGTTACGTCAAGTTTTAAAATAGACCCTTACGGAGCACTGGTTTCCTGCTAGTATTAAATTAAATATTTTAGTGACGTTATATTATTAAATATTTGAAAGCGTACGCAGCATCGGTTTATTGAATTTCGATGAACCTAATCCACTCACTGCTGACAGAACTAACAGTGAAATAAATGTGGCCAATCATTGTTGGAAAATAATCGAGCTTGAGATCAACCAGATTTTTAAACTTGAGTTCACATAATGCTTCCACCAGTATTTAATCTAAATATTGCTTGGATTCTAAATTGAGACTGCAACTTCAATCGATTCGAAAAAGTGCAGTATTGTTGGAAAGATAATTTTCAAAGAGTATCCAAGTAAACAGGAAAGAATTCACTCGAGTCTATATTATATTAAAGCTTTTTATAAATAGCCCAAGTGTACCTATTTCTGGTCTTTCATTCAAACGAGTTACTTACTGAGCTTCTGAAAATTCGAGACTTGCCGATTCGATTTGGTTACGCAGAATGGCAACATCATTGCTGAGGAGGAGGTCAAGCTTTTTCAATTCTCCTTCTATTTCATTAAGTCTCTTGGTTTCCTCATGCGTTCTCCTTGCTCTGCGAAATCGATTGGATATAAATATTATCATATATTACACTCATAAGAGATTATTTTAATAGTTAAGGTACTCAAATTTACATTAAACTATTTTCTGTATGTAGAATGTAGCCGATGTACCGAGGGTTGTATTTTATGTGGAAAACAAAATATGTTACAATACAAAAAATTGAAGTTGAAGTACAAAAAAGATGCAATAATTATAAACCTATAGAAATCACATCATTACACAAATACACCAGTGTAGATCAAATGAAAGGCTTCTGCTCAATATTTTCAACTTACTCCACAAAGAAAGCTAATGATGAATATACCAATCATTTTTATGTGATTTACAAATTGGAATAGATTATGGAATCCAACAAACCTCCACATGAGTTCAGCAATGAAAATCCTTACAATTGAATCATTAAATACTTAAATAACGTTAAACAAACTCATCATTCTAACACTATTATTTCTCAACTTATTACAGTAGTTTTTGAAGCAAAAATCCACGTTGACAATAATTCATTGCTGTAGTTGAGGGCTACTAAGAGAATCAAACTCCGTGCGCTGAGCTATTTATCTGCCTCCTCATAAATCTCAACTTCAACAAACAAAAATGTCTCTCGTTTCCATATTAACTAGATTAGGAGATTACGATTATCCAGTCGTTTATGTTGAGATCAAACTATGTATGTCGATGGAAAGCTGAAAAGAATTAGAAATAGCATACTGCTACCCTAGGATTTCATTTTCAAAAATTAGGCCTATAAATCATTTTCAATTCAATTTTGTAAACGGGAATATCGATCATTTCGGTTGTGATGTGCACATTTATCAATGAGATATACCGTGCATATTCAAACTTATAACAAAGGAAATTAATTCTTTCCTGAATCGTTACGCATAAACGAAATCTCACCTTTCAACTTTAATGATAAGAGAGTATTGGGATCATATCATCGTAACGATAACTGCAAACTTCGACTATATATACTGTATATTGTTGTATAGTATATATTCTAGAATATATAGGTTGCCTTTTAGATTATTTTACATCTTTGAAGGAATAATGACTCACCTGTCTGCGATAGCTTTCTTCAAAATTTCCTTACGTTGCTTATTCTGTTCTTCCATCATCCTTTGTCTAGTTTCGAATTCTTCCAATGTCTTATCATTAGCTTCAGCGCAAAGAAAAAATGGAATAACCTTCGCTGATGGAATACTCCCATGCTTGTCTGTGTTCGTAGTCAGTGCTTCAGTGTCTTTTTCAGTCTTTGATTCTACCTCGATAGGAGTTTCTTTCATTTCTTCGCTGTTTTCCTTTATTGTGGTTCCTGTTTCGTCTTCAGCAGGGGTTTTGTTACTCTCCACTTCCTCATCTTCTGGGATCTTTGAACACAGTGAAAATAATTATTGTAAGTCAAAAAATCCGAACTTAAAAATATAAATGGCTGAACAAATGAAGATAAGGTGGATGAACTAAACTTTATTCAACGCTCTCTTTATTGTAGAAGATTATATAAATAATAGTTTGTAATAAAAGAAACTGAATAGAGTTGAATTTGAGACTGAGGATTTATCTTTTGTTGATAGTTCAAGTTTGAGGATGATGATTGCGATATCATATAGGCCTACAGTTGCAATGAGCGGATGAGGAAAGATATATGAATAATGAAGTAATGATATGAGAAAACAGCAAATGTGTATGCAAATGTGTATATGAATCATAAACATGTGTTGAATGATAATAGGCTGAACAGGAAGGAGCTCAGTATAATGTATAGTAGGCTAGATATCAATAACCTAATATACATAGGTACTAATTTTCTATTATTAAAGAAGTCGAGTTGTAACTGTAATAATATAATCACTTCGCTTATATGACCTATGGTCGAAACTAGTCGTTAAAATATTTTAAAGTTTTTAATAAAAGGGTACTAAAAGTTTTTATATTGTTTTTATCTGTAAATAATAATATGTCAATTTAGGCTAGTATGTAAAATACCACATTGCAGGATAAAACCGACAAAAAAAGAGTAAATTGATGTAATCACACTGAAGTTATTACCTTTTCGTAAGTCGTAATATAACTAAGGAACTTGGCGGATGACCAGAACTTTCTGGTCACGCAGAAAGTGTCCTGCAATAAGAGCGGGCTCATAGATATCTAAATCCTCCTAATGATTCTGATTGCAGATTGTGTGGTCATAGCAGGCCCTTTATGAGGTTTTGTTTCAAGGTAAACTTGACCGGTTAATTTAATATTATACATAAAGTAAAATGCTACATAAAGGTCTTCTTTTTTAATATAAATGTTGATTAGAATTTTGTAATGAAAAAATAATCATAATTACTTGAGGTATACTGAGTCTTGCTTCCTTTGGAATGTCGATGGCAGGCAAGTTTTGATTGGAATACTGATGTTTCTTTAGAATACGCTCCCGCGTAAAATTCTTTTGAGTCAGTCTGTTTCTGTGTCTTTGCATATTTTTCGACACTGATGGTTTGACCGTTTCCCTTCCTTTTTCATCTGTAATAAACATTCAAAATTCAAATAATCAATATTATAATAGGTATCAATAGGTATTTCAATGTCTAATACCAATGTTTTTTTTAAATTCATGAACATGTCAAAAATTAATTACCAGATGCTTATGGCTTCTGCAGTGACATTCATTAGTATCAGAAGAGACCTTCTTTTTTCTAAGGCTTGTATCACATTAAACCACCATGCTGAGTTGCCATTGAGACACCAGTGGTGGCCGTGTGTAAAGTAAGCTGAAACTGGGACACCAAACCCTGATAGTCGGGCTGGCAACCTGACTGAGCCAGCCACCAGCCGGCTGCCAAAATCTGCTGGTGTCTCGGTTGTGGCCCGCTTACTACAGTGAGGTCCACGTTATAATGGCTGTGTTTGATTAGCAATGGTATTGCTATCCTTGTCTATCATTCAACAAAGCGGATAGTGCTATCAATCTCTTTCTCGCTTTGCCCTGTTGCCGGATCGTCTTTTAACAATGTAAAATTAAAAATTAATTAACAAAATATTTCATCTTAATTATGGAAATTCATTTTGAAATTATTGAAAAATATAATTTATTGCTTAATAAAATATAATTTATTATTTTGAACTAGAATGAACAGTTAATATTACATCAATAAACCTAAAAACACTTCACTCACATGGGCTTCTTTTTAAATTAATAAAAACAATATAAAAATCTTGAAGCACCCTTTATTTTTTTAGAAACAACTAGTTTCGGTGATCACACCATCGATGGATAGAAAATCACCGAAACTAGTTGTTGAACTTTTTGTGTAGTTGAGAAGTTGATATTGTGGTAATTATTCATATTGAATGAAAAAGACTAAGAAATTGTCAAAAAACACAGATTTATTGATACTTAGGAAGACCGGTTTCGGTTATTACACCATTGTTAATCTCTGATAAACATCAGTTAAACCGGTCTTTCTAAGTATCAATAGATCTGTGGTTTTTTGACAATTTCTTAGTCTTTTTCATTCAAAAGTTGTTGAACTATTTAAAAGTTTTTTTTTTTAATGAAGGGTGCTTCAAGATTTTTATATTGTTTTTATCAATAAACCTGTATCAGCTACCGTCTATAGAAGGCATTGATAAGACAGGATCGGCAATGTTGTTCTCCTATATTCCTCCACTGCCATTATAACGTGGACCTCACTATAGTCAACCCTCTAAAGTGGGCTGGCTAGTGTAATGAGCGCAATAAGTATTAAGAACATATGCCCCGCGATTACCTTGGACACTTGATGTCTTACTAGTGGCCTAATGTATTATGAGAGAAAGTGTGGATAACTGGGAAAATCTTAATCATTTTTTACCTCTCCTGCCAACTCAATCTCTCTCCTCAGAGAGTAAGCTTGATATACCTAGTAAGCCTATATATTCATTCTATGCAGATTTTTTTTTGTACCGGTATTGATTTTGATGTAGGTACCGTACCTTAGTCCTATATATTCATTTGCTGTAAATTCTAGCTGAATATTATGAATAGTATAATCAGTGAAATCATTAAACATATTTCATAAGTTGCATTACATTTTATCATTTTTATATCATTTACACTATTCAATGACCCAAGCAAATGGAGAGTTACATCAATGTCGGTAACATCATAGAAAAGTTTTTTGTAGACTTTTGTAGGTTCTCGAATTTAATAAAGTACACCTAGAACAAAAGGTTTAATTTGTTTGAATTTTTTATTATTTACTTGATAAAGTAACATGGTTGATATTAAAATATCAAGTATCAATAAGATATTGTACTATCAACTGAATAAAATAAGCGACTCAAAATTTAAACAAGTTTTTAGAGATTTAGACAATAATTTTTATGAATTTAGCATATTACTATGAAAAATGCAGTGTGTAAGTTATTAAATTGCCGTTTTAGACCTGAGGAATTTTCAAACATGCGTAATGTTGGATAAGGCCAGGATGTAAGGAAAAGGGTGAGGCATAATATTCGAAAAGTATTATTTTCAAAAGGCAATTATTACTGTAGTATCAATCATTCACAACTTTACAATATTACTTTAAAATTTCAAATTAGGAAGTTTGTAGTTGACATAACGCTCATGTTGATTGAGCATGCGTATTACGATTAACTTTCCTGGAGAGAGACAATCGCTCCAACAGCCCAACCCATCATGCAACAGCAATCACAAATTAATGTAAACATGAAGATTGCATCGGCTGCATTCAGTCTTGACTCTTGACATTTTATTATTCTACAAAGTTAAAGTGAAGTAAACTTGAACTTCTAAAAGTGCTTTGTTTTTAGAAATACATTATAATTTTTTTTATTGATGGAAATGAGCTCTGAATGGTAAATTACATAGGATTGCAGGTAAGAATTGGATACCGTACTCACGTGTATCTTCAGGATTGTCAGATAATCGTTGAATATCTTCTTCGGTAAATCCACTAAAACTATCCATTTTCCGGCTCCAACTGAGTTATTTAAATAGATCTTAGTCTAATTTTTGAAAACATGAACTGGTTATGATAAGATTTGTTGTACAATATTACATAGTTGCTTGGTGCTTGATTATGACAATAGTGATGTGCCCGTGTGCTTTGTTGACTCGTTGCAATCTATCCTCATCCTCACCCCCACCTTTTCAATGTTTAATCCTGACGCTCAAGGCCGTTTGAGTTTTTCTATTTTAGTTTGCCTTTGCTTTTTCAATTACTCCTACTTCAACTGAGCATTATCAGACTCATCATTCTGGTATTACACTAAACTTGACTCTGATCAGAATAACTATAGTCTACGTTGGATAATTTTAAACTGAACTGAAGTCTCAGCCTCTTCTAAATATAGCCATGACTTTAAAAAAATTCAAATTTATTGATGTCACAATTTTATTTAGCTTTGATTTGTTTGTTTTTTTTTTAGAATAAGCTTAATTAAGTTACGCTTTTTCTTCTCTAGTGTAGGCCTATGCTCTCTTAATATTTTATCAGTAAAATAATGTGAGCTAACTTTTTTATCTAGTCAGTGCTTAATTTGTAAAATTTAAGGTTCTGGTATGGAGAGAAAAACCTAAAGGGGTTACAGACAAACGGGGGCTCCGGGTTCTTCTCCAGGAAAAAAAATAAAATTCCAAATCCACTACCCAATCTCTCTATCAAGAACCAGGCCATTCCTGTGTAGATCGCGTTAGTCAGTAGACCTACATTTTCAGCTTGAAAACAGACCACAAACAAACAGACCACACTTTACTTGATCACAATGGCAGTGTTACAGATCACAAGTATTTTCATTAAAAATGTCATTGATATAGACTCTTTTCAATTAGGCCCTTAGATAAGGTGGACCTAAATACATTCACCAGACGCGCCTCCAACGGCTCTGTCAAGTAGTTGAACACTCTCAGCACCAACATAGGGAAACAGTCCCACACCTTAGACAAACGACAGCGTGGCCTATCCGAATTTGTCCTCCGAGTGCTGTAGAAGTGCACTTGCTCTCTCCGATGTAGCCTTGTGATGTTGCTCCTCATATATAGCAGTGAAGTCAAGATATAGTGTCCACAAACTATGTGGATGCCCAACCTGCGAAAGATCGGCAGGCAATGTGCATGATACTTGCTGTATGTGATGATTCAAAGAACTTTCTTTTGAAGGAGTAGAATGTCTGGCATGCGGCAAATAATTCCAGATCAAGATACCATACAGTATGCAGCTACCAAAAACTGAATGGTACAACATTAGTGATCGCTAGATTTTCAGCAGCGCTCTCAACTTCCTGTAAAGATATATGACTCTCGACAGCTTCTTGCACACTCCAAGAATATGATACATGCTCCATGCTCTGCCCCGAAAACCATATCTGGAGAGCTTTTCCAGTAGGATCCTGTGAGACATGCAATCGAATCTCTTAGTCAGGTCACACAGCACTAGGCTAACTGAACTTTTTTCCTCAAAAGCCTTATAGATTCTGTCCACCAGAGAGAATGTAGCTGATGTGGTTGACCTCCCCCTTCTAGATCCATGCTGCATGCCTCACAACAGACCATTTTCCTCCAGGGTGTCACTCATCTGTAACATTATGGCTGTCTCAATGACTTTTCCGATGGTAGTCACAATCGATACGGGTCTGAAACTCCTAAAAACTAGTTTTTAACGTAATTTCAAAGCTTTTAATTGTGTATTTCTTCCATAAGTTTTCCATATTGTCAATAAAAAATGAAAAATATTTACTAGGCTTATAGGAGTGGCGAGTAGCAAATAGAGACTACGCACGAGTACAACCTCAGTAAAATTAATATTGCCACTCTCATTTCAACGACGTTCTGTTGACATTAATTTAAGCAGTTCTTTTTTCTCTTTCTCCCTCTCAGAGGTACCGGTACGGTTTACCGGTGCTTACAGTCACAAATCACGCCCCGCCTATAGTAACAACTTTTTAAAGCAGAAGCAACGGTCCTAAGCATTAAAAAATATAAGGGCCAAGATACAAAGGAAGGATAAGGGCCAACATACAAAGCGTTTTTAGGCAAGTCGGCAGGGCAGGAAGCTCTCTGATTGGCTGATTATCAGCTGATTGGGTTGGAGTTCGGGAATCAGATGATAGTCAGCCAATCGGAGAGCTTCCTGCCTACCGACACGTTTGAAAAAAACGCTTCGTATGGCTTGCTCCTAAAGATAGTAACCAGGGCACATGGGGACCCGGTTAGGCGCGCAAAGTAAGTCAAGGTTAACATTCGAGATTATTTAGCAAAAGTACCGCGTTATCTTGTGTCAAATTTAATTTTTCAAGCCCACAATGGAAACTAATAATCATTAGATATGTCTCCTCGAGAATGTGGTACATTGTCTTTGTTTTTACTGTAGAATGTAGATGAAAGCCTATAACT
Organism: Nilaparvata lugens; assembly: GCF_014356525.2. Lineage (NCBI taxonomy): Eukaryota > Metazoa > Arthropoda > Insecta > Hemiptera > Delphacidae > Nilaparvata > Nilaparvata lugens. The sequence goes on from NC_052509.1 coordinate 51,054,932, forward strand.
GTAAAATTTTTTCTACTGTTTTCCATTTGAAAGCAATGTAACAGTCAGCATGTAAAGAGTGAAACAAAATAGATTACTGTATTGAAGCCTCAGAGGGACTGAGTAGGCCTATTGCAGAAGAAGGTATTTGTCAATTGGTAGCCCTAGCATAACATATTCCATGGTAACTAGGTTAAGCATGGCTATGAGAATTATGAATGCCCTTTGATCTTTATTCTAAGTCCCATTTTTTTTTTTTTTTTTTTGAAAGACTTACTCCTTTAGATATTTTGCATATTCGCGAGACTGCGCTTCTAGATCTGCAGATCTGAAGCAAGGGGTCGTTATAACTCCCATAACTAAATAATCATGTCCAAACTATTCAAAAATATAACAGAGAAATTTAAAGCTTGACCCAAGCTTATAAATATCTAAAATTAGTGTGAGATAAATAAGAGGTATATGTTGATATGTAGAACCTATTAATTTTCTCAATTTGTTTCCTGGTATTGATACAATTCATTTTATCTCTAATGATTGACTTTTTTCAGGTACCAGAGTTATATTACTGAAATCCTATCAATTGCCCAATCATGGGGAAGGTTAGAAAACTTCGACAAAAATACCATAATCTATTGAAAAAAGAAAAAGAACAAAAAGAGGAACCCAAAGGATTATCTTACGATGACGTGGTGTCTGGAAATTTTGATAAAATCAATCTGCCTTCCCGTATGGACTGTGATTTGACAAATCCGTTTGCCAATATTAATATAGATATCAATCAATTGAAAACTAAACTCTCAGATGATTGTATATCTGTATGCTCAAATGTTTCCAAGCGGCTCACCAAGTATGATGCAAACGGAAAACTGCTCAAAAAGGATGAGAAACGGAAAACTTAGACATGAACTCTTTTTAAAAAGTGAGTAAAACTTTATCCATTCCGTATAGTAGTCTATATGAAAATCAATATTGCCTACAAAATTTTCCAAAATAAAGGCAGCCACTCAATCACACAACTTTTAATGCCATTGATGAGCAATACTCATTGATCAAATTCGTGTTTTTACATCACTGTACAAGATGTTGTCAAACTCACTTGATTCAAACTTGATTTCCAAGTAGTTTCATGGTCACATAATGTGATTTGAAGCTATCAGCCACATAATTCAATAGCTATTCGATATTATGATGTATTTGTTTCATTATTTTACTAATTGACTTGTCACTTTAATAATTACTTCGAACTTAGTTTCAATGCAATGTACATTACTTGATTCTTGATCCACTTGATCTCCAAGTAGTTTTTTTCAGTTGTCCTAGCAATTATTTATTTATTTAATGTACAAGATCATAATATAATTATGACATTGAAGGAAAAACTAGGCTGAGGCTGTACTATTTCTCTCCAAAAATTTTGATCAGAAGTTAATGTTGTCCAAAGGTTGAGGCTATGATATCACACACTGCTTCGTCACATGATTTTCAGTCCAGGAATAATGATTTGAAAGTTCCATGGTCACATAATGTTATTTGAAGCTATCAGCCACACAATTTAATGGCTATTCGATATTATGATGTATTTGTATTATTTTACAGATTGACCTGTCACTTCAATAATTACTTATTTTATTCAAGAACATATTCTCAACGCAATGTGCAGTATTTTTGAAAATATTTTTTAAACAACGAGCAAAGTTTCAATACAATGTACAGAATTTTTGATTTTTTTTTTGCAAAGGAGAATATTTTCCACATGTTTGTTAGCCTTGTAAGCGTGTGTTATGTAAGCCCTGTACTCACCTACGCAAGAAACGGGAGCGGGACGAATACATCGGTGTGCACACGGCTTAATTTAATTTAACACTTCACTAAGCTGTCTTTGATGTTTTACAGAATTGGATATTGTGAATCAAGCTAGACGTGAGGTCCGAACTAAGAAGAGGAAGAAGAATCCAAAAAATGACGGCTTAAATAAAGTGAAGGGAATAGATGATGATGCTCCCCCTACTCTGGTTCCTATAGGAAAGAAGAAGAACAAGAAGAATGCCATACCTAGACCTACTAAGAAGAGAGGGATTGAGAAAACAAAAAAGCGAAAACAGAATATGTAAGTAAAACATCTGAAACTTGAGTCTTAAGTGAAACTGAAACTTGAGTCTTAAGTGTCTAGTAGTAACTAGTTCGATTTTATTACGTACAATATGCGAGAGTCATTTGTTCCATCCTCCGATCTCATATTATCATAAGACACAGACAAGCTGTAGGGGGTGACTTTCACAGAGCTGAACAGCTTATCATTCCCACCAAACGCCCTGTGATCGGTGCGGCCAAATAGTCTATTGTTGTCGAGTTGTAGACCAACAAACATGGCCGCCTCACTCGAGTCTGCCATCAAGTGCTAGTTAGTGCATTATTAGTTTTGCAAGCAAAATTCAATAGTTCAGCATAAATCTAACGAAAAATGATTAACGTTTACGCAGAAAACGATATGAGTGATGATGTTGTGCTTGAATAGTCTTGAAAATGAAAGACGTGAGTTGAAATGATATCCGAAATCGTTTTGATGCAGGACAACTTGAACTCACAGTACTGGTGTAAACAAACAGCTTTTCCAGCAAATCAAATAGGATAATTTCGATCTCCCACCTACAAACCTGACATGGCTACTAATAACGTATACCTTTTTTCCAAACTCAAGACAGGGCAGAGCTTCCATACTAACGAAAAGCTCCAAAACAACGTCATAGCCCACTTAAACTCATCTGGCATTGGTATTTAAGTAAGAGGGTTTTGGTAGGCTGGTCCACTGGTATGAAAGATGTTTCAACCTTCTCGGTAATTGTATTGAAGAATAATCGTAAGTGTGAGTAACTTTTGATGAAAATTATTCTGTTATATATATTCGTCTTTTATTTATGACCATTCAGAGGTTGAAAAAATGACCCTCGTATTTTTATTCTTTGATATTGGTCTCCAGAAATATGTTAAAGACTATTCGATGAACAATATCTTGGGGAATCTATTTTGGTCTTGGTGGTTTGACCATGATTACAGCAGCCCGTAATTCTTATAGGTATTCTCTTCTTTGTGAGTTTGTCCTGTTTTTAAATCTTCGGTAAATCAGTATTATATTATACCCTAATGAAATTGAGATTATTATTTTAAATTCACTCAACGTATTCACACTTATAAATTTAGAATTTCATTAAATTATCCCAATTATTATTTAATATGAGTTTGTCCTGTTTTCAAATCTTTGGTAAATCAGTATTATATTATAGGTACCCTAATAAAATTGAGATTATTATTTTAAATTCACTCAACGTATTCACACTTATAAATTTAGAATCTCATTAATTTTTTTTCTCCAGGCTTGACGATATTGCTGCATTTCGAGAAGTTGTTCGCCAGAAACTGGAAGAAGGCGATGTTTATAATTCAGTGAGCGAATGTGTCCTTAAGAAAGTTCTAGAGGAAGCTTCCAATGAATAAATATACACTATGATAGAAATATACTGTACCACTAAATTGTATATAGATTGAAGTTTTATAATACAAAACTGGTATTATACGGTAAGAGTTTTCTGTGATTTTTAAAATCTCGTTCTACTTGCTTTACTTTGTATGTAAATAAAGTTGTTTAATTTTTAAATAATTCTTCTATATATATGAACCTTGGATTAAATCGGGCCTTGACTTCAAATACTAAAGAAGCGGTTTGAAAAAGTGGTCGCACTGTTAAGCTATCGTTTAGATAACTTGAGAATCATGCGCCTGATGCTACCGTTGGAAGGGTGACCGCTTGAGCCAACTCCTCTCAATATTATTCATGAGTTGTAAAATCGTTTCTCGGTGGTTCGGAATCCACCTAAAACTGTAGGTCAATTCATCTCTCATGATCATCAGCCTCTTTACTCACGCACAAGCCTAGAGCTCATGTGGGCATCACCCTCGGAAAAAAAACAACCAAGTCATAGACTCGGTTGCATAAAAGCTTGTTAAAGTTTACCTTGATTAAATGCCACGAGAACCAATCAGAGAAGGTTTTTTTTTAAAGAGAGCTTCTCTGATAGGTTCTCATAGCTATTAATCAAGGTTAAAATATAACAGGCTTTTGTGCAACCGGGTTGAATATAAAACTTGAAAATATCCATTTAACATTCGTGGGCTAGAGAAATTTTTTTTTAAGTTGTCAACTCAGTAACTGTGTATGTAAGGGATGCCTTGAATCTAGATAATTTCCACAATTCCAGCTGACATTGGTTTAATATGGAATACAAACTGGGAGTATATTAGGAATGTGAATGAAACACTTGAAAATAATCGTAATTTCGTAAATTTAAAGACATGTTGAATTGTCATACTGAACAAATAAGAAGCTTGAAATAATAACCTTGAAAAACAATTTAATTGAATTAGAATGGAATCCTTTGTTTGTTGACAAACAACAGAATTGAATAACAAGCTTTGAGATCTTGTAGATTAGGGTTTCTGCCTTGAAGGCCATTCAGTCACGTTCCTCGCCTCTTTTCAGTGAATCAACATTTTGGAAACAACTCTCCTATATTTCTAGGCCTATGAAATGACATATCAGTCCAATTATTATTAAAAACACTTTTGAACTTTATGGTCTCCTTGAAAACGATTTACCTTTAACTAATATTCATCCAAACCATAAACACTCAACCAATGATCCTCTTTTCCAATCAATTTTAGAAACTGATTGCTTTTATTCTCACTGTGAAATATGATGGTTAACTCGTTAACCATTCAACTGTTGAAAACACTTGATTCTACAAGCCAAGGACTTCCGATACTCTTTGAGTCGTGGTCGTAACGGTCCTTCACCCAACAATCTATGGGTGGTTTATCAAACAGCCGATTACTGACGAGCGTTCCAACCCAGAATGGGACACATTGGCTAATTCTCACCAACAGCTGATTTCAGCCAATCATAGGACATTCTGGGTGGCCTGTTGTTTTGTTGGAATGTTATTCAGTCGCCAACTTGAGATCAGAATAATTTCACATATCATCATCATATGTTGTTGATATTAATACTCACCTGATCTATCTATTCTAGTTATCACGGGATAACCAAGGTTATTGAGTTATTCTGAACTGTGCTCATATTATTTACTTCTTAGGCATTGCAGAATTCAGAATTGTACTTTTCCAGTAAGATGTAGAATAACTATGACATTATTCAGGCTTTATGATTCAAGCAATGTTATTCATGTGACATTGAAAATCGAAAACATTTTTGTCTGCCAGAAAATTTAGTTGATGAAATAGAACTTCTCTTTCGAAATAGTATATATTATATCAAGAATTATTTTTTTCATCAAGTTGAAACGCGCTCAACAGCTAAGTTGTGTTGTTTGTTGAATTGTTTACTATTTTGAAGGCATTATGCTGTGGGAAAGTGCTACACCTGATTTCTTGGAAGACAGGGAGATTCTCAACTCAATAGATGAGTCACCTATACCGAGGTTATCAAAAATCATTTGCACAATCAACTCAAGAACTGCCACTGTTGAAATGATAGAGAAAATGATTGAGTCCGGAATGGATATAGCTCGTTTGAATTTCGCCCACGACGATGCTGAACATCATCTGCAAGCAATCGCAAATATAAGGAAAGCTGTCAAGAACATTCAATCCAGATCCGAAACACATTTGGATGTAGCAATTGCAATCGACACCAAAGGACCGGAAATCAGGATTGGGATGTTTGAAGGAGGACCGGAAGCACAGATTACATTGATTGAAGGTAAAACTTTGCGACTAAGTACCGATCGTGCTTACATGAAGAAAGGTAACTCATCTGTGGTCTACATTGATTACGAAGATATTCACGAGGTAGCTACTCCAGGAATGAAGATTTTCATATCCTCAGCAATTCTAACATTAGATTGGATGGAAGAGAATGATATATTATGTTCTGTTCTACAAGGAGGAGTTTTAACTAGCTATGATGAGGTCACTGGAGAAGGTATGTTCAAATTGAAAACAGAATTGTCAGCTAAAGATCTGTCATACATCGAGCTGGCAATTCAAGAGCATGTGGATTGCTTATTTTTAACGTATACAATGAGCCAGGACAGTGTTTTAAAAGTAAAACATTTGATAAAAGATTGTGGAGGCGATATGCTTGTGTTTGCCAAAATTCAAAATAAGATCGGTTTGATGAATATAAAGGAGATTTTAAATGTTGCAGACGGCCTGATTGTGTGCAGACATGACTTGGGCATTGAATTTCCTTCCGAGAAAGTTTTCTGTTGTCAAAAAATGGTGTTGGCAAGGTGTAAGGAGGCTGGCAAGCCATGCATTTGTTCCAACAGTTCGCTGCATTCGATGGTCGATGAGTCTGTGGCCTCCTACTCGGAATGCTTTGATTTAGGCAACTCTGTATTGGATTGTGTGGACGGTGTCCTGTTGTCCAAGGTGACTGCAATAGGCAGACATTCTCTGGAAAGCATCCGGTTTACAGCAGGTGTCTGCAAAGAGGCTGAGTCTGTAGTCAATCATAAATTGGTGTTCGATGCTGTCTCCATATTCCATGTTGACAACCCTGCACGATCCGTAGCTTTTACAGCTGTTACCTTAGCATTCAAAACTAATGCGCAGGCCATCATAGTGATTTCGACGTCAGGTAGTACCGCTAAATGGATGTCTGTCTACCATCCCCCTTGTCCGATTGTGGCCATTTCGCGCCGATTGTTCGACACAAGAAAACTTTGCTTTTATCGTGCAATCTTTCCTGTGCTATATAAAAAACCCATTGAAAATGATTGGGAGGAGGACATACAGGAAAGATGGAAATTCGGTGTGGAATATTGCAAACAAATGCAATTTGTTGAGGCAGGAAATGCCGTAATTGTTGTGACTGGTTGGAAAATTGGGGCAAGTCATACAAATAGTATGAAAATTGTTACTGTTACTTAATTGTATAATACTGTTCCTACTTTCATTTTTGAATATTATTTTCATTCAACAAAACATTTCTTGGTAATTGCAATGTATTGTATAATTTTGTACATTCAATTATTAGTATTATGTGATTTACAAATAAAATCTCTTAAATAAATTATGAAAATCAGAATACTTCATTCAATGAATTGAGAAATTATAAAAAGCTCTACTAAGTTGAAAATTATGTTGAAGTGAATTTCAAAACACGATGAAAAACTTATAAGATGTCAGCCGCGCATGCAAACACCTTTTAGAGGAGGCGAAGGTAGTGGGTAGCGGGGAAGGTAGCTGAGAGTGTTGAAAAGTAATGCGTATACATTATATATTTTATTATTTTTTTATTATTTGTAATGAACATATATAAACCACCAAAAAAAAAAAAAAAGAATATTAAGGAAGTAGGATATTCGTAGGCGCATGGATACATTTGTGAATTTTGCATGAACATATCAAATTACAGTAATCGATGGGCGGCAATAGCTAGCCGATTCAAATTTATCTATAAATATTTTTATAAATGATAAGAGTTTATAAGTTATCACCACTTAGTTCATGTATCAGATATGGTCTGAGTAATTATAAAATATAATACCTAAGATATAGGTAATAATTTAGCAGATTGGCACGGACTATTTGATCTTTTTAATGGGGCAGTAACTGAATATTTAAATGTATGCAAATTTGTAAGTTGGAAGTATGATTGTAGAAAATAAGGGTAGGACTTGACCACTTGCCTGCCAGATGCCACCATGGAACGCCACTAAATTTTATAGAGCACAAGTCCCTTTTTGTTGAGTTGTACATTTGAAAGACTTAAAGTTAAAATTCATTAATTTATTTGTATAAGACTTAGTGATGCTATATTAAAGCATAAGTCATTTAAGTATTAATTTATTCCCTTGGAGAAGACAACTTCAGCCACCAAAAAATCCAGGATGACCAGGAAATTCGGATCGCTACCAACATCTTGTGAAATTCAGCATGTGAGTGATAAATTATCGGAATATATAAATTTAGGGGCGCCCTCAGTGCTTCGAGTGAAACAAAAAATATAAAAAGCTAGCTCATCGAAAGGTTATAAATATTGAAAATTATTATAAAACTTGCGCAAGTCTTAAAAGGTACCAGAAACATATATTACTAGTTAAATGAATTATATCAAATGCATAAGTCTAAGGATACACAGATTAAATAAATATTTAAATTCAATATTATAATGAATAAATGCTCACTCAATCATTAATTTTATTAGCAAATTGTAATTATATAAATGTAGATCTTGTTCACTGGATAAATTAATTTATCTATTTCCACCAGAGGCCAAACCTTAAGCCCTGAGAGATATATATTGAGAAATATACTGAGATCTATACATATTATTATATTTGAGATTAATGATTTATCAATTGATTATTTTTATGATTTTTGGAAAGGAGATATATAGTGAGATTTTTAAATTGACAAGCAGCAGCAAGTCGATATCTGAGCTGCATAGAATAAATGCATATGATTAATGAATTAAAAGCACATGGTAACGTTTTGTGCTAAAGAACTAGTTAGCTAATCTGTGATATTTTATTTTTGATATATTTGTTTTTTTTTATTATTTTGCTTGTTGCTCTGTATATTTCTACATTTGTTTGTTTGTTGATATTTTCTTGTACAATATATGTATCAAATTTTTTATGGTGTATCCTTTATTTATTTCCCCACTTCCATGCATGACCAATCCCATATCTTTTTCAATTTCAATTTATTTATTAAAAACACACATAACAAGACAAAACAAAATTACAAAGAATTTGAAACAAATAAAACACAATAAAATGTTACAATTATAAAAAACTATAGTATTTAAATGTTTCTACATTCTTTAACAGTACCTTCTACACTTTATTTGCTGCTCCATTATGTTTTGGGACATTTGAATACATAAATTACGCTGAGCTGTCTTCTCTGCTCACCTCTTCCTTCGCCGGTCCTCTACAATTTGATCCTACGCCCAGCCAATACGTTTTAGCCGTACATTTTCGACTGTCCTCTGTCCAGTCGAAAACCTGAACGTTAGTGCCAGTCGCATCCAAAGCAGGTTTGCAGATGTTTGTGTGCTTTTGCAGGTCAGCTGTTAGAGAAGCTTGTCAGTCGAAAATGTCAGGTAAAATGTTGAGATACGTACAGACTTACGCCCACGACATGGGCACTTTCCACCAGCTTATTATATCTGTATCTTACTGGTTCTGTACAAATACAGATATAATAAGAATAGAATCAGCTGAAGAAAAGTTGAATGCGCGTTGTTTGTGATGCACAAGTCTGTACGATCCTTTACGTTAGTGGCCGGCCTCACATGCATATACTCTGTACAAAATTACTTGGGATGGACTTGTGCAGCAGAGAAGGCATACAGTGGCAGGGATATAACTGTGGCTATGTTACCGTTTTGAACCGGCCAGCGTTCTCTAATTTCCAGTGAGCATTCAAGTGTTCATGTTAAATTTATGAAGTTTCCTCTCTGCAAACACTGACTCTAATCGACAAATTCACAACTGAGCTTCCACCTATGACTCTACCTATTACTGTAATTGGCTGATCTCCCTCCATTTCTCTGCGCCGCAAATTCCTCCAAGTCTAAAGTAACTTTGTACGGAGTATAAAACAAACAAGCTAGTGGAATATAGTTTTTCATATCTGCTTGATGATACAGCTAAAATAATGACTTTAATTTTCGTCTTATTTCACTAAAGCCCAATGTGATAGATGATAGAGATTTCAAAAAAATATATAAACTAAAACAAGATGGAGCAAAGATAGGAACATTTAATGAATATTGCAGTCATTTCCAGTAATTTTATGAATGTTCAAGAAATACAATTATTTCCCATTTTAAAAGTACTTCGGATTAATCTAAAAGCTACTATATTTTATTCATATATCTTGATCTTGTAATATTTCCTTTTATATGCATTGCAGTCAAGCCTAAATAATACTTCCCTCAATGTATAAAATTTATTTTTCATTGTTTTTTTTTACTTTTTGGAATATTTTTATGAATTAAACAATGCATTGTAAAAGTGAGATGTTACATTTCATAAATATAAATTTTTAAATCAATTAATGGATACTTGATACTATATTAATAAATGAATTATTTATAATTGAATCATCATTGATAGTTTATAATAGAATTTTTTCAAAGCCTCTTCAAGACTGTATTCTTGCTAGTAGGCTATCAATAGCCTTGAAATTTTACTCTCAAATTATCAGCTTAACTTTTTTGTGGTATGACAGAAAAAACTTTTGCAATGTAAGTGAAAATGTTTTGTCGGCTCTGGAATCTCGAGCTAGAAAATACACATTTTCTGCCCTGTAGTGAGGTCCACGTTATAATGGCATTGAATAAAGATAGGAGAACAGCGTTGCCAATTCTTTGTCTTGCCACTGCCTTCTATATATGATGGGCGAAACCGGTATATCTAATCTAATATTATCTGTGCGTTCTCTTTCAAAATAATCAATTTTATTTGTAAGGAAAACATATTTTTTAATGAGTAATTTAAAAAATTTCATAATCGAGATTGAATATTTTGTTAATTATGTTTCTACATTGTAGAAAACAATCTAGCAACGTTGAGGAGCAAGAAAATGATAGCGCTATCTGCTTTGTCGAATGATAGACAAAAATAACAATACTCCAAACAAATATTGCCACTATAACGTGGACCTCACTGTAGATGCAAAATATATCCTCAACGTAATACCAACCTTACAATACTAAAATAGCATCTCCTTCAGTATTGTATCTCCCTATCTCCGTGGTTCTGTGTTCTGCTGTCGAAGTCGAAGTTCGATGTTCGAAAAATAACTTTCATGGTTATGGCATTGAAGCATACCGAAACTGCTTTAATTCCTCAGTTATTGCCTTTTAGAAATTGTTAATTAATATAAAACATCAATTTTAATATGCTATATTATCAATCTATGTCTTTATTGTTGAATAGACTGTTTTAGTCGAATGAAAACAACATCGTAGCTTCTGGCTGACATCCAGATAAGTCATAGGAAGAATATTTTTGATAGCAAATTGTTTATTTTGTCAGCTATGGATTGAAAAATCTTTTAGTATGGTAAGTCATATTCATTTGTATTTTTTAAATGTATTGTAAAACTGTAGTTGTTTGCTCATTGTAGAGTTAATAAAATTAAACTGCTGATTGGTAGGTAGTGATAGGTTAAACTGGTTTAGGTTATTTTGAAGTTCATTGTTTTGTCTGACTCACTGTCAGTTTTGATAGTATATAAGGCTAAAGTTAATCGTAAACTAAGTATTTCGTCTACGTCTTCATTAGTAACTTGAGGGAAACATTTATGTAAAATCAAAAACTTATTCAAAGAAAGTTAGCAAGGTTATTCAAAGACTAAGGAACTTAATAAACGTCTTCTTCATATTTGTCGCTTTGCTGAAAAATATAATTTATTAGCTCACTTTAGTCATTATTTTTAGCTTTTGCAATTAGTAGCAGAATTGCATTTAAAAAATTGTAAATATTCACATCGAATTATGTGTACCGTATTATGAAACTACTAGGCCTATTGTAAATTTAGCACTAAGATATTTCGCTCCATTCTGTCAATTGGATTATCACTCATAAGTCATGACAAATCTAAAAATTGATTACTAAACTCAACAAAAATAATAGATTATTCGATTTACAGAACCTTTAAAAGATATACGAGTGCTGAAAAAGGTAATTGGCTCTGACCTTACATGGAGAACTTACTTGTAATACCAAAAACATTCAAGATGTTTTAATTCAGAAGATTTTGTTCAGAGTAAATAAAAAGCCTCTCTGGAACTTACAGCTATTGAAGGTGTTTTCTTTGCACTTTTCTTACTTACTCTTAAATTTCAGCATTACACCAACCTATGGCATTATTTCTGGGGGAAATTCAAGTTGGAAGTGTTTAGATTGCAGAATTTAAGAATGATGGAAAGAATCAATTCAAACAAGCTTAGGCTGTCGGCCTAATCTCAAAAATTTTGAATTCTTCGCCACACCTTTGTACATACTTTAAAACAATCTGCTTTATTAAAAAACATATTGTATAGCCTACATAAATTAATACCATACTGTCAAAACATTAAATAATATTCGAATAATCTAAAACAGGATACATATCAAAGAACCATGTATGAGCATGGGTTGAGAAGTTCAGGTACTCGTTTGTGTATTTGTTTTGCCAGCTAATATGAACAAAATGCCAGGAAATAATATATGTTCTTTATTATGTTCATTATTTTTTCTGTACCGAGATTATCTAAAAACAGTCAAAATTTCAAGCAAAATAGACTTTCTGTAAGTTTTTGGACGTTTTGATAATACCCTATCTAAGTTTAAGATCTATTAAATAAAAAATTAGACTTCTGCTAGGAGACATCTTTCGAGTTTCATATTGTTCATGAGATCTAACCTGTAAAGGTTTCTCTTGTAAATATTGCATTCAATATAATATTATACCATGCGGCTTATCACTATTTCAATAATATTTATTGATTAAATTGTGGTGTTGACTGTATGCTTGTAATTCAAGTCAACACATATATCATTGCTTGATTGATCTAACTATCGTTTTTCTTCCACGTGTATTAGCTATATTCATCAATATTTATTCGAAACCAGCTATTGGCCGATAACCATAATCTAAATCAGCTAACCATCTATTTGGTGTACCGTATTCTATTTCAAGCTAGCCTTATTATCTTTTTAGCAGGATTCTAACATATCAGTAACAGTGAACATACCCGTTCCAGTGAGAATATTATTTCCATAAGTTGTAATGGAACTATATTCATACTTGCTCGGCCGGACTAACTAGGAGTAGTCTAATTAGAACTCATGGGAATTATGTACGCGCTGTGCTGGTCACTTTCACTGCCACCAGCTTAATGCAACTTCAATTGTTCAAGTAAACACCTGAGTGTTTACATATAAAAAACTTCAAGTGTAGCGGTAGTAACGTTTTCATTGAGAACTATTCATTATTTGTCTTAATAAGCTAACTCAGTCTTCATAAATTTATCGGATATCAACACGATTTTCAATGGATTTTTTCTGTTGCAGATGGCTGATCATCACTTCCAATTTCCATTGTCTCCAGTCACGTGATAACATGCAATGGAATCAGGGATTATCGCCAGCAGCCTTGTGATAACTGAAACCGCAAATCGTCACTCCATGTATGATGAAAGATAGAATGTCTCCTTTTGGACGTAAAAAGACAGGGAAATCTTTCCCGGTCAAGGTGTGCACTCTCGATGCCGAGCTGGAGTTCAACCTGGAGTGGCGGGCGACGGGCCGCGACCTTTTCGACCTTGTTTGCCGCACCATTGGACTCAGAGAGACCTGGTATTTCGGTCTGCAGTACGAGGACTCGGTCGGATTTATTGCCTGGCTGAAATTGGATAAAAAAGTTCAAGACCAGACAGTTCCTCAGCAACCGACCACTACGTTTATGTTTCTGGCCAAATTTTACCCAGAAGATGTTGCCGAAGAGTTGGTACAAGAGGTCACTCAACACCTGTTTTTCCTACAGGTTAAACAGGCGATATTATCCATGGACATCTATTGCCCACCAGAAGCCTCTGTACTGTTAGCTTCTTATGCAGTTCAAGCAAAGTATGGGGACTTTGATGAAACCACTTACAAGCCCGGAATGCTTGCCAGTGAAGATTTGTTGCCGCAAAGAGTCATTGACCAGTATCAGATGACTCCTGAAATGTGGGAGGATAGGATCAAGATATGGTATGCGGATCATCGCGGAATGTCTCGAGATGAAGCTGAAATGGAATACCTAAAAATTGCCGAAGATTTAGATATGTATGGTGTCAATTATTTTCCCATTAGTAATAAAAAAGGAACTGATTTGTGGTTAGGTGTCACGGCACTTGGGTTAAATATGTACGAAAAGGAAAATAAATTAACACCTAAGACAACTTTCCCATGGTCGGAAATTCGACATGTAGGTTTTGATGATAAGAAATTCATCATCAAACCTGTTGATAAATCGGCTCCAAACTGTGTATTTTTCACGTCCAAAGTTAGAATGAACAAGTTGATTCTAGATCTATGCATGGGCAATCATGACTTGTTCATGAGAAGGAGGAAGCCAGATTCAATGGAGGTGCAGCAAATGAAGACACAAGCAAAAGAGGAAAAGTTCAGAAGGCAGATGGAGAGGAATAAGCTGGCCAGGGAGAAACAGTTGCGGGAAGCAGCTGAGAGAGAGAAGGCAGCCATGGAGCAGAGGCTGTTGCAGTACCAGGAGGAGAATCGGCTGGCGAATGAGGCGTTGAGGCGATCCGAGGAGACCGCAGATTTGTTGGCGGAGAAGTCAAGGGTGGCTGAGGAGGAAGCAATGTTGCTGAGTCGGAAGGCGACCGAGGCCGAGCAGGAGATCACACGCATCCGGCTGTCAGCGATGAAGACTGAAGAGGAGAAGGTGCATCTGGAGCGGAAGACGAGGGAAGCGGAGCAGCTGACAGCCCGGCTGGTGGATGAGTCGGAACGGCGGGCTGCCGAAGCCAAGCGGCTGAAGGACGAGCTAATGCGAGCACGGCTAGCCGAGAAGACGGCCAAGGAGAAGCTTCTAGAGTTCCTGTCACGAAACACCTACTCCAGTCTCTCCTCACTCTACCCGGAGCCAGTCTCCACCGCCGCGGACTCCACTCCCTACAGCAACGGCAGTGTCGATCCTCTGCTCGACATGGGAGTGACGTCACCCACCTACGATCCCATCGTCGACAGCGACATGGAGCGACTCTCGCTCGAAATAGAGAAGGAGCGTGTGGATTACTGGAAGAAGAGCAAGCACCTTCAGGACCAGCTGCGCGACCTTCGCTCCGAAATTGAGGTGCTCAAAGTGGGTGAAAAGCAGAATGAAATGGACGCTCTGCACAGCGAACAGGTAAGGTTAGGTGAGAATAAGTACTCGACGCTCCGCAAGGTCAAATCGGGATCTACAAAGTCAAGAGTTGCTTTCTTTGAAGAATTATAGCCATAGTTCCTACTTATTCTATTGTTGAGCTATTTTATCTTGTTACAGTTATTTGCTTATCCTAGGACAATATTCAATTTCAATACCGTACTAAATGTGTTTAAGACAAACTGCTAACTAGTATTTTATCTCAAGTTGAGAGTTTTCATATTACAGTAATAAAATTATTAATTCCCTTTAGTTGGAAAAAAGTATTTTTCGAGCGAACGTATGTGCAAGTACAATATTACACAGAGACAAAATTATCTGCTCTACTAACATAATGCATAATATATGAATTTCATAAAAATTATGAAGGTTGGGTCGGAAGAATAATTTCTAAAATAGTTCACTAGTCGTTTATCAAGAACCTATTGTGAAAGAAACGTTGTGCTTCCACAAATTTGATTTATTTAAAATACTGTATGTGTGAAATGAAAATAATGATTATCTCTCTACGGCTTAATTTTTAATATGACACTCCAAATTTGTTTACAGCTAGTTTCATTTAGAATCTATAATTGAATCTCCTATTTCTCTTGAGTAATGTCACTGTCCTCTTAGTAAGCACTATAACAGTTGAAAATTTATTATTATCAGTCAACTGAAATAGCCAAGATTGTAACAATAAAACTTATCAGTAATATTTTTTTAAATGAACGATGAGAATTGCGTAAGAAAAGATGGCATTGTTCAATTTTTAATAGGAATTCTATTCTTGAAAGAAATCTAAATTGTGGAGAGTTAATTTAATTGTATACTGAGCTTCGAGTATTCACAACTATCCTTATAATATAGTGCATATTTTTTTACTTGGAATTTCAATGATAATTCATTAAGGTAACTTGCAATAATTATTATTTTCAACAATATTCTATAAAAATTCGGAAGAGGATCAGTTTTATTCTGAGCCTGTTTTTATCTTCCAGTCACTGTAATAGTAGCCTAACTACTGTATAACGAACTATGAAACTGGATTCCCACGTATCAGTATCAGTTCACGTGTCCGGTACAGTGGAGATATTATTCCTATGAGTTCTAATGAGACTATTCCCACTCAGCCTAACTGATCTAGTATGAATCGTCCCATTAGAATTCAGGGGAATACATAATTGACCGAGCGAAGTGAGGTCTAAGATTCAAGTCGACGGTTTGGCATTTCTCTTAATGTTTATATGTTGCGCATTTACGGCGAAACGCGGTAATAGATTTTCATGAAATTTGACAGGTATGTTCCTTTTTTAATTGCGCGTCGACATTTTTTGGTTTAAGGTTTTTAGAAATTTTGCATTTCAAGGATAATATAAAAGGAAAAAGGAGCCTCCTTCATACACCAATATTAGAGTAAAAATCAGACTATAGAAAATTATTCATCATAAATCAAGTGATTACACAGATGTGTGGAGAAGCCAGTCTATTGCTGTATTTCCATAAGGTCTATAGTTTCAATCAGGTACCTGAGGATGAGAATACTGCGTGAGGTCTACTGTTCACAGAACTACTAGTATCATTGAACCGGACTCATGCACTGATTTATGTGGGAATCTAGTTGAAATGAATAAATATTTAATCATTTTCTGACTTCACTTGTTCAAAGCTTTATAATTTGGATTGTTTTTGTCCATTCACCAGTTATAGTTTATTATAAAAGTTTAGGTCTTTATACTTTATTTTGTACATTCAAAATATAAAGAAAGTTTATTTCTAATATTTTTAAAACTATGGTTACAGTTTAAACGAATATTTGTGTTAATTATTATTCAGAATTATCAATTCTTGATGAAAATAATTTGGGAATGTTAAGAACAAAATATGTAGCCTATCCTTGAATTGATCATTTATATTCATATTATTTATTACTTGAACTAGGCTATTTAGATAATAAGAATTAGCCACTTCTGTTGAAGGAACTAATCATATCCTAGATTTCAATAACTATCGTAATATTTATCTCTTTTCTGTATAGGGCTTCTTTTTATAGAAATAGAAAGAAACAGATTTTTATTTTTCTTTCTATCGTAATATTGTCCACCTTCTAAGATAAAAATATTCTTGTTGTTTGTTACCAACTGAATTTCTCAATCTACAGTAGTAATTTACCACTACTTGAAGTAGCCTATGCTATTTAGTTTAGAGTGATACAAATTTCATGCTGCCCAAATTATGAAACTTTTGAAAAAAGTGTTTGTATTTATTGGTTAAATAATTTTGGTTTATAATACATAATTTACGATTTTATATTCAGTGCTTGGAATGTCCACAGATCACAAATGACCGCAGAGACGGTATCCAGTTGAAACAATTGACCGAATAGTAGTCTTAAGATATTCACTTATCCATAATCCATAAACTGATAAAACAAATGACTTTTTGTAGATTTGTTTAAACTTTAGCATCTTGAAAAGTTTGTAAGTAATATTCCTGACACGTCACATATGATTCAATTAACTGTAACTCAAAACAATAGACTCGTCTTTTCATTCAAAAGACATTAGGAATCAACAAGTTAGGATCTGAACAAGTCAAACAAACAAACAAAATCTCATGTCCAAATAATTTTTTTCAAATTTACCTTCACACTTGAAACATTGGGTTGCGGGACTGCATCACGCTATACAGTTACTATTCATAACTAATAATAATTTTCTTTAACAATAAATGAATATTTGCCACATATTATATGTTTTTCTTATTACTTGAGAAAATACTATTATGGCATTATTAAGTACAGTATTATCGTACTAATAATTATTCAGTTCCAATGCTACTAGTGGAGTAAAATCTCACGTTTTAATGAATTAACAAACTATATGCTGCCTATTCAAGTTAATTTTGTTTTATTGTACATTTTCAAAATTATAAACTCAAAATCTATACTTTACTATAAACTCTATAGAAATTGACATTGTAATAGTTAACAGTGGTTAAATGTACTCTACAATAAGTTAATTTTGGTTTGTTGTACATTTCAAGATCCCATTTTACAAATTATAAACTCAAAATCTATACTATACTATACTATAAATTCTGTAGAAATTGACATTGTAATAGTTAACAGTGGTCAAATGCACACCACAATAAAATAATTCTCACAGACAAAGTCCATACGTGAGATACACTGTTAGAAGACTGAATTAAATTAGAACAAATTATTTGATACTCTTCAACGCTTTTATCTATGTTGAAACTATAACTTTCGAACTTACTCCAGGTCTAGATTGAAATAATGTATATCTAGCACAAATTAGGAGAATACATGATCGATGTATTTTATGTTTTTAAAATTATTCATATTTATTTCTACCAAGGTACCTTCCGTGTCTGCTTTTTAGTCTAATTGTATATGTATTGTATCACATAAACATAATTCGATTAGATAAGATAGTTAATTTTACCTTAGAGGTACAAGATCGAATCTGTTTAATGCCTCTATAATTTATTATTATCCACGACAATCAAAAGTTATAGCCTTAGGTTATATTATGTAATCTAGCGTTAATTCTTATCTGCTTATTAATAATAGAAATTGTTATTTTTTTACTTAAGTCATGTTGAAATAAAACAAAACTAGAATGTTTCTATGTAATTATTTTTTATTTCTATTTCATAGTCCAAGTTCCATTTATTATTATACAGTATGATTTGTCATGAATGTCTGAGTCTCGTTTATCTTCTCTCTATAAGTGTCAAAATTATGTTTTCTGCAAAGGAAATTTATATCTATAATACAAAAACACTTTTCATTATATTTTCCAATGATACACTACAATATATAAAAAACAAATATAATGAGCCCCTAGCCTAGGAGGTCTGTGTGGGGCTTTAAAAAATTAATAATAATGTGAAAAAGACCTGAAATAATAATTATAATTGACAATAAATGACAGGAACATGAATTCAATGGGCTCTGCGCTATCCATAGTCATTGAGCAAGATTAACAGTTTGAGCATGGGTTGAGAGTCCTTAACTAGTTAGTCCCATCTTTCAATGACTTACTGTAACGAATTGAAAAAATGTCAAATTACCAAATTCCCTTAATTATTTTAAAAATGTCAACTTAACGAATTGAAAAAATATCAAATTACCTTATTCTCCAATTAATTCACATCATTTAATTTTATTTAAAACTGCAAGCTTTAATGGTTTTTTTGTTGACAGAAAAAATCATATTTGACTTTTGTTGATAGTATTATTGCTTTAAAATAATTACCGGTACAAGAAAACCTAAATATGCATAAAAGTTCAGGATCTCTGGATCTAATTGCAAGAAATCTCTCCAGTAGGGAGCAAAGGAGTAAGGGAGCAAATCTTCTCATATAGCAAGATAACTTACTTATGTTCTAAATATACGGTACCGTAACATCAAATATTAGTAATGTTTGGACGTTTGTTTCCAATGAATTTGTTTAATGTTTGCCAAATTTTGAAACTGGTATAAATTCCTATCAAGTTCATTAAGAAATTGAATAAACAGTTCCAAAATACAGTAATTGAAAAACAGTACCTAACTAAGTTGATCCTTTTTATCAGCTTGTAAAAGTACTGGTAACTTATTCACAAATAATAGCCTACTGCATGAAACATAAAATGCATGAAAAATATAGTTCAGAAAATAAAACATTATTCTCATAAACTTGAAGGTTTGTGTACATTGCTCCATAGGTAGGCTACTTATTTTATGTGTGAAAATAAAATGTTAAAAACATTCATAGAGAGGAAATCTGAGTTGGTAAAAGTTTATTTCAAAGGATTTATAGGCATATTCACTTATTCAGGATAAGTTTTAATAGATAAATGACTTATTTACACTTTACAATAAAAGTGATGTGGGCAAAATTGAGGCAATAAGAGTCCTCCTCTCTTCCATTTAACCCACGGTTATAAGTTACGGTTCAAAAAATAATATCTTTACGATTCAAAATTAAATGATAATTAACAATTCCAATGAAACAACTAAATCAATACACTACAAAATACAAATTTAATATAGGAAGACAGATTCGTCATAAATGTCACACATCACATTGCAAATGTTGATAATACAGTAGCATGAAAATGTATTGAATGGTGTTGAAGTCGTGTTTAGCGTCACCCCTCAATTGATTCGTTCTTATTTGCAGCGGCTGAAATTTGAGCTGAGGTACCTCTGATCCAAGAATCAACTTACCGTGATTATAAATAGGTATTTTTATAGGACTACTTGAATGTTCAATTACAGAGAATCACTTGTACCAGAGATTATATTTTATAACTAGTAGTGTATGATAGGCTATATTATTATAATAGGAGTAGGCTACTAGTGATTCTCTGTAATTTATTGAAAATTATTTTTCGCCACACTGCACAGGAAGCAGCTGTTTTCCAGTCCCTACGTAGATCTGAAAGACCTTGTTTGCAGACGACGTCAGAAAAGGGTTTCTTTTCCGGTCTAGGCCAGAAAGTTGTCTCTTTCCAGCCGCTCATGGAAGTAGTTAATAAGTCATCTGCTAGATCGGGCGAGTGTCCACTTTCATCATCAGCTGAAGTCGCCATGATTTCAGTTCCAGTTTCGAATCAAACTAATTCGCTTCGAAACCAGTTTTATTCAATTATTTATTTTTGATTAGTGCATTCCGAATTTTCAAAAATGCTTGAAGATGACTGTAGTATTCCAAGTGAAATTTTAGAAGAATCTGAAATCCTGACTGCAAATCTTCTACCTCTAAAATCAAGAGATAGGTACGATAGCTTAACGAGTATTCTCTATTTTGTATTCTTTATTTATTTTGTCAGCAATACCTGTAGTGTGGCGAAAAATATCGTTCGCACCACGGGCAAAAATGTTTTTCCAGCTCTCAATCTTTTCTAGTCCTCGGCCTACGGCCTCGGACTTGAAAACCGATTTCGAGCTGGAAAAATCTCATTTTCTGCTCTAGGTGCGAAATATACTATATCTGGATGGTTTATATCAAGATAATCATAGTACTGTACTGTGTCCAATTTACCTTGAAGTATCATGCTCTTGTTGATAACAGAAATAAAAATAATCAACTTTTTAAATTTATGAGTTTTTTATATAAAAAATAGTATTTTATTTAGTATTGTTTTAGTATTATTTTATTATAATTTTAGTATTATTTAGTATAATAGTAAAAATAGTATTCTATTTTAATTTTGTAATCATTATGTACGGTAAATGAATCCAGCAATTAATCAGTGAATTACAGAAAACAAAGGGTGAGGTTGATCCAATTAATTAGTTTCATAAGATAATTTGATGCATGAACTCGACAATGCAGATGCTGAGTGTGTTTTATGTCAACCATCCATAAACGGAAACAAAGAGTTGATTAATCAGGCATTGTTCAGTTGAAGGATTTGAATGGGGCGGAAACGAGGCTCATCTTTCCCCTGTCTTCTTGCTAAGTGCACGATGGAGCGTTATCAGCCCTCTAATGACGACCGAATCCATTTTGCACTCATACTCATGCAAATGTACTCGCTCATGTGAGAGACCTCCGCACTCACTCTTTTGGCACTCCAGCCCGCGCTACCCAAATTAACCCAAATTGTCCCCACTAATTGCCATTTCTGCATATAAATGGAATAATTGTCCACTGATCACATTCGATTAATCCCAAAGATTTAATGTTTCATCAATACAAACATTACTGGTACATTACATTTCAGATCTTAAATTCAATGAAAATATTCATCTTAAATATTTACAAATCTTTAGATTTTTAATTTTCATAAAAACCTATAGTGAATTGATTCAACATCAAAATGAGCCTATAAGGTATATATTTTTTATTTTTTACTTCGTCAAAGGCCCTCAAGTAATGATGAAACATTCAAGGTCCACATTCCCAATTAATTATAATAATTACACTCATTAATATTGAATATTTGAGGGTGATTTTTGGAATATTTTGCCTACTGTTTTATAATATAATTTTAAATTTTAGTTTCATAGACCTAATATACTAGTAGTTCTGCGAACAGTAGACCTCGCTCATGAATACAACTTTCAATCTAATGAGAAGGGCCAGTACAGTAAGTACTGTCAAGTATTGTGAAGATTCAGTATAGTAAGTATTGTGAAGATTTAGCCATGTCATCTATTATTTTTTCCATTCATCCATTCCATGTCATCTATCATTTTCTCCATTGAAAGTGCTAGAGACACTGTTTCCAGGGACACTGGACTTATCAAGGAGTACCTTTATATCAAATACATACCTTTTAATGAAAAAGACTAAGAAATTGTAAAAAAAACGCAGATTTATTGATACTCGGAAAGACCGGTTTCGGTCATTATCAGAGTTTATCAGAGATTGACAATGGTGTAATTACGGAAACCGGTATTTCTAAGTATCAATAAATCTGTGGTTTTTTGACAATTTCTTGGTCTTTTTAATTTAATGTTAATAATCACCACAATATCAACTTCTCAACTACACAAAAAGGGAAAAAATTTACCTTTATACCTCTACATAGAAATTTTTCTCTACAACTGCAGTATTGGACTCCAATACAATAAAGATTTTTTTAAAATAATTTATCCAATTAATTTGTTAAATCAATTTAATAATAATAATAAGATGATTCAATTCAATTATTCTATCTAATCATAGTAATTTATTTTATAATGATATATTATTAGAATAAGATAAAACAATATTAGTATTATCTGCAAAAAAAAACTGGCAGGAACGAGAGGTCCCGCAGTGTGACAGACCACGGTCAAACCGACTCGACCACCATGTGCTCGTAACAATTGATGTGAAAAAGTATGAAAATGAATTGCTGTATCTTCAAAAACACATCCTTTCTGGATTGAGGTTAGTTCGCGGTTTTTTAAATATTACAAAAAAAACCAGAGGTTTTATCAAAAATCGTTACACATACGTTTCTGCGCCTTGTTTCAAAGAACTTGCATACCAAATTTCATTCAAATCGGACAATAACTGCGACTGTAACTGCGGTACAAACAAACAGACAAAAGCCGATCGAGTCGAAACTAAGACCTCAGCTTTGCTTCGGTCAATAATTCAATAAAATTGAAATACATAATATTCTGAATGTTTGGTATTACATAATGTCCAATACCTTAATATTTGCTATATTTACACCCCAACTTAAATTTAGAGCTTTTTCAATAATAATTGTGTTTTTCAAGTTCAGTGTAAAGACCGATAGCAGTTTTCCTGAATTTCTTTGTTTCTAAATTTTCTATGAAAGAGGCCGTAAATAGGACTTTTTACATCTTGAATATATAAATTTGAAATAAATTCTGGCAAACTTTTCATGAGGAATTTGAAAACATAATTATTGGGTTTTCATTCATTTTATCAGTGCTTAAATGTTACCGAGGGTAGTATGAATTTTATCTTTCTGTCATATTGCTTGAGCATGATCAAAATGATCAAATATCCAATCTCCTGAATGAACTTTCTGAAGACACACCAACCCATGAAAGATATTAATGATGAGCGCGCATTGAATGCAAACTTCAATTAATCAGAGAATCATTAGGCTACAAACTTTGAAAAGTTTGGATCGACAAGAAGAACCATTCATCAAGCTTCCTCATTCATTCCTCGTTCAGCTCTGCTAAACCTGCATTCATCTTGAACAGTGATTGATTTTGTATCCCTATAATAGCAGTATAGGAGCCTAGGTATCATTTTTTCTTATCACTCAGGATAGTTGGCGTTATATTATAAAAAAGTCATCATCACAAAGTTCAATATATTATCAGTGCGATAGTAGGCCTATAGGCCTAGGGCCACCTAGGTACAGTAGCATGTTATATTTGTTTGAGATTTCTAGCGCCATGATGCGCATTCCAATAATAAACGGTGTCAACTTATAGGCAAGTGGAAGGAACCAATTAATGAGTAGCCCTACAGTCAGGAACTCTATAAGAAATATTGAATGAGAAACTCTATTAAAATTCTAGAAAGAGACTTTATTAAAACTATTGAAATCTAATCTGAAAATTTTGTGTTGAAATTTCAAATAGGCCTAGACTGTTTTATATTATGATATCAGAGTTTGTCACGAAGATATTTTTATATTTGATATTTATTCAATCCATCTTACATTGCCAGGTCTGACAAGACCTATGGAAAACACTTATAAAATTAAACAAAACAAAAAATAACACTTCTAAATTTAAATACAATACATAGTGAAATATATTAGTGGAAATTCATACAAATGATGAAACTAATGTAGGCTAATTAATTGGATGGGCAGAATTCACAGGGAAAAGGAAAATAATATTTCATATTATGAAAGGCACAAGTGGGAGGATATTAAGGCTTGGTGAGGGGTAAGGATGTAGAATATGGAGGATTAATGGATATAAAGGAACCCGGATTTAGTGGGCTCTACCACTCTAGCACCTTGGGTTGCTGGGACGCTGAAGACTGACTTCTGATAAGGTACCTTAGCTATGGTACTGTTAATTATTAACATAAATATATGTGATTTTTATTGAATTAAGGATCTCTTGACAAGACTATACCATTGGATCGATAAATAATTTATGTGAAATAAAAAGACGCATCTCTTCTATAGGAAAATAGGAATAAGCGATGAGTGAAATGTAATTACTGTATTTTTCATAATATGATCTATTATACAGCGTGTTTCAGAAGTAGGTAGTATCGAACATTTTATGGTATTGTTCCTAAATGATAGGAGACTACAAATGACGTATTTAAAGTGTCCAAAACTCAGCGGTTATCCTTATAGCTGCCATTTTGTTTTTTCACTTAGGAATTTTTATCCCAAGAACGAAATGATGTATTGATCTGAAATTTGGCATGAATATTTATGCTATAAAGACTCAACTTTGAAAAATAAAATGAAAACTTTTCGATTTAAATTTTCAAAATGGCGGCCATTTTAAATTTTTGATTGCAAATTTCACGAAAACCGTTCACTTTACAGAAAATTTACACAAGACAAAAAAGTTGGAAAATTTTATCAAGATTTCAAGGATACCTTATTTATTAAGATTGGTCAAATAACATCAGAGAAATTAATTATTTTCGTATTGCATGCATGATCACTTTTCACAATTTAAACATCAATATTACATTTTTGATTCCAATTGTAAGCTTTAGATGAAGCTTTAAAACTCGGTATGGCTCCATATGGCCATCCAGCTGATTTTATAATGTTTTTCATATGATCTTTTTTGTTCAAGATGATGCATGCTGTACGAAAATAATCAATTTCTCTGTTATTCTCTGACCGATCTCGATAAATGAGGTATCCTTGAAATCTTGATAAAATTTTCTAACTTTTTTGTCTCCTGTAAATTTTCTGTATAGTGAACGGTTTTCGTGAAATTTGCAATCAAAAATTTAAAATGGCCGCCATTTTGAAAATTCACATCAGAAAGTTTTCATTTTATTTCTTATAGATGAGTCTTCATAAGTTCAATTCTCCAAATTTAAGATCAATACATCATTTCGTTCTTGAGATAAAAATTCCTAAATGGAAAAACAAAATTACAGCTATAAGGATAACCGCTGAGTTTTGGGCACTTCAAATACGACATTTGTAGTATCCTATCATCCAGGAACAATACCCTAAAATGTTCGACACTACTTCTGATACACTCTGTATATTATTATTAGTTTGTTTTGTGCAGCATCAATTGTATGAAGGCCTACAGCATCTGGACCTCCAGGTATGCTTGCAGTTGTAGATATTAGGTTGAACTAGCAGGTGGCCCGTGTTCCGCAAGGGTCTGTTTATAGTTTGTGTAAAATAAGTTGAGAGTTGGCCCTCCATCCCAAGAAATTACAGGGTTACCAAATCGTGTAAAATTGCAACTTTCTCAAATTTCCAATTCAACGTCAGAATTGGATGTAGAATATCATCCCAGATATCCTAGTAGTGCTAGAAAAGTTTCAGGGTTGAAGGATCAAAAGGGAATTTAACTTTTATGATAAAATTGGAAACATCGCGAAAATTTGTTTTTCTTTTGAATATCACTTCTCTCAGAATCATGGGGCGTCGTCGTAATTCGTAATAATTTTATATCAAATTAACGGGGAGAATGTCTCCTTTCTATTGGTGTCTGGATAATTTTTATCCTACCCATAGTTATTTTTTAATTAATGTTTATGCTCGTCAATGTCGAGCAAAAACTTGAAATTTTCGACATGCTAGAAATTTTTTTGTTTCAAAAGATAAGTGGGTGGTGAAAGCGAGAAAGTTTCTCAGAAATAATAAAAATCATTTTTCCAATTGTCAAAAGTAGTCGGAAGATCGTATTTTGGTCTCCAAGGAATTTTATAAAGTTAGGAGAGCGGCTGCATGGTATGCATTGTATACCAAATTGTATGCTAAAAGCTTGCAATTTAGAAGATATTTGACTGAATTATTTCAAGTACAAGCAGCTGATTGCCTCTAGAAAGGCTGTAATGAAACACTGCTTGGATTATTCGAAGCGAGGTTGTCATTTGCTGAATTTTTCAATCGTTCTGTATTGTGTTTTTGTTGATCCCAGCCATTGTTAGCATACGGTGGTACATCAGTCAGCCGCTATCCTTGACTTTGAAACTCCTGAGAGGCCAAAATACGTTCTTCCGAGTACGTTTGACAATTATTGGAAAAATAATTTCAATTATTTCTGAGAAACTTTCTCGCTTTCACCACCCACTTATCTTCTGAAACAAAAAAGTTTCCAGCATGTCGAAAATTTCATGTTTTCTGCTTGAAATGTTTCGACATTGACGAACATAAACATTAATTAAAAAATAACTATAGGTCGAATAAAAATTATCCAGACACCAATAGAAAGGAGACATTCTCCCGGTTTATTTGATATAAAATTATTACGCATTACGAAGCCCCATGATTCTGAGAGAAGTGATATTCAAAAGAAAAACAAATTTTCGCGATGTTTCCAATTTTATCATAAAAGTTAAATTTTCTTTCAATCCTTCAAACCTGGATCTTTTCCAGCACTACTAGGTTATTGGGGATGATATTCTACATCCAATTCTGACGTTGAATTGGAAATTTGAGAAAGTTGCAATTTTACACGAATTGGCAACCATGTAATTTCTTCGGATGGAGGGCCAAGTCTCAACGTATTTTACACAAACTATAAATAAGTGACAAAATGAAAACTTGACGTACGGTACTGAAATCTTGGAGAACTAAAAATTATAACCATCTTCGTTAAATTAAGATTGTATTAGCGAAATTTTAAGTTAATCAGCCCAGTAGCTCAGACGTAATAATTCGTCATTCGTGAATGTCTATCCTGTACGTGCATAAGCCGATTCTTCCCTTTATTATATTATAGAAGATTATAGACAAGCATGTTACCCGTGCTTTGCACTGGGGGAAATTTGGTGTTGTAAAATAATGCAATCTCCTTATGTCCAGGAAAAATTAAAAAATTGAATAATGATTTATTATTTAGTTGAAAATTACGTGGATAATCTTCATAAGAGTTGAAAATTTCCAGCAAAAAAAAGAGTGATAGTTCTCGAACCCGCAACCTTTGATTCATCAACCGCGCTAACTAAAAGCTACGGAGTCACTTTGAGTAGGGCCTATGCCCTGCTTGGTTGGGCTTTTCTAGTTACGTAAACTTTAAATTGCAAATTGATAAAATTTGTTTTAATCAATTAATTTATCAATATCAATAGGTATCAATGGAAATAGGCCTATTACCATACTCGGTAAATTATAAATCTTGATGTAAAAATTTCACGTTAATCAGTGCATTCGTCTGTTGCATATCCATACTTTTTCACTGTTAAAATTAAACTTGAATTTAAAAAAAAACACTTATGGAGTGAAAATGCACTTACATTGGTAGTGACGATCGTTTCGATCTGTTTTTGGTCATCATCAGACTCCAGTCTGAGTCTAGATCTGATGATGACCAAAAACAGGTCGAAACGATCGTCACTACCAATTTAAGTGCATTTTCACTCCATAAGTGTTTTTTTTTTTTTTAATTTAAGTGCATTAGTTCTTGAGTGATGATGCGTCATTCTTTTATCTCCTATCCCGTACATGTATAAGTCGATTCTTTCCGTTATCATAGTAAAATAGGCTTGAATGAAAAACCTCAAGGATCAAACTAAAACACTCATAACTTCTGAAACAAGAATCAAATCTTTTGATACTAAGGCACATATGCATAAACCATGTTCAATGCTAATTGATGAAATGGCAATATTTATTATATAATTTGTTTACTCGAAGATTAAACCAATCTCAGTAGTGGTGTTTTGAGAGAGTGCCTATCCAATAGAAATCGAGGGGTGTGGCCTCCCCCTCCACCCCCCCTGCCCTAGTCCGCCATTTTGGTCACGCCCCAGCCAATAGGAATCGAGGGGCATGGCCACGCCCCCCTCCACCACCCTTCCCAGTGTCCGCCATTTTGGCCCCGCCCCCAGCCAATAGGAAGCGAGGGGGCGTGGTCAAAATGGCGGTCCTCCACCCCCCTTCCCTAGTGTCGGCCATTTTGTCCCCCACCAAAGTCCCCACCCCAACCAATAGGAAGAGGTTCCCCAGGAAGTGCCCCCGACGGCCATCTTTGTTGTAGCAGGTGTTCTGTCATTTGCCATCCCCCACCAACCAATAGGTTCCCCAGCCCCCGACGGCAACCATCTTTGTTGTAGCAGGTGTTCTGACATCTGCCCCAGTTAACACCTGCTTCTAAGTGGTACCAATTAGCATATTAAAAATATCCCCACATTTAAAATCTTTAAAATCACAGATATCTAAACTCTCAAACTACACTACTAGCGCTAAACTCTCAAACTACACTACTAGCGCTAAACTCTCAAACTACACTACTAGCGCTAAACTCTCAAACTACACTACTAGCGTTCAAAGTTTGGCGCAATTAAACTACAATAATATGTTCCTTGTTTTCCTCCACCACAGGAAGAATGAAAAAAATTACATTTCATATTTGTTCATATGAGATGTCATTTTCCCCACACTATGCTGTAAAAGGAATGGTGGCACTTTTTTTAATGTGCTATCCCCATATTGAGAAAACTCTAATTGAATGTCACTATAATAGGATGTATATAGATAGGCTAATCTATTCTACATACTACTATAGTTATTCATTACAAAGTATAATCAACATTAGGCCTATTGCACAATCAATGATGGGAATGGGTTGTTTTTTTTTTTTATTTTTTCTATTCATATATTCCTTTCTTCTTCTAGAAGAACAAGAGGCATTTACCTTCTCGCTGTACACACTTCAGATAGAGTTTTTGTTTGTTGAAATCCTCAAGTGTTTGAAGATTCAATACACTCAGAAATTTCTCAGATAAGTAAACTTCGCAATAATAGTCACCATTGCTGTCATGATCGTATAACCTCATTATGATTCGCTGTCCCTGCTGTGTTCTCACCAATCTAGCGTGTACAACACGGTACCACGAATCATGGTCAAGATCTTTGAGTGAGACCGTTGGATATTCAGTTTTCGAAATATAATTGAATGACTTCATACTAAAAAGTCTATCATTTCCAGTGCTGGTGTTGCTTCTCTGATGATGGTGATCCATAATAAAAGCTTACCGCGCGTTCGAGTGCAAGAGTAATAAGCTATGCTTGCTTCAATGTGCGTTGTCGGTTAAAGACTGAGCACACACAAACCTGTTAAGCCGACAGTCCCCCACAACCGCCTCCCATTCCGTTTCCTGTCGACTCCTTCCACTGTCACTTTTACACATTCCTTCTGTTGACTCGTTCTCCCCTCCGCCGCGCCTCCTCTCACCTTTACACATTCCTTCTGTTGACTTCATCTCCCCTCCGCCGCATCATGATGTTGTCTCCCCTCCGTCACCTTACACGCACTGTCGCTTTCTACTTCTTCTTCTTCTTCTTTACATGTAGCCGCATTCCTTTCTTCTCGGTTCACTTAACCTCTTCTTCTTCTTCTTTACAGCTAGTCGCATCTTCTTCTCCTCTGTTCACCTCGAGCGATCTTAAAATTTCTTCTTCAATTCTTATTAGCTTGTTACATTCAAACTAAAGGGTCTGTAATAAGCTAAGTAATCACTGATATCGTTAATATTAACTGTATTTAGAAATATTGCTTTCAATTGTCTAGCAATATACTGTTTTTTGTCTCTATTGCTTTTTGACACAAATCATACCATTCAATGTAGTTTTGTAATTTAATTTCTAAACATTCTGGCGCATAAGTCCAAGTTTGTGGATTCATTATAGCTCTTCAATCTGCTGCTGCTACCAAAGGTACTCTAAATGAGTGGTACTAGAACAGTGAAATTTATTGCTTTTCGCTTCTCCCTTCCACCACTACCTACATTTTCGCTACAGGTCAGACTGCATACTCTCGCTTTATGCGAAATCAAATCAAATCCACAATAAACACACAGTATGTTTTCCCCATCAAAATAAAAACCTTGTCGGGCATAGTTGCGTCTTTGTTGTTTAGTTAGCAGTTTACAATGTTTCATACTTTCCATTCTATTATTTTTGCATGTATAATCGATATCAGCAGCAGCAGCATTATGATTCAATGAACTCATATTGTTTGTAGGCATTGAAGCAGCACTATTCTCCATTCCCTTTGTTTGCTTGTTACACATCAAGATTGTCAATAATGATACGCACTGAAAAGTGCACACCGGGCATTGGACGATTTGTTATTAATTTTGCATACACTAAAACACCAAGAATTTTCAAACATTGTATAGTCCGGTTTTTGAATATCCTCTGGCATAGAAAGCACATTGTCATGTAACCTTTTCAAAAACTGTGCTTTTTCTCTTCCCTTTGTATAGATTGTGGTATAACTTTGCAAATATGAAGCAAGCAGCGCGTCAGTGTAAATTAAGTCGCCTTGGTCCCATCTAATTTTATGATAGTTATGTTCAAGCCAGCTGACATCGTGGTACATTTTTCTACTCAGTAATGTTTTTGGAAATGGTGATTTAAAGTGTAGCACAATATGTCGTAGTTTGTAATCGATTATGGCTACCTCTTTAATAATGATAAAACTATCATCACTTTTGAAAAAATGAAACTCGACTACAGCAAAAGGAAAATCAATGTCATCATTTTTCGAAAACCTGTCCCATTCTTCTTCACGAACATTATTCTTCGTCTCTCGTACATTCTTCTCCTCCTCCTCAATTCTTGCCGCCTCCTTCTCCAATTCTTCTTCTTCTTTATCCAAGTCGCATTGTATGCCAAAGTCTCGAAATTTTGTTGATACTTGCTCATCATCGTCCATTTTCTGTTGTCCGTCGGTGCATGCACACATTCTATGTACAAATGCATCAAATTTTGCTTTTGTCAATGATGACAATGATGATGATGATGATGATAACGACGACGACGACGACTGAGGAATATCTATGTTATTATTCAAGCTATTAGAACACATTACAACTGAACACTGATGTAATACTGCTCATACACGCACTTTATATACCCCCCTCTCCTTCACACCGTCATGCATAATTAAAGCTCGCTCTTGCGTCAAATTACTGTACTTCACAAACTAATGCGCTCAATGGTTTGTATTCTACTAATGTGTCACTTATCAAAATACAATATGCAGTCGTTAAATTTGGCACATTTTCTGTAAACTCCATTTCCAATCGAATGTCTGTTGACGATGTTAAATGATCAGCTTGATATGAACAATCTAGTACAATTATTGGACAGCAATCAGTAAAAGTTTTATAATCTACAACTGTACCATAATCAGTATGAAGTCCTAAATTAACCTATGTAATTCGCGATCTTAACAATGAAATCATACAAGGCAGATTTTATAGTGAACAATTGATGAAAACAAACTTAACACCGTCCGAACACAATACATATTTAGTTGAACAAATAATACGAAAATCAAACAATAAATATCTTGTTAAATGGTTAGGCTTTGATAAAACTAGCTGGATAGATAAGAGTGATATTATTACTCCGTCTGTAAAACAGAAGAAACTGCGTGCAACGCGCAAAAATCATTAAATTTATTTGCATATTGTTTCAGATATGATATAAACATAATGTCAATGGCAATGGATGCGCCACTGTTGTTCTATTTGCTGAATGGTAACGATGCGTGTAGTGTTATTAAAGAATAATTGATCTTTTGTGTACACTTAAAGCGATGTGTGTAAAACGTGTTGATATTGAAAAATGCTTTCTAGTTAGCTTATGTAAAAAAAAACATTAGGTAATGTCAGTGTTAATGTTGATGATGATGATGATGATAGTAGGTATCATTTAAGTATATGCTCATATAACAATGTATTTTTAAAAGATGCAATTCAAAATGCAAGCAGCGTATTGATGTAGTAGATACTTGTATCTGTGCTCAATTTTCTATGCAACTAAACATACTTTACTCGCAAATTAAATCAATAGACTTTAATGTAGCTGATGTTGATGAAGATGATGATGATGATAAGAAGAAAGAAAAGATATTAATTTATATTTTAGATTATTGCATGTCAATGGCTAATCTTAATTAATAAGCGGTGACGCTGCTGCTAACAGCTATACTGTATTATGTGAAAGGGAAAAACACACGCTTTGTAATAATTTACAATTTTTATAATATTAGCAAAAAACACTGTCAACTTTGTATGTATTATCACTGTCTCAGATTCGCCGCCACTTACCTTACTGCAGCTGTCAACTTTGTATGTATATTTTCACTTTTATGTATGCAGCTGTCACTTTGTATGTATTTTCAACTTTTATGTATTGTCAACTTTGTATTTTGTAAGATATTGTCAACACACTTGTTTTTAGCTGCTGCTAAATTTGTATGTATCTAGTATTTTTAATAAACTGTGAACATTGTATGTTTTCTTCATTCATAAACCACTTGTAGTATACACACACGCACACACACACACACACACACACACACACATCGGATGTAGCGATGTTAACAGCATAGTTGAACTGTAGACACGCATGTGTAAACAGCAAGCGTGCGTGCGCAGCAAGAGTTAATGATTAGTTGTTATTATTATGACGGCAGCAAAAGAGTCAATAGCAATAGTTAACTTTGATAATCTAATTGTAGATACAAAACAAGTGGGCAAAAATTGTCTAGATAGAAAAAAGCATGGTGAGTTTTTGCCAAGTTCAGCTAGAATTCTATTTGTGGTGCATCAAATTGTGGAAGACAAATGTACTGCTGAATTTAATATTCGATAAAAATGGATTAAAATTCAAAAACCTATACTTGTTCAGTAAGTCTTTGTATCAGGAAAAGTATAAATTATTGGATGTGTTTTTTCAAAACTCAAGTGTGTAAACTACTATAAATCTGACAACATTGAAAGTATACCGCAACCGAATGATATTGACACTCATTCACTGATAATATTGACAATTGAATGTTACACGTATGCCGCAAATACGTAATTTTTTCACAATGGGCAGACACAAAAGCATAAATTGTGTGTACTTAATTCAAAGCTATGGCGCAATTTCAAAACATCATATCAGAGACAACGCAAATATGCTGATTATTTTTAAAATGGATATGCACAATTTAAAATTAATATTTAGAGATTTTGTTGGAACTGATATGACATTCGTTGCATTCAGAAATCTATGTTCAGATGTATGGCAAAGCGGTGGAAATCATAGTTTTATTTCAATTTTCACTGAGTGTAAACCAGATGCTGGTAAATATCGTAATTGTCTTGGTAAGTATATTGATCCAAGTGTGTATAGCAGCAGCACCAATTGACATGTGTCAATTCTCATCATTTGTTGTTGAGCCAGTGTAGGTGAAAGAACTAATTATCGTTCTACTACTACTAGCAATATGCGTAAAATTAAATTAAAAAGAAAAAAACAAAGTAGACAAAGAGGAGGGCGAGGACGTGGATGAAGACGAGGACTAGTGCAACGTGATCATCATCATCGTCATACTAGTAA
The DNA here is from genome assembly GCF_014356525.2 of Nilaparvata lugens. Classification (NCBI taxonomy): domain Eukaryota; kingdom Metazoa; phylum Arthropoda; class Insecta; order Hemiptera; family Delphacidae; genus Nilaparvata; species Nilaparvata lugens. The sequence goes on from NC_052509.1 coordinate 51,088,860, forward strand.
AGTAATTGACAGGATAAAAGGTTTGCGTAAGTCAATTATTAATAAACATAGATCATTAACTAGTATGATTAGGGAAAATGATTCGATTAGACAAAAATCATTAGAACCAATTATCAATCCACTAAAACAATTGAAAGATACACTTGTACAACATGCACACACTAGTAGCAGACTTAAAGGAGAATCAGAGGACGATGAGGAGGAGGAGGAGGAGGAGGAGGAGGAGGAGGAGGAGGAGGAGGAGGAGAAAGACACAGACAAGGAAATGGATGTGGATGAGGGTTTGAATAGATCTAATGTAAGTGATATTTTGAATAAAACAACAACAACAGTGGATTTTATTGATGAGTATATACGTGAATTTCATAATGAAAAACTAAATAATTGTATATCTTATGGTATATGTTATGATAGTAAACTAAATGAATACTATATGGGTGTAAAGGATATTAGTATTGCCAATGGTTATTTAATTATCGACAATAATAAGTATCGTTTAACAGTTGGTTTGTGTGAACTTCTATTTAAAAAACAGCCTGACCAGAAACTGTACACAGAACATGATTTAAGAAAATATCGTAATATATTGCAGCTTACCGCTGCTCATTTAGATAGACACGGTTATGTAAAGAGAAATACAGGCTATAAATCACAAATTATTCAATCTTTATTTCCATCAAGTAGTAGGAAAACAAAAAGATCTAGGATTGATGATGCAGCAGCTGTTAGTGGTATGGGTTTTATAAGAAATGAATCTACTAGTCGACAGTATGTCTACTGGGATAATCCAAATGAACTGATAGACAGATTAAATATTCTGCTTTCATCACAGCAGGCGGGAAATAGATCACATTCAGTTGAAATAGCTTCTATTATTGAAGAACTGAAAGAAAGTGGTATTATATTAGGAGGCAATGTTGCTTTTAGTCGTTAGTATGTGTTTAACACTTGACAAGGACAGAGATGTCAGGCAGTAGCGCCGCTGCTGTGAGTAGTACAATAGATCGATTTGGTAGGACACATCATGTGTTTAATACAACAGCACCGCCACCATTAGTTTTAAACAGTGGTTGTGAATCAACAGCAGCAGCAACATCGTCATTAGTGGCAGCAAGTAGAGAATATTTAGACAGTAAACTACTTGAATTAACATCAAATATATTCAATAAACTTCAGACTGATCCATTGTCGCCGCTAGTTAACAGAGAATACTTGGACAGTAAATTGCTTGAAATATCATCAAATATATTCACTAAACTACAGTCTGATCCATTGTCGTCGCTAGTTAACAGAGAATACTTGGATAGTAAATTAAAGGAAGTTTCAACTAGTATAATCCAAAAACTACAGTCTGATCAATCATCACCGCTAGTTAACAAAGAATACTTGGACAGTAAATGCTTGAAATATCAACAAATATATTCACTAAATTGCAAACTGAATCATCTGATTTAGTAGATAGGAAATATTTAGACAGCAAATTACTTGCAATATCAACTAGTATATTCAAAAAACTACAGTCTGATTTAATTACTAAAAAAGTGTTTGAAAGTAAATTGCATTCAATGTCTGATATATTGAAGGAGATAGCACAACAAAAACAGTATTTCGATTCACAATTGAAAACATTGTCTAAATCAATTAGTGATGATATTGAGGTAAAGTATGTTAGTAGGTCGTTGTTTGATCAGAAATCAGACGAATTGAAGACATTATGTGAACAACAAAGTAAAAACAATAGTTTAAAACATGTTGATACAGATTTGCTAGAAACTAAATTGAAAGAATTAAAAGACAATCTACTTGCACAAACTAAACTTAACTTTATTAACAGGCAAGATTATAATTTGAAAGTAGTTGATCTAGAAACAACATTCAATATTATGTTTGCTGAGGTGCAAAAGAAACTTGATGAAAAAAATTTAGCTTCTCACCAAAAGCTAAAAGATGACATTATGCAGATGATTATGAAAGGTGAAGATTTTCAGAAATATTTAAATGAACAGTTGTTCAACTTTTCATACTATTTGATTGCACAATATGTAAAAAGAGGTACATCTTTGACATGAGTGAAGCTGTACAACATAATTTGAATTCTGATCAGGTGCAAGAGTTGTTTTTGAAAAGAATGTTCAGTGATAGGCGACCAAGTGATGCAGGAAAAAAAGAAAAAATATGACTGGGAAATAGATTAGTAGTAGTAGTGTAGTTTGAGAGTTTAGATATCTGTGATTTTAAAGATTTTAAATGTGGGGATATTTTTAATATGCTAATTTGCACCACTTAGAAGCAGGTGTTAACTGGGGCAGATGTCAGAACACCTGCTACAACAAAGATGGTCACCGTCGGGGGCTGGGGAACCTATTGGTTGGTGGGGGATGGCAGATGACAGAACACCTGCTACAACAAAGATGGCCGGCACTTCCTGCCTCTTCCTATTGGTTGGGGCGGGGACTTTGGTGGTCGACAAAATGGCCGACACTAGGGAAGGGGGGTGGAGGGCCGCCATTTTAACCATGCCCCCTCGCTTCCTATTGGCTGGGGGCGTGGCCAAAATGGCAGACAGGGGGTGGAGGGGGGCGTGGCCACGCCCTCGATTCCTATTGGCTGGGGGCGTGGCCAAATGGCGGACTAGGGCAGGGGGGTGGAGGGGGAGGCCACACCCCTCGATTTCTATTGGATAGGCAGCTCTCTCAAAACACACACTACTAATCTCTGATTTAACTCAGTTTAAACTGAGATGGTACATAAGGTCATAAGGCAACTCTGCTCAGCTCGTTCAAGTGGTTCAAAATCATCTTAAGCCAATGAAAAGATTGGATATAATTAATATAAAATATAGCCGGTCGGCACTGTTGAAAATGATAGCTAGACGGTCGAAAGTACTTCAGTCAGTTAGTAAAAGTTTTTAATTATTTGACTGCATGTCGTGTTTAAATACATAGAAAAAAGTGTGTTAATACGATAGCAGCTCGGAATGGATCAAGAAACCATCACCAATAAAAATATGTTTGAACGTTATTATTGGAAGTTTGTATGGTTGTTGTTGAAATGAATTTTTTTTCTTTAGAATACTTTATTCAAGTTTAGTTCTCATGACATATACAATCCATCAAGCATTAACTGTATCTTGCTTTTCAAATAATCAATAGCATACAACAACATGTAGTAGAACATTTCTGCTATAGTCATTATACTTATTCCTAGAAATACATCCAAGTAGAAAACGGTTGTATCCACCATTTCATAGTTATTGTACCCGAAGGTTCGAACTTTTGGATGGAAAACGTCACTCCTGAATACAATTTCCACTTGGTGAATTCTAACCATACCGTCATACATGTAAAAAAAATCCTCATCAATATCATCACTAAATGATTCATATGATATCACCTTGTAGTCAGTATAGTTACAAGATGGCAAACAGTCACAAGAATCTACAGAGTTTTTGTCGCTTGTATCATAATGACTCTCCAGTGCTACATTCAAGGCACAGGAGCTGTTTTCATCCGCGCATATGTATGTTGATTCGTTGTGCGGCATGAAAAACAAAACACATCCACATTCTTCCAAAGCTCTTTTGGTGGAGCATTCTATCAAACAGTTTTGTCGCGTATAATATTCAAAAAAATCCAATGTTTTCTCTGTTGAGTTGTAGCATTCACTGGCAGATTGAACATTGTACAGAAAATCGTTATCACCCACAGGATATTTTATTATTAGTTCAGGTTCGATGTAAATGCGAGAGTTTTTTGCTGGCTGTAGATGATGCCATCTCATGAATGGACTCGGAACATCCCACGGATTGTGGATTGTGAACCGATATATATTGTCACTGTCAGGAAGAGGCATTTCCCAATCTATGTATACGAGATAGCTGATGTCATATCTAACGTGTGGTTGCTTCACTAAAGTAGGGTACTTTCTTGGTGGAAAAATGTTGGATGAGCTTGACGATGTCCAATTCCTTGTAAATGACGGAAATCCATGGATTGTATCATTATCTAGTTGGAATGTTATTTTCCAATCGTCTTTTGTTGCTTTTGGATGTAAATCATTGCGTAAAAAATTCCGTACTGCATTCTTTTTGTAAATTTTTGAAGGTGGAAGCATATTGCTGGACAGGCAGAGTCCCCCGAACATGAAAGTTGGACTATCTAAAGATGCATTATCAAATGCTGAGGTGATGCTTAAATCGTCAGACAGTGAAATATGATTGAAAAAATATTCAAGACTCAAATCAGATATAACAAATCTCTCTCCATTACTATCTGTAACATTTTCAGTTGCACTCGTACCGAATATCTCTTCAAATGTTTTCTTAGACATACCTAAAATATTTGCTAGTTTGTATATCTCATCATCATGCTGTTTATTCTTAAGTTTTTCAATTTGTTCCTCTAAAGTACGCAGTGGGCCACAGATAGTGAGAGCAGGAATAGGCAGGGAAGAAATGTGTTGAGGAGTATATTCCACTTCAATGGTCATGGGAGTTTCTTTCCATTGATTCATTTTCATGTGATAAATTGCAAACAATGTGATGATGAATCCTATTACTACAATACACCAGAGTAGACGCCCTATCCAATGTTCGTTGGGGTTACCAATGTATTTCATTCCATGCAATGATGTATTCTCCATAAAGTTCTTGAAATGAGGATTCACTTTTTCCTAATTCCCATCTGTGTTTGAGGTGGAGTTTTATTGGAAGAAGCCATGTTCGTGAGTGTTGAGAACACAAAAACACAACAAACGATATGAACAATTAGGTACCGGTAGCTACTGTAGGTCTAGATGATCGATCACTGAATTTAATAGATACTGTCTATCTGCATCTGCACAAAAGCTAGAGGGTATGAATTCTCGTACTTTCAACTGGAACACTGACTAGAATCTGCTATCATGTGCGACTAAACGTTTGAGAGACTGCTAAGTAATGAATTATATTAGGGTGGGGCCACTCCACACGGTTCTGCAAATATGCTTATCACCAATCCCAATGCCAATTTTGTTATTTCTAGTATCCCTTGACATCAGAGATGCGTGAAAGGTAATAATTATTTCAAGCATGCAATTCATATATTTCGAAGAGTATTAATTGCATTGGGATTGCATGGAAAAGCACAAGTGTCTCAAACACATCATCCAAATTGGATGCATTAATAACGCACAAGGTCAAATTAAATAAATGGTACCTAGTTAATTGTTCCTTACAAAAATTAAAAAATGAAGAAAAATTGATAAAGAATTATAATTATCAGAAGGTGGAAGAGGTGGAGGAAGAGGAGGAGGATGAAATACTCATTCATCTTTCTTGGCTGAAGCAATACTCAAGAATAAATAAAACTAATATTACCTATTGATAAGGTCGTTTCAGCAGAATTGAATTATAAGAGTGATGGTCCTATCCCAAAATTAATTCTGTTGCAGTATCTTCTCATATTTGTTTTTGATTAGTGAAATTTTGATATTTTCGCCACACTGCACAGAAAGCAGCTGTTTTCCAGTCCCTACAAAGATCTGAAAGACCTTGTTTGCAGACGACTCTCAGCTGACATAAGAAACAGGTTTCTTTTCCGGTCTAGGCCAGAAAGTGGTCTCTTTCCAGCCGCTTAGAAGTCTGTAGTTAAGTCATCCGCTAGATCGGGCGAGTGTCCACTTTCTTCATCAAAGTCGCCATGATTTCAGTTCGAGTTTCGAATCAAACTAAATCAGCATTCGCTTTGCAACCATTTTTATTCAATTATTTATTGTTGATTGGCACATTCCAAATTTTGAAAAATGCTAAGTATAGATGACTAAGCCCGTGCCCGTGATATTCCAAGTGAAATTTTAAAAGAATCTGAAATCCTGACTGCAAATCTTCTACCACTAAAATCAAGAGATAGGTACGATAACAAGTATTCTTTATTTATTTTATCAGCAATACCTGTAATGTGGTGTAAAATATCGTTCGCACCACGGGAAAAAATGTTTTTCCATTTATAAATTGTATTGTAATGTAACTTATGTTATATAAATTACTGTTCAACAAACTTTATTTACATTGGTAGGTAATTGAAATTTAATTACTACTTTTCTTCTTGAAATTCTTTATCACAGACCTAGCAATGTTGAATCAAGAGAGTATAATGTTTATTAGATATTTTATTCGATTTCATTTTCTTATGACATTTAAAGTCCTTTGAGCTTCTTGCTTTTTAAATAATTCAAAAGCAAGATATATTTTGAATGTTTGAGTAAGTTTGTAATGTTGTTCCAGAGATACTAAGTAGAGATCTTCGTAAAATGTTATTATATGCAATATAAGTACCTACTTATAACATTATGCCACACTGCCACACATCTACAATTAACACCTGATAGACACTTTGATATTACGATGTCAATTGATTAATGTGAAAGCCACAATGTACCGTACTGATTATGTATAATAATATTGACCGTCTAGGAACTGCATAAGTAAATAAATGAATTTATAGTCTATTGTTAAAACAAATGGATGATGGTAAAGTTGAAATTCATAAACTATACAATACTGGTGAATAATAGTCTTGAAATTATTGCTTTATAATGCACACTTTGCACATTAATGATGAATGACAATGCCCATTTTACAATATTTCCTTACCTATTATCTATTCTATTTATTTACAGAAATGTAACTGGTTTTACCTTTAATGTATCCTTGAAATGCTAACAATGATTTAGCTCATCAACTATATAATTCGGGAGAGAAATAGTTTTGGATTAATGCTGTTGTTTCTCTACCAATCATTGTTTAAAGTTTGTGCATGTGTAAATGAAACAATTATAGAAATAACAGAATTCAGTTCTTGAAATTAACTAGGCAGCTCAGAATAGAATTAGGCCCAAATGATGACGAAAACTCAAATATTATCATCTATACTAATTACTATTATTGTAATTATTTGTTATGAATGGTTTAGGTGGGATGGTGGAGGGTGGAGACACACATAGTGATGAAGAACAACGCGATGTTCTTGTTAGAGTTGAGTGGGGGGAGAGCAATAATTATAATTATAGAGCAATTATAGTGGGGGGCAATTATAGTCTCCATATTATATTTCTACACTGTGAAAAACATATTTGGTATCGTTGTGGACCTAGAAAAGGATAGTACCACCGGCTTTGTCAAATGATAGACAATGATAGCAAAACGAAAGTAGAGCAAATACTGTCATTATAACGTGGACCTCACTATAGTGGTGTGTAGCAAGGCCACTGATGCACCTGGTAGTCATTGTGTGAGCTTCAACAAACATCCCTGCCAACTACCGGACCAATCCTACAACTTCTCGGAACTTTACAACACTTTAAAGGTTTTCATTTGATTCATCCTCGTACATATAATGCTGTATCCACATGTTGGCCCAATTAAAGCCAGTGTACGTTCTGTGTACAGTAAATTTTTCCAGTTCCAATCGTAAATTGTTCGCGTAATCACGTAAAATCACTTGACTAGTGCAAAATGTTCGCCAGTCCAAAAGGAACGCCATTTCAAAATCGTTGGTTCAAGCTTTTGGCGCGCACATATAAAGTTGATTTACACTAAAATGTGTCGTTCACTAGCTGCGTGAAGAAAGGCTGTTTTACAAACTTACCTTCTAGAAGAGTGTGCATTTCTTTTATTCCATTACTCTCAAATTTTCTATAGAGAAAAATTCATTTAATGAATGGTTATCAAACATCATATTGTTTGCTATGTATTCTATGGCTATGGTAAACGAACGAACCTGGTCCTGCCCGGGGTGAGATTGGAAAGATCCAGGAAAAGTTTTCCCATATCTGGCATCAGATTTTTCAATAGGCTACCTGATGAAGTAAGAGAGCTGCCTCTGGTGAGCTTTAAGAAGCGGGTCAAGTCATGGCTGGTCGCCAACCCGTTCTATTCCATTCATGAGTTTGACGAGTCTGACCCAAGCACTATGTAAATTGACTGTGTAAAGCACTAAGTAAATTGCCGACTGTGATAATAGAGTTTCTATGGTTTAGTTTGTTCACGATTTATTGTAAAAGTAGGTATAGATTAAAATTAGAATAGGCTGTATAGACTGTGATAGAATTGAAGTTTAGTAATTGTTTATTGATATTTCTGTATTATTATTTATTATTTTCTTGTGAGTAACCGAATAGCTTTGAAGCCTGCTCTTGCACTGCATGTTGTGTATTATCTTTATTTATGTATTGTTATTGTAATTCTGTTAGAAATTTTATTGTAATGACATGGCCTAGTGTACTGTATGTATTTTCTGGCTGTAATAAAATCATTGAATCATTGAATCATTGAATCTGCCGACTGCCGCAGTGATGTCATCCTCTACTGTCACTCTGTGTTATCGACAATACAACTGATAAGAGGACAATCTTCTATCCATTACCCTTCTCTTACCCAATTGATTGGATGTAATTAATATTGTATATTAGATTTTTGAATCAGCATAATGATTTTTCTATTTTATTTTTTCAAATACTTGAAAGTATAAGTAATGAAGAAACAGAAGAATCTTTAAATTTTATGTTTTTCAGATAGATAACATAGTTCAATATGATTTCATGTTGTAAATATCGAGGATATATTTATGGTTTTTAGATCATTGCCTTTATTTTCCTTACTTCATGCACGTTATGTATGAAATTTGACACGGCACTGAATTAATACCGTACCGTACCAGACACGGTAAATCCGGGAAATTTCTATTATTAATTTGGCATATTAATTAATTAGCTCATCTGTCATAACATTCCTGAAATGAGAAATCTAATAATTTGCCTGTGATAATTTCGTATGGTAATCTCATTTCGAACGTTCAGTTAACTCAATTTAATATGTCATGCTTAATTTCAGATATGTTGAATATTCTGGTACCGTACTAAATTCGAAATATACGTTTATATTATTGGTGTTAAACTCAATAATTGAACTCATTGATGTTATTGCATCACTGTCCATTTGCCTCTAGATTACAAATTTCTCATGTTTTGGAATAGATAGAGATTCATAAATTTTCATGTAACTAATCAGGCGCCTAATAAAATTAAAAGACCTACATCGAAATAATTATATCAACGTTGTAGCAATTGAAAATGAATTCCATGGAAACTGAAGAATCTTGTCAACTGTATCTTGAATAAGATAAGATAATAATTAAGTAGGATTGTCATGTATTCTAGTATTCTACAAACATAATGAGAGTGAATATCATAGAATAAATCATTTACTACCGTATGATTAATTCATCCTATTTGATCAAAATCAAATATTGCTCTAGCGAATCATAACGATGAAAAACAACAAGTTTCTTGGCATGGTCCAAATCACAAGTATACGAATTGAGAAGTGTTGCATATTTCCTACTGTCTATTGAAAAGTACTCTACCACTGTAATTGTTAACCTATGGTTCCAAAATCAAGGAGTTTAAATGTTCATTTCACAAGAAAAATCCAAAATATACATATCTTGAATGGAATATCATCATTTCAAAGAATTTTATTTTTCCACTATATTTTACTTGTTTGTTATCAATAGGTAGCCAACTACATAATTTACTTGCAGAAAACGTAAAGTATTGCAAGGTAGAAATTCTACCTATCCCCAAAGATGTGATACCCACAAAGGGGGAGGGAGTAACGACTTGAAATTTTGAAATTCTTGGTAGGGGGGGGGTCACAAGCAAAGGTCAACAGTGTTGAGAATGACTACTGACGACATTTTATGGAACCGCCCAAAATCTGATGAAAATTCTTGTCATTGTTTCATCATTACATAGGGAATTCCAGTATGAAACTATAATCAGATTCTCTTTGTATGCAAACCAAACACTAGAAAACCGAGAACTCTAGATAATGGTTAATTATTACTCTCTTAATAACTGGTCCACAGAGAACGAGTGTATTTTTAGTAATTAGGTGAAATCCTTTTAGTCAGCTTGCAAATGAGCGGCAGCAATAATCACAGGCTTCAACGAATCACAGATCTGTTCGGATTCGGGGTTGCTGCGGACGGGATGCTATTAATTAAATCGCCATTGTTTGTTCTATGGATTGCTGGATTGAAGCCTTTAATCTGGCCGGAAGCTGTGAACAACGAATTCACTTTGCTTTGCGATTTGCTGATTGTGCGTGCTGAGCGCGGGAACGGCAAGCTTGAATATTCTTGACTCCCGGAAGCGCTCCCCAATCACAGCTCCAGTTAATCGCTTTGTTCTCTGTTTGTCAATAGAGGATTATCGGTTCCAGGCTTCATCTACATGGTTATTCGCCTCTGAACCAAATGTTCTCCCACTCAATAGCTAATACTTGCTATGGAAGATAGAGTAGGCTATAGGCTACTGTCGACCCACAATAATTTTACACTCGTTAATTTGAACCTCTCAACAATTCTAATTTTTTTGTTCTCCCTCTCAAGAATATCTGTTCAATTTGATAACCAATCTTCAAGATTCGATTTGATAACTTGACTCTTAAAGTCGAATGACTCAAGAGTCATTTTGAAACTTGATGTTTAAATACCACGAAACCAATCAAAGAAGGCTTTTTAAAAAAAGAGAGGCCTTTAAAAGAAAGGCTTCTCTGAATGGTTTTAGAGGTGTTTGATCACGATTAAAATTTAACAGACTTTTGGGCTTAATCTTTCAAGAGTCTATTATTTGATAACTGATAGATGAAGAGGGTTAAAAGTCATAGTAGCGTATCTACAAAAACCCAACTTTTCAGGAGAGCAAAAAACAACTATAAGTTCACACTCTCTCACTATTTCTGAGGTCTGTATTAATTTCAACAACCTGGAATTCACATATCAATGTTGTATGAATCTTGTGCTTCTACCAGTGCATTCATTCCGATGAATTATTGAAAATTCGATTGAATAAAATTAAAAATGAAATACCTTGTTCTAGTTACGCTATTGTGATCGTAATTAATTTCCAAAAATGTATCATTTTCTGGAGATAAGCTATTCTGAGAGTGATCAGTTATGAATAGTAACAATTTATTAAATTGTTCCATGTTATAGATGTTTATTGACATTCAATAACAAAATATGAGTAATATATGATAATATATAAAAAGTATAGAAAATCACAGGTGCCTAATAAGTAGGTACGGCATTATTGAAGGACTGGAAAATTAAGTAGGTACTGAAATGAAATTATAATGCTCTGAGAATGACTGAGAAAATATGAAACAATAACATTAAAACTAAATTCGAAAATGCCAGCCTCTTCAAATGACACTTGAATCAAACTCGAAAATGTTAATATCTTCAATGACTACAGCCTATAGATATTTATCACCAAAACTCACCATTTCTCAACGTCATTTTCTTTAAAGGACTGGAAAAGTGAATACTGAAATACAATAAAAATACTGTGAGAATGACTGAAAATCACATAGTATTATGAAACAATAACACTAAAATTACATTGGAATCTCTCTCAATGACTCTCTTCAAACTATTCACTCTCTTCAATGAATATAATAGGCTATTTATCACCAAAGCTCATCATTTTATGCAAGTGGAAATACAGGTGGTCCATAACAATGCTCTCATAGACCATGGCAATTACAGACTGTATTGTAATAGGTCTATAGTTTCTTACATCACCTCGATCTCCAGATTTGTATATAGGTACCAAGAAACTGTTTTTGAGATCTCTGGGGAAGACACCAAGCTTCAGCAAGGCAGAGCCAGTATGGCCAGGTGAATGGCCAGAACAGAAAAACCTTTTTACAGGAAGGGATATTTCATCAGCCCCAGTTCCTCTGCCAACATCCAGAGCTTTCAATCTGCGTTGAATATTGATTGGAGTAATGCAGCAGGATGGAACTAACTGGTTTCAACCAGAATCCAAATGTCGGGACATTAACCGTGTCCTGCACAAAAATAGATGAAAAATAATCAGCGAAGAGTTCACACTACTTATCAACAGGAGTTGCAGCACTTTTTGTGTCCTGTCTCATAAAAGTAGGTCTGGCTGAGCCTTTTCTCAAACCATCCACATGAGTCCAGAAAGATTTAGAATTTGTCTGAACAAATTCCTCTAATCCAAGTAAATAGTTATTGTAACACCTCCTTGTCAAAACACGACATTGATCCCTCAAATTGCAAAAAACTTCATAGAGCTGAATACTACCAATTGCCTTATACTTTCTATGAGCAGTTTTCTTGGCTACAATCAATCTTCTTAATTCAATGGAACCACTTAGGGAAACTAGAGACATGAACCCTTCTCATGAGTGTGAACCTCTTGATGGTCAAGCTCATATACCTACAGAAATTACTGAAATGTTCCTCAACTCTAATGTTATCATCAAAATTTGCAACTGGGTAATTCATATTCTGAAACTCCAAGAATATGGAAGCTAAATCGCACTTGTGAAAATCAAGTATTTGTTTCACATAGCAGGATTGTGTCCACCTCCTGTTCCAGGAATATGTGATGAGTGCCTTCGAGGATGCCTGCCAGGTCGATTGTCTATATTTAGACCACTCAAAGGCCTTCGACAGAGTTAACCACCCTCTCCTGGTTGCCCAACTGGAGGGTTATGAGGTGCATGTGTCATGCTCAAGTGGTTGAACAGCCATCTGAAGGACAGGACTCTGATTGTCGGATATGAGGGTCATATGTGATCTCCTTTCCTGGCTCCCTCTGGAGTCCCTTAGGGATCCCATTTGGGCCTCCTCCTCTTCAACTTGTTTATGAACGACATTGAAAGCTTCTTATCATCCAAGTTTCTAATGTATTCTGAAGATGTCAAGTTGTTCGACAGGGTATTGCAAGACATGAATCTCTGCAGCATTCTCTCATCAACCTTGATTTGTGGTGCCCTGTTATGGCTCTGAATGTAACCAAGTGTGTTGTAATGTCTTTCAAGCGTGGAACAACTATACTTGATTTTCATGAGAGGCATTCCTTTGAAAAGAGTATGCAGTTTCAAGGACCTTGGAGTGAATATGACTCATTCTCTTAGCCCACTGGATCACATAAGTGTGATCACTGGAGAGGCTAGATCTCTCCTTGGTTTTATATTTAGGTCCACCAGGGATTTCAGTTCTCCCGAGAGTCTCTTGGTTTTGTTTAGGGCTCTTGTTCTTCCAGTGTTGGCTCTATTATCTGGGCACCATACCATCTGTACCAGATTAACCTGCTGCAAAGTGTGCAGAGACGTTTCGTGAGGATGCTGAGCTGCTGGATGGGTTCAAGTACTTTGAAGTTCCTGTGGAGGAGATTAAGGGACATTTCCATCTCCTCCCTTTGGTTCTGAGGTGGGAACACAACGACCTGGTCCTTCTTTTCAAGACTGTCGATGGATATTTGGACTGCCCTGAACTTCTGGCTAGTATTAACATCTGTGTTCCAAGAGGAATGTACTGGTTGGCAGGAATAGCATGAGCTGTGAGATGCGCGAGAGGAGAGGTAAAGGAGTGAGAGTGGGGAGGCCGCTCGAAACAAAGAGAGGGGAGGTGGCTGGAGCTTGTTGTTGACCGGAGCGATGTGCACCATACGGAGGTCAAGTTGTGACTGAGTCAAATGCTTCCCCCACCACTGAAATTCTCTTTTGGGCTACTGCGCATCTTGAACTTAAGCGCCCCATACACTGTCAGTTTAACTGAAGATCGTAGATCGGGATTGCCCACACATTTGTCACTTGATCTGAAGATATTGGACTGCAGTTCACCAGGACTGAAGGTGTGTGGTCGCCGGGCAGGCGGCGATATGATGAGAGATTCGCGACAGGCAGGAGCCTGTCAGATAATGATCTCATGTGCCCGCCACCACACACTATCAGTCAGCCTGCAGGCTCACGATCCTTTGTCACCGTTTCCATCAGTTTTGCGTGAGATCATTTTCGTGAAATCATACACCAGTCGAAATTGGACTGACAACGAAAGATGGACGGGAAGCCTCCTTTCATTTCAGCGTTTATTGAATTATATCGGGCATACCCGTGTTTGTGGAAAGTGAAGGACGATACCTATTCAAATAAACGATCGCGGGATGAGGCCTACGGAGAGTTATTAAAATTTTATAAAAAAACTGTGCCATCAGCCACCATTGACACTGTGAAAAAGAAAATTAATAACTTGAGATGTGCGTTCCGTAAAGAGCTAAAGAAAGTGAAACAGCCGAAGTCAGGCTCATCAGGAGATGACGCATACACCCCATCACTGTGGTATTTCGACTTGCTATTGTTTACAGCCGACCATGAAGAAACTAGAGCGACAATTGGGAGCGACGAATCACAACTCGTAAGTTATTTTTGTTCTATTCTTTAATTTATATCAAATACACACAACAGTACATTTCATCTGATTCATTCTGCAAGATTTTACACAAACGGTATAAATATTATGAAGAAGAGCCCTTCCTGTAAATTTTTTATATATTGAGACTTTATCAGTTCGCTTTTGATAATCAATTCACTTTTCAAAACTATTTTTTGTTCATTATTATTTTTTATGTTTTTGAAATAAAACTAATTGTCTTTCATCGTACTTATTTATTGTAGCTCTACACTATCCTGATTTTTGATAATGATGATTCATGTGAAAAAATCTATTTTAGTCCTTTTTCATAGATTAACTCTCAAGATATATTATTTTTCTGTCATTTGGAGTGGGTTATGAGAAATTTGTATGTCTTAAAACCCTCAATAAAAATTAATCTTAAAAGTCTTGTTCATTTACAATGCAAAGAGTGTCTTATGTTTTCCAAACCCATCTAACATTTTTTTTCCTAACTCCACTACGTCCATGGACGTAGAAACTACAAACGACGGAGGTTTCTCTGCCGCTACTTTGTATAGTTGGTGTTTGGAAAAACTGTTGCAAATTTATTAATATCTCATTTAAAATTCAATATATTCATATATTTTTATGTTTATTATCATTAGGAACGTAGTTGGAAATGGAAAAAAACTACTTCCTAGAATAATATGAATTGGAACAAAAAATCGTACTACTGAAAAATTGTGATTTTGGACATAGTGGTTTTTGGAAACGACCTCTTCAATTATTGGTGACAAATTTGTTTTGCCAGGAAACTGCACCTTCTCCAACAAAATATTTCTTGTAATTATCACGATTGTCTTTTGCATTTTCACACAAAACTTGTCTATTATATCCCTGCCGTAGACCCACCAGCTGATCTTCCACCCTATCCCCTCGAATAACTTCCCCACTATCAATATCTTCTACATCAAGTGAATTCGATGGCATGTACAACGCTTTTGCTTCCTTCCTCAGGAAATTATGAAGAGCACACGCTGCTAGCACAATGAAATCTATTTTTTCTGGATTCAAGTTGATTTCTGTGTGAAATATCCGGAAACGACTTGACAGAATGCCGAAAGCATTTTCTACTATTCTGCGAGCTCTGCTCAAACGGTAGTTGAATATGCGCTGGTCATAAGTCAATTGTCTTTGAGGATATGGTTTGAGAACGTTTTCATGCAAAGCAAAAGCGTCATCAGCTACAAATACAAAATTGAGGTTTGCCTTGTTGGCACTGTTTGGTGGCAAATTGAGACTTTTGTTTAGTAACTTTGTATAAAAACCGGTACATTCAATTACACCTCCATCAGAGACTCTGCCGTTACAGCCAATGTTCACGTATATGAACTGATAGTCTGCATTAACGATTGCCATCAAAACTATACTGCAGAACCCCTTGTAATTATAAAAATATGAGCCACTGTTTGGAGGTTTCTTGATTCTGATATGCTTCCCATCAATGGCCCCTCCACAATTAGGAAAGTTCCATCTGTTTTCGAAATCTTTCCCTGTCTGTTGCCATTCCTCTTCAGAGTTTGGTAACTGAAACAAATAATAAATATAAAACAAAGCTTATTATATCATATGTAATTATGTTTTATGTAATTTACGTGATATCATATGTTATATTTGACAACAATATCAAATTTGATACATTTTTTTATCATACAAAAAAGTAGAGTTTAAAGATTCAATTCATTCAAAATTATTATTTCCTACAAACAGATAGATTGTTGCTGTTATTAAAAAACAATATTATCTTTCGTTTTATATATTTATAACGTTTCAAAGTTCCTCTTCAATTTATATGTTCCAGGAGAGTCAGGATGAAACCTCAAACCATACATCATCACAACTGGTATCACCCCCTTCCTCAGTTTCTAACCTCAGTTGGACTGACAATATTTCATCAGGCCCATCAACTTCATCCGGAAATCCAAAAAAATCGGGCAATCATAAGAAAAGAAAAGATGCTATCGACGCAGCTGTGAAAGCTTTGAAGGAGGACGATGAGTTCGATGGCATTGGGCTCAATGTAGCATGCAAATTACGCCGTATGGATGAAGATCAAAAACTGTATGCCGAAATGTTAATCAACAAAGTGTTGATGTATGGTGTGAAGGGAAAGCTTCAAGAGGAAACTGATGTCCGGGGTCTCAAGTTCGTACAGCCACAAACACCAGTTCGTCGAGTAGAAAAAAATATTTCCTACTCCTTTGGTCAAGATCAAAACCTCCAGACTACTAACAACTTCAGTCCGATAACTGGAGAGGGAAGTACAGGAATACCGGAAGTAAAGGAATACTTTGAATCTGCTCACGCTGACTCTGATAACCAGTTGTCTGAATTTATATTGTTGCACTAGATTAAATAGTTTTCGTGAAAAGTGCATTAGCTTTTTGTTAAATTCATTTAAAATAAATATCTGATTTTTTTCAATACACAATAAACTATAAACTATCTGCTTACATAACTTTTCAATGTAATTAAGCAAAATAAAATATAATAAGATGAATTAAGTTTTTTTTTAAATTTAATCTTACCTTCAAATAAGAATCCTTTAGCACCAGGTAAAGTTGTCTGCAGGTCTCGGGTATGATTTTCCCAAGTGCTTGAGGTGAAATTCGCGTGGGAAACTTCAGATCTTCAAAACTTTGACCCGTTGCCAAAAATCTCAGAGTTGCAGTCAACCTTTCTTCGGCAGTGATAGCCTGGCGTAAATGAGTGTCCATTTTTGTGATTCTGATTTCAACCAAATTTAAAAGTTTTTGGAAATTTTCCTCACTCATCCTTAGATAATTAGTTAGATCCTCATGGTGAGACAGCCTTAGTTCACGAAGCAACGAAATATGAGAGCTAGCCTCTCTATCTCGCAGCCAACTTTTTACCCAGACCCTTTTTTCTTGGGGTTCTCCTAGAACTGACAAAATAAACATAGCGCAACGTTTCCGACGGAGCATGGTGATAAACTGATGATAAAACTGATGAGAAACTGGGGATCTCCTACAGTCCTGTTCCAGTTGACCGACAGTCCGCCTACAGGTACTGGACTGTAGTGTGTGCTACCTTCAGGCTGTCATCTGCAGTTCAGTACGGCCGCCTGCAGACTATTGACTGCTAGTGTATGGAACTCGGCGATATTGGTCTTACGATCGCCTGTTGAGGCGGCGGCCTGCAGGCAATCGCATAGTGTATGGGGCCCCTTAGAGCTCATGCTATTCCTGACAGGCTGTACTCAAGGTTCCATTTTCCGCAGATGCTCTCACACAACAGCCTATGCCTATAATAGTGGGCTTTCTAGAATACTTCGCTCTGGTTGTGAGGCTGCTGCAGCTGACGTTGATTTCTTTGGGGTGTCCTTGGGCTTTCTCAGGAGAACTATGAAGAGATCCCTGCATGTATGATTTTGGTGTTCCCTTTCTTGTTTATGCCCTTTGTGGTAAACTTCCATGGGCCTTTTCACTTATATATAATATTGTATGTTAACTATGATTCATTATGTATTCTAATTTTGTCTTTCAAATTATCCACATAGATGTTTTCTCATTGTTGTATATTATTATTTATCTATATATTCTTTGCTTGTATCTCTTTTTCTATGTTATTTTTATGTGAAATTGGTGTTGTACCGTTGGAAGTTGAATGAATAAATGAATAAATAAACTTTCTTCCAACTAACAATCATCAGCTTCCATCAAGCATTTCTTTGCCAACTCACACGAAAAAATCTCCTCTGTTTTTGTGATCATTGATCAGAATAAAACATAAACAGGAAAAAATACAGAAGCTAGTTTGATTATCTTGTTAAATCAAGACTTATGGGCTATGAAGGTTATGTTAGCATTGATTTTGTGAGATTTTTCGCGCTCAAAGTTACTGTCACACTAGCGTAAGTTGTCACATAAGCTATTATGTAGGTCACTAACTGAAGCGTAACTGAAGATACGTTTTTGTGTCATTCAGTTTTGTTCAAGTCAAAGAAGCGTAACAGAACATATGCTTTTGTGTCATTTATTTCATCACTCGATTGTAGATACGATATCCACTTATCTTTCCAATGGCTAATACAATGAGATAAGCGTGTGTGTCACTAAATAGACCACAAAAAGTTATGTAGATAGGTCAGATAAGCTAAAAAACGGAATTTTGTAGATACGCTACTATGACTCTAAACCCTCGATTGTCCTTGATCACCAACTCTGTGAATAGTTGGAGTTTATGTTTCCTTCCATACTCTCTCCTGTAGCTTGTCTAATAATTTGTCTAACACAACTGAAACAATGCAAAATAAGTAAAGTTTTTTCTTACTCAAGACAACGTGCTAATAATATATAATTCATGTTAAGTGACTCAAAACAAATAAATAAATTAAAATTGTTGTGATAAAATTAAGATGGTTGTGATAGATGTGATTTTTCCCCAACAGAGACGCGGATACCACTATTTTTACAACGTCTTCATGCAAATTATGAAAAAAATGAAATAAAAACACACATTTATCGTCAAATTCTACAGTGACTCAGTCGAAAATATTGTGAGGGATATTAGGAAATATTGTGAGTTAATGGGGAAATATTGTGAGGAATCAAATATAAATGCAATTTCATTGAATAAAAACATAATCTGATTAATCTGAACATTCTCCGTCGGAGCTCTATTGGAATAGATTATTTTGAAATCAAGCTAAATTGAGTACTTATTCCAGAAATGCATACGTTTTATCCTGCATTCAACAACCCCATACCCACTTCCTACTTTTCGATACAGATTTTTCATATTACTTAATCAACACTAACCACTCATTTCGAATGAAAGAGATTGAGTAATAAGAGTGACGAGTTAGTCCCTCTATGGCTAGCTGGATGAATTTTCCATCAGTCCTTTCATATCGGAATTTTCCATTTCGTCGATTCCCTATTGAATGAAAGAACTTTTCGCGAACAGATTTCAAAGCACTTGGGCTCTGAAAATACTTGAATCCACAATCGTGGCCCAAGAGATAACGCGATTGGAGGGCGGGCTACGATGAGATGAGAGAAAGAGAAAGAGTGGGAGTGAGAGATGATGCTTGACGGCGAAAATTTGCCTTACGACCGACGCCTGACTTCATTGCATTAGTACCCATAGCCTAGTGAGAATAGATTGTGCTTTGAAAAAGTCCCGAAAGCATCACTACACTTTCTTCCTTGTGATATTGCTTCTCTTTTTTTATGCGCGCTATTTCTCTTCGCTTCCACTCTCCAATCTTCCTTCTCCTACCCTGCTTCCGCAACAATTTTTTATAGTCCAGCATTCGCAACGCATAGCATATCTAACCAAGTCACAAAGAGCGTTTAGGTAAGAACTAACCCACTTTCTGAAATAGAAGGGCTTTAAATCTAATTTATTCTTGCAGAGAACCTGCATTATTCTCCAACTCTTGGTGTTTGGCGTTTAGGGTCTCCTCTCCCTTCCTCTGAACCCTTTTTCCTTATGGATCCTGCCAGCGAAAAATTCCACCTTTATTCTTTTTGCGAGGCAGTAACTTGAATGATTTTCTCTGCCTGTATTAAAAAAATACATATACTACAATTCATTTGCTCTTCCTTAGCGTAACTCATATCGTAAAAAGTCTACAACATTCCCTTTACAACTTCTCATTTTTCTCTTGCAGGAACAGAACAGGCGAAAACCCCCTATGCAAGGAAGAAAAACGTTCACCTTTCAAGTTGATTGATGTTGATACTTGGATATTCAGAGAAGCAAAAACCAAAACGATTTCTTTTGTTTCTCAGACATTCCTCCGCTTAATGTATTGTTTAATTTGTGGTGACAGCCTTATTAGTTTATCAGTCAACAACTTTTCATGTTGATTGTGAAGGTTATAGTAGGTTGCCTCAGGCCGGACAGCTTCAAATATCAATGAATGAATCGATTTATCTTTCAGATATGAGTGGAGCTGAAGAGAAAGTTGAAGATTGAATATGCGTAGAATTATTATGACGGAATCTGTTTATTGTCCAAATATCCAATTACGTGATCAAGGCCATGTTTTCCTGGATAGATCGTGTCAAAAGTAATTTAGTATATTATGGATGACAATGAACAACATGACACATATTCAAGATTCATTCTTATTGACTATCAGGCTACTATAAGAGCAATAGGCAAGTCATAACCATCTGAATAACCATCAGAAGCTGCAGAAGTTATTCCTACAACTACAGAACTATTCAACAAAATTCAAATTATTCACCTTATAACACAGCTTAGTACGTGATAGCAATCGAATATTTCAATTATGCAGAGTTATAGTAAATTGTAGTTCTTCTATCCCTCCACGGATAATTTTAAATACGGTATTTATTGGGAGAAGGACGAATGACGCATTAGAACACAGCTACAATCATTCAAGTCTACTGATAATATCTGACAGGAATTTAGATAGGAATTTAATCATTGAACAATTGAAATAACAATGAGCAAGAATTCGCTGAAATTCACCCGAAATCAACGATTGAATTTTATGCGATGTAGTCGCTAGTTTAGTCTAGTTTAGTTTAGTTTGAGTGCCGGTTGCACAAGAGCTGGTTAAATTTTAACCGAGATTAATTACACGAGAACCAATCAGAGAAGCTGTATCTTCAAAAACGCCTTGGTTCTCGTAAATTCAATCACGGTTAAAAATTTAACCGGCTTTTGTGCAACCGGGCCTGACAGTGACACTGATAAAATCGATTGGTGCCTGAAATTGCACCAGACATTTCTCAATGACGCAATCACTCAAACTTTTTCTAAAACTGCGCCAGGGAATGAGAGGTGAAAATTGTAGACTTAGACGAGACATAGGCGTTGGATATTGGTGATTTTAATGATAGCCAGAAAAGTATTAATATAGTTATTACATTCTCAATGTTTAGCATTATAAAATTCTTTAATAATGAATAAAATAAACTAGATATTATCATAGAGAAACAATAGCATAAGACTATTTTAGGCTATTTTGATAGCTTACGCTATTTTTCCTCTATGATATTATCCAACCACAGATTTATTGAAAATCGAGATACCAGTTTCGGTTGTTACACTATTATCAATCTCTGATGAACCAGTTTATTACCAGTTTAAACCAGTATGGATGGCTTCCACAATATCACCTTCACAACTTATCAACTTGATCAGTTGATATCATAAAAACTCTCATTCATGACAGACTTAATACTCATGAAAGATTTACATCAATATTAATGAAATTGCTACTACGGAGTAAAGAACATCCTTCTCCTTAGTATTATTACCAATCATTGATAATACCGTGCTTATTGGTTGAATAATATTAATTTTGGGAAGCCGTCACTTGAAGCATTAGAACAAAAAAATTAGCAAAATAAAGATTAATTAGGCCTATTGAGACCGAATTTCTACTGTAGTTTAAGATTTTTGTATGATAAAGCCTGCAACAGTTCTTCCCCTTGGATTTCAATGTTGAAAATGGAAACATTCTTCACGAATAATTCAGAATATATTTTGTTTCATTTTCGTCATGAGAATCCCAAGAGGAAGAACCGTTTTATACATTACACGCAATTCATTTCTGAAGGGAAATTATTAATAGAAAAATAACAAATAAATATCTACAGTAATTTATTTATATCTAGTGAATTTTTCAAATTAAGTGACCCGGTTCAGTTCAGTTTTCGGTGTAGTTCCGCAAAGGTTTATTCCATTATTGTGAGGGGATATTCCAGAATTCAAAGCTTTCTTTTTCTACAGTAGAGCTATGAAAACGTAACCTGAGTTTTGGGAAATTTATATCCGTCAATCTTCGGGAAAGGAATAATAGTTATGAGGATTGCCTGATGATTCATTCTCCTTCCATTTTATAGCATACAAATTGATTAGTTTTCAGGATACATTATTTCAAGTGAAAAACAACAGTGTTTATTGATCGAGCAAAGTGAAGTCTAGATTCAAGTCGACGGTTTTGCATTTCTCTTTATGTTTATATGTTTATATTTATATGTTCCGCATTTACAGCGAAACGCGGCAATAGATTTTCATGAAATTTGAAAGGTATGTTTCTTTTGAATTTCGCGTCGTCGTATGTATTTATAAGGTTTTTTTTTAAATTTTGTATTTTAAGGATAATACAAAAGAAAAAGGAGTCTAAAGGAGGCTTAAACCAGTAGTAATTACTGCCAGTAGTAATTCAGTGTTGAATAGGCAATAGTTGATTTAGCTATTAAATATTTCACTAATATTTTCATTTCTATTAGCCTATCTCTGTCTACAGAGTTGATTTGGAAAGGAAAAATGAAAGAATGGAAAACAAGTAATTTACTAGAAAAATTTAATCACATTCAAAAAATATCTCATAGATCCAGTCAAATATTAAAAGGGAATGTAAATCGTTTATCTTTATCCTGATCCTGATTTACTTGGATGGTTTCTTACAACAGTCGGCAGTCTTGCATCCACATTGGTCATTGCACTGGCAGTTGCTGCCACATTTGCAGTTGGCTGGAGAGCAAGCTGTAACAAAATAAACAAACACAATTAATCACTGAATCTTAAAAGATGACTATTAAAATGGGAGTGATATAAATAGGGAAAGTATTGAATGTAATTGGAAAATCTGATACTAAATACACAAAGGCGAAAGCGAAATACTAAATACAACAACGTTCCATTATTATTGATGAATCTCAAAGAACCCAGTACTCTTACTCCACGATTTCAATTGAATTCAATATCAAAACTTTTAGATAATTTTTCTTCAATATTAAACCATATAGAGAAAACATTAGGCCACTCAAGATTGAATCTTCGAATGTTTTCTCTATGATTTAACTATTTTCAGAGCAATATTTTGTTGTGAAAATGCCAGCAACCGGCTTCAAATTTGCGCTATACTCTATTATTATAGTAGCCTACATAGCCTACGTTATCTGACTTAATTCAGAGTGAAAATTTTCTTGTGAGACAGATAATAATATTAATTTTAATAATATAGAGTTGGTTCAAAACCCACTTAAAATTTCAGGAATAATACTAATAATCTCCTCCTATTGCTCTTATACACCACGTATAAGCTTAATCATGATTATTCCACACTATTTGATGTTTTAAACAACGACATGCCGTCAATGTTTAAAAAAGCAAAATAATAAAAAATCACTAAAATTTACTTTCTCCATCATGCTGGCAAACTGACATTATCATCAGCATCAAAGAATAGAATTTTATCAATCGTTTTCTTTTGAATTTGTTGAGACCATTATTTCTTAGACCGTTAAATTCATATTGTCCTCGGTCAATAGAAGCAGCCTATTCAGTTTAGTTGCAAGCTGCTAAAAATTTATAATTTGACCTCAGTATTTCTAAATATTACAACATATTTTTCTTGAAATAGATTTCTCAATATTATTTTGTATTATTTACTAGTACATCACATAACTTCTAATTCCTCAATTATAAATTAGGCTACACTATATTTTTTTGAATATTCATACTGCTGTTTACAAATCAATTACAACTGTTGACAAACTGAAAATGTACCAATCTATAGAAAATAAGGTGGTCTAATCACGGATATTGATCAGCCAGAATCCTCCGGCTATTAACGAATCAATAACAATCTAGTTACCGTGTAAACTTCAACAGTTATTTTGAATATGTATTTTAATAGGGCTACTTCGAAATAAGTTGATAAGTTAAATTTAAAAATATTACAAGGGTACTAGCTATTTTCTTTAAATGAACATTCAGTGTTAAATTTAAGAATATTGCAAGGGTTCTATTTTCTATGAATCACCATATCTATATAATCTATCTATAACTAGATGTTTCTATGACTAGATGGATATGTGCCGGTTGCACAAAAGCGGGTTAAATTTTAACCGTGATTAACTCCACGAGAACCAATCAGAGAAGCCGTCTTTATAAAAACGCCTTCTCTGATTGGTTCTCATGGAATTAATCACGGTTAAAATTTAACCGGATGTTGTGCAACCGGTATGATATATATTTCGAAAAATACCAGCATATTGCAATGAAAATCAAAAACCGAACCCCCTAACCTCCCCTTTTGCCTTTGAAAGAATTGAAACATAATAACACTTCCCACTTTCTCAAGGTTTCTCACGAAATGGTCAAAATAGGCACCTGAGGAACTGACACCCTTCCTTACATTTCTATCCTCCAATATTCATCCATAAAGACTCCCAAGAAAAAATGGCATTTCATTCTCATCTTATACACTTCCATCACCACAAATTTTCCGATGCCGAAGCTATAAAATGTTAGCTGCAGAAAGAGATAGAGAATGCAACACGTGTCACACTTTGTGCCAGTGCGCAGACGCAAACTAGTCCACAAAATTGCGCCGATAATCGTTGGACTTTTCAAATTGGAGTGTCCTTCAGACAAATACTCTTCAAATTAGTTTTCTGTAGAACAATTGACAACGAGTCAATGGCACTAATAGACCAATTATTGTCACTGAAGTGTTCTTTGCAGTGACGAATGAATATTATGGTCTGGTCAGATTGATGTACTACAAGTTGCTAACAATCAACTTTGTTGAGAGTTTGTTTATTGTTTAAAAGTTTGTTTATTGTCAAAACAAAATTGTGTAAATTTTATGGAATGATTAATTGGTTCGGTTTTTTCCTATTCAATCCCACCTTTGATGTTTTTTATGCTTGAAATCCTGAGTTTGAGAATATTGAATATTCATAAATTCTATGAAGATTATGAGAGTAAAATGTGGGATTTCTATTTGCAGGAGATTAATGATTTTATGTCGATTGCATCATACATTGCAAGAGCTTCAACTACTTTTTCTTCTTCTTTTTTTGGAGATAACTGCTTTTGTATTATTATTGGAGATAGCATGACTCATAAGAGATAACTGTATCTAGTGATAATTCAACAAAATTATAGAACTTGGCTTGTTTGTAATACAAGAGAGTTTGATGCCATCAGCTGTTTTACAGTGTTCAAATTGGTTATTTTTCGAAATTTCAATTTTTTAAATTTTAACGAATGTTTAATTGGTTCATTTTTTTCCTATTCAATCCTACCTTTGCTGTTTCTACTTCTTAATTGACCGAGCGAAGTGAGATCTAAGATTCAAGTCGACGGTTTGGCATTTCTCTTTATGTTTAAATGTTTATATGTTTTTATGTTGCGCATTTACGGCGGAACGCGGTAATAGATTTTCATGAAATTTGACAGGTATGTTCCTTTTTAAATTGCGCGTCGACGTATATACAAGGTGATGCATCAGAATGTTGGACAACAGTTTCAAGCAGAGAATGTTTCCAAAGCGTCCCATTATTTTTAGACTTTGTTTAAAGCCAAGTTATTCATAGAAATATTATATCGTCCGCCAAAATACACCTTACAAAAACTTTCTAGTTGACATCTCACGTGATAAGATTAATAAAAGATGCGTCTTGTGACCAGCTATTTTTTTAGGTCAAAAAAAAACGTCAAGTATCTTCAAGATTTTTTCCACAGTATGAATAGTTCAGACTGACGTTTGTAATATTTTTACTGAAAGCTTGTGGGGGCATTATTGTAGAGTTGATGTTGATTTGCCGGAACTCGGGACTTCTGTTGGATGGGTGACCAGTAGAATATAAACTATCTTCATCAGATTGATAGCTTACTCGGAGTTTCGGAACTCACCTACAACTTTGAGTTTGAGGTCTATCCCATCCCTTTTCAATTAGCTAAGCGCATAGGCACTGTGGCCTAGGTGAAGAGACATAAGATCATCATGAAATTATTATATGTTTTCTGAGTAATTGTGAAGGTGGTGATATTATGGTTGTTCTCCATACTGAATAAAAAGATTAGAAGTTTTCTGACCACAGATTTATTAAAAACCGGAATACCGGTTTGATCTAGAATGGTGTAACAACCGAAAACGGTATCTCGTTTTTATAATTCTGTGGTTAGACAACTTCTAGTCTTTTTATTTAGCAAATTATATTATGTGTTATTGCTGGAATTGATAAAAATAAACTGTAATTTTACACAATGATATTCTGTGAAATGCCATATACAATGGCACTATTCCATGTAGCTGCTATTCACTATTGAATAGCACATTATTTTTGAATTTCCCAAACAGTTGAAACTTGTGATTACTATAAACTACTAGAAACTTATTTAACCGAGGGAGTTTAAGAACCGTTACATTTTGTACCACAATAAATTCAGCTCATTAACCCCAAGGCTCCACAAAAATAATTTATGCAGAATTAAATTTTCTGCCCACCAAGAAAACTTATTGGTGGTTTATTCCTTTAATTAAATTTGCGAGGTTCTCTTCTTGCATATTTCATGCATTTTAAACTTTAAAGGGTGCATAAAACAGCAGCTTTCGGCCTGTCTTTAATTACATTCTCCGGTTTGGCCTGGATGAAAAGTTTTACAACAGACAAGAAGAAAGCGATAGATCGCAGCAGTAGTTAATAAAGGCAGTGAGAGTAAGGGAGTGAGAGAGAGAGAAGTGAAGAGAAGATATCGAGAAAGCAACAGAGATCACTAGCGAGTGCTCTTAAGACCTGCTTAGGGCTTATATCGGTGCTTAGAATTCAGGAGGGTATCTCAAAGGGAATTCCACTCTCTTTCTTAGTCGAAATCCATTTCTCACCTGGAATCTTTCAACAGAATTCCCAAGATCTTTTTCTACTAAGAGAACATCGACGTTTCGTCAGCTTGACCTGACAGAGCACTCGATTCATTGATGAAATTGTAATTAATTTTCCTTTGAGCATTCGGCTCTGCTCTACATTCGTTTCGCTGCAAAAGAGGGTGGAAATACTACTACTCATCGAAGAAGACTGAGAGGTTCTGAGTATTGTCTAGGTTTAGAGTCTCTCTATATAAAATATTTAAAGGAAATTGTGATCTATAATTATATTGATGTATTGTATAAATGTATTAATGAAATTATTCAATAATTATAATTTTAACACTTCTCATCGGCAATTTTCGGGAGCAGCACGCCAAATAACATTATATGAATGACCAAATAACATGAATGAATTACTGAATTATGAATCATACAAATATTAGAGAGTCTTTAACTCCATTAGAATTTTCCTGCAACAAAGTTCTTCGAATATCAAATTCTATGTTATTATGGAAGTAATAGATCACTTCAAACGTTAGCTCAAATGAATCGGATCTACAATTCATAGCCAAAAGATGAGAACAAAATAAACAAAATCTAGGTTAAGAAAAGTTAATCATGAATGAGTTAAAGATATTGTAATCATATTCAATTAAAGGAGAAAAAATGATCAAGATCTATTGAAATAATGTTTTCGTGCATCATGCTTAACTAAACTTATATGATTAATTGATTGATTGATTATGAAACAGGAAAGTATATCATTATTGTATCAATGTCATTATTCTTATTCTTGATGGATAAAATCATTCTGCCGCTCTTACATTATACATTATAGTTTGGATAACGTACGCCTTCATTCCCAAAAATCTGCTCAGTAATGGAATTTGAAATATTCATCCCTGTCTGATTATATCGGTGAATGAATGACTCGAATTACGTTCCAGGTTGAGTGGAAACTAGCAACATCAATGCTATTTTCGAGAGTACTTTGTGCATATTTAATAGCTATCAAGACTAGTGATTCTTCGTGAACTTTTCAAGTCGAAAGTTGAGCACCACCTACCTACTTCTTGAATGTTTACAGTTCGGTCGTTCCGGAATTCATGATTCAATTCCCATTCAAGTTTCGTGCAGCTTACAAGACTTCTAAAATTCCATTCGAGGCTGGCATTACGGCTCCCTGGCGTCTGAATCCCCAGGCAGGCGGCGACGCCTTATTCAACTTTGTAATTGAATAGTTCTGAAATATGTAAACCGTCTTGAAAGCACCTCAGCTTTCTAGAGCGCTAGAAGTTTAGCGCGGTTCAATTCTTTGTTCTGACCCATTCTTTGTTCTTTTCAGAAAGGCTGAAAGAGTCTTGATAAAAGATAGGGAACTGGTCCATTTTAATCCTCTTCTCGCTTTCACTTCATCACCATCATAACAAACTATCAAAAATAATGTTGATTGCTTCCATCAAAAAGTTTTACTTGGTCCTTGCTCATCGTTTGTTTCTTCCCACAATCAAGATCAAGTGATTTCCTTCTCGTATATTGGTTGAGATTTCTGAATCCTGAGATATTCATTTATAATGTTACTGATTTTCACTCTACAAAACCCAGCTCTTGTGGGTTCTGGAACTATAGAATGAGCTGACAATACTTGAAGTTATAATAATTGCACTTTAGTGTACCTACTCTAAACAGATTGAATGGATCATTTTGCTCCCTAAAATAACAGGTAATAAAACTCTACTACAGGAAATAATTCAATCAACTAACAAGTATTCAGATGGCCGATATGAAGATTCACCAGTTATATAACACAGTTCTCTAATATTTACAGGTCATTAACAAAGTATGCAACACTATTACTGTCTGTATCTAAAACCAGGACTCTGTATCACGGGACACAGTTCGCGTATCACGTATCATCACCACCGTTCCGTATCACGTGCTCGCGTATCCGTATCACCGTCCTGTATCTCGTATCTCGAACATTTGTGGTTTCCATAACAATAAACTATTGCTCATAGGTTCCCTATGCAATATTCATTGTTTGAAATATTAGCGTAAATCCTGTTCTATCAATTAACTTGATTTGTGATACAACAGAACTTATCAGATATATATTTCAATCCTAAAAAATAACTCAGTATTATTTCTGTATTGTCTCCTTGAAATCTTACCACTTCACCAATCTTATATTCCTAAACATTGCCATGATTTCTGACATTTATAATCATCATCATTAATTTCTTCCATGAGAGCGCAGATTTCTCAAAACTAAATGATATCTTATCTCTTCAAATTTTCAAATACAATTTATCTTTGACTCATTACTGTCTGATTTAATATTAAGACAATAAAACTCCACCTTGAGCTCAAAGTCTTATAATTACAATATTCAAAAGACAAGGAAATCAAATTATTCATTAAATCAAAATCATTGCTCTTTTTAAACAGATCATCATAGGAATCTTGTTGGAGCAAGACAAAACACTTTTCGAATAAATGAATCTTGAAACAGAGATTTTGTTTTGAAAGTCACCGAAATCACACAGTTAATTTCATTCTTACTTCATCAACTATGCTTTTTCTGTCTCCTATCATTCCTCTTTTACTCAGTATTCCAGATTCCAGTTGGAAGTTTTTTGCCCATTTGCCTTTTCATCAAAGCACTTAAACGCAGGTGACCCGCACCTTTTTCTCATTCTCTCTAACTTCTTCTTGCTGATTCTTTCAAATAGTCTACCAGTAAGTGATAATATTATCCAAATCCTAATATATTAAGTGATAATATTACCCAAATCCTAATAAATATTAAGTGATAATATTATCCAAATCCTAATTATATTAAGTGATAATATTGTTCAAATTCTTACTCTTAGATTGTCTTGATAATATTATCCAAGACATTACTCTTAGATCATCCTCTCAGCAGTTTCTGTTCGAGAATCAGATGTGCAATGCGGATATTTCCTTTCCTCTTTGAATCTGAGAAAACTCAGTTTCAAATGCAGCTCGCGCAGTCACTCTTCTAGTAGGCTTTAGTTGAGAGATATATTTCGTTACCAAAAGCTTACACAGTACTTGGCAACTCAAATGTTTCTACAATTTTTCACAAAATCTAATTATTTGTTGATCGATTCCATTGGAATATCTCAGCAAAGAATACTGTACTTGTTGGAGCCTAATTAAAACGTTTATTGGCTGAGAATGGCGTCGTTGAGTGGCGATTATTTCACAAATAGCAATTCGTCTCTGCGAGTTTACGGGCTACAGTTGCTGCTGCAGCCTGCAGTATTCCATTCCACATTCCAGATTCCACCCGGCAGATGTTCAATGTGCTAATGAAATACGATGTTCTTAGAAAATAATTGTAGGGGATGAGATTTAATTTCTCACAGAGCCAAATGTTGCAGTAGAAATTTCAACAAGAATTGAAATCTAGAATGAGAGCAGTCATAGAAAATTATTTGATCTATATCAAGCAGAGGTACCATCTGTTGATATTTCTCGTTACGAGCATTCCTTCATAACTTAAAGACGTGAAATTATTAAGGAATCACAAACTTATGTCAACAGGCTTTCACCAATTCTTCAATAAATAATTTTGAGAAATATTTGAATGTCACGTAAGCTATAATGCAAATATTGCATGAAAATAGTAGTTGACTACTCCTACACACCCTACCCAACATTATCAACAATACAGGTGAGAATAATTATTATTATTGTTATTCATGGCGCTTAGTTGTGTATATGTGAGCTTCATTGAAACTCACACAATATAAGAATGATTCACTTATACGATAAAATCAAATACAGTAATGGGGATTGTAACATCAATAAATCATGGGACAATTTTTCTAGTACCGGTAGCAAGAATTTTACAAGATATCCAGAGTCAGAGTGAATATTTGAAAATAATTCTGTGATATGTAGTATTAAATTCAGCTAATGAAGTATTTTAATAGGGTTACTTGAATAATTATTGATCAATTATTATTACAGCTATTTATCAATTTAGCAATTATTATAACAGAACATTAGAGCTTGAGTAAAGTGAATATTATATTGATGGCTTTTGATAATAATAATAAATTTGACTTTATTTCTGCGTGAAAAAATACAAAACAAGTGAAAATTAAGAGTAATAGAAAACTAAGTATGCAGTATTATCATTCTGCTCCACTATAGAAATACAATGAGAAAAAAGAACAAAACAAAGAAACAAAAAAAAACAATACAGCTAATGGCTTACTCTACTAGAGCTACAGTGCAAACGAAAAATACATAAAAAAGACTACTCTACTAGAGCTACAATGAAATAAAAGTGGACAGCAACTCAAGATAATATATGAATTCACAAGTTACAAAGACTATAATACATATACACCATGCAGAAATAAGTCATTACAGTATGCAAATGACCTTAAGAGAGAGGTCACATCCGCATACAGGAAAAGATAGATTTTAGGAAAGATAGATTCACGCACACCAGATTATAACTGTTATTGGCTGTTATTAAATCCTTTTCATTGTATTACTGGATTCTTTGAAAAAACAATAATAATTGCTTAGTGACCTGTTATATGTATTGTAATGCTACATATTTTAGGTTAGAAAACAAAAGATTGAACTCAGTTCATTGCAGTGGCGGATCTACGGGGGGGGGGGGGGCTTTCGGGCTCAAGCCCCTGTCCTCGTATTGTAGAACCTACGTTTCTCTACTCCGTGGTTACAGTGATGGAAAATTGAAACGGTGACAGTTCTGAGTTTTCAGTGACAAGAAAAGCGAGCGAAGACCTATCAAGTGAATACTTCAGTTGCGTGAAGACATTTCCACTTGCGTCAGAATTTCTCCGCTGCCAAGTCCTTTTCTGTTGTAAAATATGGATGACCATGCGGAGACCGGGCGAGCCCAGTAACCAAGAAATGATGGCGAAGCTTAGGCAGCTTTCCAACCGAGTAATATAGATGGAAATACATGCATAATGCAGTGATGTGCTATACTCCCGAAGGCCAAGCTACGGCTTGCATAAAGACGGCAGAAACCTCAGAGATGTATTCGGGCCCCGTTTACTGTTCGTCTGAGGCAGAGGAGAGACTCCTCATTGTGGTCTGCAAGTCTGAGTGCCTCGCAAAAGCTGCTTCCGTTTCCTCATTCAGCCGCAGACCTTATGCTGAATGGCAAAGCAAGCGTTCGCGCTTCGTGTGCAAAGCTGAAAATTGTTCTGAAGAATCACTTAGAAGGTAGGATGTGAGCCAACGAGTGGACGTCTTTCAAGAGATCAAATACTAATTCACAATTCACTTCACTGTGTGATGAGTATTTTAGAACAACAATGATGAGCGCAAACGACACTGAGAAAATATAATAAAATGAGTAATCTGCTGTAAGATTATCATTTATAATGCAATATCATATGAATTTCCATATAGTGGTGAGTCTTGGTAACTATTATGAACCAATGATGATGTTTTGGCTCCCATAAAACAATAATTAGGTAGTAGTTAAGATAGCACTAGTTTGTACAAAATAATGTCTCGGGCTTGGCTTGTTCCATTATGTTATTCTACAGAATGTTGCTTTCTTATCTTTGATCTCATTATTTTGAGTACTTTCTATGTTGCCTTATTCATAAATATACACTGACACTGCTGGAGTATGAGAGGAAAAACATTTACATTCACGCATATCAAAGAACATGTTCAAGAATTATAGGAAAAATTGTAATAAGGGCAGAAGTGTTCTCCCTCAACACAGTTTCTATTATTTCTACCCGAAAGCTGCTGGAGAAAACTGAGAAAAAAAGATTTTACTCTTCAGGATCACATTTCATTTTGCATTACCTGCAACCTCCAAAGTTCAGGAGGAAAGTAAACGCAAGAATAATAATATTATCACTGTGATTTCTACCTTGGAAATTGCTTGAATAACAGAGATGCACAGTAATATTCACTCATGCGAAATTATGATTCTTCTTAATTCTCCATTTTTCAATAATATTGTATAACAGTGAACTCAATATTGTGTATAGTTTCCTGGATGGATAGTTTCATTTCATAGATGCTGTTTCACAGAGGGCTAAACAAACTAATATAGTGAGCTTATTACGGAAAGCAATATTGCAAACTATATTGGGACACTGTGAATCGGCTCCTGTCTGAAACAAAGTTATTGATATGTGGAGAGTTTCAAATCAACATCCAGTCTGAGGCGAGAGCTTTAACACACAACCATGCCATGATTACGGTATGGGGGTCGCTCCAAAATGAGAGAAAAACTTCAAATACAGTACCGTATGCAAGTCATAAATTAGAATGCTATTTCTCTCTTGAGACCTATAGTTTTTCGTTTGTTGAAAAAGTGTCCCTCCTACATCTAACATGCTATATATCAAAGTTTTGTGGGAAGAGGCAAGTTTCCTATCCTACTTATTTACTTTGAAATGTTATCCCAGTCAACGATGAGAGCTGCAAATAGATAAGGGGCTTTACTCAGAGTTTTCTACTGATAAATCTATATAGGAGGCAAAAACCTTGTTTCACTCCAACAACCATCGCTCGTCCTTTGCTTTTATCTAGAAGTTGTAATAGAAAAGCCGATTTTTTCGACATCGCTGACTACAATACTGTAGGTCAACTCAAGCTGAACCTCACTCCTGGCTATTTATCCTATATGTTTGGCAGGAACGAGTTTCTCTGTTGAATGAACAAAGCGTATTTAGAGAGTCTCTTTTCAGAATCACACTACAGGATTTTAGTGAACACCAGCTCTCAATCTCTATTGAGGATTTAGGTCTACAAGTTTAAAAGTTACAAGTTCTCTGAAGTAGCCTGTATGAAAATAATTTTCAAAATACTCTGGTTAAAAAGATTATTTATCGATGATAACTAACAGTGGATTGATTTTGATTGAAGTGAACTATAATCAAGACCATAATTTCAGTCTAGCTTGGAAAAATATGAACATAATGAATTGATAATAATCTTTCAAAATTCAAAAAATTTCCTGGATTGGTTGAATCATGATTCAACGAACTTCATTCATGAGAATATAGGTCTAATCCTTTTTCAGATAGAATCTGTGAAACTATAATATAAGTTAAATGAGATTTTCGGAAGAAAATGCTGGTACCAGTACCACTATGAATTTCCTCAAGTCCTCGTGATAGATGATCATACACTTTGCTCAATATCACTTAGTGAAAGTTTCGCATACATTGCACTGCACCGCACATTTAGACAGTGCTTGTAGGATATTTTGTACAAACTTTACCGTAACAGCACTTACTGTTTACTGGCTATAAATCTTTTAAACGGCTGCTAGGTCTACATAGCTAGACAACGGGATAATGTCGGCATTGGGATGATACAACCGTATGCCGTATAGGCCTATTTGCAAGACCGGAAAGAACTAACACGTTATTCGCTTACTATTTATTATAATTATAACGTAGCTGTTTTGAACTTCCCAATAAAAAGGTAGTGTTTAACATATTTTGTTTGGGATGGTCCCTAATTTATTGGGGAAGACGTCTAGCGTGTTTTATTGGGAATACGTCTTCGGAAGACGTAGCCGATCTATCTTTAATGTTAGCGTAGATTTAACATTGGGAGATGGGACGGTTACGTCTCCGAAGACGTATTTCTAGCTATGTACGCTGCACTAGGTGCGAAGAGAGGGGGAGAGTATCATTGCGGTTTGCGCTTGTTGATGGTGGGAGGGGGATGTAAAAGTGCAGTTGAGGACTTCTCTCAATTTTTTCATCTCATTTTCCCATTTGTAGATTAGATTGTACCCACATGTTCAACATCTACTTGATACAAGAAATCTTGAAGATTCAAGATTTAAATCAACAAAACTTGAAGAAGGGTTTTAATTAGTATAGTGGATTCAAGCTATT
Organism: Nilaparvata lugens; assembly: GCF_014356525.2. NCBI lineage: Eukaryota > Metazoa > Arthropoda > Insecta > Hemiptera > Delphacidae > Nilaparvata > Nilaparvata lugens. The sequence continues at coordinate 51,123,683 of NC_052509.1, forward strand.
GTAGTTTCAAGTTTTCTTGAATTATTCAAGGGAACATGACTAATGTAAACTCTACTTATCTGTTAGTTGATTTCCGGTAGCCTATAATATAGTAAAACTATTAGTCTTCGGCGGGAATTATTATGTAGGACCTTTTCATTTTAATTTTTGAACAATTTTATAAAATTTCTCTAATTCCCTGTAGGCCTATAATACAATTCTACTTCAATTCAAATAGAATTGACATTCTAATAATTTACTATTTTTGTATTTAATTCCATTTCTCCAATTAAAAAATTTACTGTATTTTATTTAAAATCATGAATCTATTTAACATTTTTTGCTCTGTTATAGCTAAAGCACTCAGCCTCAGCCAATGACAATCAATTATTACAAATTATTGAAAAATTTCAGAAATGTAGGCTACAGAAAAAATTCAAAGTATTCAATAATAAATCATAGAGAAAATATAGCATAATGATCATATACCTATACCATGGTCATTTTCAGGACCTTTTCATTTTAATTTTTGAACTATTTTATAAAATTTCTCTAATTCCCTGTAGGTCTATACAATTCTACTTCAATTCAAATAGAATTGAAATAACTATCCTCTTATGCTATCAATTCTCTATGATAATATCAAGTCAAATGAAGTCACCTGAAATGAAATGACCCCACTGTCATCACAATGACCTGATGAACGCGGCACTGTTTTTGAAGGCTTTGAACTTGCATTGCCTGCTTTCTCGCGGACGACCTTCGAACCTGAACGTCTTTCGGCCAGCTTCGTGCATACTCGTGTAAACTCGGCCTGCATGTGGCGAGCCCGATGTCTAGACGCAATGTCGATGATGCTCCTGTTTCAGTTCCTACTCAACATTTGACTCTCGTGTTTGGGCGTTCATTATTTTGACATTCCGCGTTACAATTTCGTGTTGCCGAATTTAAATTCTGCATTGTTTCTGATTGCATTGAGTGTCAACGTCAAATTCGTAACATGTGAGTGCTTGAGAGTGTCAGATGTCGCCTGTTGTCTCAGTGTGATGGTCACTTACAAAGGATTAAAACCGCATAAGGTCAGTGTTGATTCATACACAATCACCCACTTATTGGAATAATGTCATTGAAAATCAAGTATAACTTTGTAATTGTTATGTTATTTGAAAGATTCAAAGTGTGACATAAACGTCAATAATAAAACAACGATTGTAATACTACTTCGCATTGAATTTTTGGAAGGTTATGTTTTTGAAAACATGACATGAAAAACTTGGAAGTATTGCAATACAAAAATGTAAACTCCGACTTATCTTTTAAAAGAAATATCATATTTATTTGCAAGAATGATATTCACTCTCATAATCATGATAATAATTACATGCTTGTTTGTTATGTAACACTGACTAATCGATTCGATGAGTTAGGTTATGTTTGTGTTTGACACGCACGATGTTGCTTTTCAGCCGGCAGCTTGCTATTGATTGGAATGCATCAAGTGATTTGTTCTATTTGTTTGTTTTCTGTTGGGAATTAATTTATAACGCGTCTCACTTCTCTAATTTTGATATACTTAACCAGAAGAAGTAGTAGGTAGGCTATAGATCAATTTAAAGATAGTTGTGTTTCATGATTATTTTTATGTTAAAAAAAAAAACAGCATAGAGCGAATTTAAAACTTGCTTGTACAGATTCACAAGTAATCTACAAAATTAGAAAAATATCCAATATCTGAATTAGGATTATAATAGGAATTTCCTCTATACTCCGATATCACTATCAACTCTTAAGATAGGATTAATCAGACTTTAGAATTATTCATAATCAATCAGCTAACAAGTCGATTATCCATTGCATGCATTACACAGATGTCTGGAGAAGCCGGTGAACAGGTGACACCAGATACTTGTGGATGAGAAAACTGCGTGAGGTCTACTGTTCACAGAACTACTAGTTAATTATAATTTTAATATTTCAGTTATTCAGATATTAGCCTGCTATTTCGCTAATTTCGTAGATTATTTGTAAATCAATGCAAGCAAGTTTTAAATTCGCTCTATGCTGTTTTTTTATTGATCTTGGAATTAAATGGATCTTCGAACTAAATATTTCCTTTAACTTAATATATTTTTTATTAATTCAGTGATTTTCCTCCTCCCACCAACGCCAATGGCGCAACCCCCTTAAATATCACAAATTTAGTACTATAGTGAGGTCCACGTGTAATGACAGTGGAGGGGGATAGGAGAAAAACGTTGCGGATCTTCTGTCTTGTCAATGCCTTCTATAGACGGTAGCTGATACAGGTTTATTGATGTAATATTAACGGTTAGTTCTCATTTAAAATAATCAATTATATTTTATGAAGCAAGAAATTATATTTTTCAATAATTTCGTAATGAATTTTCATAATTAATATGAAGTATTTTGTTAATCAATTATCAATTCTACATTGTTAAAAGACGATCTGACAACAGAGCAAAACGAGAAAGAGAAGGATAGCAATACAATTGCTAATAAATCACAGTCATTACAACGTGGACCTCACTATAGACACCCCACAAATAAGGTACCCTCGCAAAACACAGCTGTTTTGAACCCTCCCTCCCGCCGAATAATTGAAAAAAAAACAATTTGTGTCCTCGCTCCTCTCCTCTTGGAACCACTGATTCAATTCATTTCTCCAAGACAAAAATATTTCCAGAGAATTTCTATTGACCATCTTACAATATTCTATTTCTTTATTCTCAGAGCCATACACTTTTTTCAAGCCATCATACAATATTTTCAACATCATCGTTGTTAGATATAAAATAATCAACTTTCAGCTTCATAGAACAACATTGTTATCGCAATAGCAATCTATTTGAGTCATTTCCATCTCGCCACATTTACAATCCACAACTTCAACTAATGTCAAACTACCCATCAATCTATATACCGCAGACTTAGCTTGGCTACTGATTAAGTTTTGGCCATTCTCGGTTTCATCACCATCCAAAATCACAGAGAAGGAAATGAGTATCCTTTCTACTTTGTGAAGACTCCCAACTTGCATTATAGAAATTGAGGGCTTGAAGGAGTTCAAAAGAACACTTTTCATCACATCTTTGAGTGATGCGTTTTTGCTTCATGTATGTTATGTGCAATTTGTTGTGTTATATTGTCTCTTGTATTTCTGTATTATATGGGGTATATTAGTAGTGGTAGATAACAAACATTGACGTGTCATATACTGCAGAAGCGCTGCTTCCTTGTTGCAATTCCGTATGACGAATAAGAGAGAAAGAAAGAAAGAAAGAAAACCATAGACGAATAATTTAGTTGTAGGTATTAGAAAGAAAGAAAGAAAACTATAGACGAAAAATTTAGCTGTAGGTATTTTTTATCTATGCTAAAACGTAACGCAACTTGCCTTTTCGTCCGGAAAATTTATTCATCTATATCGATATAGACCTATTCACGGTTTCTATTTATTAATATTATTTTTATCTTATTATATTTTGGTTCTTTGTGCTGTGAAAAATCTATATATTCATCAATATAGAATAAGTCAGTTCGATATGATTTGTGGTTTTAAATAGTTCCTATTTTGACTATTAAATTGAGTGACGTACGACAAATTGTCGTATGTAACACAACAGAGTATTCCCTTATGGCTTCTTTAGGATTCGTGCATTTATGAATAAGATCTTTGTATTTCATAATTCATACTGTCATCTTTCAAAGCGTTAATGTGATTATTATAATTCGTAAAAAATCTCAGTATCAAATCCGTGATAATAATTCCCTTGGGATTAAAGGATTATAAGAAATCTGTGGTGGCATCACTATCTTATAACTTTCTACCAGCTGTCCAAAATAAACGGATGTCTTCAAAGCTTCTTCAGTTATAAAAAGATAGGTGGATTTTAAAATTAACTTTTTGCTTCTTTGCGTCATTCAGTACAAAATAAACGTCTGGCTTTCTTTATGAAGCTTTGAAAGTATGTTTAGTTTGTTCAGAAGGATTAATGGAGGTCGTCTATTTAAAGAAAATATATAATCAAGAAATAGTTCGCAGGACACAAACAATAATCCTAATCTTTATTTTTGCAAATGAGTTCAGAAACGCATAATATTCTTATATAATATTTTTGTATGGAAATGGAAAATGATTGAAACGGCATACGGCAATCGAGATTGACATTTTGTCAAGTGTTTCACCATAAGAATAATTTCAATAAAGTTCGACAAATAAATGAATGATTAGTCCTTTAAAATTTAACTCAAATAGACTCAATCAGTGCAAGATCTGGATAGGAATAGGATAGACTACAATAATACCGAAAATTCTCCTTTTCTCAATATATTTTCTCTCCTCTTATCCATTCTCTATTATCCTCTAATCCATGAAGGATTTTTTCAATTGCGAGTATTTTTTTTCGAAAATTGTTTCCGTTTTTATTGCGATAGTCCTTATGTCATGACTATGCACATCCTAATTGTCCTGTATGTTATTGGTAGATTCTTTTGTTCGCGGTCCGCTAAATTTGTTTCACAACGGAAACGAGCTGTGTTCTGTCTAATCTAACCGAATTTCCCTTGAAAAGCTTTCCCATTGTTTAGTCTACAAATTCCATGCCTGTCTCTCATACAGTTGAAGGTTGAGTGCTTCACTAAACAATGTGTCCTTATTCAAATTCATTATTCGAATCACAAAAATTGTTTATCATGTCAATCAGTACTGGAAGGTATTATTTGTGCAGTAAAGATGTGGTGAATCCGTGAATCTATAACTGATGTGATACTTCAGACTAGTTTGATGTTCAAACTTTAATCGGTTCCTCTGGAAAAAGCTAATGAATTCATTGTTGACCGAGCGAAGTGAGGTCTAAGATTCAAGTTGACGGTTTGGAATTTATCTTAATGTTTATATGTTGCTCTTTTACGGCGAAACGCGGTAATAGATTTTCATGAAATTTAACAGGTATGTTCCTTTTTAGATTGCGCGTCAACGCATATACAAGGTTTTTGGAAATTTTGCATCTCAAGGATAATATAAAAGGAAAAAGGAGCCTCCTTCATACGCCAATATTAGAGTAAACATCAGACTATAGAATTATTCATCATAAATCAGCTGACAAGTGATTACACAGATGTGTGGAGAATCCAGTCTATTACTGTATTTGTATAAGGTCTATAGTTACAATCAAAGACCTTAAAGAGGTATGCATCTTTAAGCTGGGATTACATCAAAGTTATATTAACAAAATGTTAATAACTTAATCCTTATAGATTCATTTAGATTGAACGGAAGTTGACAAACACTCATCTTCATCATGTTGTGTATTATAAGTTATGTTCAATCTAATATAAGGAATTATATCATATGGAATACATATTCAAACGGGAACTGAGTTTGTTAAAATTTAAAAAAATCTGGTGTGGCGCACCTACACAACTTTCCTTGCCGTTATGAGAATTGATCACCTGACGCTAGTGTACACGCGCATCTCAAGTCTACTACTCAAAGATTTGAGCCAGCTGGTGACAGGGTAATAACGCTGAAGACACACGAGGTAGCAGAGAGATAGCACACTCTTCATAGTGAATCATTTAATAGAATCAACAGTTTGCAATTGGATAATCACATTTTCTCGAATTTCGAGCTTTTTTTCAATTTTAAGTGAAAATGTTACTGAACATTAATTGTAGATATTCTCATGCTCAATCCATTCCACTCTAAATTTTTTGTTTAAATTGTATCTGAAGCCTGATAATTGAGAATCTAAAATCAAACTTTGCATAGATGGGGCGGAGCTCCAGAAATTTTTACAGATTTACATAGATGGGACTTGTGGCAGTTGATAGAGATTATCGATGACTATTTCAGGTTTAACTTTAATCAAAATCGTTGGAGCCATTTTCGTGAAAATCGCGAAAAGCCCTGTTTTTGACAACATTTTCGCCATTTTAGCCGCCATCTTGAATCGCATTTGATCGAAATTGTTCTTGTCGGATCCTTATATTGTAAGGGCCTTACGTTTCCATATTTCAAGTCATTTCGTTAATTGGGTGATGATATATCGTGTACACAGACGCACATACACTCATACACACACACACACACACACACACACACACACACACACACACACACACACATACACACATACATACATACATACATACATACATACAGACCAATACCCAAAAACCACTTTTTTGGACTCGGGGGACCTTGAAACGTATAGAAATTTAGAAATTGGGGTACCTTAATTTTTTTCGTAAAGCAATACTTTCCTTACCTACGGTAATAGGGCAAGGAAAGTAACAAGTGACATCATGTACTTATGGATGAGAATATGCGTGAGGTCTACTGTTCACAGAACTACTAGTTTACATAGCCACTAAAATTATTTTATCATGTCCATCAGTACTAGACAATGTAATGGAAGGTATTATTATTGTGTAGTAAAGATGTGGTGAACCTATATAATCGATGTGATAATCCAGACTAGTTTGATGTTAAAGCTTTAATTAGTGCCACTGGCTAATTAGTTCATTGTTCACAAAGTCAGTGGTAATTGACTCGTTGATTACAACCATCAAGCAATGTCAATACCAAATTCTTGCATCGTCTGTTCTGGAGAAGTTCTGATGAAAATTGCGTACTTGTAAAAAACCAGGAAAATTCATAGAAGATCTGACAGTGATTTCTTCGCTATTGTTAACCCATGGAATTGTACAATATACAATCAAGGGCTTCAATACCTCCATCATACACGATTCCCCTTTAGACTGCAATGGAGCTTCATAATATATGGAATATTTTCATAATTAGATGAGCGGTTTACTCATCAAAACAGATTGTCCGTTATGGGCACTATAATGTAGGTTTTAGACACTTATGAACTCACATCTCAACAGGCTCAGAAAACTGTCTTAGGCCCGCCGCAAAGTAGATCCACGGAAAGCAACCCACGCCGTGGGATGTTTTGTAAGCCATTCCTATAAAATTATTCATAATCAATCGGCTGTCAAGTGGATTATTCATTGCATGTATTAAACTGATGTCTGGAGAAGCCTAGCAATGGTTCACAAAACATCCCACGGCGTGGGTTGCTTTCCGTGGATTAGCGTGGATCTACTTTGCGGCGGGCCTTAGTCACAAAATCAGTACCGAAAAAATTAGTCAAAATTAGTTAGTGGCGAGCCTAATTAAAAAAAAAAATCCTTACATCTTAGCATGTTATCACCAAATAAATTGTTTTTTATTTTGAAATCCTAAAAAAACATTTACTCTTTTTAATCTTTGCTCTACAATCTATTTTTGAAGTAGTTATATACGACTGTTTTAAAATTCTGTCAACTTTGACTCTGAGGAATTACATCCCACGTGTTTTGTAGATTTATGTAACAATTCACTCTCATTTCCATTGCAGCCTTATAAAAAATTCCATCAACAGCAGTTGGTCGGCATTGTTTGAATAGTGTATTTTTCGAGTCAGGAGGGAGATACGTTACCAACATGCAAATGTCACATCAGAATGCGTACGAATGCGTTTGTTTTCTTAGCGAATCAAAGAGGGTGGCACAGTAGGAAGGTGGGGGGGAAAGGAAAGGTTGATGAGAAAGATGAGGAATGGAAGAATGAGTTCGAGGGATAAATGTAGGCGCTGCCGGAACAATTTAAAAAGTAATTTCGCAGCACCCTTCCAGCGTAAACATACTTTGATGGTGCTCGGTGCTGGGGTGTTGCACTGCTACTGTTTTCAAACTACATTGAAATTATGCAGGATTAAGACGGCAGTTGGGAGTGAGCTTCAAGTTGCTTTCTCCTTGTAACAAGTGAGGGGAATTTATTCAGTATTATCAGACAGAAGCAACATCTGTGATGTCGATAATGGAGATGGAAATGGCTGCTGCTGCTCAAGATATCCTCCTCAACTTTGACGGCACGTGTATTGTTCTTTCCTTCATTTTGAACAATTTTTCTGTATTTCTGTTCCTGTATGGCCTACAGTATTTATATATCACGATTTCATAAACAAATATAAACTATCAAGCTATCTTCCATTTATTTGAATATTAGCTATCCCAATTTTGGACCCAGACTACAGTTGTTCATTCGCTTGTAGGAATATCAATTTTCACTTTTTGTGTAATTGAGTTGAGTTGACAATTTCTTTGTATTATTATTCAATTGAATATCTATTTATATAGAATAGAAAAAATTAAGAGACGAGATTTTGTTAATATCCCACTTTATTTCAATAAAAATTATTATTTTACAGGAGCATGCATCAATTATTATGGAAAAGGTCCACAATATCAATATTCACCCTACAAACTTTATCAAGAATATAGATATATTCATGATACTCGGAAAAACTATCACAATCAATAACATAATAATAAGAAGATGACACTTGAGGACTATCTATTGATATACAGTAATGAAGATTCATTTCCTGCGAAGTCAGTCTCTGTAGGCTCTTCCCCTATAGGAGGAAAGATAAGGAAGTTGACCACTTTTTACTGGGAATGAGTCATATTCAAGTGGAACAAATTACAAAAGTATCATAAATTTGTTTTAGAATAAAAAATCTTGGAATTTGTTGTAGAATAAAATATTTTGGAATTTGTTGTAGAATAAAATATTTTGAAATAGGCGTCAATCTTCTGCGTCTACTGTACAGGGGGAGATCAAATAGAGAACTAGTATCAAAAACTCTTCGGGATTATAATTAGTCTATACACTGCGGAAAATAGCACAATCTTTAGCCAGTGTAAAACTATTCCCAACTATTTGTATCGTCACGGAATAAACAATCTATAGGAATTTACTCTGCTATCGTCAACAAATTTCAATTTATTTGTATCTATCGTCAACTGAGATGTCATTTTAATGACACATTTATTTTCAAAATAATTGGCAAAAACTGTTTATCTCCTCTTCTATCCTAATTTCAGTCATATTGGGGACAGAATTATAGGCTCCAACAAAATCATGTCTATCTGAAATAAAAAATAATTTCCTATTTGTATCTATTGTGAATAGAGATAAGTATCAATGACACATTTTCAAATTTGATTGATGGCTAAAGCGATAAGTCTTCCCTTTCATCCCAATTTATGTCATACTGGGGACAGAATTATAGTCTCTAATAGAACAATGTCTATCTGAGGTAAAAAATGTCCTATTTGTATCTTCTGTGAACAGAGATAAGTATCAATGACACATTTTCAAATTTGATGTCTAAAACGACAAATCCTCCCTTTTATCCCAATTTCAGTCATACTGGGGACAGAATTACAGTTCCCAACAAAATCATGTCTAAGGTAAAAAAATATTTCGTCCTAATTTGAATAGTGAGTTCTCTTGAATCCTGAAGCAACTGATCAACTTCAAACTGATCTGAATCTTTCAAATCCACTTTGGCGTGACAAGAGTTCAATACGAATTAAATAGCATTTTGCAAAGCCTGATCTGGATTTGGGCTGACATTGTGAGAACGGTGGACACAGTTTGATAACGAACTGTAAGCACATTCGGAGATCTGCCTTGTTGCATGTCGCAGGCCATAACATCGTAAACGGTTTTCACGTAAAAAAGAACCTTGAGTCAACAGCAGCATGTACTGGAGACGTAATTATTTTATATCACGCAATCCGTCAACCTGAATCAGTACATAGTCAGCCATGCATTATCTGATGTCTCTAAATTATATTTACTCAAGTTGATTACTGATGGTGCATCTTATCTATCAAGAGACTTTTGCAAACAGATTGAATTATTGTGGAGGCCATAAACTGGACCACTGACAAATGATGGGCCATCACGAAAATGAGATGCTATAGTGTGGTCCACATTATAATGACAGTATTTGATCAACATCGGTGTTGGTATCCTTTATCATCCAACAAAGTATATAACGCTATCCTTTTCTAGCTCTGCAAAGTTGCCAAATTATTTTTTAAGCATGTAGAAATATAATTAATTAACGTAATATCCAATCTCAGTTATGAAAATGTATTAATTAAACATTGAAATAGTTATTTGTGCAACTAGTGCGCAAAGTGACAGTTTGCTGCACCGAAAGAAACGTTTACACCCGAGCCATAGGCGAGGGTGGAATGGTTTCTTGAGTGCAGCAAACGAACTTTGTGCACGTATTTCACATTAAATTTTTCCTACAGTTACCATTGAATATGAAAAGTGTGTAATTATGGGTAAAATTCCCTGAAATCCATCAAATTTTTTTCTGTGTAATTCTATTATTAATAAAAACCTTAATTTATTTAAAATTGAATAATAATAATTGAATTATAATGATTAGTAATTCAATTGAAAATTTATGTGACTGCTTGAAGGGGGTTTATGTTATGTATGCATTGAAATGACTATAATGAAGGCACATAATGGCAAGGCAACGCTGTTCTCCACTGCCATTCATTATAACGTGGGCCTCACTATGAGTATTACCAACTTAATTTTGATTTTTCTGCACTGGTGCTCCATATAACGTACTAACTATTTTGCGTTGTCATGCTGCAAATCTGGAGTACGCAAAGTACTCACTTTGCGCACTAGTGCGGAAAAGTTATTCTTTGCGGCCTGCAATCAGTGCACAAATGGTCACTTTTCAAGGTATCTAGGAAAAAAATATTTTCATGACGAATAAAATATAATAGATTACTTTAAACTAGAATAAACAGTTAATATTATATCAGATATATCGGTATCAGCTATCCTCTATAGAAGGCAGTGGCAAGGCAGAGAATTGACAACGCTGCTCCCTTATCTTTCTCCACTGCCATTATAACGTGAACCTCACTCTAAGGAGTGCAGTGTTCATAAAATCCATATAGCCTACCTTTGAGCATAGAAGAACTATTTATGACTAGGCCTATTTATAGAAGAACTACCAAGTAAGAACTATAGAACTATCTAAACTACGAACTACCTTACAATAACTATCTTTGTCTATGCTATGAGATTCAAACTATCAAAAATCTGAATATTCTTCGATTAAGGCAGGGAAATTACATTTACGTGTAACTTCCAAGCATAGAATTCCCTTGTCACATGTTAAACATGACAGAGTAAGGAAAATAGGAACTGCGAACTTACCTGAATCCTCTCCAGGATATGCCTGTCATGTTGAACAAGCCATTCATATTCCATCTCCACCCAAAAAGAGAAGAACATCACATAGGAGCACTTTGTCCTTGTCAGAGAATCCACATGCACATGACTCACCTGTGCTTAGATTCCTCTCTGCCAAACCGTGATTTTCTCTGTGCTTTGCATGTTATCTCCTGAGACATATTCTCCATTGCTTGTGACATTTTATTGAAAGTTAACTCTGATGATCATGGACTAGTGATCGTGTAATATTTCTCCTTCACTTTTTCAATCATATTTTTATAATATTATGTCCATATCTCTCAGCTCAAAAGAGCAATACTTCATACTTATGAAAAAATCAAATCTTTAAAATAAAAATTTGTCGTTCTCTCTCATCACCAATCAAATTCAGATATTTTTAAGTTTCAAACTCAATGATTTGTCTCTTAAAGACCAATCTTCCATTTCAAAACGTGTCAGTCCAAAAATGGTCTGTAGCCTACTGTTCTTGCTTCCAATTAGCTTACTCTACTTTGTCAAAACTAACTTATATTCATTTATTCATTTACAATTCAAATGACACTAAAGGCCATTCCACACAGCACGTGGCGTGCGTGGCTGGACGCACGCTAGCTACTATTCAAAACATCGCTTCCCAGCTAATCAAATGAAGCAATTCACATAGCAGCCACGGCCACGCGGGCAACGCTTGCTATACTAGCCACGCGTGGCTACCGTTCGCTCTCTGAGCGATCTCAGACGTGTCCGGCCACGTTTTGGTCCGAGCATGCGCAGAACGTATACTAGACGTATATAAATGTAAAGAAAATAAAAACTCAGTACCCTTTTTTTGAAATATTTTATCACAACAAGTTTCGGACATTTATGCCATTTTCAAGTGATATCAGAAAAGAGATAAAAATATGGCATATCAACTAGACGTATACTATCGTATAGAATGCATACTATCATTGTCAGCCTCAAGGTCGCGCATTATTAAATGATGGAATTCGCCATAGGTGTTCCTTTTTTTATTGATTGGATGTACTCACTGGTCCCGTGCTGTCACCGAATACAATAAAACCAGCTCAGTATCACTACTACTGCTGCTGCTCGAGTCATCAAACCAAGGTAAGCCACAAGAAAATCCAGATTCTCACCACGGGACCGTCGGAGTTGACATCTTTCTGCATACTGACGGGAAACGTGGCCGGTATAGCATCGCAACAGTTGTGGCGGTGTGAATTGGCATGTGGCTAGCGTGGCCAGCGTGGCGTGCGTCCAGCCACGCACGCCACGTGCTGTGTGGAATGGCCTTAATGCAATAACATTATAGAAAATAAAATATAAGGTAGTCCTTGTGCTATTTTTCTTCCAAATTTATAGGTGACAAAGTCCATGATAAGGTGAGAACTTCACGTGTACAATTTTTTAGTCCAAAATAAACATGAAAACTATAAATTTTGAATTTAGATGACTTGAATTAATAAATTGATAAGTAATATTCTACTCAATTACCACTTGAAACTAATACTTTCGAGTTCTTTCAAAAAAATTGGAACCATTGAACTTGTCTCTGATTTCAACCTTTTATTCTTTTTGCATGTTTTGTTCATCTTTCTCTCAATTCTGTTGTTAATTTGAAACCCCTACTTTATGTTGTTCCTAATTTTAATCGTTCTCTCTACTTGATCTTTTCTCAAATCAGATCTTCAATTTTACTCATATCAGATATGTGAATACCAGAACCCTGTTTTGAGGTTACCATAAAATCCACAACTTTATTATCAAATCTACACAATCATATTTATCATTATATTCATCATATATATAAATCTTTATTATCATAATATATGAATACCACAATCCTATTCCAAGGTCACCATAACATCCACGAGTTTATTCTATTAAAATAGAACCATTCTGTGGTTCATAACATTCAATTACTCCTAAATAGCGTTATGGTTGCAAACAAAACTTTTTAATAATTCCATGTAATGTTCAGATTCATAAAATATAATAATGTTCACAAAATATACTCTTTCTCATCGACATTACAATTGTTATCCGAAGTAATTTTAAGTTGTAGAATAGAGAACAAAATATACGATTTCTCTTTAACATCACTGTAGTTCTCTGTAGTAATTTCAATTTGTAGGCTATAGTAGTGAACAAGGTTCCACAATAAATTCCACGCTTATTACAATTGGGAAAATTTGACTTCACAGATGGGATCTACGGTTTTAAACTTGTAGTTCTGTGAACAGTAGACCTCACGCAGTATTGTCATCCACAAGTACCTGATTGAAACTATAGACCTTATGGAAATACAGCAATAGACTGGCTTCTCCACACATCTGTGTAATCACTTGTCAGCTGATTTATGATGAATAATTCTATAGTCTGATTTTTACTCAAATATTGGCGTATGAATGAGGCTCCTTTTTCCTTTTATATTATCCTTGAAATGCAAAATTTCATAAAACCTTTTTTATACATCGACGCGCAATTTAAAAAGGAACATACCTGTCAAATTTCATGAAAATCTATTACCGCGTTTCGCCGTAAATGCTCAACATATAAACATTTAAACATTAAGAGAAATGCCAAACCGTCGACTTGAATCTTAGACCTCACTTCGTTCGGTCAAATATATATTTCCACATGTCATATCTGGTGCTTCACCATTGTGCTGTCAACTTTTTTTTAGTGAGTTCAGTAGTTTTCGTGGTGAAAGAGTTGTGATAGCTGCACTGCACGGTCTAGATAGATGGCTGCCAAATCACTACACGTCAGATGTGTGGAATATTCGGCCGGCGGCCAAATTGAGCGACTGAGTAAACAGATTCGACTGACTTCTGTCTAGACGCCAAACGTCATCGCAGGCCAGTATTGGCCAATCTCTATGATGAAACAGTCGCTAGTTTATTCCAGATGTGCCCGGATCCAGTGATGGCACACTTCCCCTACTTTTAAATTGCCGGAAAAAGCAATACAGGCTTTTTATTGTAAGATGATGTTGTGTCATTGTGCTTTTGAATACGAGGGGTTAAAGAGAGAGACAGCTGGAGAGAGATAATTGAATTGATTCCTTTATTTCTTGATTATTTCTTTATTTCTTGATATTTCTTTATTTCGCGAGAATTGAATAAATTGAATATCCCCTTTATTAAGGGTAAAGTAAGGACTGTAGGTCCTCTCTGCCACACAACCCTTTACATTCTAGAGAGAGAAAGATTAGATTCTCATAGATTACAGAGAGAGAGAGAGAGAGAAGAGAGAGAGAGAGAGAGAGAGAGAGAGAGAGAGAGATTGATTGATTGATTGATTGATTGAGTACTTTATTTATGTAGATTACAATATATACTGGCTTATACACTTATATACAATAGCTTACAATACAGCAAAATTATAGATGAATTTACATAATATAGACTAAGAAAATAATTATTGAACTGTATATGATATGAAAAAGCAGTTTGTAATATAATAACTATAGATAATAATCATATTGTTATGCATCTACATAAATTGGCGGAGCTTTGGACATATCAATGTCCATTCTTCGGAAAGAATATTAAAAATATCCTCCCCACTAACTCTCTACCAAAACGTTAATTTCGTTATTTAAACTAAGGATTTATTTATTAATGGAAATATTGTAAAAGTTTTAATCAATATGAATATTAAAGAGAAAAAAAAACAGAAAATTGATAGAGTAAAATAATTATATAGGTAGATAAGATCAAATAATTGATTAATAAAATGAAGTAGGCTGAAAGTAGATCAGGGTTATCAACTTTCAGTAATATACAGCATTATGCAGTGGATAATTGAAATAACATGAGTTTATATAATATATATATACAATTCGTTCTATAACATGGTTTAAAGGTTTGTATTTGTGGGATGGGTGGGGGATGGATGTCATGTGATCGTTCTAGGGCCGGACAGTTTCAGTCATTTGTTCCAAAAGATGTTTTTTTAAAGTTAGGATGAAGCTAGCTCGGCTCTCGATGGACCTGATAGAAACAGGAAGTGCATTCCATGCACGACAGGCACTGACTAAGAAGGATTTTGTGAAAATAGTAGTTCGATGATTGGGTATCCTTAAAGTACTTTCTCCGGTTCTAGTATGTGAAGCATCTATCCTCCTACCTTCAGAGACAAATTTGAAATCATCTTTAAAATAGTTCGGATTACCGTATATCAAGATATCTCTAACAAGCTTGACTATTCGAAAAAGCCTCTGATCGGGAAGCTTTAATGTTGAACTAGCAATGTGGGCTGGGGTGATATGATCATGGCGTTGGAGACAGTAGACGAAACGTAGACAATAATTTTGGCAACGCTGTAGTTTATCATTCAGAGTGACTTGCATATCGTTAAGAACAGAATTACAATACATTGAATGTGGGAAGATGAGAGATTGAACCAATAATAATTTAATGTTTCTGGGGAGGATATCGTGCATTTTCTTCAATGCATGCATGGCTGAGAATACCTTTTTACAAGTTTTGTTCACTTGTTCTGACCAGTCAAGAGTATTATTCATAATAATGCCTAAATTTTTAACTGAGCTACAGTAAGGAATGTCATTACCGTCTACACTAATTTTGTGAATCGATTCAAGGTCAATATTGTTTATAAGACGAGAATATCCAATTATAATGGGTTGTGTTTTGATGGGATTAAGCTTGAGGCCATTTTTCTTTGTCCATTCCACTATCGAATTGATATCCTGATTCATTATTCCAACTGTTTCATTAATTTTTGTTATGGGACAGCTTAAATAGATTTGAAGGTCGTCTGCATAAGTATGGAAACTGGAGAATTTGATAATGGAAGAAAGGTCATTAGCATACAAAGTGAAGAGGAGAGGGCCTAAAATTGAACCTTGTGGTACTCCATGCATAACGTTTTTCCAAGTTGACTTTTTGTCACCGACAGATACACATTGTTTCCTACCTAATAGATAGGATTTAAACCAAACTAACGAGTTGTGACTGAAACCAAGAATAGCCAACTTATTCAGAAGGACTGTATGATCAACAGTATCGAATGCTTTAGAAAAATCAAATAGGGTGAGGATGGTGCATTTTCTTTGGTCCATAGCTAACCTTATATCATCAGTGACACGAAGCAGAGCTGTCTCAGTTGAATGGAATTTTCTAAAGCCTGATTGAAAGTTATGAAGCTTACTATTGTTGTCTAGAAATTTTACAACTTGAGCATGAATGAGTCTTTCTAGCACTTTGGACAATGCAGGTAAAATACTGATTGGTCTAAAATCTTCAACTTTATTGGGTGATGGAACTTTATTTAGAGGGCGAACCAGAGCAAACTTCCAGTTTTCAGGGAAAATGCCTTCTTCAAGTGACTTGTTGAAAATGTATGTAATGGTTGGTAAAACAGCAAATAACATCTTCTTGATAAATTTAATAGGAATTTTGTCTACACCCGTAGCATTACTATGAATACGTTGAATTGCTCTGAAAGTGTCTTCTTCTGAGATTGGATGGAAATGAAATTGATCAGTGATTGGTAAATCTAAGTTTGTAACCTGCTCTTCAAGATCATCGATGTGATTAGCAATGACAACTTCGTCGCGTTGGTTAGAGTGTGAAACGAAATGGTCATTTATATTATTCAATGGTAAGTCAATTTGTGGATTCGATTTCTGTTTGCCAAGCCCGAATTCTTTTATTCCCTGCCAAAGTAATTTAGAGTCTTGTCTATTGTTTGTCATAAACGAATTCAAGTACCTAATCTTTGAGTTCCGTAATTCCTGTTTTACCCTATTTCTAAGGCTCCTATACTCTATCAAACTGTCCAAGTCAAATGTCTTTTTAAATTTTCTATGTGCTTTGTCTCTACGTCCCATCATCTTAAGTATGTCTTCAGTCATCCACGGTACTCGTCGTTTTCTATTAATCCTCCTTGTCACATAAGGTGCATGTTTGTCATACAAAGTCAAAGTCCAATTCTCGAAAGTCTTGACCATGTCATCAACTGAGGGTAATGCTTCAATTTGATGCCATGAAGTCTGAGCCACATCAGTCAGGAAGGCGGCTTCATCAAAGTTTTTGAAGTCTCTATAAGTGATAATTTTCTGTTCTGGCTTGGGTATCTTATGGGAAAGTACACAGTAGATCAAATCATGTCTAGAAATAGCTGGGACTGAGATTTGGCCTGCTTGAACAACCTCATTGGGATCACTAACAATGAGAAGGTCAATGAGTGTGTCTGATTCATTAGTATGATGAGTTGGATCGAGAGGTAAAATAGTCATGTTTAGGCATTGGAAAATTGTAGTCAGTTGAAAGTAGTCAAAGTTACGATTTGTCATGTTTAAGTCGGTGTTCATATCCCCCATAACTAGTATACGGTTATAACAAGGCATAAGAGAAAGCAAGGCACTTTCGAAATCTGTGAAATGACCTATTTTTGGTGGGCGATAACAGATACCAACGAGTAATTTATCAGTACTAGATAAGGATAATTCAAGTAGCATAAACTCTGGTCTGGAACAATACTCTTGTTTAGATGTGATTAAAACTTTTGTTTTGATACCTTCTTTCACATAAATTGCTACACCCCCACAAGCTTTATTTAATCTATCATTCCGGAAAAGATTATATCCAGGCAATGCAACAAAATTTGATGAAATACTAGGCTTCAAAAATGATTCGGAAATTCCGATTATATTGAAGTCCTGAAAACGGAAGATTGCTCTGAGTTCATCAATGTGGCAACTGAGGGATTGTACGTTAAGGTGAGCAGCCTTGAAAAGTTTTTTGAAAGAGTGGAGCTTATTTGCTAGAAACATACCTGCGTCATTATTACTATTATTGAAATAATCATACCTACTTGAGGGCGAGCGAGCTGACGTGTCAGTGAGAGGCATCATGGAAGCAGCAGACCAATCGTGAACCGACCTCAGAACAACACATGACGGGGAAAATGGGGATGAAACTGATAAAACTTAACCTAAATGAAAAAGTCTCTTGATTCGAGTGCATTCAGCATGCCTTGACAGTTCGGCTCCCTTCACTATTTAAAGCACTAGTTCAAAACAAAATTCTCTAAACACAATAAGATGTAGATGTGTGGAGTTCCGGTGATGAATGATCCTAATGGTGAATAAGACGAAGATTGAGGAAGAACTGGTAGTGGGAGATCTGGTCCAAGTGGTGATAGAGCGAGTAGGTATCCAGTAGTGGAAGAATCGGGTCCAAGTGGAGGTAAGCGAGAAGGAATCCAGTAGTGGAAGATCGAGTCCAAGTGGAGACAGAGAGAGATGGAATCCAGTGGTGGAAAATCGAGTCCAAGTGGAGATAGAGAGAGATGGAATCCAGTAGTGGAAGATCGTGTTCATGGTGGAGATAGAGCGAAATGGGATCCAGTAAAAACAGAAAAAGAGAAGAAAAAGCCAGCAGAAAAACGAAAAATCTTTGAAGAAAGTTATCAATTGAGAGAAGATACATAATACAACTGATAATGAATAATATCCCCATAAAATTGAAGAGGAATAGTATGATTCAATGTGGGAAAGAATCGAATATTATATGGATAAATATATGGATATTATAATATAATATATGGATACTAGTAGAAGGTAATCAGATAGAAAGAGAAAAGGTAGGAAGATAAATAGATATAGAAAGAGAAATAAACATTTGAACATGCTGGATAGCTAGTGAAAAAATCACAGGGAAAATAATGATAATAATGGGGAAGAAAAGAAGAGAAAGAAGGAATGTGCACAAATTGAGAAGAACTTATGAAACTGAACTATAGAATAAGAAATAGAACATCGTATTGTAATCTTGAATTAATCAAGGAGAGAAGAAGAAGAAGAAAAGAAGAAGAAAAGAAAGAGAAGAAGAAGAAGAAGAAGAAGACGAAGAAGAAGAAGAAGAAGAAGAAGAATAGAAAAGAATAATAATCATCATCGCAAACAACAATATTCAAGTAATCATTATAAATATAAGATCAAGAAGAGAAATTAGAAAGAAAAATAAGAAGTAGAGGAGACGATGGAGAAAGTGCTAGATTATTTTAGATGAGTTTTAAATAGGGTTGAACGGTGAAGTGTGAAAAATATTATATAGTATTAGAAGTATAATTAACTATTGGGAGTTGCAATAACAATAAAAGTAGTAAATTGAGAACTGTAATATTTTAGTGATGAATGTCTAAGATAACATTAAATGAACACAGCCCCTATATAAGCATATGAACAGACTACCCACCCCTCCGTTCTATCAATAATTCTTCACACATTTGCTTCTATTGCTCGAGCTGTGGCAACAGTAGGAGATATCATTATGTACACCTAATATAGAAGAGATTACTATCTTTACCTATAGATTACATCCATATCTATAACGTATGTTAATCATCCAATTTATTTGAAATTCAGCATTTCGAAAATTATTAATTATGGAAATAATGTTGGTAAGAGATGTAATAATTATTAGTAAGAATAGAGATAATGATTCTCTAAGTACCCTCTGGAGTATAGTAGTTGATGCATTGAACGTAGTTTTGGGAATTAATATCAAGATAAATTATTAATCAGTATTAACAAATGTGGATCTCCTTAGTTTGAAATAATTGCCTCATACATAATCATAAATAGCAGTGGAAAGATTCATTTATAGAACAGAAAGCCAGCTCATGAAAAATGCCAAGGTATATCTATTGTGAAATGTTTTAATACGAATTTCCTATTTTTGTAGTGAAGGGCACCTTAGTAATCGAATCCTGAAATGATTTAATTTACCTTTATTTTTTGAAGGTCGGTCATCCTCTCGACTGTGTGGACCCTCTTGGATCCTCCCTCGCTGATAGAGATCTTGATCCTCCCGTCCGATGACCAGACATTCCTATGCCCATGACGGTCGGCCGCAGCGTTGAGGATCTTGAGGCGCTCCGCAGTCAGATCCTCGCGAATGGTGACGCCGGAACCCTTCAGCTTCCTCTTAGCGTAGAGAGAGAGAGAGAGAGAGAGAGAGAGAGAGAGCGAGAGAGAGAGAGAGGAGAGAGAGAGAGAGTTAGAGAGGGTTGACGAGTGTGTACTCCAAATTGAAGTATCGAATTTGATGATTTTTCAAATTTAATATTATGCTATATATGCCCGATTAGGTTGTCAATTCTACATTGTTAAAAGATGGTCAGGCAACAGAGCAAAGCGAGAAAGAGATAGCGCTATCCCCTTTATTGACTGATAGACAAGGATAGCAATACCATTGCTAATCAAACACTGCTATTATAACGTGGACCTCACTATAGAATTGACTCGTGTTGCCAAAAATACAATATAATGAACTAATATTATGGGACTGAAGTTCTCAATTCACATTGAAAAACTATGATGCAATCGAATAGTTGAATATTTCTTATCAACGTTCATATAAAATTAAATATTTCTAACCAAAATAATTCATCCTCCTTGTAAAGCAGGTATCGTATTTTTAATTTAACTCTAGCCGTTGAAAATTCTGGAATATTCCCCTTTTGAAGAAAACGCTGTGTAGCAGCTGCTGTCTTGTACAAAGCATCGCTGTAAAAGTGAAAAGAGTGTAATCAAGTCACTTGCTCGTTTACTCGCGTCTCATTTCAGCCTACATTTTTCAGTAACTCGCTCTTTTCTTGCTAATTGAAATGTCAGGAGATCGCACTCTACCTGTGACGTCACTCTTTACTCTGAGCGAAGGTTGGATGTTTTGTCTTTAGCATTTAATTATTCAATTATTCGTCTCGTTGAATGGCTATGCATCATCCCACTCATCTAACATCCAGTGGGCTTCTGTTTTATCCCCACTGTCGAGTGAGGAAGCACGTTCCTGCCATATTATTCTAGATTATCACTTAGGATTCGAGAAAATATTGATCATCTCATGGAATAATAAGAAAGGTGCGATGAATAATCTTGGTAAAACTACTCTTAATAGACTAATATCGGGGCACCGAGCTTCGCTCGTTATTTATTTATTGATAAACAGAACACAATTCTTTAAAATGATTGGGGAAGGACTAACAGACACAGCCCAATACTGTTTCTTCCCCGAATTTTGATTTATACACTATAAATGGTCCAAAAGTAGGTTTTGTTCCATATACTTGAATTCAGGTTCAATTTTCAATCATAACATTTAAAAACAGAAAAGTTCTAATTTAGATTGTTTACAAACCAAATTGAATAACAAAATAACACTCACTAATCACTTGAAACTGTAAAATAATGATTAACTTTGAAAATTATGATATACTCTAATTTTAGAATGATATACCATGTCATGTCAACAAATCAGATTATTTTGATCAAGTCGATTAAACATTTCTAGATAATATTTCTTGTGAGATAAGCTGTTGAATCAGCTGAACATAATTCTGTCTCTCTCCCACACAGGTACTCACATCTTCTGTTATCGACGAAATTATCATCTGTTTTTCCAAGGATGAATAATTATTATCCTTTTCATGTCCTTCAGCGAGTTTTCCCAGGGTTGAGACATAGAGCAATCGAATTTTTATATCATAAACCTACTATGTTCCAAATTTCGTGAAAATCGTTAGAGGCGTTTTCGAGATCCGTTGGACATAAATAAATATATACAGAAATTGCTCGCATAATATACTGGAATAGGATTAACTGTGTGTTGAGAGGGTGGCAAAGATTATACAACTAGCTATGTATAGCATACTCAATAGCAACAGTCAAGTGCTACGGTAGTTGATAAAATTGAGTTCGGTCAATATAAAATTATATTATTGATAGTCTTAAATGGGATTTTGACATGAAACAAATTAACCATTCCTCGATTAATGATTCAAGAATTCAATTCATATTATTAACTGTAGTTGATACTATATGACTATTTTGGTGGATATTAATTTGCTGAAGGGCGTAGAAGTTGTCACGTGGTAATTTAAAACCACCAAATATTTTTAAATGAGCCAATGAAATGTAATAGAACTATAAAATTGGAAAGAAGGTTAGACCTACCCAAAGAGTAAATCAACTCAAATCAAGTATTATTAGCGATTAGGAGTAATAGCATTATCAACGACGATAAGAAAACATATATTATTGTGATTTAATAATTATGAGAACCCATTGGTAAGATCAAAAAATTATAAAGCGGCATACTTATTATTGGCGGATTATAAAAAATAAAATGCATGAACATTGAGGTTAGAGTTACTTGTTTACATTTTGAAAAGAATTAGTCGATCTTGGATAAATCGATAATTATTAGAATCAATACTGAGCGAATCAGCTGATTATTCGATCAACCCATATGACCGGTTGAATCATATAAAATTCACTCATAAAGGATATATTATGTATACTAAAGGAAGTCGATGTGTAGACTTACAAACAACTATTATTTCTGTATAAATATTTATTATAATCCAAAAAAGCATGATAAATCAAGAGTATACAAAACTCATATAAAAACTAAATGTATTATCTATTAAAATCGTATGTTACGATTTATTTATGAATTCAATTTAAAATAAACACTCCATATATTTGTATAAAAACTTCTTTTATTTAATTTTTTCTATTATAAAGCCGAGGAAGCCCTGATTCCCAAGGCAACCAATTGTATTGAGTCTATTAAATTGAAGGCCAATCAGAGAGTAGCTTATAGAATTATTCTAGGAAGAGGCAAATTTTTCTGAAAACCTCCTTCTTCTGGCTTAAGATCCTGACCGGAGAGGATGCACATGGAGTTTAGGGTTTTTTCTTATTCCTTTTAAAAATTTTTAATGAACTATTAAGCCAAACCCTTTTTTAAATGTAATGTATTTGTGTTGAATGTTAATTATTTGTGAACTCAGTGCTGTCAAGGAGTTCGTAATTGTAAAGATTCCCATAAAAATAGCTTTAATTCGAAAGAAACTTATAAAAATCTGGATCACGCGTTAGCCCAGCAGTGACGAAAAGGAGCCTACCCAATTAATTATTGGAAATAATTAATTCAATCCACGAGAACATCTAGAACTTCAGTTCAGTGAGTGATAAGTCAAACCAAACGAGCTCGTTTTTTTTTTCTACGTCCAGTGGGGGTAATTAATTAACTAAAAAGCGCTATTCCAATTAATTTGAGTTAAAATAAAAAGTCACCACGTGTTGAACAATATCACATAGTCCATAAGAACATTTATGAATTTATTTAATATATGTAGGAAGCTTACTTCCATGCACAGCCCGAACTCATATAAATCCCTGAGATCTCATGTTTGAATATTAATTTATTAAATATCAATTTTGTTAATTGACCAAAGTATATCATATCAAACTTATAGACCGAACAGGTTTTTATTGGTAGAATTTTGTATTGATTGGAAGTCTAAGTACCAGTATTAAATATAATATATTTATGAATTTGAAACTCATTATTGTGAATATTAGCAAAGCCTGTGATAATTATTCAGATTTTAAAAGTAGATTATTTAAGTGAATTATAGATTTATCGAATATCTTATGCACATCTTTTTTTGTGGGAATATATTTGTGTTTTATGTCAGCATACAAATCGTAGAAATTTATTTTATCCTAGTTCATCTCGTGATATACAGTTTGAGCTGTTTTAATATCAACAAATATTTTGCAGCACTTAAAATTATTGAATCAAGTGATATTAATCTTATTCAGAGCACTCAATATTTATCATCCTTTGATGATATTCATTTTATCAGCCAGAACAAGTATATTAAGAAATTATATTAATAAGGTTCCAGTTATATCATATAAGGATCCAGAGAGCTTCCAGAACTGGCGTTGTAAGTTCTAAGGAATTTTGGAAGGGTATATTGGTGAATACTTGTATTCACGACGAGCGTTTTAAGAATCAACTAGAAACAACTATAGTTGGTCCTTATTATTCTCTAGTGATGCATGGTTACTGGTAATCAGTCATCAAATATTCTTTTATTTTCCGTATTGGTATTCTTCAAGAACTTCATAGAAGCAACGGTAAGAATTACCAATCACCGGTCACTGAACCTTATGGTGATTATTTATATTTATAAAATTCATGTTTCTACCACTGAGCTAGAGCTGAGGTTTGAACCCAGTAATTTTGCGAGCCGGACGGCCTTAATTTTTTGTGAATTTATTCGCAAAAGAGGGAATTTAGAGACTGCTCTTATAAATATCAGAAACATCGTATCATCTGTGAAGGATTTACAATTAACAACTTCACATAATATGGCTTCACAACGTGGGACTCTATCATAGGAGATAACCCCCAAGGAGCACAACTTCACACAATGGCACCCAACCAGTGGAGCGTGATGGAAAGCTTACCTATTCAATCTTACTACCAATGATTAATATTATTGATAGAACTGAAAACTGCAAGAAGTATAATCTGAAGTTGATTCAACAAGATATATCTGATGATCTATTGTAAGTTTCTGGCTAAAATAATTGAGTTGCTCTTCAAATTAAAATTTTTCAAGCTGCATAAATACAGACAAACTGTATCACACGAGTTTGATAACATAATTCTCATAATAGAGAAAAATTGGATGGAAATTTCCATAAAAGTCTAAAGTAAAAATTTGATTTTGATTTTTTGAATCTAGATATTGTATGCTGACCAGGGGTATAGATTATTTGAAATATATTCGCATAGCTATTAGTAAGGAAGATAAAACCCTACCTAAAATTTTAAGAACTATATTAGTGTTTACAATTTATCTATGTCAGAAGTCATACCTGGCACTCGAAGGTCTTTTCGTAATATATGTACATGACACTTGAAACTTCAACACCACACAATTTTATCCGGAATAGGCACTATCACTGAATCCATTTTAATATTCCTGAGATTGGTAATACACTTGGCAATTTATTTGAAGTATTCCATAATATCGTCACCATGAACCAGTCGCCGACCGATGTGGTTAGCCAGCCATCGTCCGCAGCCATCAACCTAGAAAAGCGCAACACCACATTAGATTCTTCAGTCGGTTATACTACCAATTTCATGACGAAAGATTTCATAAACGAATGCAAACTCCTATGCAGTCAAATTTTAGCAGGACAAGCTAAAGCTACTAAAGCCATCCTGGATCAATTGGAGGAAAATACCAAGGTCCTACAAGAAAGGATAAAAAACATAGGAGACATTAAAATAGACAAGCAATCTACGGCCATAAACGACCTAGAAAACCATATTGATGATGTTGCGTGTCAGCTAAACGATCAGCTGAATGAAGCGCCTAAAGAAATTGAGGAGCAGGTAGACGTATTAGGTGAGGAGAGAGGTACCACTATCATAGAAGCTACAACGGAAAAGGTATTAGAAAATAAATGCGGGATAGAATCGAAGATGGGTGAAAATGTCAATAGAATGGAAATAATAACTAAAGAACAAAGTGACGTGCTGATAGGTATAGCGAACTTAACGGGGGAGGGGGCGAAATCAGGTGAGAGATGCGATGTATTAGAAAATGCCGTAGTCGGACAACAACTAAAGATAACCAAATTATATGACGAAGTGAATGAGAACATAAAAACTATAGATGATAAATGGACCGCAAGTGAAGAAAGAGTCTCCAGACTAGCAACATCCATGGAAAATATTCCAGCCAGCAGAATACATTATATACCGATTGAACCAGTAAATAGCACTCAACCTTTCCAAAATCTTGGAAAATTTGATAATTCCTACCGTCACATGCAACCCAAACCATTTGTGGACCAAATAAGAGCCGTTCAAGAACTGACACCCACCTCTTGGTTAATGTGGCGTTTCCAATTGTCCAGTTTACTACTTGGTGAGCCGCTGATGTTTTTCCAGAGCCAGATGCGAGATATCAATAGCCTGGAGGACTTCATCTCCCAGTTCCTGCAACAGTATTGGAGTAAATGTAAACAGATGGACGCATTGTCAGAAATTATTTTATGCACTTACAATAGTAGAAATGGACAATCCTACACCGATTTTATAACAGATTTGATGTATAGAAACTATCAGTTAGACGAATCTCTAGCTGATTCATCACTGGTCCACATCATATCAAAAAAGCTTCCTTTCAATGTTCGTATGACACTGGCAGTATCTTCGATTTCCAGTTGTGAAGAACTGATAGAACATTTACATTCTATCCAATCAGCTACTTCTGAGCCAAACCACTTAAATAATCGAGCAAAAAATTTTAATCAACAAAATAGTCATTTCAGAAAAAATTATAATAGTGAAAATTATATTGCAAACGCTGGAGCAAATGCGCAAAGTGCAAAGTACACTGAAAATAATTGCAGAAACAGATTTCAATATCAAAACAGCAAACAGTACTATAGAAAAACATATTATGATAACAGAGATCGCTTGAATAGAAATAATAAACAGAAAATAACTTTCACAAATCAGGATGTAAATTTCACAAAACAGGACGAAAATAAACAAAATAATAATAGAGTAGACACATCTTTCACAGTAGCACATACAACAAAGACAACCCAAAATCAACATGCAAATAACCCACCACCAGACACACAGAAACCAACACCAAAAACCGCCGCACGCCATGCACTTAAAACGCCCTGTAAACATCAATCCCTCTTGAGCCTTATATTTCCCACTGGAGAACCATCACCGCAGGAAGAGCAACCCGCCACCGAGGAACACCAGGTTATAGTAAAGGAGTTATGCAATATGGAGCAAACATGCGATCAACCCGTTTTGAATGCCACACCCGCGCATCAAGGGACCACCACCAGGCATCCGCGCACAGGACTTATGCACCCCGAGGAACCCAGGATGGAGGAACAAAAGGATGACACCAGGGAGTACCGGGAGGACAACATTCGGGATACAAGAAGCATACACCGCAAGGCCCGGAGACGGAAACGCCTGAGGCAGACACCGGACGACCGACTGCATGACCGACTACAGGAGAAAAGAGGCATGCACCGCAAGGCCCGGAGGCGGAAAGTCAGGCGAAAGAAAAAGAAGTACCGCGCGCGACGATGGAGGCCGCATGCACGTTTTAAACGCCCAAGGAGGACACCGGACCGAAACCAGGATGGAGGACCGGAGATTGACGGCATGCATCAGCGGCACATTCGCTTTAAAGCAGAAAATCAGCGATGTGACCGGCAAAATGGATCTAATAAATGGAAGGAAACTGGAGCTAACGGAAGGACTAATAGGGATTCATACAGGGATAAAAACGGAACTGAAAGGAAAACTACAATTGAAACATGCATGGATGATAATAATAAAGTGGACTATTTATGGAGGTTGATAAAGGATGGAAAGTGTTTAATAAGATTAAAAGAAATAAGAAATTATAATAAGAGAGTGAAAGTACCTGACTATTACATGTTGAGAGATTATATTGTTAAAGAAATGATAAATGTTCTGATATATTGTATACTATTTGTTATGGCTGTGATATGGATAAAGGACTGCATTGTAGGTATGATAGAAGATATTATGTTGTTGTTATTAAAAGAATCTATTATTGATGATGGGAAAGGTAATATTATAAAAATAGTTATTGTTGTGAGCCTACTAATTTATAACGAACTGAAACCGAGAATATTAAATGAAAGTGACAGGAAAAATGCATTAAGACTACAAGATGATTGGAAAAAGAATGGATTGAAATATATTACCATTAAGGAAGCTAAGAATTGTTTGAAAAGGTATACAAGATACCGGGGTTTTATATTTATGAAGGATAAATCATCATCAGGACAGCCTCATCTATAAATAACAACCGGACAGCAGCCGTAACTGAACGTAATACAGTTCAGTTGTATGAAGAAAGCAAACCAAATTTAACTTGGTGGGAAAATATTTCTAATCTCAAACCGTATTATCGAGACACTAAGCGATAAGGATATAAACAATAATATTTTGATTAAACGTCATTGGCCTACCTGACAAGATATACGTACCAGACGAATGCCAACAATAAACTTAATTAGCAGACGAGTATCCACTTCGAATAACAACACCTGAAAATAAAGAAATAAAAAATTTAGAACCCATCTTTAACACCTTTCTTATTAGTGAAACAAGAGAATAAATAACTTCTAATGTTAAAAGCCAACTTACCGTTGTTTAGCCAGAAGAGACATCAAAATGGCGACAAGTGATGAACTGAAACCAATGGAAACCAGCTGTCCACTACGAAAACCAGAGTAGTCAATGCCTATTAAATCATCTAAGTTGACACCCCCAAGAAAAATTCAAGTGTCATATAAATGTGAATTGTATGTAGAGATGTTATAAAAATATCATATTATTATTATTTATGTATAAACTAATTAAGAAAATCACTAAAATTATCCGCCAAATGATCAAACCGCATAGTTACCACCAAAAGCATTAATCCAAAGTCTCAATGTATTAGATGAATAAGAAGTTCTTGTTGATAAAACCTACCAAAGATTATCCTTAAAAATATCCATTATATGAAAGCAAAGCCCAATTTCTGCAAGAGAATGAAATGAAAATGTACAAGTCACTGTTCTATGTTGAGGGAGAAAAAATATTATATTCTGCAAGTCAGAGAATTACCAGTTTGTTAGGTTGGCAATGATTTTGCACCAACGTTCAAATGTGCTTCTGACCTGAGGGCGGAGCGTGGATTAGAAAAAAGGTTTATATTGTGTATTGTGTGTAGAAGGAGATTGGCCGATGTAAGGCGTATGTATTTGAATTGAATTTATTTATTGTTGTATATGTTGTTGAATTGTTAGGAGGTAGGATTCTCAGTAGAGTTATTAGCAGATTTTGTAACATGTATGATTTCTGATCCAAAACCAACTGGATCATAAAATTTATATTATATTCTCGAATTGTCGTTTTAAATCAGAAATCAGAGGGCGTTTTGTGTCACGTGGTAATTTAAAACCACCAAATATTTTTAAATGAGCCAATGAAATGTAATAGAACTATAAAATTGGAAAGAAGGTTAGACCTACCCAAAGAGTAAATCAACTCAAATCAAGTATTATTAGCGATTAGGAGTAATAGCATTATCAACGACGATAAGAAAACATATATTATTGTGATTTAATAATTATGAGAACCCATTGGTAAGATCAAAAAATTATAAAGCGGCATACTTATTATTGGCGGATTATAAAAAATAAAATGCATGAACATTGAGGTTAGAGTTACTTGTTTACATTTTGAAAAGAATTAGTCGATCTTGGATAAATCGATAATTATTAGAATCAATACTGAGCGAATCAGCTGATTATTCGATCAACCCATATGACCGGTTGAATCATATAAAATTCACTCATAAAGGATATATTAT
Organism: Nilaparvata lugens; assembly: GCF_014356525.2. Taxonomy (NCBI): domain Eukaryota; kingdom Metazoa; phylum Arthropoda; class Insecta; order Hemiptera; family Delphacidae; genus Nilaparvata; species Nilaparvata lugens. The sequence goes on from NC_052509.1 coordinate 51,153,087, forward strand.
GTATACTAAAGGAAGTCGATGTGTAGACTTACAAACAACTATTATTTCTGTATAAATATTTATTATAATCCAAAAAAGCATGATAAATCAAGAGTATACAAAACTCATATAAAAACTAAATGTATTATCTATTAAAATTGTATGTTACGATTTATTTATGAATTCAATTTAAGATAAACACTCCATATATTTGTATAAAAACTTCTTTTATTTAATTTTTTCTATTATAAAGCCGAGGAAGCCCTGATTCCCAAGGCAACCAATTGTATTGAGTCTATTAAATTGAAGGCCAATCAGAGAGTAGCTTATAGAATTATTCTAGGAAGAGGCAAATTTTTCTGAAAACCTCCTTCTTCTGGCTTAAGATCCTGACCGGAGAGGATGCACATGGAGTTTAGGGTTTTTTTCTTATTCCTTTTAAAAATTTTTAATGAACTATTAAGCCAAACCTTTTTTTAAATGTAATGTATTTGTGTTGAATGTTAATTATTTGTGAACTCAGTGCTGTCAAGGAGTTCGTAATTGTAAAGATTCCCATAAAAATAGCTTTAATTCGAAAGAAACTTATAAAAATCTGGATCACGCGTTAGCCCAGCAGTGACGAAAAGGAGCCTACCCAATTAATTATTGGAAATAATTAATTCAATCCACGAGAACATCTAGAACTTCAGTTCAGTGAGTGATAAGTCAAACCAAACGAGCTCGTTTTTTTTTTCTACGTCCAGTGGGGGTAATTAATTAACTAAAAAGCGCTATTCCAATTAATTTGAGTTAAAATAAAAAGTCACCACGTGTTGAACAATATCACATAGTCCATAAGAACATTTATGAATTTATTTAATATATGTAGGAAGCTTACTTCCATGCACAGCCCGAACTCATATAAATCCCTGAGGTCTCATGTTTGAATATTAATTTATTAAATATCAATTTTGTTAATTGACCAAAGTATATCATATCAAACTTATAGACCGAACAGGTTTTTATTGGTAGAATTTTGTATTGATTGGAAGTTGTAACATCTTAAATCTGGGTAGATGAAAAGCCCTAACAGAAATAGTAATAGGTCTAAAAATAAAGTAATTGGCTAATATCGCCAAGCAGATAATAATCAAGATTAGATAGCATCAGCTTGTTCTGGCTAAATGGTACAAGAACTTAAAAAGGATTTGAAGGAAGTTTACTACTCATAAATAGATTATTTATAAAATATTTGAAGATTGAGGTTATATAGATGTATTCACGGGTCGGTGACCTAGAGATCGATCAAACCGAAGAACGTAGAATCTGACCAAAACCCCTTGGCAGAGCTTTATTGCATTCGGATGGTGTGCAATGTGAAAAAACACCCGTCCACGTGGCTAATTATTAGTTAGCATGGAATTAATATTAATATATATTATATTAACTAGCATGCAAAGAGCATATATAAAAAACCAAATAAAAATAATTTAATGTATTCAGGAAATAAGAGTTACCAGGCGCATGAATACCTAATAAAATTTGCATGCACCAATAGTAAAACAGCAGTTAATAGGCGGCAATTGTAGGCCAATTCAAAAATATTTATATATATTTATATAATTGTAGTAGATTTTGTGTAAAAATTTGTGTAATCTATGTTATCAATATGGCTCGAATGCAAAGAAATTATTAATCATATAATCTAAACAATATTTTGGCATTTTTTGTAAGATCTATTTGAATTTAATGGCGGAGGATTGAGATATTTAAATTTTATGCTAATTTGAAAGTCGGAAAGAGGATCTGTAAAACTTGAGAAGGAAGAACCAACACTCGCCAGCCAGATGCCACCATAAGAGGACCCCAAATATTTTAGAGCGAAGTACCTTATTAATAATTTTGTAAAAATTAAAGTTAAAGTAAATTATTAAATTTCTTAAAAGACTTCGTGATGCTATTGTGAAGCAGAAGTCATTTTTTCATTTTTAATTAAATTTATAACCCCTTGGAGGAGACGATTCCGGCTACCATATTCCCGGACCACATGGAGTTGGATCGACATCGGCGGCTTACAAGAAGATTTTCGACACGTGAGTGATTAAAATTTGAATTTAGTGATGGGCGCCCTAGTGCTTCGGAATAATCTGATGATCAAAGCTAGCTCGCCGAAAGGGTTATTATAAATTGAGAAATTAATAAGAGTAATACTTGCGCAAGTAAAAAAATTAGTATTAAAGGTATTTAATTGAAAGAAAAATATAGATCAATATTTTAGAAATTTCTATTTAATCAAAGAAGTACGAAATCTAGGCTATCAAACGTATGCATACAATATTTAATTTTTTGCAATACAATTTGCGATAATTTATCATAGTTCTAATTCACTAGATGAATGGCTCTACCTATTCCGTCAGGTGCCGAATCTTGCACCCTGAGATAAAAATATATATTCGATACAAAGAAATCTACTAAGTACTAGAGATTTTAATATATATATATTTGGATTATTAGTGGCTAATTTATCAAGCTGATCTTAGAGCACATATTTTTGATTGAATTATCCAAGTCGACAAGTATTAGCAAGTGCATGTCGCAGCTACATGCAAAGAATGCATATGATTTTAAGATAAAGGCACATGGTAATGATTCGTGCCATAAATCTAGAATATAAAGTTTAGCCTGTGATATTTTGCTGATATAAAATTATTGTTCTATTTTTTATATTATATTTTTTATCGCTCTATATATATTTTTTGCCTCGATTGATCTTTGCATTATTTATGTAATATATGTGTGAAATTTTCATGGTGTGCAATTTATTTTTTATTCCTCAACACTATAGTATAAGTATCATTTATATATATATTTATTATTTATTGAATTACAAGAGTTATTGGAGAAGCCCATATCTAGGCCTATCAAGATTTTTTAAGACTGAATACTATTAGAAAACCACGCCCTAATTATATTAAATCTCATGCTTTACCGACTGATGCCAAGCAGGAGGCTAATCGTTATTTAAATATAAAGAATAACGTGACACAAAGACATGTCGCCCAACGTGATAGGCCACGGATACGGCAGAAAGACATGTCGTACCAACGTGGGACTGATGATGAGAGCCAAGCTCATTGAATAATTATTTGAAATTAAGTCAATAACCATATTGAAAATTATAGATAACTTATACGAGTTGTGAGGAAAACTGGCGAAGGAAATTTGTATTACTTTTTGGGGAATCAAGAGCTTTAAATAAAGAGAAATTATATGTTTTAAAGAAAATTTTTTATTATTGTTATTGTAAAAAAGAAAATATATTTTATAGAGAGAGCTATTATATTTTATAGGCCTAAACTGCTAGTCAGAAATCAATGAATAGTATTATTATATTATAAGAGCTTAAGTAATAAATAGGTTACCTGGCTTGTAATGTCCATAGGCCTATCCTCATTTGTGTCCTTATTAATGCCTTGTTGGCCAAAACTTTCACTTTTTTAACAAACACTTGACACTTAATCCATTTTTAAAATATGAGTCTCTTTTCGTCCACGCAAAGTAAGGTAGCAGACACACTGCAGACGGCGATAGTAGCGGAGATCGACGCTGAGGGGGGCGCGATGGAGTCCAACGCCCAGATATCTTCAATCACCGCCAAGAATCCTGTGAACAGTAATAAACCGTTAAATGTCTCCCAAGAAGCAATAAGAAGGGTTATAGTAGAGGGGATGATCAAGTCATTTTCTAATAGTTTAGAAAAAACAATGACCACAGTAATGAAGAACTTAAAGGCGGAAATGAAGGAAATGCGGGAATCACTGAAGGATACATCGGTAAGAATGGGTAAGGAGACTGCGGAAAGAATAGATAACCTACCAGCACAAAACACTTCACAAATTCATGAAATAGCTACAAACAGGAACAATAGTCAACTTATTTCCATAAATAAACAACAGAATAGTAAATCTACACAAATAGCTCACCTAAATTCTGATATAAATCAAAACAAAGTACAACTTAATTCATTGGAGACAGCCGTTGGAGAACAGCAATTATTTTCATCTGAATTAAATGCCGAAGTAGTAGATAATGAAACAGAAGCTTCTAGTCATTGGAAACAGGCCCAAGAGAAGTTGGTACAACTTGAAAGTCAAATACATCAATTTCCGCACGAGAATATAGAGCCTATTCCCATAGCAACGTTTGATTCACTACACAGTTTCAATGAATTAGGCCGTTTTGACAATACAGACCGCTATCTCCAACCTAAAGAATTTATAGATCAGATAAAACTAGTTCAATCATTAACACCCACCTCTTGGAATTTTTGGCGTCTTCGTTTGACTAGTTTATTGATTGGCGAACCCCTGATGTTCTTTCGGAGTAGAGTCCATGAATTTACATCATTGGATGAGTTTGTAGCTGTCTTCCTGGAACAGTATTGGAGCAGAAGTAAACAGTTGGACGTGCTAGCGGACATTATATCATGCGATTTCAACCCTAACTTAGACGGTGCATGTACCACTTTCGTCACTGCCCTACAGTTTAAAAATTCTCAATTGAGCGAGCCCATTAATGAATCGGCATTAGCAAGTATTATTTTAAAGAAGCTACCGTATCAAGTTAGAATGGCACTCGCCACACAACCCATTACTGATTGTAAGCAGCTGATAAATCATTTATATGGCATACAGTCTGTGATGGCAATGTCAAACCACCGTTCAGACCAGAGATATACACAAAATCAACATAACTCGAAAAGTAATCAGTATACCAGCCAAAACTATGAATCAGTACCATATGATTGCTCACGATCTACCCCTCAATTTAAACGCCGCTATAATCATAATCATAATAACAGCTGGAATAATAGAAGTTTTCAGAATCGTCAAACAAATCATTATCCACAGCAAACCTATGAAAGAAATTATTATTATGGCCGTGATCGATTTAACACAAATAATGATTACACTCAGAATAATTATAATAGAAATTACAAACCGCCACCTCATCAAATAAGTACAAACTATACACTAGCACATGCAATAGGTTTGAATCAACAAAAAACCCGGAACCCAACACCCAACGACCCGCCACCAGATATACAGAAAACTACAGCTAATAAACCAGGACTATATGATACCCCCGATATAACAAGCACAAGCTCAAATGAAACAAACCAAGAAAAGCAGGATATTTCAACGTCATACACCACATTCAGAATTGATTTACCGGAGACTTTGTTACAAGAAACACAAGATAACCCACCACCAGACACACAGGATCCCATACAAGACAGCCTATCACAAAAAACCGCCGCTCAACATGTAATTAAAACAGCCCGAAAACATCAACCCCTCTTGAGCCTTATATTCCCCGCCGACGATCCATCACCGCAGGAAGAGCAGCCCGCATATCCAGAGACCGCCACCATGTGTCTGCACGTCACACCCGCGCATCAAGAGACCGCCACCGCACCCGTGCATCATTCGACCCCACCAAGGCACCCCAAGGAACCCAGGATAGAGGACCAAGAGGATGACACCAGGGAGGACGGACTACCGGATAAGAGGAGCGACCACCGAAAGGCCCGGAGACGGAAGCGCCCGAGGACACCGGACGGCCGACATCAGGACGAGGAGGACGACATTCGGGAGAAGAGCATGCACCGCAAGGCCCGGAGGCGGAAGAAAAGGAGGAACCGCGCGCGCCGATGGAAGCCGCATGCACGCTTCAAGGGGCCGAGGAGGATACCGGACCGGGACCAGGTTGGAGAACAGACCACCGACGTCATGCATCCGCGGCACATACGCTTCAAGAGAGCCAATCAGCGATGTGACCGGCAAAATGGACGTAATAAATGGAATAAAAACGGAGCTACTAAAAGGACTATTACGGATTCGTGCATGGGCAACAATAAAATGGATTACTTGTGGGAACTAATAAAGGATAAACGGTGGCTAATAAGATTGGAAGAATTAAAAAATAATATTAAGAAAGTGAAAGTACCTGAATATTATGCTATTGAAAAGATGATAAATGTTTGGATTTGGTGTTTAATATTTGTTATTATGGCTGTGATATTAGTAAAAGACTGTGTTGTGGATAGGACGAAAAATATTGTATTGTTGTTGTTAAATGGATCTATTATTGATGATTGGAAGTGTTATATTATTGAATTGTTTATTATGATGATGAAGCCTAATAATGAATTTAAGTGGATAGTCTTGAAAGAAAATAAATGGAAGGCTTTGGATCAATTAAAAGAAATAATTAGTAAAGGAACAAGGAGTTGTTGGAAGAAAGAGTATACAAGATACAAGGGTTTTATATTCATGAAGATAAATTATCAATTAGGACAGCCTCCACAATCAACAACCGAACAGCAGATAACCTCACCAGCCTACAACATCTACAAACAGAATGCAAGAAGATGCAAGTAAGCCACGAAATTTCTACATACAATATCACAGAATTTCAAATAAATACGATAAGAAATCAAGGAAAACATTATTATCAAACCGATTACTGACCTTCCTTAATAAATTTAATATTGGTATAGGACCTCGTGGCAACAATCCAATGTTTTAATTCCTTCCAGCCGTTAGAAGCCTGCAATAAGGAAAAGAACAATTTTTAAATATGTAATTAAATCATATACATCAGATAAAAAAGGACACAAGCGGGGATAATAAAATTAAAATTTGTTAATTACCTTTTTAAGAGAAAAAATTGAGCAGTTAGGTTAGTTATGAAAGTCGATAGCAAATTCTGATGTAACATGTAACACTATGAATTGTAGAACAGCGAACAGCTGACCAAAGCCACCCAAATCAAATGAATGTAATGTCTGTTGAACATATGTTTATAAAAAGAAGTACTGTACCCAAAGAGTTATTTATTATTGTTATTTATTATATTTATTAATGTCGATATATTTATTTATATGTTTTTATATTTATTACTTTTAATTATGCCACGTTTGTTACCTGAAAAGACTTAAAGTGAATACCAGTTACCAAAACCAAAGAGCCATTAGCAAAAGAAAGTATTGTACCTGATGTATAGAAAATTATTTATATTAAGACCTAAGAAATACTATAAGATATAAGCCCAGAAGTTTATGAATCGAAATTATTGTCTAAAAGGAATCATTTATGAGAATTATGAAAGGTGTGTAGTTAAGTTGGCGGCCCTGCAAGCGGCGAATTTAAAAATTACTGTGTTGTAAATGTTGTCAGGAGGAGTGCGTTTAGAAGTTTATATTTATGATATTTTTATGTGTGTTGAGGAGGAGAATTTGTTATTGTTTTTGATAAAGGTATAAAGGAGATGCAGCAAATATGACTGCGAAATGTGATAGAAGTAGGAGAGTATAATTTATAAATAAAGTATAGTGTATATCAATGTATTTGAAGGGTGGGTTTTCATTAAAAACATTGTGATTCTCAAATATTTTGAATTCAAACCCAGGGGCGTGTGTAACATCTTAAATCTGGGTAGATGAAAAGCCCTAACAGAAATAGTAATAGGTCTAAAAATAAAGTAATTGGCTAATATCGCCAAGCAGATAATAATCAAGATTAGATAGCATCAGCTTGTTCTGGCTAAATGGTACAAGAACTTAAAAAGGATTTGAAGGAAGTTTACTACTCATAAATAGATTATTTATAAAATATTTGAAGATTGAGGTTATATAGATGTATTCACGGATCGGTGACCTAGAGATCGATCAAACCGAAGAACGTAGAATCTGACCAAAACCCCTTGGCAGAGCTTTATTGCATTCGGATGGTGTGCAATGTGAAAAAACACCCGTCCACGTGGCTAATTATTAGTTAGCATGGAATTAATATTAATATATAGAATATTAACTAGCATGCAAAGAGCATAAATAAAAAACCAAATAAAAATAATTTAATGTATTCAGGAAATAAGAGTTACCAGGCGCATGAATACCTAATAAAATTTGCATGCACCAATAGTAAAACAGCAGTTAATAGGCGGCAACTGTAGGCCAATTCAAAAATATTTATATATATTTATATAATTGTAGTAGATTTTGTGTAAAAATTTGTGTAATCTATGTTATCAATATGGCTCGAATGCAAAGAAATTATTAATCATATAATCTAAGCAATATTTTGGCATTTTTTGTAAGATCTATTTGAATTTAATGGCGGAGGATTGAGATATTTAAATTTTATGCTAATTTGAAAGTCGGAAAGAGGATCTGTAAAACTTGAGAAGGAAGAACCAGCACTCGCCAGCCAGATGCCACCATAAGAGGACCCCAAATATTTTAGAGCGAAGTACCTTATTAATAATTTTGTAAAAATTAAAGTTAAAGTAAATTATTAAATTTCTTAAAAGACTTCGTGATGCTATTGTGAAGCAGAAGTCATTTTTCATTTTTAATTAAATTTATAACCCCTTGGAGGAGACGATTCCGGCTACCATATTCCCGGACCACATGGAGTTGGATCGACATCGGCGGCTTACAAGAAGATTTTCGACACGTGAGTGATTAAATTTGAATTTAGTGATGGGCGCCCTAGTGCTTCGAATTAATCTGATGATCAAAGCTAGCTCGCCGAAAGGGTTATTATAAATTGAGAAATTAATAAGAGTAATACTTGCGCAAGTAAAAATTAGTATTAAAGGTATTTAATTGAAAGAAAAATATATAGATCAATATTTTAGAAATTTCTATTTAATCAAAGAAGTACGAAATCTAGGCTATCAAACGTATGCATACAATATTTAATTTTTTGCAATACAATTTGCGATAATTTATCATAGTTCTAATTCACTAGATGAATGGCTCTACCTATTCCGTCAGGTGCCGAATCTTGCACCCTGAGATAAAAATATATATTCGATACAAAGAAATCTACTAAGTACTAGAGATTTTAATATATATATATATTTGGATTATTAGTGGCTAATTTATCAAGCTGATCTTAGAGCACATATTTTTGATTGAATTATCCAAGTCGACAAGTATTAGCAAGTGCATGTCGCAGCTACATGCAAAGGAATGCATATGATTTTAAGATAAAGGCACATGGTAATGATTCGTGCCATAAATCTAGAATATAAAGTTTAGCCTGTGATATTTTGCTGATATAAAATTATTGTTCTATTTTTTATATTATATTTTTTATCGCTCTATATATATTTTTTGCCTCGATTGATCTTTGCATTATTTATGTAATATATGTATGACTTTTTCATGGTGTGCAATTTATTTTTTATTCCTCAACACTATAGTATAAGTATCATTTATATATATATATTTATTATTTATTGAATTACAAGAGTTATTGGAGAAGCCCATATCTAGGCCTATCAAGATTTTTTAAGACTGAATACTATTAGAAAACCACGCCCTAATTGTATTAAATCTCATGCTTTACCGACTGATGCCAAGCAGGAGGCTAATCGTTATTTAAATATAAAGAATAACGTGACAAAGTCTAAGTACCAGTATTAAATATAAATATTTATGAATTTGAAACTCATTATTGTGAATATTAGCAAAGCCTGTGATAATTATTCAGATTTTAAAAGTAGATTATTTAAGTGAATTATAGATTTATCGAATATCTTATGCACATCTTTTTTGTGGGAATATATTTGTGTTTTATGTCAGCATACAAATCGTAGAAATTTATTTTATCCTAGTTCATCTCGTGATATTCAGGTTCAATTTTCAATCATAACATTTAAAAACAGAAAAGTTCTAATTTAGATTGTTTACAAACCAAATTGAATAACAAAATAACACTCACTAATCACTTGAAACTGTAAAATAATGATTAACTTTGAAAATTATGATATACTCTAATTTTAGAATGATATACCATGTCATGTCAACAAATCAGATTATTTTGATCAAGTCGATTAAACATTTCTAGATAATATTTCTTGTGAGATAAGCTGTTGAATCAGCTGAACATAATTCTGTCTCTCTCCCACACAGGTACTCACATCTTCTGCTATCGACAGACGACGAAATTATCATCTGTTTTTCCAAGGATGAATAATTATTATCCTTTTCATGTCCTTCAGCGAGTTTTCCCAGGGTTGAGACATAGAGCAATCGAATTTTTATATCATAAACCTACTATGTTCCAAATTTCGTGAAAATCGTTAGAGGCGTTTTCGAGATCCGTTGGACATAAATAAATATATACAGAAATTGCTCGCATAATATACTGGAATAGGATTAACTGTGTGTTGAGAGGGTGGCAAAGATTATACAACTAGCTATGTATAGCATACTCAATAGCAACAGTCAAGTGCTACGGTAGTTGATAAAATTGAGTTCGGTCAATATAAAATTATATTATTGATAGTCTTAAATGGGATTTTGACATGAAACAAATTAACCATTCCTCGATTAATGGTTCAAGAATTCAATTCATATTATTAACTGTAGTTGATACTATATGACTATTTTGGTGGATATTAATTTGCTGAAGGGCGTAGAAGTTTGGATCTACTTTGAAGTCTTGATGGTAGGATATTGTCAAGTTTTTGAAATATTCACTTGGGAGTATTGTTACTAATGGCTTAAAAATTTCCCACGTTTTGATCCTACATCGGAAACATGTTCTCATACGATGCTCTTCAATATTGTTGAAAATGATGGTATGAACATATTTATCGATAATGAACTAATATTAAACGTCAGCTTGAGTGGATCTTAGTAACAAGTTGAGAGAACTTTCCATCATGAACATGCAGCTTGAGCCTGAGTTTGATAGATTAAATTGCCTCCCAAGTTTCAGTCATCAAATTACATCGCTAATTTGCAACACAAGAGCAAAACATATTTGAGAACCCAGATTAGATTAGAACAGTAGTGGGCGTATCCCGCGTGCTAATAAATATTATGATAAAAACACTTTGAACAGTGATATTTATGATAGATGTCAAATTGATCTCAAGTGGATCTAATGCACTGCTAATCTAATGTTCTGCTAGGCATAGATATAACAAAATGACACAATTTGCTATTGATTCATGCTAGAAGCTGATAATTCGTTGAAAAATATCAAATTCAGTTTTTCCTCATTAGAAAACTCAATCGCATTCGCATGTTTAGAAGTAATTAATAATACCATATATTCAACGTTGCATGATTGTATTTGTTTTTATCATTCTCGGTGATCCGTTAAGTGAGTCATAATTTATATTGATTGTAAACGAAGATTAAAGTTCAAGGGCAATAATGAATAATTATTATTGTGATAAAAGTAACCGAAATAGAACCGAAATCTCGATACAATACATTATATTGAACTAGAGTCATTCGAAAAAAACGAAATGGATATCTTTCATGGATGTTAAAATTAATATTTAATTGATTTTGAGTCTCTGGGTACTCTAGTTATCCAACTACGAATATAATTTGAGGACTTACACCAATATACTCAAATTTCTCACCATATCCGAAGTAGTAGTGTGAGTATCAAACGGGTACACTACTCTCACAATGAAAGTACAAATTACCAAATGCGATACTTATTGAGATATTAGGTGTAGTTATAAATTGAGACCCCTGGCACTGAAATATTCAAGCTTCCAAAATATAATGAGAACAAAATCAGTCAATAGTGCGGTCCTCGTTATAATGGCAGTATTTGATTAACATTGGTGTTGCTATCCTTGTCTATCATTCGACAAAGCATATAGCGCTATCCTTTTCTAGCTCCATAACGTTGCCAGATCGTTTTTCAACAATGTGGAAACATAATTTTTTGCTGGGGGTGATGCCCACATGAGCTCTAGGCTTGTGCGTGGGTAATGAGGCGGATGATAATCAACATAATATTTAATCCTAATTATGAAAATTTATTATTAAATCATTGTAAAATAAATTTTCTTGACGAATAAAATATGATTGATTACTGTAAACAAGAATGGAAAGTTAATATTTGGCTATATCAGATATACGGGGATCAACTATCCGCTGTAGAAGACAGTGGCAAGGTAGAGAATCACAACGCTTTTCTCCTATCTTTCTCCAATGCCATTACAATGTGAACCTCACTCTAAGGAGTAGAGTGTTTATAAAATCCATGTAGCCTACCTATGAGCATAGAAGAACTATTTATGACTAGGCCTATTCATAGAAGAACTATAGAACTATCTACACCACTAACTATTCGTAAAATAATTAACGTCGATCTCACTATACGCTTGATTCACAAGTTAGCTAATAAATAATATTTAATGGCTATATTTCCTTCTAAATCCGGCTTCTAGAAGATTAAAGAATCATCTTATTCTGTCATTATAACGTGGACCTCACTGTACGCCTTATTCACAAGTGAGCCAAAAAATATTTCAAGGCTATATTTCCTTCCAAATCGTGCTTCTAGAAGATTAAAGAATTCTGTCATAACGTGGACCTCACTATACTCTTGATCTATAAGTCAATAAACACTGCTTGGCTATATTTCCTTCCAAATCCGGCTTCTAGAAAATGAAAGAAACATTTTATTCTATTTTCGCTATTACATGGTTATATGGAGAGATTGGTGCTCCTCAAGAATGATTATTGATTGTAGAAGCGTGCGCAATAATGGCAGTTACATAAGGGAACAACACTAACACTGTATGGAGCTCCCGGTAGTTGGTTGAGCTTTGGGCTTGGGGTTGATATATTATAGTGTTCAAAGTCTACTCTCCAGTCTCCTGCGGTTGGATATTCGCCAATTTTCTTCTGTCCCGCACTTCCTGTGTCTCCTTCGTCCCTGGACAGGCTTAGCCGACTGGCAAGTCCTACTTATCTATGTAATAGAGCTGCACGAGCCCTCATGCAAGAACAAAGAGGAGATTGGAACTTGAAAGACTACATTGGATGGATTTAATTAGAATCACACCGGCAAAACTTATTTTTATTTGTCGTGAACTTAATGGTGCATCACATACTCAAAAATTATCAATCTCCATTAATAAAGTCATCACAGACTTTTTTGAAGGTTGATAAATCCTTAAATTGATGTCTTTTTCATGAATTCTGTTGTATAATTTCATAATAATATGATTGATAATTATTATTAAACGAAAACCCAAATTAAATTATGAAAATCACCCCGAAGACTTATGCTACTGCAAATATTGATAATTTGCAGAATTATATAATATTGATTTTCGTTCAATAATAATTATCAATTCATTAGAATTTGAATAAATGCAATATCTCAGTAATTGTAATTTCAATCTTTATAATTTTATTATATCTGTAATTTTTATATGAAATATATGTATGACAATTTGTCAATGCTATTCTAAGACTGGGCGTTCACCGGTTAGTCAAGACAAGACAAGACATGATCAGACACGTTTAGTCACAATACTTTACATAGTTGCTTATGAAGACATGTCTAATTGCAATCAGTGTGTGTTGTGTCATAGCAACTATGTGAAGTATTGTGTCTGATCATGTCTTGTCTTGTCTTGCCTAACTGGTGTGTGACTAGCCTAAATGGCCTGTGACATGAACGATGATGATGAATATTGTACAATGTTCATGAGAAGATTCGTAAAAGAATAATAACTATATTACTGTTGTTCCATTCTATCCATTTTTGTAATCTTCTTCACAATATGTTGGACTACTGTAGTATTACTGGAGCTTGGAGATGTGCTCTAATTAAACTCGAATTCCCATTGCCTTGAAAGGTAATTGAAGTTACGGACAATGGAACAAGTGGGCAACCAGTGTGAGTATGTGAGCTGCAATTAGAATATCACTAATTGGTATTACGGTTGAATCTTATACTCCAGTCTCCAGTTACGGTGTTGGAATGGCGATTTCTGTAGCTGGGAATTTGAATCTGTATAATATAACATAGTTTTCTCACTTGATAATCGGCCTTGAAAATGGGGAATTGGAGAATTTCATCCAAGATTGATTTCCAATTGTTCAAAAACCTTCATCTCAACAACTGATTACTGATTCATATTATTTTGCTATGAATGTAGTGTACTCGTGTAGTTATGTAAAAAAGTGAATGAAATTTTCCAATTCTACTGACTTATAAATTGATGTGATGTTATATATTATATCAGTTCTATGAAAGCAAATGTATAGTTTTTCAAATAGGACTAATTGAAACAATTAAATAAAAAGCATTATAGTCAGTGATCTTGATTGTCTATCAAGACAATCTGATTCAATCACACTAGAATGAGTGAGTCTTCACAGAAGACTATAGTGAAAACTATACCATACTCTCAATAACTCTTTCTCAATATTTTCCAATCACACAGATTACGTTTTTCAATTTCTTCAGTGAAATATTCAATCATTTATTTCTATCTCTTCATTTTGCAGGTAATTTGGTTTTTCTTCCTTCATGTTAATTCCATCTGCATGAGAATCAGTGAGTACTGCTACAATTTTTTAAGTATACTTTATCTTCCACTTACCTTCTATTCTAGAAGAGGGTCTTAGTATTACAAATTAGATTTTCTCAAAATAGTTCTAATATTTTTGAAACTAAAAATCTATATTTAATTATCAAAATAACTGTTAATTTACTGTTGTTGCATGAGTATGTATTTTTCGACTTTAGGGAAGCTCATGAATTTTCAAACCTCTGAACTTCTTGAGAGTTGATTTAATGAAATCAATTGACGTCGGTCAGAAAGTGTATCTATAATATTAATGAAAACAAAATATGGAATATAGATATTATATGAATATGAATGAATGTAAATAAACGATATTAATAAACTTAGAAATACTATCATTCAATTCAAAACAGAACTCGATTATCTGAACAGTCAGTTGACTAGTATTATTTGGATTTATTTATTGCTATTCTGAACTCGCGTTAGCCGCTAGGTATTGGTTCAAATAGCAAAATCAATAAAGTTTAGGGAATAGTAAATAGTTCAATAAAGTTCAGTGAGAAATCAATAGTGCCAGACACACTTGGGCTGGGCTGTCTAGTTGCTCTATTTGCTAGCTGCCAGTCGTGCTAGGTCAATAAAACTGCACCGTTGCTTTCCTTCCGCCCGTTCGCTTCCTGCGAATTTTCCAGCATGTTGATACAGAGAACGTGTAAAATGTTTCTTAAGCATTTTGCTGAATCAAACAGCTCTGCTATTGTGATGGTGCTGGTACACTTTTCACTGCAACTTATTAAACAGGATCATTTGTTTCTGCAAAGAATAGATAAATTTTGGCTTGGCCACTATCTCAGCACTGCATCCACGGCTTTAATCCTGAAAAATGTTCAGTGCTTGAAAGATGTAAGATGTAAGCGTGCATTAGAAGCTTACGGCATTCTGCTTCATTGCTCTTATCTGCTCCTTCTCTTTCCTTTTTGCTTTATCTTCTTCTTCATGATCTTCTCCTCGTCCTTCGTCTCCTTCTACACTCGCGGATCCTTTCTTAGCGCCCTCTGATGGGTGGGAACTGTAGCGTTGCACTTGCTTCTTATTTTTCTTTATCTCGTCCCTACTCTATCTCTGTACAGTATTTATACCACGTTATTCCTCCGGCAGTCAAGTTTATTTCCTTCTTCCAATTTTCCAGGCACTTTGTACTTCCTTCCCTCCTTCCCACTCTCCTCCTCACCGCCACCCTTAGTAGTCGCTTTCTGCTTCAAGTACAAAAATACGCCCTCTAGATGTGTAATCCTATACTACTTTGAGGACACCTGCATTATGGATACACTCTCGTAAAGTGGAGTATGTAGTGGAAAAGCTCCATTGAAAGTTTCTTTCTGGTTGAAAGATACCACAAAACCACTCATTTCAAACTCTTCTTTTTTCTCGTTTTCATGGCAGGAATAATTTCTCACTGGAAAAAATAATGATTCATTACATGTTTTCAAGGAAAAAATAATTTCTTTGTTGATTGGGTTGTCGATCTCAATTGAAATCGGTTAAATGTCATCCACGTCAACTCCAACAAATTCCCTTCTCTGCTGAATTCACTGACGTTTTTATCTTACTGATTTTGTGATTCTGTCCCTTCGATATATTCACTTGAGTGATTAATTGAAGATGAGTCAGTGATTATTTTCCCATTTTAGAATTTAGGAAAATTTGTCATTTTCCCATTTTCTGTATTGTAAATCTCTTCAAATGGCTGTGGACTATAAAATAAGGCTGGGAAGAAATTGTACTATATAATAAGTTTTCATTGTTCTGTTTTTCCTACAAGATATTCATCAGCCCCTTGGACATTACATAAACACATGATCAGCCAACTCAAATTCATCTGTAGTATTGTGGTCTAGTTCTAAGTGGTGTTTAATTTCAATAGCATTTCAATGTTATTTTTAATATTCTTATTTTTCTGTATTCTTAGTTATGTATAATGGAACATCGTAATTATTGTGTTATGGGAACAATTTTTGGTAGAAATCCTTTCATGTTTTGATAAATAAATTGAAAATGATCCACCTGAAATTGATAGAATTCATTGTACTTCATCTATTTAATTAATAATAAACTGAAACCTGAACTTAATCTAATCAATTTTGGCTAAATAATTAATCTTTTCACCGTTTATCATTAAGCTACTGAATCGTAATCAAGCTATTAGGAAATGCTTGTCAACTTTAACAAAGCAAATCAAACTGGGTCCAACGGTGGCAGTTTTAATAAGAAAAATCTCATCAAGAATCTCATAAATAATGGTAATGAAGCCTCCTATTACTATTCGGCATACTGAACGCGCTTAATCAAACACCCTCTAAGCTGCTTGCTCTTCTCTTAGCTTTTCCTCTTTATGAATGATAGATACATTGAAAGAGCGCGCTCCATCCACGTTAATCTGAGGAGCGAATGCCGTTCACAAAAGAATGTACTCAGTTTTTTTATTAATGTGAGCCTCTCCCTTTCCGCCAGTCTTCTTTCCATCCTTTCATTTTGAAAAGTAAGTATCTTTCCATTCATAACCTTGCTTGCAGTCGTATTTGCAAGCTTTAAGAAGTTTTAATGCAGCTAGTGAGAAGAGCAGCCTCTTTTCAGAGCGGCACAATAGAAGCAGCATCTCTGATCAAACCCGGTTGGTTCAATCTATGATGAGAGTCCTCCTCTCATTCGAATACTCTCTGCTAACTCATTAGTCTTGTAGCCAACTCATTAGTATTTCAAGTTCATAGTAAAGCCTTTGATAAAATCCCAATTATAAAGAGCATTTCTCGATCACTGTGTCAATAGAGTTTGAATCCATGGCTTGGTATTGACTCTACTTCCTGATTTGTAGAATTTTAGATTCATTTATCTTTTCTCAATACATTAGTGAGTGGGTTACAAGAGAATTTCGCTCCATGAAATTAGGGTTATGTTTTTTGTTACTTCTGATATGTCGGATATTAGATTCTTCGTATATTTTCTCGAAACATCAGTGAGTAGGTTACAATCGTATTTTGTTCCATCAAATTAGGGTTTTTTATGACATCAAAGTGGTTTCATTATATAATTGTATACAAACAAAAGTAGTCAAATTAGTAAATAGATGTATTCTCAAGTGACAATCTATTAAAAATGAGTCCTCTCCTCATTCGAATACTCTCTGCTAACTCATTAGTATTTCAAGTTCATAGTAAAGTCTTTGATAAAAACCGAATTATAAAAAGCATTAATTTCTCGATCACTGCGTCAATAGAGGTTGATTACATGGCTTGTTATTGACTCTACTCCTTATATTCCTGATTTGTAGGATATTAGATTCATTTATCTTTTCTCAATACATTAGTGAGTGGGATACAAGAGAATGTCACTCCATGAAATTAGGGTTTTTATGACATCAAAGTGGTTTCAGTATATAATTGTATACAAACAAACGTAGTCAAAGTAGTAAATATATGTACGGGTACTTGATACATGGATTGATGTAGTTGTATTCTTAAGTGACAAACAAAAAATGTTGATGGCCTTCCCCTTATCTTTTTCATTTTCATCTTTCACCTAAATAGATAGTAGGCTTGTAGAAAATACTGAATTTATATCACAGTAAAAAATATTAGTCATTTTCTTGGGGGATTGATACTATTTCATTTTTGAAGCATTGATAATTACTAGAGATTGATAATGGTGTTACAGCCGAAATTGTGACTCAGTCAAAAGTGTCTTAGATTGTTTTAATAAATTAGTGGTTTTAACAATATCAATTCGTTTCCATTCAATATAAATAATCAGTAGGATAAAGAATCTTATGGTTTGTTCATTATACAACTATACCAATCAAATAATAATAATTACTAACCAGAAAAAGAAATAGATACAGCCGAGATGTAGAGCACTTTCATTTTCGTGGAATGCTTCATGATGCTTGACCAACGTTGAACGTTCGTCCCTGGTGCAAATTCAAGCCTGATGACCCGGAAACTAAAACCGCAGGCACTGAGCTCCCTCGAGGGCTTTAGACGATCTCCAATTGGTGGTTTCGACAATAGGCTCCATTCAAAAACTACTTTCTCCTTACTCGATTCTGAATTTTCTGATCATATTACTGGTGTACTTGATTCAAGGGGCATCCAAACCATTCGCTCAACCAATGCTGGTTTATCATGAATAATAGAGACCTAAAATATCAACATATCCTCTATTTTTAATTCTGTATACACTCATCAAAATTGGGAGGAAGAGATGCATTGGACTTTCTGTCTGTGTTTCCACCTCATTAGTGTATTGTAGTTTCGTGAATAAAATAATAAAAAATGATTATATGATGCAAGAGAAACACAGTGATGTTGATACGTGAACATTAGTCACGTTGGCTTGAATAGTTCAGGTTTCACCAACAATAGTAGTCCTTACTGAATTTAAGTTTAGAACCCATGGAGTATTTATCATCTTTTCAAAACCTTTGAGATTTTTAACCGAATTTCATCAAGAGCTTCCTCATTAACCAGGAGTGTTTTCAAGATTTTTTCATTAGAAAGTTTTGTTTAATAATAATACCTCATATTATAATGCAATATTTCATTTTCAACTATCATGAAATTAATTCTTGTAGTTTTACAAGAGTCTTATCTTATTAAAAAGGATTGAATTAAAAAGCCAATTCCGGTTTCAATTATTTGAAGGACATACTCACAGTTAAGAGCGTTCTCATGTCATGAAAATAAGTGTAAGTTCAATAAATAAATGTTTGAAAATAAGCGGCGAAACAACACATTACAAGTGTTTGGTTTCAACTATTACGCTATGCCGAGACAATATTCGTTATCAGTTCACACGTTTTCTTCTAAGTTCTCAAGCTTTTTATCATGTTTTTTACCTAATGGAAGTGATAAAATTATCATTTTTCTATCTTGAAAAACGTTTTTTCATATTCTAAAAACTGTCAGCTATTTAATATCCAACTTAGGTCACATTACACTTGTAAACTAGACGTGGTAGCTAATAAAATGTAGTTACCGTAGGTAAGGAAAGTTTTGCTAAAAAATTAAGTTACTTGAATTTCATGATTTCTATACCTTTTGAGGCAGTGAGTATAGAATGTAATACATTCTATAATACACTGTTTTGAGGCCCGTTCATTAAAATGAATGCATTTTTCTTTGATATAACATAAAGAAATACCAATGATGGCTCAGTTACTATAATACCAATGAGAGCTGGTTAAATTGATCACATCTTCTCCTGAATTCCGTGAGTTTTCCTACAAATATTGAGGGAATGTTTCCTCATGAAAGCACCGATTTAGCACCGAATGAAATTGTAACCAAGGTATAGTTAGTGTTAATGAATGTTTTATCTTCAAAAACATAGAAGAAATTATAGGTTCAGTCTGGCTATTACTTGAGTCTTAATAGTCATAAGCCATGGGTTGCAGTTTAGCAGCTAATTGCGCTAGCAGCGTATTCGCAACACGACTCTTGTTCCCCTTCTACTTCCACTAGTGAAACGAGTACTTGCTGCTTGTTTTACAAGCTAGTCGTTAGCAAGGGATGCTCAGTGCTCACCCCGTGACCCCACAATCCACCCCCAACCCTCCAACCTTCAACATAGGACCTCTTTGCTCTTTACTGTTCGGGATGGACTCATCCACTGTGCGGCAGAATCTCTCACCTATTCCAAACACCTCACATGATCCTTTGAGAGTATCGAAAAAAGTTCAATGTCCCAATTAAAAATGCTGCTTTCTACGTACAGTATTTGTTCTGTGTTGTTCTGATGTCCTCTGTTGCTCTAATGTTATTTGTTCTGAATGTCCAGGAATATGTAGTTAACATGAAAACCAGTCGTTTGACTCATAATACGAGTGTTGTGTTCTAATTTTCCATTGATTTTAAAATCAGGATTTTGTTGATAGATAATACTACTGTATTTATATTTATATTTATTGTTCTAGCAATCAGTTTTTTACTTTTAAATATGTGTAACGCTAGTTCGCCTCCATGGTGCACATTGGGTAACGCTAAATGGACTAGCATATAATGGCGGTCAGACAAACTTATGATCTCCTGACCAAAAACTACACAACATCTTGAAGAAATTGAAAAAATATAGTGTATATGTAGAAATTTGAGACTCATGAGCTTTATATATGTTGTGTATCTGCCATACTCTAAATAAATAAATAATATCAACAAAGTATGCAGTTACAAAGATAATCTAAAACGTCTTTTATGTATTCACATGTTATTAATGTCATAATATTATAACATTGATGTCAACAATAATTTATTAAGGTTTTTGTAATTTATGTGCGGTAATTCACTCCGTTATTCATTCTTTTTCATTCATTAATTTTTGAAGAAGTAACTAATTTCATGTTTCTACTGATATTCCATGGGCTATTCCCATTGACTATGGGCCGAAATACACGAGGCGTTTTTCAGACGATTCGTCACGACAAGACAGGAAGCTCTCCAATTGGCTGATTGTAGATACGTCAACCCAATCAGCCAATCGAAGAGCTTCATGTCCTGTCGTGCCGTGCCGTCAGTTATAAGAGTTCATTCGTTGATATGATATTACACGATATTCATTCGTAGCAGACAGTAATAAGTATTTATTCCAAATTCAAATTTCTTTGGAAGATAGAAAATGAGAAGAATGCAATTTACATTTTACATGAATGTTTTTGGTGTTTGTAAATAAATCTAGTAGCTGGGAATAATTTATTGGATTACTAGAGGCGTCCCATTCATTATTGGCACGTGTTAGTGATCTTCTAAATGTCAATGAACTCGCTTTCGGAAAGCTATTTCTAAGTGATTTGGTGAAGAAGGATGTCTGACACGGAAAGGCTGATTCTGTTCTTGTCTTTTTGGTGCTAATTTGCAGGGCGCTAGGCGCTAGTCGGGTGACAGTGACAAGCATACTCCCCGCTCAATACTCCCCACCGGTTAATATTTGACGAGAGCCCAACTGGCTCCACTCTTTTTTCACTTTTCCTCTCGCTTTTCTCCACCATCTTCCTTTCTCCGTTCTTCTTTTTATCGAGTGCCACCTGCTGCGAAATGTGTACGTGTTTTATTGGGTTTTCCCCACACCTGCTAACATTCATTTTGCCGTTGTTTCGGTGGACTGTCGGCTTTTTCCTTGCAAATTGATGTTCACGAGAAAGTGCCTATTAGAACCTTCACTCTGCCACTTTATTGGCTGTCTTTCTGGTGATCACTTATTATCTCCGACGTTTGTTTTTCATGTTAATGGTTTTGTCTTTAATTACAAACGGTGGTTTCCATCAGTGTCATCTGTTCACCCTTTCATTTTCAAGCCTACTCGTTCACTCAGTCTCAGCAAAGACTATTGAAAGCTTTTATTTTGTTGTCTGTGGTATAGGTCTACTGCTAAGCATGTAACTGTATTAAGTCAGCATCTGACATTGGTTTACTTTCCCTGTCTGTCATTAGGCAAAGCAGACTCCATCCTTTTGTACTCGAGCACCGTTGCCAAATCGTAGGCGTAGGCTTTGAAGAAATATAATGAACTACCATAATATTTCATCTGAATTCTAATAATGTATCATGAAAAGATATACTGTATTATGTTTATTTGTGATGTAATTGATAATCATTAACAAGAATCAATAATTAATATTATATCAGATATACCAGGATTACTTGAATCACAGCTAACTACTATACAAGGCTGTGGAAAAAGAAAATTGGCAACGATGCCATCATTTTATTCCCGTTAACTTTATAACGTGAATCTCACTGTAATGTTCAATTTTCGAAAATAATCTCGTATGTGGGCTAAAGTTGAAAAGTGAACTATTTTATAGACTTTCTCCAATAAAACTTTTCCGTATCAGTATTAGTAATCGTATTACTAAAAATGTTTTAAATACTGTATTTCTTCTGAATATTGGAACTCCTTACCTAGTAGGCCTACTCATGTGAGACTGATAATTATTGTAGAAAGCTCAGAAAAAGAGATTGTGACTCCTACAATTCTGTTATGGAAACTCGATTTGAATATTGAAGAATCAGGTCAATCAGTGGACTTGAATTCCATTCAATAGAATCAATAATGTTAAACACGTTACACTGTCAAACGGTGTGTAATTCTGTTTTAGTATCACACCATGAGATGGCCCCTGGCTGATAATGCTCCGAATGTCAGCCTGGGGACATCTCTTTATGCAGCTACTGTAGCTAATTTCCACACTAATTCCCAGGAGGTGAGGAAATGTTTAGCAACGATGAGAATGAAATGATTAATTGAGAATGATCCCATTATATCACTACTATCTCCAAAATAATATATTGAAACCACATAAATTATGTTCATTTCGATTTGTGTAAATGTTTATTTTTCACATTAATAAATTATTTAAGTGAAAAAGTAATATACAGGCTGTACAATCAACAGAGGCTCTTGTGATATCCATTCTGAAATGCAAGCTGAATATGAATTTTATTCTAAAAGTCAACACTTTGTCTTAATGACTTCCTTATCTCGTTTTCTCACTTATCTTAGAGTTCAAAAGATAAATAATGTAAATAACTGATATTTGAGTTTCGTTATATCCAACACTGCATAACTTTCTCGTCATTCTGACTTGTCAGTGGATACATGAGATACGGGATGAGTTTTAATGGACATAGTTCCCTACTCTTATATGTGAAGAAATTATCAAACTGTAATCGACTTTTGAAGACTCAATTATACTGTGGAATTCGCATCCCAGCAAGTTTGCTAATGGCAGAAATGAAGTAAGCCACCAGAATAGTGTGAGCGGTGCCTCAAATTTCAATTAGTATTGAAGTTGGTGGGTGGAATAAATTTGCCGCGCTTCATTCAGACTTGCTTCCACCCGCATGTCACACTGATATACATACATTATATACCTATATGTGTAATGAAATATATATATGCATACACCTCCCTAATCCTCTCTCATTCCTTTAACTGAATAAAAGTTCATTACCCTTCCATTTCTTTCTGTTCTCTGTTTTGCTCGCAGTTTCCCTACCTTTTCCTCGTAAATCCGACAAAATATAGTACCTTGTTTTACTACTAATAAGAATGACGTATTTTTCTCATCACAAAATTCGACGGCAAAAAGAAGATTGAATTCTGTGAAATGAAATTCAGAGTTCAACGCCTGACGTGCAGCAGCCAGTTCAATATATTCCCCCGAGGCTTTACGGCGCAGAGTTCACTCCCCAAATAGAATGATCATATTAATCTCATTTTTGATGTGCGTTTTTCGCGAAATTTCATTCTCTAGAAAGAGTTATATCGTCAAGAAAATGTAGAAATTCTCTCATCAAAACAGAACACGATTCTATGTTTTCTCCTTTGAATGTTCACATGAAACTCATGAATCCTGGAAGATATTCGGAACATTATTATTTTTCGTTACAATCATTTTTTTGAATTTCAATTGTATGACTCCTATGAAAACATGAGAGTATGGAAATCAAATTTTTAGCCTTTTTTCTTTAGGGCTACTTTTGAATATAAATAAAAATATAAATCTGAGTACCCTTTTTTTAATTATTTCGTCACGACATGTTGCACTGGAAATCGTCTTGAAAATGACATTAGTAGCCGAAACATGTCGTGACGAAATAATTTAAAAAAAGGGTACTCAGATTTATATTTTATTCACATTTTTAGTGTACACTATTACCCACAAATCACTATTATTTTCCGGTTACATTAAATTATTTCTAATATTCTGTTAGTATAGTGTTTATTTTTGTGATATGCCACTATGTGAAATACGTAATACAATCAACAAATCATGTTAAAATACTCACAAATAATATTACTGTTATTCTCTACTTTTATGTATGGGTTTATTCCAACCAATGAGGATGATCTATTATGAGTTTACTGGGAAGAAGGAAGTTTGTGTTATTCACATCATTTGCTCACAACCTACAACCATAGGGAAATAATTTTGGAACTCATAACTCATAACTGTCTGTTAGCGGGTTTGGCTTCAAACAACCTTCCTTCCAACGTGAGAACTGAAAGCACAATGCTTATCCAATCATGGTGTTTAGCTACTGCTTTTACTAAAGGGACAACTTCCCATTCATAGATGTGATCTACGAGGAAATCGCTTCATTCATAAACTATTTTTGTGACTATGACAGAAATAAATTATCAATGGCTACTATCAAGGTACCATTTGATTGTTGTTATGATGAACAAAGTTAATTTATTGATATGAGTGGGCTCCATTTAATTGTGGCATAGAGTAAAGAAAACTATATTTAGTATTTATTTTATATTCTTTCATCTCTGATTGTGGTTTTTTAAAACATTGATCAATGTATTGATATAAATGGACAACCATTTCCAATTAAAAATATGCTGTGATTTTTGCTAAGGGAAAATTCGTCCATTCATTTGTTACTATATTAAAGATCACAATCTTTATTCATTCGTTCATTTCATCGAGAACATAACACTTTAAAAAAACAAAAGACTGGAGCCTAAAAACTAGTCTTTTCCAAATTAAAGAGCAACAAAGTCCAAAAATATAGTTTTTATGAGTCACATTTAAATAATGTTCCCATCAAGATCACATTTGTTGGTTGTAAAACTCACCAATTCAGAATGAAATGAAATCACAATGTTTCTATTAAGATCCCATTTGTTGGTTGTTTCTAAAAAAAAAAAAACTGACCAATTTAGAGTGGAATGAGACAGGCATTATTGTTTGCAGTGCATAAATCAGTCTGTGTGAAGTGAAGCGGACGAGCAAGGTCGGATCTGGAAGCATAGGATAGTTAATTGAGCAATTAAATCGGACTTTATTGTTGCGTGCCTTCAAGTTTGGCTGAGTGTACGTTGAAATGAGTCAGCTCCGTTTGGCTGCGGTGGGTGCTGTTCCGAGCAAAGCAGTGGTGTCTGTCTGCTCTCGGCCAAGAGAGAGTGAGAGAGAGTAGAAAGGGTACAAAGAGAGAATGATTTAGTGGATGGGGTGGATTTGGCTGTACAGCTTCCAAAGACCAATAGCGGGAGAAAGTGAGTTGGCCGAATGTGTAAACACGACTCGGTTTGATCTAAATAAAGTTCAGGACGTCTGTTTGGCTACCGGTCGTCTAATTCGAGAGAACGCCGCATATAAATAGCCGAAACGTAATAGATCTACATGTGTGACGTACTCAGCTTGTAGCGTAGTTTTTCGGCAACTTCACAGTCATATTGCCAGTGAAAAGGGAGCTTTATCTTTTAGCACTTCAACACGTTTGCTAAAACCAAAACTAGAATCCACTTTATGGTTTCACTTGTTTCAAAGAGCGTTCGAAAACGTTTTATAGGTTTGGATGTTTATCAACTGTTTGACTGTTTGCTGAATCGTGCAGGCTATCAGCATAGAATAACCAAACTATTATGTTTGGCTATTCTCTGCTATTAGGTAGAGTAACTACTTACACTCATTTAGATTTTTGGACGTACGATTCGCCGACCTTACTTGGCAAACAGATGATGTTTATGTGTTTGCCAAGTTCCATTCAAACTGATAGAATTTATAAGGACGGCAAAAAATCGTACGTCCAAAAATCGATGTGTGTGTGTAACTGGCCAGGTACTACTGTGATGATCAATAGTAAGATATCCTACTTCCCTTGAGAAAAAAGGTTTTAAAAATCGAACATTGGGTTCGTATGAACCAGCGAGTGACTGTCTAGACTCTAGACGATTAAACTTGAATCTTTTTCTCCATTCTTCTAAACCTTTTCCTGTTCCTCATAATTGTCAATCACATTCAATGACATTCTATTTTTCAATCACACGCATACATGCAAAAAATCATGCATTTAAATTATTATGCTCTTGTATAAATTATTGCATTCCTCGTAAGTGTTCTATTATTCAAGTATATTTTTTGTTTAATTGTTGGTTCACATGAACACATCAATTGCTACTTGATGGAGAGTCATCATTTCGAATCAAAAAGGCACTGGTTTATCAACAAAAGTTCAAATTTGTAGAAAATAATGTATATTATGGTAAAAAAATCTTGTGTTAAACTGAAGAGACCATTTGAAACTTATTATGGAGCTCCTCAACTATGATTTATGAATCTTGATGAGAATCATAAATATTGATGAATCTTAGTTGTACAATCTTGCTCAAAATTATTGATTCAAATAACATGGAAGCCTATTCCATATAAATTTCGTCATATTGATAATAGTGTCTCTAATTTCCTTAGTATTTGTTCTGTATTCTTTTTTATCACTGAGTAATATTGATAGTAGATGAACACAGTCATTGCTTTAATGATACTTGAAATAGTTTACTGTGTTTACTCAGCACTCCCACGAGATTGAGGAAAATTACAATTTATTGTCATTCTCAAATTACTATTGAGGACCCTTATCTTCAAAATTATTTGTTACTCAATTCCATTTCAAGAATGTAATCATGTTAGACTATTATTTTTAAGCTAGTAGGTAACCCGTGCTTCTCCGCATGGGCCTGATTAAAAACTTGACCTACCGAAATCTTGGAGAATTTCAAATAGGCCTATAAGCATCCTTGGTAAATGAAGAATCTATATGCAAAAATTCAAGTTTATCAGTCCAGTAGTTCAGACGAGATGATGCGTCATTCATGAATTTCCTATCCCGTACGTGTATAAGCCAATAATTCTTTCCATTATTATATTATAGAATATGTTTTTGATTTTAGATATCGAGACTGGAGTGAAATAACTATTCAGTTCCCTATAAGTAGGAAAACTATAGCATTGTGTAAAGATACCGTTCAAGAGTATTTGTCTCTAACTAAAGTCAATATTCATAACTCGATTTGAATTTAATTTAGCTTCATTTCAATAGACGTATAGAATTGTGTATTTAGATCAAATGCAGACGCTTATAAGCAGGTAATACTGAACCAACAATCTATGAACTGCTTTGAAATACACCTTGAATAGAACAGGACGAAACAATAGAACCAAGTTCGGAGAACGGTGGTAGTTTTGAATGGCGAGGACTTAGCACTTTGCTGGGAGGACTTACCTTGGTGACTTAACGCGGATTGCAACTTCGCGCAACAAGCCTAACCAACTAACTGTGGCCCATTCTGCTGCTTTCAAAGTACGGTTACGCCCGTTGGCTTAAATCTATTAGGCGGATCCCCGGCTTGTAATGAAGTTGGTTGATGTTCGTTAGCTGTTAGCAATGCATGAAACTCTGCTGGATCTCATGAAGACGTCTCGTGGTTTTGCTGTGTCTCTGCTCACCAATTGACAATTGAATAGAATAAGGTAGCGGGAATTGA
The DNA here is from genome assembly GCF_014356525.2 of Nilaparvata lugens. Taxonomy (NCBI): domain Eukaryota; kingdom Metazoa; phylum Arthropoda; class Insecta; order Hemiptera; family Delphacidae; genus Nilaparvata; species Nilaparvata lugens. The sequence continues at coordinate 51,180,747 of NC_052509.1, forward strand.
ATAAAAGTAGTCAAATTTGTACAAGATTATGGTCTGGTTGGTCTCGTGGCTTTGCTCTGTCTCTTGCTTTGCTCTGTCTCTTGCTTTGCAATTGACAATTGAATAGAATATGATAGCGAGAATTGAATAAAAGTAGTCAAATTTGTTCAAGATTACGGTGTATAACGTCTGAAGGTTCTGTAGCGTATCGTTTTCATCCTAGTATTCGGTTTGGCGATTTGGTGTTAACGGAACACAGCAAGTTCATCACAATTGAATATAAGTGTCCTCCCAAGTACCAAAGTAAATGGTTGCTCATTATAATATTCTCACAATGCAATCTGAATTAATGTGTCACTGTAGGCAATTAAATACAATCAAATATATGTGGTATTTCCAAGTTCCAAAGTGAATTGCTGCTTATTATTTATTCCTACAATTCAAACTGGATCCATGTATAGTAATACAGGCTATTTGGAAGTTCTTGTCATCCATCTTGGTTTCATCTCATCTGAGAAGAAAATAACATCAAAGACGCTATCCGTCTTACTTTTTGAGTCTATCCGTTCCGGATGTTCGCTATCAACATGACTATTTCTATTTTGTTAGTTACGATCCTGGCTCTTAAATAGTTCGGCTGATGTCTTATAATATTATAATATCCTTAGATTCGTTATACGAACTATGTCTTCGACTCTGCTTAAGATCCAGCCACATAATCCTTAAGTAGATGAGTTTCTAAGTACTATATTCACTTTTCTCTATAGGGCTACTAAAATACATTGTATATAGACAGTTGAAAATGGCTCCTATGGGTTGAAGAAATTAGTTATGGTTTAATGACATGAAAAAGGGTCCTTGATAACTTTGTGTTCCAATGAAGTTTCTAGTATTAGTATTTGAAAAATTGAGTATTACGTATATTTCTTGAGATTTTTGTTAGCATTTCTGTCAAGTATTTCCATCAAAATAAGTTGTCACTAACTTATTACAGTGGTGACTGTTTTCTGTCTTTAGTAATATGTCAAATAATTACTGAATGATATGATTGAACTACTGTAGCATACTTCTTCAGTATTTTAAGATTCTATAAAATAAACTGTAATGTGTAGACTAAATTAATGCTTGAGATTTTCTAAATATGGTTCAAATAAGCAAAACAGTTATTACAAGCAGTGTAACCAATTCCGAGTTAATATTTAGTATGATCTGATTTAGTGTTATCTGAGACTTCTTAGAAACGTTAAAAACTGTGTCTATCAATTGCGAACTTCCAGGAACACTTTCCATTCTTTCTGCGTGACCTAATTAGATTGTCGTTCTGAAATTCCATTAGTGAATTCTCTCCCACACTTCAAAGTTTTCTGACGAACGAGAAAACCTACAGCTTCCCGCCTGCTGCTAGAGTGCTTATCCCACTTTTATGAGTACATCCTTATGCTTATCATATTATAGTACACAACCTCTATAACTTACTCACTCTTTTCCCTCCTCTATATACTTAAATCTTCATGTAACACATAATATATAGGTACTCATAGAATTGTTTAAATGTTTGAATGTTTGAAGGTTTAAATGTTTATATGTTTATATGTTGCGCATTTACTTGGTAAAAAATTAGCAGCTGTGTAGACTATAAATTGCATGCCTCATTGCATGCCTCATTGAATGCAATTTTTATGCACTATTGAATAGGATGCAAAGAATTTATAATAGCTCGTCTGGGCGCCTAGATGTCTTCTGGTTTTCTCGCGCTAAATTCCGGAAAGCGTTATATGATAATTAAATCTTGTGTAAGCATGATCTGATCAAATAAATAGTTAGTGTATCAGTGTGGATGTGCTTATGGTTTGGGACGTCGTTATAACTGCGCGAGGTCTACTGTTCACAGAACTACTAGTATGTGGGTACTGGGTACTCATAGAAGACACTCAACTCACCTAAAAGTGACCCGTCCATGAAACTATGTTGTTAGCAAATCCGACTAAGTTGCTACTAGATTGCAAGCAAGCAACCCCGACTAATTTGCTATTATATTGCAAATAACAAGTTCATTTCAACATGGAATTACTCAAGAAAGAAAAGCCCGTTGAACCCAAGTTTCGTCGATAGTAACCCATATAACCCATTTCATAATAATTTTGAATCCCCACTTTGATTGACATTCTCGAATGAACCTTGTTTCACTACACTGCACTTTCATTGGTCTGTACGTTGCTTTATCGTCGGGGTTACAGTACCTTTTTTTGGCGGTGAGCTTTTACCGGTTGAATTTGGCTTGACGGCGACGTCCTCTTACGTCCCTAGACCTGTCGTCTGAACGGGTGTCTTGAAGCGGTGTTGCATAAAGTTGCGGAACCAAAGGGGTGGTAGTACAAGAAGTTGGTTTGGGGGACACACATGAACCGCTGTAAATAAATGTATTACAACATTAATTTCTAACTCTTCCTACAATTCATCAAAAGCTAAAACAGGAGTTATCTATTGATTACAATTAATTAAATTCTCTCATTCTATTTGAATCCTCATTTTTATATAGATTTTTATCTTTGAACTACTGATTCTTTGTATCAGAATTAATGGATCTTTCTTCACAAATAATTCAAAAGTTCTGTTATAATTTAATAAATTAACGTTCAGTTAAAAGCCTTAACGCCATGAAAAAAACACGTCAGAAAAATATAAAATTGAGTCTTAAACTCAATATGAACATAATCTTAAAAATTTCATTCCAATTTAAAGGCTATCTTCCTGACTTTCAGCAATACTCTACGATAATATATTTCCAGAAACAATAAACTCAATGTAACGTAACTGAAAACTTTTCTATACTAAAAAAAAAATACAATTATCTTCCATCACTAATAAAATCAAAAGGATTATTCTCAATCAATATTATTACTTGAAAAATAACAGGCTTAATTAATTCAATACTCTTATGGAAGTTTCAATCAATAAATTCCCTAAATTATATTTTAACCTTATTTTACGTACCTTAGCGGTTATTTGAAGAAACAATTATTCGTACATGATGAAGAAACACAATTAAACTTTTCAGGACATGGCACTACTAGAAAATTTAAACTTAATAAAAATAAAACTAGCTCTACATTAACTATGAAATAAACTATAAACCTGCCCAAAAGGGCGAAACATAATGACTACATCTTTACTCTCGTATAATAGCTCGTCTGGGCGCCTAGATGTCTTCTGGTTTTCTCGCGCTAAATTCCGGAAAGCGTTATATGATAATTAAATCTTGTGTAAGCATGATCTGATCAAATAAATAGTTAGTTTATCAGTGTGGATGTGCTTATGGTTTGGGACGTCGTTATAACTGCGCGAGGTCTACTGTTCACAGAACTACTAGTATGTGGGTACTGGGTACTCATAGAAGACACTCAACTCACCTAAAAGTGACCCGTCCATGAAACTATGTTGTTAGCAAATCCGACTAAGTTGCTACTAGATTGCAAGCAAGCAACCCCGACTAATTTGCTATTATATTGCAAGTAACCACTTATATGGTGCTACTATGTTGCAAGCAAGCAACCCAAACTATGTTGCTACTAAGCTGCAAACAACCCCGACTGTGTTGCAACTATGTTGCAGCTTGCAAGCACCCCGACACTTCACTTTTATGCACCATCATTTTTCACGAGTGACGTGATGTTGTCTGCTATGTACATGCTTTCCCATCCCCCATTATTAATAAAGCTTGTGTCTGATAGCCGGGTTCTCTTTGAAGATTACTGCTGTCTGCCCCAGTCTCCAGTGCCCACTTACAACCTGATGCATACTGCTACACTGCACTGAATTAGCAGTCAACCGTGGTATACAATGCACCTGAGCTGTTCTGTGCAGTCTAGCCACTAATGAGACCACTATTGGTGCGGTTATGGTTATCGTATATGTAACACACTACTGGGCGCTGGAGATACTTTATATTTGATCGATAAGTAAGCGAGTCTTCTACATGTATATCAATGTCTTCATAATAAAATTTTATCAGTTTATTTCACTCTGTTTTTCTATGTATTTCACTCGTCATGCAATCGAATAATTTATTGAACTGCATGTCGTGTGAAATACATAGAAAAAAGTGTGCTAATACATCGCAGCTCGGAATGGATCCAGAAACCATCATTTTAAATTTATTTCAATCTAATTATTGCTTCATTGAGTTTTAGTAAATGTAAATGTTTGGCTGGATAATCTATTGCATGAAAATTATAGAAAATTAATCTTGACCACTGTCACTAAATCCATTGAAGTTATTGTTAAACATGATCTTGCCATAGTGAGCTTGACCTCTATCAACAAGGTCATTGAAATTATGACTTAACGGAACATAGTTGACTACCTCTCTATTTGGTGGCGACTTTTATACTTTTATCCTATGCTCTGAGATGACTTTGATTGAGTTATCAACACAGTTCTTCTATGTTCTCACTACATTATTTGCCTTTAGTCTTGCTCTTGGAATTTTATTCCTGCTAAGACATTATTGAATTTTTAATACTCGTTATTCATTATAAAACATTTATATGTATTTACTCTTGCTCCAATATATTTAACCTGATTTTTCTTTGCATTGAAAGTTCAAGACCTGGATAAAAAAAACTTACAGGTACATTTCAATTCTATCTACATCCATCTATGTAGTAGTTTGCACTAGACGTCCTTGAAATTTTGAAAAATCTCAGTTATCTATCGTCATTATAACTCGTAATTTTATTCGTGGAAAATTTCTAATTTATAATGTGATTAATTGGGCTCATTAAGCTTTAGTTACTCTGAATTCTATCCATTAAGCTATTCTAGAATCTAGACCAGAACGTAGGTAGGGGAGGGATATATATTTTCCATCGATCATTAGTAGTGCTGATTATTTTGCTTAACGCCTTGGGTAATGTTGGAGAAATCTGTCCCATTTTTCCTCAAAATCACCGTCTTCCACCCGCCTGCTCATCATCAACTAGTGAGGACGGAAGCTCCATATCTCATCAGCGATAAAAATCTCTCGTTTGAGAGAAGTGAACGATAAAGAAGGCAGTGGATGAGTATTGCCCGACGAGAGGAAAACCTTCTGGCTGGGAAAGCCAAGCTGAGTTTATCATGAAGCAGGAATAGAGCGAGGTAGGCACTACGTGAGGGAGATACTCATAGTCGTTACCGGTTCTAGGAGGCTGTGGACGGGAGGATGGATGCAAGACGTTAGTTGCAATCCGAATCCCGGTGGAATGAGGCCACTGATAATCTCCACAGATAACTGAGGCGAGCTCCAATTTCAATAGCTTAGTTTAGTTGGTCTCTCGAATTTATCCGGCTCGTTAATGATGCTTTCACCGAGATTGCAATTAAACAGTTTGAGTCGTTTTTTGTTGCATTTGATGGAATATCTTTTTAACCCTATATTGATGAAAAGTTGTTTTTAACCCTTCCTTTTTATCTTCCGAATGATAAATAAAAAAAGTTTAGAACAAATAAGTTATTGAGTTGAGCCTAAAGTTCAATATGGGAAGAGTATTTTCGAACTCGACCCAATTCGGAAATGATGAATAAGCGTCATTCTTTATTATTGTTGGTGACTAGATGAATATGCATTCATTGCTGCCACGTGCTTGTTTAAAAATGTTCACAGAATTCCCATGTTTGGTTTTTCAAAGGTCTCTGAGAGTTCAAACGTCTAGGTCACATTCAAAACAGCCATTCTCATACAAAAATCTGGTCAGTGCATAGTCAGTTTGTATTCTAGATATATCCTTTTATTTATAAAATAAAATTATATTACCCTTTTTTGAAAAGTTATTAATATAAAATAACGTTTTCTTAACGTTTATTTGAAATTTATTTTAAAAACCTGAAGATGATGTGATACATCGAAACTAGTTAGTTTCACAAAGTAGAAGGAATTTTCTTCTACTTTAATTTTCTATGAACTTTCTTCTCTGTGTTAGTTCTTAATCTGTTATTTCACATAAATAATTTTTAAAAAAGATACCAAGATGTTACTTTATAAATAAAATTAAGTAGCCCTGAATACATACATTTTAAGCAGATATATCCTATGTTCAGTATATCCTATACTTGTCAGTACCTATGAAAATGAAATTAGGTACACGATTTTAGGTATACTATGGGTTACAGTAGTAGGATTCTTATAGTCATCCTAATAAAGTGCTCTTTAACATGATTAGTTTTTAGAAAGTTTACTTTTTCACTATTTATTTCCAATTTCTTATTTTGTTTAAATTTATTCACAAAAACTACTCATTTTACTTATTTCGTATGTCGCTTCTGTCCCACAATGCCTATAAACTAAAAAGTTTCCAATATTTTGAGTCAGGTTATGTTCTTCCGAGTCTTATATAATTATAATATTATAATTATAATATTATTATATTTATTCAATTAATTGGTGGAAAGTGTCCCATATTCACAATCAGTACACTTGAAATTGAATAAATGTTCAAATAAAGAATTATCAAGTAGAGTTGCGTGTTTTGTGTGAGCTATATAATGGAAATTTGAAATTGATCAACAGATAAACTTCAAGTCTATTATGCATGTGTTTAGCAGCTTCTAACTACTTTGCTTATAGGTTGCGTGCTATTGCGTGAGGTTCTCTCTATGACAAATTCCATCTAGTCAGGGACTTAATGCGGTAATTCATTTCAGACTACAAGGTCTTAAGGGCTGACAACTGTAGCGTGCTGGTATTTGAATTAGATCAACAGTGGCACATTATGGTTTGTATTCAGGTTCATTTCGAAATTGATAATCCAAGTATAATTCAGGAGTGCACTTTGGTAAACTAGGTGGGGAAATTAAAGCTAAGTTGACCCTACTCTGAACCTACCCTGTGTTCTCACGAAACGAGCTTTTCAATTAAATATCAATTATAAGAAGTGAGAGACTGTTTCAAATTTGGGTGGAAGTTTTTGTATATGATTAAATTGATTTAATACTGGGAGATAAGATATGCGACGCTCAGAAACTCTTTCCATTAAACATTTCAAGCTTTATTATACAAAGTGAATTAAAAACGTTGTAAGACCACTTACAAATGCCACTTACGTTGTAACACCACTTATAAACAACGAGACAAAACAGGAAAATAGAATAGAGATCTTTATTTGTCATAGGGGCCATGCCCTATACAAGAGTTGCACACGAACATGAATAATAGATATATAAATTACAAAAATATCAAAAACAGAGTAGACTAGAAGGAGAAATTGATAATCACAGAAGCACAATTTGTAACATCAACACAATAAAGACTAGTTATAACAAACAGAATAAATGATCTAGGATCACTAGCATAGCAACACATCAGGTAACGATGCTACTTGTACACTAAAAAATGGCACATTGCAAATTCATCAATTATGGCACACCAGAGCAAAAATAATCTATTTAATGATTCCACAGTGAAACAGAAAAATGCATACTTCTCGAATACAATAGAAAATACAAAATTTCAATTACATTAAATCTCAATCTAGCAAGAAATCTAGGATGAAAATGACCTACGAAAAATACCTTGCATTATGATTAACTCTCACTTTTCTTCTGTTTCAGGTATTGGTGGAGTCCTTGTTCTTTCTATTGTTAAGGCCTACGTGAGTTCTAACTTACAAATAAATTCAATTAAAGTGAAAACTTTCATTAAATGAACTACTGTAATTGGAAGTGGTACTTCTCTGCAAACTTGTAATTACTTTCTTTAGATTTTAATGTAATTTACATTTCAATAAATCATCACGAAGCTTTCTGGATTCAAAGCTCATTGATCAATATCAGAATTAAAAGAGCTGGAATATAACTATTCAACTATTTTGATTCTCATTAATTGTCAATCTTCATCCGTTGTTTTATTTCTTGCTTTCGATTTGAATTCCAAAATTGATATTAGTAGTGCACTTCTAATAATGCAGTGTTGCAATCCAAATGTATTTGAAGTGGGCTTTGCTTGAGAATAAAGTCTTAAAGCTTACCACTAACGGTAGAACATGCTTGATGAACATGCATTATACACAGTCGAAATACATTGTTGTGTCATCACAGCTGTGATCACAGCGAAAACCTTTGTGTGCTAAAATTCTCGAGTTCAAGTTTTTCTATCTCCAATTTTTTGTTGTTTTTTTCTCTGCTCTATTTGAGGTTAAATTATTTTGCTATCATTATAATTTGTATTTTTCCTATGGTTAATTCATTGTTATTGGTTGTTTATTCTATGTTAGAAACCTCTCGCTGATGACAAAACATGCATGATAAACATGTCATGCATGTTCTACCGTTAGTGACCACCCATGTTAGGGATTCGAATATGAACAAATAACCCACTGTATTCGTCCATTCATTTCGAATTACATAAGGAAGTGCAATATGCCCAAAAATCAATAATGATTTCTTGAAAGCAAAACAGAGCAAGATAAACGTACAAACAACTACGATCACATAGTGTGAAAGCGAAGTGTGGTTTTTGGAGAACTTAATAGACGTAAACAGTTCAAATACTCCAAAAAGCATCATGAATCTTTATCAGAGTTGGGTGTGATGCATTTTTTTGCAATTCGAATTTATGATAAGCATTATCTGAAAATGCGTGATGTTCCAAAGTAGGTTACTTTGGCTTGGAAGAGGCGGATTATTGTTGAGGTGTGTGGTTGGTGCGGGAGGGGAGGGGAAGATAAGAGCCGTGTTTGCTCATGAATGAGTGTACTTTGAAAATTGTTGAATAAGCTCTATTCAAGGGATCCAAAGACTCCGCCAAGACCCCAAAAGGAAACGGTGATTTATTAGCTTGTACAATGGATACCGATGAATCTTGGGTAGTTGAATATTATAATTATTTTGTTTACATTATCAATTGGAACGTTTTAACGGTAAAAGTATAGCATAACTTAGAACACTTATTTGGTCAAGAGTCTATAGATTCTCGTGTTTTTCAAGACTGAAATTATATGTTATAATGTTCAGTAGAAGGAGTTGCTCTCTTAAAAAAAACCTTAAACCATCTGGAGACAAATATTTAATTATCGATTCCTATTCAAGTTATGCATTACCAATTGAAACGTCAGTTTACATACATTAGAAGAACTCATCAAGTTTTAAATAATCAATCACTTTCTTATATAGATCAATTTAAAACTGTCTCTCTTGGTTGAATGGACAGCACTGATGTTAGTTATACTGATATTGATATTTCAAAGGAATCTCAATTGATATTGATATTGATATTTCAAAGGAATCTCAATATTTATTTAGCAGAGGCACTTTTAACAGTTTGGAAAACACTCTATTATCGTTCGAAATATTTTACTTCACTCTCCATGTGCTTTCTACATTTATTTTATGGTAAATGGTCTTTTAACATTCAACAAATTCTATTTTCAAAGAACTGTCCAGCGGTTAGTCTCCTGAAATATCCTGGCCAATGATAGGCTCAGTAGTTTTTCATAAATCTGTAGTGTAACTTATTGAAGACAGTTCATTTGGACCATACATGAGTGGAATGGAAATGCAGGCACCTGCATCATAGTGGTTGACTCCGTTTCATGTAAATATCGAATTTGGTGCGGCAGAACAGAACGCTTTCACTGTTGCTTAATGCTCACTGATCACTCTCTGTTGCCATCAGAGAGTATGGACTGTAATAGCGTATGGAATGATATTCTATACTCTCTGTTCTGCCATCCTATTGCTCATCTCATAACAAGAGAATTTCGCTTTTCCACGCTCTGCTTACAATAGAATAAATACAGTAAAGATTCTCCTAAACCGATATCTGTGTGCCTGTTTGATATCTCAGATACTCTAGAATGTTTCAATAATCAGGTGCTTAGAGAATAGCCTAATTATATTGATTGATACATATATGGAACGGCAAATAGAAGATATTGATATAGGACATATTGATAGAACATTGTATATTATGGTTCAATTATGTACTGTAATATGAGCGCTAATATACTGTTGATTATCTTGAGATAATCTCCAAACTAAACTGATGTACAGTACAATACTGAAATATAGTACTGGACTGAAGTACACTAGGCTACAGTACAAGTGACAATACAGTAGAGAATTTAAATTCAGATCATATTTGATTCATCCGAAAACTCAGTATTGGAAGCAGTCTAAAAAATGCACTACAAGGCAATTCGTTTCTATTGACTCAGTTGTCAAGTTCATGGGTTGAATTTAAATTTTTTGCAAAATCCAGTGGAATATCAATAAATTTAATCAAGTAATGTATTAGTTATCTCAGTGGAACTAGTGGATTTGATGAGAAATGAAATATGATAGCTCTCAAAACCTGCATTTAAGTCCGATTGTGATAAAGGGTCTTTTATCCTGAATCGGTATAATGTCCAATGATTGATAATTTGGCATCTTGTGGGACCGGAATCATAATGATTGATTGATTCTAATGATTCAAATCATGACTCAATGATTGATAGATTCAAAATATCGTGGAATACCTCTCAATTCCAAGAATAATTTGGTGTTAGGTACCGTATGCATCGTCATAATCGGCTCTTGTGCTCTCATACTCATTTCAACGCCATGCTCTTGAAATGAGCTTCCAACTTATTCCTTTATCGATTCTTTTCAAAAGGGTTCGAATGTATCCTGAATCAAATACATTTCCGTTCAACTCTTGACAACCAATGTTTCTCTCGCCACCAGTGAACATGATCGGTGTTTGACTAGAATGAATAAGATCAATAAACTAATTTCACAGGAAATATTCGAGTTGAGATGAATTTAATGAGCGCGCAGTATTTTGGAGGCCTCGGAAGAGATTGATCGAAGTTTCTGGAAGCCGATTAAGTTGGGCGGTTCATTGTTTGAGAGGCATAATAAGGTCTGGGAGGAATGAAGAGTTGTGAAATGCCGTCGGGACTCGGGAGGGACTCTAGGAAGCGAGCAACACCAGATTCCAAACGAGCCGCCCTATATACTAATAAATCCGCCGAGAAAGCAGAAAGCAACGCCAACTTCTCATCCATTCCCTTCACCCAAAAATCTCGGTCTCTCCCACTAAAAACCAAGGAAAACTTCCCGCTTTCCCCACTTATTCTTCCGTTTTGTCGTTATTCGTATCTTTTACTACCAGTTTTCCACTGAATTTGTCTTTTGTTGGAAGAGAGCTTTTCCTTTCTGACCACGTAATAGGCGTGGCTGGAAACTGTTTGAATTCAAAGTGGTTAAGTCTGACGCGAGAAGGTGAACTTGAAACATTTTATTGTAGATTGTTAAATCTTGGCTGCCGTTGGGATTTGCACAGTTCTAGTGGGAAGATATCACGCTGTGGTTAGATAAATAAGTTCGAATCGCAATAATTTCAACTTTTCAACAGAAATTTAAATCTTCAATTTCATATGTCATTGAATACTTTCAAAGTTGGAATATTGAGTTTTGAGATAACTGTGGAACATTTCATGAGCTATCAATGAATTATGAGAATGTATCATTGAACTTGGTTGATTGCGCTAAGTTGCTAAGTTTCATGTGTTTTTCAAGCAAATTTCTTTTAAGTATAGTTCATTGAGTCCTAAGAGTCATAATTATGTATCCCACTCCGCATTGATGAACTAGAATTCACATAATGTAATATAATGTTGTACGATGGTAGATTATACTTTAGTATCATGTCAATTTTCCTCTTAGTCTATTTAATTGAGTTCTAAGAGTCATTATTATATATTCCACTGCGCATTGATGAACTGGAATTCACAGAATGTAATGTAATGTCTGTAGCAGTTTATAGTAACATGTCAATTCTTGTCGTTGATGAAACAACCATTTTTATAACGATAATTATAAAAGAATATTGACGTGCCTTGAAGATGTATCTCTTACTATTCCTGATCATAACAGAATTATAAGTTTGTCTTTACCCCCCTTCTCCAGAAATAGATTTTCTCCTGAAGTGTGTTCCATTAGCAAAACCTTGAAATTTCTAAAAGCAAAGTTTTTTATGATGCTGTTGTGTCGATGGAAGTTTCACCAGCATTGGTTATACGAGGTGTGAATTACTCTGGCATACTCAACGCTTATTTATCATTCAGAGAGATTTACAAACCCATACAGAAACTCATAAATGGAAATATCGGATACGGCTCCAGAATAAAGCGTGCCACAAAAACTATTATCATTTCCAGTTGTAAAGGAATTTACAACGTTCATCCTGTTTTTGTGGCTGGTAATAATTCCATTTCCTCTGAAGAAAAGCTTGTGCAGTTTCAGTTTCAATATTTATTGTTGAATGTTCTATCCACCGACAGTTGCATAAACTGGATTGAAATCGAGGAAAATACTGTTTCTGAGTCGCCTCACTTCACCGGGAAAACCTATCTCTCGTGAGGGGATTGCTAATTTCAGGCCTCGTAGATTCTACACAATAAATCGCTGGCTGTCTCTCTCTCACTCTCTTTTCTCTCTTGTTTTCGTGTTCTTTCTTTAGCCGAATGGCTTCAAATATTCATCGCCGCGTTGCTTTTGCAAAAACAGTCTATTATTCCCGTGGAAAGTAGCAAAAGCCTGCTGTAAATACAGGGTATTGCCGCAAAGTAATGGGATACACGGCAACTCGGCGCCGCTGTGAATTTTCCGTTTTTCTTTCTTTTTTTAATTTTTCCCACCACTAGCAATATTAGAAAAATGTGGTTTCTCATTTGAAGAATGAAAACTCAGATGTCTGAGTTATAAATTTGGTACTTCCGAGTGCATATTTGTACTCAATGAGTGCATATTTGAGACACATTCCTATGGTAATGCAGTGAATCACATTGTTCCAATAAAATTTATTGTAAGAACCCCAATAATTAATAACTCGAGTTATTTTCTCACTAAATTGTATTGAATTGCAGATATATGAATTACTTATATCAGTTATCACTCAATTCTATTCCACTCCAGGCTGGTCTAGTGGTCTGGGGTGTTACAACCTCAAGTTTGCTAGAACTGCCTGGCCGAGGGTTCAAATCCTGCCGGTAGACATGGATGTTTGATCATAACAGCAATCACACCATTCAATGGGTATCATAAAGTGATATCATATGGTATGACATTATTATGTGGATATATTGGACATCATCCGTAGTGAAAAATCATTCCATTCTATTGCACGATATAAAAATTCTATGTACTTAAACATTTCCCCTTCAATTCTATATTTAGTTTATTTCGAACGTCATTGAAAGTTTTTCTCAAGATTCCAATTTGAGCACTTCGCTTCAATTATTTTTTCATATCATGGATTTTATCGTATATGATCTACCATTGTATAAAACAACTAGCCGTCAGGCTCGCTTCCTCGCCATATTCGTCTAGCCAGGGGGCTCCGCCCCCTGGACCCCCGACTGGATCGTCCAAGAATGAGATCAGCAGGCTCGCTTCGCTCGCCTGCATTTTTCATTTGGGCATTTTTATCATATGTTAGGACGATCCAGTCGGGGGTCCAGACTAAACGTTTGGCTAAACGGATATGGCCAGTGAAGCGAGCCTGACGGGCTAGTAATATAATATTCCCAGGAATAGCTCTGATTGGAGTAGCAGTGCCCAATCAATTTTTCCGCAATAAATGCATTTCAATCTTCAACTTGGTGCCAACCTAACAAAAGTCAACTCAACTTAATGCCAACCTGACAAAATTATTAATTTAGTTACCAGTTAACAACTGTTTCGAAGAGGTACTAGATTATAGATTATAATTCTATATCTCTCTAGATTATAGTTCTATATTAACATATGGTATAGACATTTTTCAATTATAATTAAGAGATTGGAATAAGAAGAATATACATGCTAACAGACGAACTTTAAACCCTTAAAAACCACCCTTAGAGTTAAAATATTGCCAAAAGATTTCTTAGTGCGCCTCTAAAGGGCCAACTGAACATACCTACCAATTTTGAACGTTTTTGGTCCGGTAGATTTTTAGTTCTGCGAGTGAGTGAGTCAGTCAGTGAGTGAGTGCCATTTCGCTTTTATATAATAGATACATATTTTGATATTTGTAAATCAAATTATGTTATTTGTCATATCTTTCATAACTGTGTGGATACTCTGAAACTGATTCCCGTTTCACGTATTATTTTGTGAGATGAAATCTCATTCTTCCTTGACTTTCACCATAATATTCATTATAAATTCAGAAAAGAGATGATTTGAAATTCGTTCAAAAACCTTGTTATTCATTGGGCAGTGGTCCAATCTAATTTATACTAGACTTGTGAGACTTTGATCACCAGTTGACCCGTCAGCCTGGATAAATTTCTCCATTTTATCGAGGCTGCTGCGAAATTCAGTAGTCATCTACGTAACAACTAAAGACATCCAACTCTTCTCCCTATGTTATTGCCTATTGCCCTGCTGCTGCCCTTTTTATTATTTACGTTGAAAGGGCAAGGGTCGGCAACACACACACACACACACACACACACACACACACACACACACACACACACACACACACACACACACACACACACACACACACACCTCCAAGGACAAGACTTATTCCTCAGACTGGCGCTTAAAATTTCCCCGGGGACTGAGGACTGGATGCTGCAGGTAGAGCCTCAGCCCATTAGCCGAATTGAAGGCCTCACTAAACGGAATTAATAGCCTCTGCCGCTATTCCTTAAGACTGCTGAGCTACAGGGATTATCTTACTTCACTGGCAAGAGAGAATGAGCAGGGCCAGGGCATGTTTAGTTAGGATGTCAGTTGAACTCTGCAGTGAATGGCAAGCAATAAAAGGATCAGTCGATTGCCATTTGTTCCTCTACTTAATTGCTGTTTGTGTAGTTTTATTTTATTTGTTGATGCCTTCTATAGCACCTAACTTGATAATTGCAATACAGGTGTTATAAAAGTTAGATAATAGCATTTTTAATTATGATGATTACCTAGTGTTATGGGAATGAGCGTATTTGGGAGTAGTTATGGTATAAGCATAGACTAAATAAACATAGGCGTAAATCTGTGGTATTAGTTACACTAGATATATTTTTATCTAGAATTTTATAAATGCCTCAACATTTGAAGTACATATCGAGCCTCGACAGAAAAGTTGAGGCTGGATTTCCCAATCGGCCGGGTAGGTCCAGGGAGGTCCAAGAGAGTAAGAACCTACTAGAGGTAAACATGAAATAAGAATCGCCATAACCATAAATCAACATTTTTTCTCAATTGACTGAAAAAATCTAGCTATTATGACATTCTGATCAAAGTTCATTAGACCAAATAATTTTTGGATAAACATCTTTCAACATCATAGATTATACAGTATAATTTTTACTGTTTTAGTTTCCACAACTCATTTGCTATCAATGATGGTCAATATGAGTGTAAGTGTAGGTCAATTTTTTAAAAATATATACTTTCTCAATATTCATAATATTTAACCTTTACTTGAAAAATTTGATAAAATACTTTAGATAAATAAATTGGTGAGAAGAAACTGTCTGAACTCTCAGCCCCGCTTTCCCGCTGAACCTGTGAATCGACAGTATACTTTTATAGTTCCATCGCTCTTGGAATAAATTAATAAACAAATAATATTCCAATTGCATTTTGTTATTGAATACGCCTCACAAGGCAATAGCATGGAATTGATGCAGGAGTGACTGAATAGTGGTCCGCGCCTCCAAAATCAAGGAGCTGTCTGATTGATCAATGTGTTGAGTAGCCGCCATTTTACCTTCATGGCTCACTACCAATAGGAAGCAAGCAGCATGATAACGTCACGTGCAAGTCAATGTCCAATGAGACATCGCTCTTTGAATTTTGAGCGTGGCTTAGCCACTCCCATATCTTCTATTATTTTGAGTTAGTTTGCCTTCCTCCGCTAGTATTATTCTTCTCTGATAAGTGATCAAACCAGTGTAGTCTTTAAAATATTACAATAATAATGAAATGCATCGTGAAATGAAGTTGAAGCTATCAACATGCCTGCTATAATGGTTTAGGAGAGTAATTACAACTAGAGTCTAGCCGACTATCAAAATGCAAATAATAATAACAATTATTGTTTTCTAATAGTCAATTTTGTTTCCATTTAATATGTACCCAATCAGTGATAACCGAAATTTATGTGGCCCCTTCACACTCCGAATTCGAGATTATTTTCTCAATTGAAATGCACTGAGGGAAATAATTTAAATTCTCTGATATTTCACACATTGAATCAACTTAATATTGGAAGTAACAGTGATGATAATGGTTACTGCAATATGCACAAGTATCTCCATTCTAATATTCACAACTGTCAATGTGCACAACAGCTTTCGATCATAGTAAACAATTGCTCAGTAGCTCACAAGGGCGATTACTACATGCCTGAAAGTTCGATGGTATCTATGAGCCTTCAACCACAATTGGATGTAGCGATTGATTGTGCTTCAAAGACGAATATTTGATCGATAGAAGCTGAGGCTAAACGATTAGGTCGGGATTTGAATCTGCATAATGGCTGAGAGAGAGAGATTGATGCAGTCGCTGGAATGCAACCCTTGGGATTTACCAGTCAGCCAATGATACATTGTTTCTCGTTCAACATTCCCCTCTCTCCTCTCTCCCCTGATCACACTTCAGTCATCTCTAAACAATTTAGATTGACCGTTCCAACTGCTGCAAAGTTGTAGTTGACTGATAACATTTATCGTAACTCTAGGGTGATTTAATAGAATAACTACAAGAAGAATTAAATATTGAATTGAAAAACTACAAGACTCAACCTATTTCGGACTATGTGTTATCTAAATTTGGGAGAGGAATTAATAGCACAATGTTACCTTATTTTTCCTCTCCCTATCATTTTGATAATGTACTTATTGTATAAATTAATGAAGAATAATTCAAGGATTTAATCTATAAGATCCTAGAAGAGTCAACCATTTGTGCAATCAAATAGCTAGTTCAATCAATCAAAATTTCTATTAATAATAAAGTTTCTACTTTATTACTATTATTGGAAATTACTCTACTGGTATTGAAGATTACACTGAAGACACAAAAGAATAAGGAAAACGGAAAATATATGGATATGTTATTTGATATTGATTTCATGATTGGAACAGATCTGTAATTTTGATTCAGATTATTACAATTCTTTAAAACGAATGGTGCTCCAACTCTCCAGTCTTTTGTATAACCAAAAGCAAAATAATGTATGTAAATTGGACAAATTCATGTAGCACTAAATTCTTCCATTGAATACACATGCACCTTGATAATATTTGGCGAGGTTCAGTTTCAACGCTGAATTCATTGTTCTATTCTTTCATCAGTCATTTTTTTCGTGTAATAAAAGAATCTGATATGGTGACCGTTATAAAATATTCTGTTATATGCTTACGTTGAGAGAAAGCTTTTGAAAATATTAAATAGAAACAGATTTTTCTTTGTAGTTATAATAGAAGTCGAAAGAATAAAGTTTGTTTTCTCTTGATTTCTTCCTCGATTCATTGTACAACATTTTTACTTGGAAACATTTATCAGTTGAAAACTTTCTAATTATCATACAGTACTTCAACTCGTTATTTTGTTCTAGAATCTGAACAGATTTTGAAACAACTCTTGAAGTTAATTTTAAACGCATCCACTTTTTCTCAGCAACTTGTTTACATGAGTGTTTGCGAAAAATCTCTGCTTCCAGTTTTTTATTTCAACTGAATGAGTCAATTTCCACCCAACAACTTGAAGCTTTTCTTTTCCACGATCAGCACTGCAGATGCTGAAATGGTTTTCAGATGAATTCTGAGGCTCTCTGGTTTCGAAGTTTTTCAATTCATTTCCCAAGTTTTTCTGAAGAGTCCGCACGAACTTTTTCAGTACGGTACACGTTTTTCTGTCGCTTCTCAACATTCTAGACATTAAGTTTTGATTAGAAAATCTTATGTCCGACACTGGAAAGCACAATTTCACAGAACATTTGATTCAGTAGTCCAACTTTTGAAGGGTCTATGGGGATTGAAACTTTTTCTTTTAAGACTTGAGAAGAATACTATTTTTTCGAAGCTTAATAAATGGTTGAGTGAGATAAGAGAGTGAAGTCCACTCATTAACTTGGTAATACGCTGGTTTTTTTCTCAAGAATTTATTCTTCCGCTCTTCTTTTCTGCTCAATTTATAATGTATTTGAATTTGCTCATTCATCCTAAATGATTTTATTCAAATTAATGCAGTACAAATTTCAAAAATATCAGTTTCTGTGATATTGTTGTACTCCGTGGTATTATTTTAATAATATTCCAGTTTGATAAAAAACTAATGTCTCATTTCTATTCTTTCCAGGTGAGAAGATATTACTGCTTTGCTCTACAGTTATCGAGTCCAGTATAGATATGACAACATTCGCTGATATGTATGTTGTGAAATGATGTAAGTAGTGCATTACTCTATCAAGATTTGAAAAAATAGTGATACAGCCTAGTGCATTACTCTATCTAGACTCGAAAAAATAGCGATACAGCCTCTTGAATCAAATCCTAAAAATGAAATTTCGAAAACTTTTTGGCAAAATACCAACATTTACTATGCTCTTTGCAGAGTAAACCCAAAATGAAATGTCTATAACAAGACCGAAACTACAAAATAAACTAAAAATAACCTTATTTTTCCAGATCCAGGAATGTAGTCAACAGACCCTTACTTGTTAACAATGTGTTTAGATTTTATATTGTTAGCAAAATAATAACATTTACTAGGCTTTCTATTGTGTAAACCCAAAATAAAATGTTTATAACAAGACGGTAACAACAAAGCTATATCTAAATAATATCCTTTCGCCTATACCAGGAATGTAGTCAACATACCCCTACTTTGCTAATTGCTTATACAGTAGTGTGTTCGATTGTTAGCATTTTGAGTTTATACAAGGCTTTGAAACACTAAAGAGTGAACAGTATGTTCAGATTATTATATCGTTAGCATTCTTGGTTGGCTTTGAAACAGTGAACTGTATGTTGCGATTATTATATTGTTAGCATTCTGGGTTGATACAAGGCTTTGAAACAATGAGAACAGTGTGATTACCTTTGGCCAGCGCTTGAAACTAGCATTTACCTATAGTGAAAATCACTTTAAACTTTGAGCATGGGCTGAATGGAAAGCATTAATGTTCTTTATAAATGATTGCTGACAGTTCACAGTGAATCTTCATAATTAATCAGTGAAACGTTGTTGAAAGGCCACTGGGTAATGCAGTGGAATCCAGGTATTCAATTGTGCAGTAAGGGGCGATGGTTGGCAGTATACGGTTGGCATAGGCTGGTCCATGCCTAGAATGATTATCAATTCAAGCAGTGTCGTGGTTATTAGTATGCGTATGGCGACATTTACGTGACGCTGCCAACGTGGGCCAACGACATAAAGTTCGTTATACGGCGCTGACGTTATGCAAACTGTGCAGCCTTCAAATCGATGAACGCGTCAACTTGGTCTCCAATAAAATTATTTGTGATTGATGAATGTCGTCTCGTCTGTCTGTTGTGAAAACAAATGTCGGTTGCTCGAAAACAGCGATATTGATAGGCTGTAATTGACTGATGCACGTATGCACTATCTCGGTTTAAATGCAGGTAGATCAGGAACACGATAATCGTAACTATAGTGAGGTCCACGTTATAATGTCAGTATTTGAATGACATTGGTATTCCTATCCTTGTCTATCATTCGACAAAGCAGATAGCGTTATCCTTTCTCAGCTCTGCAACGTTGCCAGATCGTTTTTTAACAATGTAGAAATTAAATTAGTTCACAAAATATTCAATCACAATCATAAAAATTTATTATTCAATCATTAAAAAGTATATTTTCTCTACAAATAAATTATAATCTCTCAAAAAAATTCTCTAAAAAATAATTCGTCACCCGTCCTCTACCACAACCCTATTGAAAAGTCTTGTGTGGAAACTAAAATTTGTGTACCAAAAAAAATCCAACAAAATTTTATAAGCTCTCCGTAAGAAAATGTTCTGATATTAATAAGAAGCCCGCCTCCCATTGCAATACATAATGAGAGTAAGTATTCAAACAGTTAAAACTGTTATTCTAACAGTAAAAGCAATGATATACATCAATGAAAGAAAAGCCCGCCTCCCTTATCACTCCATTATGAGTTTACATTCTCCATGAGACTTTGGAAATGCGCATCATAGATTCAAAGGTGTTTATTTACTTTTACTTTCTAGATCATAGTAACATTCTTAAACATTGTTTTGTTAGTTCCTTTACTCATAAAATAATGCGAAGAAATACTGGAAACCATGGACAAAGAATCTCCGAAAAGGGCACCATGCCAAAAAATTGTACGTAAGAGAAGTGAGATGAAATTGTTGTAATTTATACTTCCATAAAATTGACTGATTTTTCTTCTTCTTCTTCACGTGCCTGCTCCTTCGACGGCGCTACGGAACAGCTCTGCAGATGACTGGTGAAACCATAGCCTCAGATTTGCCAGCCATGAATTCTCCTTCTGCCAGGTCCCCTTTTTCCGTTGATTTTTCCTTGAAGGATCTCTTGCAGAAGTCTGTATCTTGAGTTATTCCTCATAATGTGGCCGAGGTATTGGAGTTTTCTACTTTTAATGGTATTCAGGAGCTCCGGTTCTTTATTCATTCTCCTGAGAACCTCTTGATTAGTAACTTTTTGCGTCCAGGATATTTTCAGCATTCTTCTGTACAGCCAGAGTTCAAAAGCTTCAATCTTTACCATTGTTTCTTTTGTGAGGGTCCATGCTTCTACCCCATACAACAGAACGGAGAACACATAGCAACGCAATAGTCTCAATTTAGTTAATAGAGTAAAGTCGTGACTCTTGTACACCTTACTCAATTTATTGAAGACAACTCTTGCTTTTTCTATGCGGCATCTTATTTCTTGTGTGTTATTCCATTCCTCATTGATGATGGTACCCAGGTAGTTATAGTGCGAGACTCTTTCTATTGCATTTTGATTAATAAACAATTGTACTCCACCTACATTCTCCTTGCTTATTACCATGAGCTTTGTCTTATTAGTGTTGATTTCTAAACCATATTGCGAACTCTTTTCCACCACTCTGTCCATCAACTGTTGCAGACCTTCAATGGAGTCAGCAAACACAATAGTGTCATCTGCATACCGACTGATTTTTAGACGTTGGAAATCAACATCGAAATAAAATTTGGAAGATATTTTGGTAAAGGGCGAGGGTGCTCAATCTCACCCACTTAAAAACCACGGATGGGAGAGATGGTAAACTTCCAGAAATAAAACTTTCAGTGTTTGAGCTAACAAGCGCGCCCTCGCCCTCCACCAAAATATTTTCTTCCAAATTTTATTGGCCCTTCAAGGCTACCTGCAGATGAGTACTATTTGTTTTAGACCTACATTGTAAAAATAATAGCTGATTGGAAGGTGCATTGCTCTCATACCCATTAGGCTACCCATTAGGCTACTTGCTGTTGAAGTCAAATTACATTTCTACTGCAAATTCTCAATCATCAATTAGGTTAATCATCATTCAAATTCAAATTAATATACTGCAAATTCTCAATCATCAATTAGGTTAATCATCATTCATGATCAGAAATAATTTGAAAATTCAACTAAAATCCTAGAAATTGATTGAAACAATAGCAATTGAGCCCAAATAAAAATCTTCATTGCTGAAAACATTGAACAATGTCATAACAACTAATCAAACGTGTTGCTCCAACAAACTTCCTTCTGAGACAGTCTGCAGGTTCATAAATTGTCTCTGTAGGAACACTTTGTTAGAATTTTATGAACGATAAAACAACAATACAGTATTGTAGTGGATAGACTGAGGCGTATCGCGTTTCCGCGTTTAGCTGTTATTATATTATGTGAAGAACGGAGATACTGTTAGGAAAACTCATAACATATCATGTCGCTAATTTATTGTTCCTTGTGGTGAAATACTGACTCATAACCAGAGTGTATAGAATGTTTCATTCTGTACTCTTTGCTCGCAACTCGTGTTGCTACAAACTTCCCACGTCTTATAAGATTATAAAAATGAATGAACAAATAAAATCTATCTATCAATCATTGTTCTCTGCAAATCTCTACTACAGTACTAAAACTAGGTTGGCTATACCAGAAACAAATAATCAAATAAACGGTATCTTCACTCTATGACTATCACAGTGTTTTGTGGCAATATTTTGTCCTGTAACTGATCCATTTTTGTATATTCGTATATGTTATGTGAAAACCAATAAATTTTATCTTATCCTACTGTAAAAAGACTTGATAGCACAAGTTGGATTGTGTTTATTCATTAGAATCACTTTCCAGTGTCTACAATATTTTTCAATTATTGTCCTGGTCCGAATTAGTTACTTGTACATTGTCTTTAGAATAGATTTAATTTTTATTCATGTTAAATTTCTTTGGCTGGCCGGTGTATTCCAATGGTCTAGGCCTAGCAGCTTTAGCAAGCTAAGCTCAGTCTGGTTGTGGGATCGAATCCCGCCGGCAGATATGGACGTTTGATCAACTCATCTATCAACAGCGTACTAATTCCACCTGCATTAAACAAATATATTATAGAAACCATCGATGTTGTTATCTCTAATTATATCCTGCAGTGTAGTGTTAGCGTGCTATTCAATTTTATTTAAGAAATACGATTAAAATGTACTATCGTATAGGAAGCCCTGTTGATGAGATCCATTCGATGCTTATAGGGTGTATAGATGTACTAGAATAATACATCAATAGACTTTGAGGGTTGAGGAGATGAAAAGAATTAGCCAACAATTTATAACATGAAACATACCAAGTATATACTGGAAAGCTGATAAAATTACATTTATTACAAAAAGGTTAGAGTTACGTAACGTAAGGTTACGTAAGGTTATTTTCTGCTTTAAAACTGCACTACAACAATTTCTAGTTCAATTTTATTTTCATATTTTCTATTACGGTACTGATTTACTTCCCACCTATTCTTAATCATTCACCTGAATCCTTTTTTTCCTTACGTAAAAATTTCAGGGGCCTCCATTTCCGTCACGTTAGCCCTCTTGACGCATTTTCACCCTTTTCACAACAATTCCGCTGTATATTGTACTATATAATTTGGAATAGAATTTCTACAGTATAGCAATGACATAGTCTTCCTTCCGAATTATGAACACTCATTTATAATTTAACTATGTTACGTACATGATTTTATCACGTTATGCAAAGATGTGACTGTAATTGCAATAAGGAAATCAGTTCAAAAACTTTATGGTTTGCTCTGAGTGTAAGCTGCATTTTCACTTCTTATGCGCTAATTTTACAGAACGTAATTATAAAAATTTATCTAAAGAATCCGCCCGCAGGTGGCGATGCAGTGAATGTAAGAGTTCGAATAAAGATAAGTTAATTAACATGTCTAAAACTCAGACGATAGGAAACAGTGACTTGATCGCTGAACTGAAAAGGGAAATTAGAAATACCATAGCACAAGAAATGAAAGAGATCACAAACGAAATGAAAAAGACCAATGAAAATGTTTCTGAACTGAAAAAGTCTGTGGAATTTTTCTCTGCAAAAATTGATGAATATAATAAAGAGATAGGGGAATATAAAAGCGATCATTCCACCCTAAAAAAAGAGAACGAAATATTGAAAACAAAACTTTCTGAGATGGAAAAGGAATTAACAGAACTGCAGCAGTATGGAAGACTGAAAAATTTAGAGATTCATGGAATACCAGTAACTAAAAATGAGGATATCGAAGAAATAATCGGAAAAACAGCAAAGGTCCTGAACATAGGTAATAATGATGAGAGGCTGGAAATTGAAGCCGCGCATAGACTTCCAACGAGAGATAAGAAGAAAATCCCTCCTATTATTGTTGCATTCTCGTCAAGGAAGACCAGGGATAATTGGATTATGAACTATAAGGCATATCAAAAGGAAATGAGACAAAATGACCCCCATGTCTTCAAGGGACTACGCACCACACACATAAATAAAAATCTTGAAGATGGACCTGTTTACATAAATGAAAATTTGACACCTCGATTAAGACAACTATTCAATGAAACAAGACTGGCAGCAAAGAAGAACAACTTCAAATTCACCTGGATAAAGACTGGAAAAATTTTCGTCAAGAAAAATGAAGCTTCTCGTACTATTCGTATACACAACATCCAGTCACTGAAGGAGTTATCAACCGATAACACAGAGGAAACAACAGCTGACGACAAGGAGGCGGGTGGACAAAAAACCGGATAAAATGGTATCTATTATCGATCTAATAATCTACAATGAACAGTTTACTGGAATTGCATTCTCTTCTAGAAAATGATAATGAACTTTCAAATGTATTTGATGATTATTTTAACTATACACCTGAAGGATATGGGGTTAATACAAAATACTTTAATATTTATGTCATGAACATACGAAGTTTGAGTAAAAACTTTGACAGCTTTGTATATTGTCTGGAAAATTTCAAATTAATATATGATATAATAGTACTAACCGAAACATGACTTGAAAATTATGAACCCACTCTATTCAATCTAGATGGTTATCGAATTTTAAACAAAAACGCTAAATATAATAAATGTGACGGTATAATAGTTTATATAAGAGAAGATCTATCTTTCACGAATATAGATTGTGATATCTGTGAAGCAAATGCAATCAATATAATTGTGAACACCGGGCTAGATAACTATATAAACTTTGTTGCTATCTAAAGGTCTCCAAATAGGAATGCGGTAAGATTCATTGAAAGTATTGATGATTACATCCAGAGAATGCCACAAAATCATAACATCTGTATAGCAGGAGACATTAACTTAAACTTGTTTTCTAACGATAATATTGTAACTTCATATATTAATACTCTAAATGGAAATGGCTTTAGATCTTTTATAAATGGTAGCACTAGAGTTACAAATCGAACAGAGTCGTCTATAGACCACATATTTCTTAAAACAACTGATAAATGTATTTGACAGTGCGGTAGGAAACATATTTAAAACAACTATTACTGATCATTACTCAGTGACTTTACATTAGGATTGAGTAATTTTAAACAAGATAAAAAAATCAACTATATAAGCAATAATAAAATAATTAACTATACAAAATTAAAGGATTATTGAGTAATAAAAATGGGATAGTATTTATGAAAATCAATCCAATGACGTTAACGCTTTGCTAAAAATATTCTGTTCGGTTTTGACTAAGTGTATTGAAAATTCTAGTCAGGAAATAAAAATATCACACAGATATAAGCCTTTGAAGCCATGGATTACTTCTGGACCAATAAAATCAATAAGAACTAAAGATAAATTATATAAGAGATCAATAAAAGAACCTTTCAACACAAAACTGAAACATGATCTTAAAGCATATAAAAATGTATTAAATAGATTAATTGATGAAACAAAAACAAACTATTATCGATCAAAAATAGATGAATGCAGGAGTGATAAACGTAAACTATGGAATTACATAAATGAAATCATTGATGATACAAAAAATAAACATGATGAACCAGAAATAGATTCAGCTGAATTAAATAGATATTTTCGGAAGTTGGTAAAAACTTGGCTGCTCAAATTGAACAAAATACCACCACATCAGATTTTCCATATAAGAGAACCAATGAATTGAATGCATCTTTTTTTCTCAGTCCCGTAAATCCACCGGAGGTGATAGAAACTATAAAAACTCTGAAAAATAACTCTTGTCCAGGTCCCGATAATATTAATAATAGAGCTCTAAAGCAGATAGCAGATCTAATAGCTGAACCCCTCTCTTACATTGTAAATAAATGTTTTGAAACAGCTGTATTTCCTGATTCATTCAAAATAGCAAACATTAAACCGATTCTTAAAAAGGTGATAAAAATAATCCAGGTAACTATAGACCAATAAGCTTAATTAGCAACCTTGCCAAAATATTTGAAAAATTATTTAAAAAACGAATAATGAAGTTCATACAAAAAAATAACATTATTAATGAAAACGAATTTTTATATATTTATTAATGTAAATGATTTGCTGAATATTAAGCTAAAAATGGGAGAATTTCATCTTTTGCTGATGATTCAGTGATTATATTTTCAGAAAATAATTGGAATGATACTTTCATTGTTGCAGAGCAAGATATGAAAATTGTGAAGAACTGGATGGACTCTAATGCTTTGAGTTTAAATGTAGAAAAAACCAATTACATAGCTTTTTCAGCAAATAGAGAGTGTAAACCTAACAATCAATATAAGTTAAAAATCCATTCAAACTGTTCTTCAATAAATCAACCAAACATTAATAGATGTTCCTGCCCTGTTATTAATAGGAAATCAAACCTCAAATATCTTGGTATATGGATCGACGAGTGTCTCAAATGGGACATCCATGTTAACTTCCTATGTAAGAGACTAAAATACCTATCTTATAAATTTTATAAATTGAAAAATGTGCTATCTTTCTCAGAATGCAAACAGGTATATACGGCACTAGTAGAATCCCTAATGCGATATGGTTTAATAGTTTGGGGTGGGACTTTCGATACCCATATTAAAAACCTTTTTCTAATACAAAAATTCATCATAAAGACAATTTTAAAGAAACCTAGAACTTATAATAGTAAGATTTTGTTCAGTGAATTTGATGTTAATACTATACGACAGTTATATCTTAGTTGCATAACAAATTACAGTTTCAAATACGAGCATAATTAATTCCCTCTAGCCGATGACATAAATTATAATCTTAGACCTAATACAATAAGAAAATATGAAATATATAACACCAACTCAGCTCTTCTTAGAAGGCAACTTTACTACATTAGCAGTAAATTCATAAATATACTAGAAAGTGAATTTCCACTTAATAATTTCCGAAATAATAAACACAGAAAAAGAGCCATAGAGGCATGGCTAAACTTGAATTATTTCCAATCGTTGACTTTTATACAATAATCAATTTCATATTACAAATTACATTTTCGAACACTTCATACGCTAAATTCAAGTTTATATATTACATCCCTGATTAAGCTGATTTACGACTCACACTGGCGCACAAGGAATCTTCCTTTTGCCGGTGTTTTTGCCTCACCTACTGTACTTATGCATGTGATCATAAATTGAATCTTCATTTTAAAACTATTTTAAAACTATAATGTAAAGGATATCATTTCGTTATTATATCTAATTAAATAAATGTATGTATCTTGATTTAAGTGCAGTAGCATATACTTATGTTTATTTTTTGTAAAGCTTTTTGTATTTTGTTTTTGGCAAATAAATTCATTCATTCAAAAGCCATAATCTATAATATAATAATAAAGGTAAGAACTGGCTTATTTATACATGTACGGGATAGGAAGTTCACGAATGCCGCATCATCACGTTTGAACTACTGGACTGATTAACTTCATTCTATTAATATAGATTCTTGATTTACCGAGGATGGTTATTGGCCTATTTTAAATTCTTCA
Organism: Nilaparvata lugens; assembly: GCF_014356525.2. Classification (NCBI taxonomy): domain Eukaryota; kingdom Metazoa; phylum Arthropoda; class Insecta; order Hemiptera; family Delphacidae; genus Nilaparvata; species Nilaparvata lugens. The sequence goes on from NC_052509.1 coordinate 51,208,215, forward strand.
AGATTTCAGTAGATCTATTTTCCAGTTTATCAAGTTTTCAATTACGGGTTACCTGCTAGTTTTTTATGAAAATGGATTGTTAATAAAGGTTTTCTTATTTTTGGGATAGGTAATTGAAAATTACCCATCTTTCAACCATGTTCTGTAGTATATTCAGATTCACTTCAAACTTCCAAGTAGCAGCAACGCTTCCCATACATTCAATGCCGTCAGTTTCAAGGGAATATCACGATACAAACTTGAAATACAGTTTGCTCACTACAGAGCAACACACATGCACAATGGTGGACTTTCTGGAGTGAGAGAGAGAATGGAACGTTGGCAATAAAAGTGCTATCTGCTATTACACTTTGGGGAGCAATATACAGAAGGCAGAGACGATTAAAAGACGAAAACAATTTCGAAGCCCAACTGAAAAGGACAACCCTCGGATGAGATGAAGAAACGTCACCCCTACTCGATAAATCAGAAAGCAATGGATTCTATCATCCATTGTCAGATAATCTATAAGAATCTAGCGATCCGTTATTGCTTCTGAGGAACGAATTCAGTATTCGAGAGGGCTGTGACAAACTTCAATTCTCTTGTAGATCTCATAATGTTAGTCATAAAAAGAAGAAATCTTTACAAAAACTATTCTAATCCTAACTTCCAGAGTAATAATTGTCGAAGTACTTTCGACAATGAATAAATTCAAATCTTTAAAAGTGATTGTTTGCTATTCAAATGTATGATTGGAATATAAAAATATCTTCTCTTAAAATTCACTTTATGAGTGAAGAATTTGAAATGCTGTTATATTAGTTTATGTAAATTATTTATTTCGTTTTATTCCTTATCAAAATTACTGGAAACAAAGTTTCTATGAGTTCAATCAATGTCGATAGAGAAGCATATCAGAATGCAATTGATATAATACATATTAAATTATTGTTATTCTCATCAGATTTGAGTTGAATATTATATATTTTATGTATATTATACTCGCATTTCGAGTCCCTTATGTTGCAGGTTCACTCCTCAAGTAAAAAGTACGTATTGTCTTCCTAGATTCCGACTTTTTTTATATCTATCAATTCAATTTTTTAGATAGAACTCAACATTCTGTTATTAAAAAAAACTGTAAAAAATATTACAAAATTGTGTAGTTGAATTTGTTCTACATCTATAGAAAGTAATAGTAAACCAAACCGTACCTCTAGAGAAATCAATTATTGAGAACATGGAGGAATTTTTAATACATCTTGAAATAGTAATCATGATGTCAATCTCACTTCCGTCAAAAGATCCTTGCTCGAATCAGAACTAATATATTTTCAAAAATACTTTTCCCATTAATCCTTCCCTTCCCACTCAGCAGAATTGCGAAGATTGTTTGCTTTCAGCTTCCAGCCACCTGACCGATGTTAGAAAAAGGAATAATATTTCGCTGTTATTCTGGAGTCGCACTTGAGAAACGAATCACGTCCTGGTCGGATGAAACCCTTTTGAGTCGTCTGCGGTCCGTCATTATAGAAAAGTCGGGAAATAGCGCTTTTCCAAGAGACGGAAATTTGTTAGCGGCAGCACCCTAAAAAGGTTTCCCTCTGTTTTTGTCATTTCCGGACGGAGTTTTGTGATCGAGAAAAATACGTCCATCATTCTTGGCTTCCACTCGTTCTGTCACTTTTGACACGGCGCTCGCCTACCAACCTCGAAACCTTTCTCACGCATATTGTTAAGGCGATCCCTATCATTTCTCACCCTCAAAACGGATTATAAATGATAGCTTGCTGACTTTTTGTAGCTTTGATATTTGTGTTGGATATGGATGTACCTTAGCCTTCATCTACTCAACAAAACATAATTCATTGGGAGTCAAGGATTCTTCATAAGTTCAGTTTATTTATGCAGGCTATTCATCATACGACAATTTAATATACTGCAAATTCTCAATCATCAATTAGGTTAATCATCATTCATGATCAGAAATAATTTGAAAATTCAACTAAAATCCTAGAAATTGATTGAAACAATAGCAATTGAGCCCAAATAAAAATCTTCATTGCTGAAAACATTGAACAATGTCATAACAACTAATCAAACGTGTTGCTCCAACAAACTTCCTTCTGAGACAGACTGCAGGTTCATAAATTGTATCTGTAGGAACACTTTGTTAGAATTTTATGAACGATAAAACAACAATACAGTATTGTAGTGGATAGACTGAGGCGTATCGCGTTTCCGCGTTTAGCTGTTATTATATTATGTGAAGAACGGAGATACTGTTAGGAAAACTCATAACATATCATGTCGCTAATTTATTGTTCCTTGTGGTGAAATACTGACTCACAACCAGAGTGTATAGAATGTTTCATTCTGTACTCTTTGCTCGCAACTCGTGTTGCTACAAACTTCCCACGTCTTATAAGAATACACAAATGAATGAACAAATAAAATCTATCTATCTATCTATCATTGTTCTCTGCAAATCTCTACTACAGTACTAAAACTAGGTTGGCTATACCAGAGACAAATAATCAAATAAACGGTATCTTCACTCTATGACTATCACAGTGTTTTGTGGCAATATTTTGTCCTGTAACTGATCCATTTTTGTATATTCGTATTTGTTATGTAAAAACCAAGAAATTTTATATCATCCCACTGTAAAAAGACTTGATAGCACAAGTTGGATTGTGTTTATTCATTAGAATCACTTTCCAGTGTCTATGGTATTTTTCAATTATTGTCCTGGTTCGAATTAGTTATTTGTACATTATTGTACATTATCTTTAGAATAGATTTAATTTTATGCATGTTAAATTTATATGGCTGGCTGGCATATTCCAGTGATCTAGGCCTAGCAGTTTTAGCCAACTAAGCTCAGTCTGGTTGTGGGATCGAATCCGGCCTGTAGATATGGACATTTGATCAACGCATCTATCAACAACGCACTCATCCTATTACTCATGCACTGACGCACATGCAAAAAAATCTTATGTTGGCACCACCTGCATTTGAAAAATATATTATAGAAACCATTTATGTTGTTATTTCCATTTATATTCTGCAGTGTAGTGTTAGCGTGTTATTTAGTGTAGGCTACTATCGTATTGTTGATGAGATCCATTCGATGCTTATAGGGTGTATACATACTACAATAATACATCAATAGACTTTGAGGGATGAGGAGATGAAAAGAATTAGCCAACAATTTATAACATGAAACATACCATGTATATACTGGAATGCTGATAAAGTTACAGCTATTACAAAAGCCATAATCTATAATATAATAATGAAGGAGAGAACTGGGTTTTACACCCACGAGATAGGAAATTCACGAATGCCGCATCACCACGTCTGAACTACTGGATTGATTAACTTGAAATTTTTCATATAGATTCTTGATTTACCGAGGATGGTTATTGGCCTATTTTAAATTCTTCAAGATTTCAGTGGATCTATTTTCCAGTTTATCAAGTTTTCAATTACGGGTTACCTGCTAGTTTTTTATGAAAATGGAATGTTAATAAAGGTTTTCTGATTTTTGGGATAACTAATTAAAAATTACCCATCTTTCAATCATGTTCTGTAGTATATTCAGATTCACTTCAAACTTTCAGCATTACTTTTCAAGTAGCAGCAACGCTTCCCATACATTCAATGCCGTCAGTTTCAAGGGAATATCACGATACAAACTTGAAATACAGTTTGCTCACTACAGAGCAACACACATGCACAATGGTGGACTTTCTGGAGTGAGAGAGAGAATGGAACGTTGGCAATAAAAGTGCTATATGCTATTACACTTTGGGGAGCAATATACAGAAGGCAGAGACGATTAAAAGACGAAAACAATTTCGAAGCCCAACTGAAAAGGACAACCCTCGGATGAGATGAAGAAACATCACCCCTATTCGATAAATCAGAAAGCGATGGATTCTATCATCCATTGTCAGATAATCTATAAGAATCTAGCGATCCGTTATTGCTTCTGAAGAACGAATTCAGTATTCGAGAGGGCTGTGACAAACTTCAATTCTCTTGTAGATCTCATAATGTTAGTCATAAAAAGAAGAAATCTTTACAAAAACTATTCTAATCCTAACTTCCAGAGTAATAATTGTCGAAGTACTTTCGACAATGAATAAATTCAAATCTTTAAAAATGATTGTTTGTTATTCAAATGTATGATTGGAATATACGATAGCACGTCCAGAAAGTAAGTTCCGTTTCAATTTATATCTGCTACAGCGCTGTGATCGCAGTTCCGCACATGTGCGGTAGACGCTCTGTATCAAGGAGAAGAAACGTGCGCCATTTGGAGATCGCTGTCAGCCACGTACGTTTAGTTGTGCTTGTTTACAATATCAGTGTTGATTGAAAATCCCGCCGCTTGTGAAATCAGGTCTGTGATTCGTTTTCTGAATGCAAGGAAAGTGAACCCAAGTGAAATTTATCAGCAAATTTGCGATGTTTATGGACAAAGTGGGATGAGTGATTCAATGGTGAGAAGATGGGTCCGTCAGTTCAATGACGGACGTAGTGATGTGCTTCTTGAAGAACTGTGGCGTGGGCGTCCATCTTTGGTTACAGAAGAACTGGTTCACGCGATTGATGACAAGATCCACGAAAACCAAAGGTTTACAATTAGTGCTCTCGCTATGGAATTTCCCCAAATTTCACGATCACAAATGTAAGAAATTGTTACCGGAAAACTGAAATTTCGACAAGCTGGAAGAAACTGTTCCCAACTGGTTGAAGACACAGGCGGCAAATTTCCATGAAGAAGGCATACAAAAACTTGTGCCATGCTATGACAAATGTCTGCAAAATTTCGGTAGTTATGTGGAAAAGTAGTTTAAGAATTGTAGAATTTTGTGCAATAAATAACTTTTCTGTATCTGTACACAATTCAATTTTATTACCAAACGGAACTTACTTTCTGGACCTACCACGTAAAAATATCTTCTCTGAAAATTCATCTAATATGTTAGTGTATAATTTGAAATGCTGCTATATTAGTATTTGCTACATGATTTATTCCTTATCAAAATTACTTACTGGAAACAAAGTTTCTATGAGTTCAATCAATGTCGATAGAGAAGCATTTCAGAATGCAATTGATATAATACATATAGAATTATTGGTATTCTCATCAGATTTCAGTTGAATATTGAATAGTATATTATACTCTTTCAAGTCCCTCATGATGCAGGTTCACTCTTTCAGTCAATCGGCTTCTATTGACTTCTTTAGATTCCAATTTTTTATATCCATTAATTTACATTCTCAAATAAATCGCATCATTCAAAAAAATCTCAAAATTGTGTAGTTATGTCTATAGAAAGTAATAGTAAACCAGATCGTACCTCTAGAGAAATCAATTATTGAGAACATGGAGGAATTTTTAATACATCTTGAAATTGTAATCATGATTTCAATCTCACTTCCATCAAAAGATTCTTGCTCGAATCAGAACTAATATCTTTTCCAAAATACTTTCCCCATTAATCCTTCCCTTCCCACTGAGCAGAATTGCGAAGATTGTTTGCTTTCAGCTTCCAGCCACCTGACCGATGTTGGAAAAAGGAATAATATTTCGCTGTTATTCTGGAGTCGCACTTGAGAAACGAATCACGTCCTGGTCGGATGAAACCCTTTTGAGTCGTCTGCGGTCCGTCATTATAGAAAACTCGGGAAATAGCGCTTTTCCAAGAGACGGAAATTTGTTAGCGGTAGCACCCTAAAAAGGTTTCCCTCTGTTTTTGTCATTTCCGGACGGAGTTTTGTGATCGAGAAAAATACGTCCATCATTCTTGGCTTCCACTCGTTCTGTCACTTTTGACACGGCGCTCGCCTACCAGCCTCGAAACCTTTCTCACGCATATTGTTAAGGCGACCCCTATCATTTCTCACCCTCAAAACGGATTATAAATGATAGCTTGCTGACTTTTTGTAGCTTTGATATTTGTGTTGGATTTGGATGTACCTAAGCCTTCATCTACTCAACAAAACATAATTCATTGGGAGTCAAGGATGCTTCATAAGTTAAGTTTATTTATGCAGGCTATTCATCATACGACAATTTAATAAAATGATACAACGTTTCAAAGTTATTCGTGATTACGATTCATTCCAATCAAGGCTGAACCAATTAAAATAGATAGAGTTTAAATTAATGAAAACAATATAAAACTTGTAGTACCCTTTATTATTAAAAACTTAAAAAAGTAAATCCATATGGCTTTTGTTGGTGGGGAGTCCCTTGCGGGAAGGTCCCACCGCCTGAATATATAATTTGAACCGTCAATGGGCCTTACGACTGTCATACTTCAGCCGGGACCGACAGTTTAACGTGCCCATCCGATAACACGGGATTGATCTGGTTAAAAAACTTTTGGTTGTGAGAGGGTTAACTTTGTAGAAATGTAGAAAATAAAGCTTTGTAATGTTTTTAATAATAGAGGGTACTGCAAGTTTGTATAATTGTTTTTATCAATTTATACAAAAAGTACCATATATAAGTGAAGTGTTTTTAGATAGAGTTTATTTATGTATTCACACTCATATTTAAAACAATACGGGAATATCATGAATGATACAACATTTCAAAGTCTATGGTATTTCTGATGACAATTCATTCTAATCGATCGCAGAAATTCAAAATTATAAAGCTTCAACATTCCCGACTTTAGCACATCATCAATTCTTCTCTTAGCTTTCTGTAGTGGGCCTCCATCATAATGGAATAATAAAATAAAATTGCATGTTCTTCATTCTGAAAGTTAAAAGATTTTGTAATTTACTATTGGTTGCTCCATATACTTCACTAACAGTTCTGAAGAAAATTGGGAAACTGACCAGCTCTCCAAAAGTATTCAACCTCAATGAATTGAGTCAACCAAACAATTCATTCTAATGTCGTTCAAATCAATAAATCTTTATGTCTTTGAACAATTTTCGTCCAGTGATGTCTTTGAACAATTAACCTTCATCTTTGGCGGTGATTGTTACTATTATTGAGTGATCAAATGAAGACAAACCTTTTTTCATCAATTTGTACGTTTTCGATTAGTTTAAAACGTCAATACACCATCAGATGTCATTGATATTATTCAGGCAAATAACTATTCACGAAGAGGAGATGCTTCCCAATGATAACGCTGAATGAGCCTCACATCAGAAAGCGACTGTTGGAACTTGGTAAAGCATAGATGAAGTCCAGAATCCAGGTGGAAGTTGATATTGGTCGGAGCTGTATTTGTATTTGATGTGTCATCTCTTCTTCATTCACACATGGGAGATCAGTGAGCAGCACACATGAATAGATGTGCACATGAGCTGCACACATTGATCTCGAACGCTCTACATCCACATCACAGAATAAGTTTGAAATGGCTTTACAACTTGGACAGCAGATGAATGGCAATCGGCGAGCTCGGTATTCAGTTCTGTTACAGGAACGAATTTGCCATCTACACGTGATCTGCCTTCGAAGCCGTTCAAATATATTAGCCTTTTCGGCTCTCCCTGACAAATAACTTCCATTCATTGCAGGCAAGAATTTATCACAGTTTGCTAATAAGCCTGTCCTGTATTGGATTATCATTTATTTGAATTGGAGTTTTCGACAACTTGATCGATAACATGATCGACTTGAATCTACATGAAAAATAGAATCACGGTTTAACTTATCCTCAGGTGAACTAATAAAGTAGTAATTTGAGATAAACTGTAAAAACATGTCCTAATCAAGAAAATATTGAAACTAGAAAGGAGTATTATTTTATCATTGATTCTAGAACTAGAATTTTCATTCTAGATATAAAATATTGGTAACTTTGCCATAATAACTAGAAAAGAATATTATTTTTTTCGTTGATTCTAGAACTACAATTTTTCATTGATTCTAGTTTCCAATATTGGAAACTAGAAAGGAATATTATTTTTTCATTGATTCTAGAACTTGAAGGGAAAGGCAGAAATAAACTAAAAAAGTCTCACAAAAATATTTCCTTTTGTAGGTAGATTTTCCCAGTTTGAATCCAAAGGGGAGATTCCATCAAACTCTTGACTTGTGCAAAACCACAATAATTAAGTTCAATGAAAATTATTATATGAAAATAGAACTTTAGTCTTAACTACTTTAGTTCATCGGTAACCAGACTTTCAACATTCTTTCATTAATAATATTGTTCATAATCACAATCTCAAAAATAATGAATCTTTAATGAAGCACATTAAAAACTAGGAAATCATAGATGAATCACAGTGTTGACTAGTATAGAAACCTCCTATGAATTTCTGTGTTTCGCGTGGATAGATCTCTCCATGTACAGTACAAACTTGGTTTACATATCAGAGAAAGTGATGCGAAACAAGATTTATGAGTTAGTTGGCTGCCTAATAATAAGTTTGAGTCGGTGTTTGCAAGTAAAGTTGTGTGAGGAGTTGCGTCCTCATTAGAAACGTGAAGTTGATGAGTGGAGGAGACATGAAACAAATAATTTCGCCAAGTTCTATTCTGTAAGTCATAGTGAGCCTGCACAAGTTTCTCAAACTCTGTTACGTCATTGGCCTGTGAACGCACGAGTCAAATTTTGTTTGTTGATGATGTCAAATCACAAGGTTGAGTAGTAGAGAGGACTTAGAAGCTCTAATTCCCCAAATAAAGAATGTTTTAATTTCATTCCAAATAGTAAAATCAATTATTTATTTTAATATTACAATATTGTGATAGTATACCTTTAGTGATACTTTATAATAAGCATTTTAATTAATTAGCTATTTAGCTAATTATGTTTGCCATAGTATCGTAGGGTAATGCACTTTAATTAATGATGCTTCTCTGCATGCTCCATGTACGTATCAGAATATTCTGGATAGAAGATGTTTAGCTCCTTATTAACCCAATTGTTGTAGGTTTCAAATGAACCACATAGAACTCCTGGTTTAGTTATCTGGATTGACTAAAGTTCTGTCTTTAAAATTCAGTCTGTGAATTGCAAAATTCTCAACCTATGTATATGAAATAATTTATATGCATAGGAATACGATCAACCTGTATGACTTAATTCTGTCAAACAGCCATAGTTATATGTAGTTATAGCTATAGTTGACCCTCAGTTTTAGGGCCGGTTTCCGAGCTCGGGATCTATAAGTTCTGGACTTACAGAGTCCAGGACTAAAATAAGCACTCGGGTCTAAATCGACTTTCTGAGTCACGGGTTTATCTTATAAACTCCGGGGTCTATTGAGTTCTCGACTTATTTGAGTCCAGGACTTTAACGCAATAAAAACATGAGGGAAATTCACAATATTATAGTGTTGTTATGTTGGCAATGGGAGACAGCTGATTGGAGCGGGCTTAATCAAATGAGCATGCTCTCCAAACTATTTTGAAACAATAAATTATTTTGTGAAATTACATCTCGATTTATTAGTAGGCCTATTCAGAGCAAAACCTAACCTTCTGAAACATGAATGAATAAACATTTCATTCCATGTTATGCTATTATTGATAATTGATCCTTGCCAGTGATTTTGGAATACAAATTTTAGTAGGCTATTGAGTTGAAAAACGTATTTGTTTTGAAAAAACTGGAATGATATTTCATTATTGTTATATTATTATTATCAATATAATATGACATTGATTAATAACATTCGCATTGGAAGATGAAATTACAAGGCAATCCTTGTATTATTTTTCTTGAAAATGTATAGGTTATGTCATACTCGTAAAGTAAGGTTAGTTTTTTATGCATGATTCTAATAGATCTTTATTTTAAAATAGGCTTGCAATGTATAAAATTATGAATTTAGATGTACTAATCCAAATAATTAACGTACTCCAAGACATTCATTTGGCTATTCATCTACTCCAAAACAATAATTAAGATGTGCTCGCTCAGTTTAAGTCCAGAACTTAATATTAAAACCTACCTCAGCCGACGGTTTAAAATCACGAGGGTTCTAAGCTCTGGACTTACGGATTGTTGATAAATCCTTGACTCAGAAAGAGACGAGAAAATAATCCAAGTCCTGGACTTATAAGCCCTTTACTCAGAAAGCTAAATTATAAACTCCAGGGAACTTGATCTCTAAACTCCAGGGTCTATTTGAGTCCTCGACTACGTTAACGCTCTGACTCGGAAAGCCAATTTTTTTGACTCCAGAGTTTAAAGCCAGTTAAAGTCTAGAACTTAGCTAAATCCCTAGCTCGGAAACCGGCCCTTAAGTTCTATTATGTGAATGAGTATCGCCTGCGCCCTCTTACTTTGCCGTCTTACGCCCAATGTGCACCATCTACGTTAAACGCTAATCCAGATTTACATGTGTACATGGTCGCATTTATTGTAATGTGTTTCATTTTGAGGTTAAACTTAACTCAAAAAGGTTCTCCTTTCAAATATCAGTCAAAAAAGTGAGCTGTTCTCTTCAGTTCTATCTCAAGTATTCTCTAATCATGACACTGTAAATATGATTCATAGGCACGTCTCAATCAAATTCCGTATGAAAAAGTACCTACTAATTGCAGTCAGCGTGACTTGCGAATTCCAGTTGACAACGCGTTCTTGTGTTACAAAGCATTGTTTCATATGTCACACGATAAGAGAAGATTAGACTTTATGATCACAATATGCGAAACAGATAAGCATGTCAAGTGCAAGCATATACCTTATGTAATGTCAAATATATCCAAGGACACCTCTAATGTTTCATGTATATCACGTTCAATTAGCGCAGAAGAAGTTTCTTTGAAATTTGTTCCGATTGTTTCAAGAAGTTATGAAGTTTCATCTATCACTTTAATTTAGCATAATGGTTCAACTAAAAAACTCATCTATTAAAACACGTCAAAAGCACCGGCAATATCTTATACAAATACTGTTCAATCCAATATGAAATATTCCTGCTATCAGAGGCTAAAGCTCTTGTTGAATAGCTCTTTATACCTGTGGAGTGGAGCTCTAATGTACCCGTGATAATCGACCCTGGGGACAAAGTGTGTCTACGTATAGAGTGACAGGTTGTTGCAAGTTACTTATTCGACGCTATGAAACAAAGTTTGCGAACGGGAAATCTGTCAACACTGTTGAAAACAGCAACGAGTGACCAAACTTATTCAGAATGCAAAAGCAAACTTGGCTGAATCGCAAAAAGCGTCCTGAATGATTGATAAGGCGAATGATGTCATGTTTCGGCTCAGTGACTATGGATAGCCTTCAATAATTATTATCAGAATACCTTTACTTAGATAGATCGAATACTCACCATCCTTTTTCCACTTTAAAAAGTTTTTAGGATAATCAATTTTCCGATACAAACATGGGAAATTTTGATAACTATGGGCCGTATCAAAGTTATACTTGACATAGTACTGATTACTTACATTTACATAGATACTTAACATAGTAATGACCACTTAAATAAAAATCAGCATTGATTACTTATGAGTGATCAGCAACGTTCGAAAATAATAGTGCTGTTGTGTTATTATGAAATGGTGTAATTGCTTCAGAAGTTGTACCTTTTGAAATCTAGAAGATTAGGTGGTCCTGCTAAATTTCTCTGTGATATATTCTCAATGTAATTTTGGAAACACTTCAAGAATTTTGTCATATCTATGATTCAAATTGAATCACTACAATAGAATCAATATTTATTGTTTATTCAATTTCTTTAATCAAATTATAGTACTGCAATCTTCAAAATTTACTAGTACAGCTGGAGATGTGTTAGTTTAAACACGAAACTTCAGTCCTGATAATCAATAAAGTGGAATTAACAATAGAGTAGGCCTAAATGTTTTCCAATGACGAATTAGCTCCACAATATCTGTATTGCATTGAAAATGTACTTCATTATGCTCAACACATTTTATTTTTCGCCCCACTTGGATGTAATGAGCTGGTTTTCGTGCGTCATATGGAGGCCGAAAATGATTGTTTTCTGACCAGGCCGGTAAAAGTTTTACGGCCCTAGGGCTGTAAAATAACCTTGAAGTCAGCTGATTCTGATTTGATGTGAACGTGTTTACAAAATGGTTTATGAAACAGAATCAGTTTATGCTTCTAGAATTGAATAAGTATTCTGCAATAAGATACTATCATTTTATTTGGATGAATAAAATACAGTTAAAATATATATTATAAACTATTCAAATTCGATTTTCAGAGTAGGATAGAACTTCTAACCTAAACTTCCGAAGTCAACGACAACAAGCATTGTTGACTTTGACATTCAGATTGGCCAAATTTCAATTGTGCTAAAACAGCTGATCAGAAAACTTTTCATTATTTGTGTTTATTATTCAAGAATCAAAAAAATTATAATAATATCATCTTATTGTCATTTAGAAGAATAAAAAGTATAAACTCAACCTCTTACATAATTGAACTTAATCTTTTAGGTTATTTAGACAAATCAGAATAAAAAATAAAAATACTTGGACAATTTCCTGATATTCAGATTACCTCAGATTTGATAGAGCTATGACCTTCCTGTTTTGCTTTCGGAAGTGCCTAATAAACAATTATTCTCATATTTATATTATTTTTCTGTGTGGCGAAAAATAACGTTCTCACCATGGGCAAAAATGTTTTCCCGCTCTCAATCTTTTCTAGTCCTCGGCCTACGGCCTCGGACTTGAAAACCGATTTCGAGCCGGAAAAGTCTCATTTTCGGCCCTAGGTGCGAAATATACTATTTCACTCACTCTCTTTTTTCATGAATCGAGTTAAACATCAATTCTTAATTCTTTTTCTCACCAAGTATTTTCTTGCCTATGAATCCTAAAAGATGACGACTCATAAATCGAGAGAAACATTGTTTCACCATGAAAGGGTGAGACAAACCTGTCACCTGTAAAGGGGCAGATCAAGGCTTCATGGAAGGGATGAGCAGACATTGAATCATCGCCTGCAGGAGCTGAATAATTGAAACATTTATGAAATTAACCATCAACCTTTGTTGTGGCTGCTTTCGGATGAAGGTTCATTTGCTTTGTTCTTGTGAGTATTTGCAAATAATCCGGAATTCACAAAGGGACGGAATTTAATTAAAACGCAGTTGATGACTGTTAGGTGGCCGGCTAGTGGGTTGCAGATGCAGATAGAGCTCGGCTAACTGTTATCTGCTATCTGTTATCGCAATGAAACACTCTACAAATAACGTTCATCCTTTGCATTGTTCCAAAATCAACACATCGAAAATAAACTTCGAATCCTTTATTTGTGTAGGCAACAAATTAATTTCGTTCAATGCTGTTTGATTGTAATATGTAATTAACAAGATAATTTTGTGGAATTCCGCTTGATTTGAATTCAAATAACTGGTGTGCATGAATCTTAATTAAGTATTAATTAGCTTATCCACTTATCACAGCCCACAACTATCCAAATACAGTATTTGAATATTATCTGTGCTACGATATTCTGAGACTGATGCGTGGGTTAGAGCACACGAGGCGATTTTTAGACAAGTCAACACGGCACGTCTCCCCGATTGGCAGATTCTTGATACGCCAACTCAATCATCCAATCGCAGAGCTTCGGTCGACCCGATTAGTCTGAAAAACGCCTTGTGTGTCTCGGTCCTTAGTGTTATGAGATGAAATGAGTAATGGGGAATGAAAGGTCAACTTCAAGGTTGGCTATGAACCTGAAATTAGTGAGACTTTGAAGGAAATTTTTGACAATATGGGAAGCTATTTATATTCTTCTAACACCTGTTGATCATCCATTATTCACTGTACCATGCAAGGGAAGCTCGAGCACATGACGTCATCTATCTATCTACTTTGAATTCATCAATAAGGCGCTAGACATTGCACTTAATCTCAAGGATGTGTCTCTTATAACAGTAGAGTGTATACGTTGAATCCAATCCATTCATTAATTTTCAATTATTTAATGTCATAATCATGATGCAAACTCAATTATATAAACAACCATTGTAAAATTTTAGTATTCTCTGTTGGAATCATGATGGATTACATTAGCTTTAGTATTCAACTGTGTAATTTCTGTGATAATATGCTGTGTTGAGTAAATAAATATCTTATCTTATCTCATGTTTCTATTATTTTCAGAATAGCTTGATTACTTGTTTTCTGTAAGAGAATTTCTTAGAGTGTGTTTATTGTAGCTGTTGCGTTATATCAGACTGAGCTGTTTCAATAATGGAATTGCACTCAGTACGTAAAAGCTCCCAATATGATTTGTGACACTTGCAGGCAAAATATTTTATCTTGCTGACCTATTTTGATAAGGATTTCTTAGTGTCAATCACTATAAGTCCTACAAATTCTTTCTTTAAAGCTTATTCATTTTACACAAAAGTAATGCTTTTCCGATGATTTATGACGCTTTAAATATTGTCATAAATTAATTTATGTGGGCCATATAGAAGCAAGTTAGGCAGCTAATGGATACAACGCATTTGCTTCAGACCTGAATGGTAGAAACGTTGGAGTGGTGAGAGAGGAGGAGGCCTAGTGTGCGAAATCATTAATTATAGCCGCGCAGAGAGATGCTTTTCATCGTGCGCCCAGTGGATATGTTGCGTGGGATTTGCACAGTGAAAATCCTTGTGAAAATATACGACGCTATAAGTCTAACCTGTCCAGGGCGCTACCCCAAACCCCACTGAATCCACAAGGTGGCTGCAGAGTTCAGTGTATTGTCGAGCCATGCTTTCACCAACACGTCTTTGTCGCAGAAAAAGCCAAACTCACTCCGCTCGCCCCGCTCCCATAAGCCAGCCGCCTCCGGCGCTTCCATTGTCATATGGATTGTATGGTACTTTGCATCCAACTTGGGCCGAACGCTTTTTCTAATGGCTGCAAAGAGTGCCGTGAAATCTATGACAATACTATTGTCGGCCCGTAGAATGTAAGCTGTCGAATTGAATAGGTAATCGTATTTTGTTTGTCGGCAAAATAGAGCAAGTGTAGGCAAATTTACATAGTCAGTAACTGAAGTCAGTTCTTTCTTATTCGACAGATTTATTCAATTTATTGCTCACAAAAAGAGCAGATTGGATGAATACTCCATGATTTAAATAGTCAGTGCTCTCTATTCGAATCGGATTTATTACTAAAAAAAGTACAAATTGGATGAATCTCCATGAAATGTAGCAACTGAATTATCAAATGATAATTGTTCTGGTTCACTAGTAGCAGAATTAATTTTGTAATCGATTAAAATTAAATAATCGATTATGTGGCTCTATATTACCTCATCCACTTGACTGAGTTCCAATTCATTATTCATTTTGGGCAGAATAAATAATTTTTGTGCAGATAGCAGAGTTCATGTTTGATTGTTTAGTTTCATCTGATAATAATTCTTTGATTCTTTATCATGGAATTGGCTGATCCTATATTATTCGTTCATTGAGCCTAGAATAATTATTGATAATATTTTGTACAAGTATTCTACACTCTTCTTTGTCAGTTTCAAACTAAACAATCTGAACTAATCAGTTCAGCTCTGGAATAATTTCTTTGTTGTGAATGTGATGTTGCGGTAAATAACCATTTCAATTGGAAAATATTTCACATTAAAAAAAGCAGTGATCTATTAAAAAATTTGACAGACTAGTTTTTATTCTATCATTATCGATCTCTAGTAAACTGAAAGCTTGAACAGAATATAAAGAGCAGCAGCAGAATATACAATATAGTGTGGGTGAAGCGGAAGCCCTACGATTGGCCATTAGCTGTTTCTGTTGACCAATGAAGGTTGAGCTCGAGAGCTCAGTGCTAGTCGAACTGCTCGACTGTCATTGGCCGAGAGTAGACACGCCCAATTATTCCAATTATGGCCGAGAGAACCTTTAACAACAATAAATGGAGAGAATCTTAGAAACAAGAACCAATTTAATAGTAAAAGTAAGAATAGAAGAATTTCACACTTTTTAAACCAGTAAACACGAAAATACCAACACTACAACAAAAACAAAAGTAGAAATTTGATATCATAGAGGGAAACAAAGGTCAAATTAAGATTGAATATAAGAAGACTATTACTTTCATGTGGCTTCCATCTTTTCAACCACAAATTGTTTTAATAAATCAGTGATAATATCCTGTAATTTTCATTCAATATGTGAAATTCGCTCAGTGCTGTTTTTACTATAGTTATTAAATGAAAATGATGAAAATTGTTATTCAGTTTTTCCCTAAATTTAGGACACATTATTATCAATAATTTATAATAGGCCTACTCCTGGTGATCAACTATTACTATTTGAGATCTAGTCTAGAATATAAATTTACTCAACGTGTGCTTGGAACTCTATTATTCCAATTCACCAAACAATTTGGAACAGTAGGGAGTCTAGGCAATCTAGAAAGTAGGTCATCATATCATCCTTAACATAAATGTAGCATGAAACTACTCACAAAGGGTTTGTAATATCTCATCCTTCATGAATTGATCATCATGCATTCAGATTTGATTTCAAAATTGGATCTGACCAGACAATCAGGTCAAAACTGTTTAGTTTTAAAAAAGAGGAGCATTGACTTGAAAAATATAACTAGATCAAGTAGTGTGAGTCTGAAGTTGATGGGGCACTTGAATTCATAAGGATATTCAATTTTGAATTCCGTTGCACTACCATTCTCATTTTTGTTCTCCCATCAAAAAGCACATGAAATTTTATGTACCTATATTCTCGCAGCTAAACATCGAGGAGTGCAGTGCTCACGAGTATTTGTCTGTGGGAGTTGTTGATCGATAGAGAAATGGTTATGGTTTTATAGTTATGATAATGTCGTTGGATCCCTATAGCGAGTGAAATGAGATGTGGGAAGTGTCTGCTGCGCATGAAATGTGCCAAAAAAGCGCATGGAGTCTGGTTGTTTTGTGAAGTGGCCCGAGGATTGTGTCATGAAGCCCCGTGGCTGTGTGACAGGCTATTGAGGTCTCCTGGTCCCGTAATATAAATTCAACGAGCCTGGACCTTTGGTTGTTGATCTTGCCGAGAGTTTCCATCGCGGTTAATTATATTCTGACCCGTAGAGAGGTTTCCTCTTGTTTGGCGTGGCCATGCCATTAGCGTGCCCCAACCAAGCAATCTAGGAGTTCTCCCTCAATTACCTCTCAACCAGGTGATGTGGACAGTGATGCAATTTGCGGTCGCTATCAGCTAATAATAAATTGATTAATTTTTCAGCTTGTCAACCTCTGATAAGAGGGACAGAAGAAGGAAACATAACTATATAATTGAAGTAGTGTTTGAAGCAAAATATTGCCTCTCATAAACGGTTTCTTGAATTGTTTTGCTCGAAAATTATATTTTCCCATATCATCAACATTAGCGTTATACTGTTACACAGATTGCATCTTGTTAAATAATTCAAGTGTTTTAAAGGGACTCTTAATCTCCAACTAATGATGCTTATTCATCCTTTTCTATTACTCCGGTACGTTTCAATAAGATTTTACCGTTATTGCATTCTTTCGAAACAGATTCAAGCATGTTTATTTTAGTCTACGCTTTGAACATTATTTGATAGTTCTCCATTCACCTCAGTCTGCAACCAACCTATAAAGATGAACACCCCCATTCATTTCAGTTCACAACCAACATATTATATAGATGAAGATTTCTCTTAATTTCAATCGTCCAATATTTTCTCATTGCATTCCATTCAGTAATATTATGTTCTGTATTATGGACCGAGTTCCTAGATCACAGTTAACAATTTCTATTTATTCCCTTGTCTTTACAAGCTGTATGTTTGTGTAATAGTTTATCTATCCAATACTGAATAGAGAATTTGAGAGGGTAAATAGTAGTAATATAGAAGTTGAGGGTTATAGAGTCCAAAGAATGCGCGAATGCTTTCCATCCAAGTCAAAACCGGCGCGTATTGATCATTATTTCGCTTCATTACAATGGTAATCCATCAAGTAATGTTTGAAACATTTTGTCCTAGGTAATTTCTTAAAAGATGATTTCTGTCAAGAAGTTTTCTATGGAACACAATTTCTTTCTACTTTTAAAGTTCAACTTTTAAATTGGATGCATAAAAATGCTAAATAGTATAAAACATGAAATAGAGTTGAATGAGTCAAGTTCAATCATAATTCTTGTAACTCCATGGAAATATTGTGTCACAATTCTAGAAATGTCTTAATATCAGTGTAGCATGCAAGTTGTGTATTTTCATAATGTTGAGAGTTTATTTCCAGACTGAAGAACCTTATTTTCAACCTATTCGTCTGCAAATAGAGTTTTTGTAAAATGGAAATCTGAATGAATTTTGAGCCGTCGCATTTTCACTTTAATTTATACAACGAAAGCAGGTCTGCTGCGTACTGTACGCAAGAATGTCCCTTGATAAATAACTACTGTGAAATTCATCATTCTCTTTTTTCACCCTCTCACTCCCTTCTGTAGAGACCTCTCTTTCTATCATCCCATTTCTCTCTGGACTCTGTTGGTTTTGCGTCAGTTTTTATCCTGGAAAGTTCAGGCACTAATTTACTGGGATTTGATGTTACAGTGTAACGCATTTGGTTTATTTTATATCTCTGCGAAATTGCAGGTGAAAACAGGGTAACTTTGACACTCTCGTTTCATACGCAGATACTGCGTGCCACATGAAAAGTTTTTGTGTGGTGGAGATGACAACTTCAAAATTCCAGGTGAAAAATGCGTTCAGATTGTTGATAAGAGATTCGTAGTGATAAATGACATTGAAGTTCATCCTCTATAAGGCTGGGACACTCTGGTTTGGTTTAATTTGATTGAAAATCGGTGCAGAGAAACCATCTTGTGTAGAAATCTCTTTCTCAGCACCTGCTGACGCTGCTACAAGCATGATAATGTAGCTGATTATGATGAATTTGCTCTAATAAAATTACATTTATATAGAATCTTCAGTAGGTAGCCTAATGTTTTCAAGAATATTTACAACATTATTAGTACGGTTCTCTCAGTAGGTACCGTAATGTTATGTTCTCAGTTACCACTCCAATTGAGAAACTTGATGTTTTGTTACCTAAGAACATTGACACCTCATATATTTTTTTCATTTTAAGAAACATTTCACACTATAAAATTTCCAAACGACACTAACAATGAAACATGTTTCATATTATTTTTACTAAATTGCTCTGATGAGGATAAAAATGGGGAGAAATCGCAAACCAATTAGGCTCTTTGAATTTTTATTCAAGTGTAATGAATGAATACGAACTGAATTAATCTTGTCGGAATAGTTGGGGGATATGGTACAATATAATGTAGATTAAAGTAGTCTATCTCTGTCCTCTACTCCATGTCATTGTTATATAACTAGCTTCGCCCCAAAGGATTTGATGCAATGAATACTTGCATTCAGTCTCAATTAATCTACATGTGGAAATAATCATGAATGAATTAATCTAGTTGAACAAAACTCATTGATAAACCAGTGGGGTATTGCACGTGTTTTGTAGAAACGGAATCCCGTGTGGACTAGTTTATGTCGAGCGATACGAACACTGTACGCTGTATCAGAAACAAGATAATGAAACTGTGAATGGGTTTTTGGTTTGAGCATGAAATTTTAATTTTGATTGAAAAATATATGATGTAAGATATTGGTAGGTCATTGGGAATATCCAAAGTCGCCTCTCAGGTTGAACATTGTAGGTATAGAATTGAATATTTACAGCAGATACAATTATTTGAGAAATACTTCAGTTTTAATAGTAGATGCAATTCAAAGACAATTTTATTCATAAATTAGGTATCTAAAGTACCCAAAGTATTCAAAATTCTCGAAGGACCGGAAGTGGATACTATTCTATGAGGTTGAAGCATCAGTTTCAATAAAGATAGAAGTGAATGCAATAAAGTCCATTTTTTGAAGGCTTATTTACCACCACAAAGCCTACTTTAAAACTAGGACACTCAATTGCTTTGGGGAAAAAGGAAAAGTGTTCCTTAGGCCTCCGTATGAGTTCTTACAACAAAAAGCTCCTTTTATTTCACTTTAAACTTTTCCGGCCATTTCTCTCATCATTGGCGAGAACATTTAATTTGGAAGTTTGTAGTTTGTTGGAAAGTGAACTTTTTTCATTTGTAAGTGAGATGGGATGGTATTTCTCTACAACATTGAAATCTCGGTTGGCAGAAGTTTTTCGGTTCGTCCGCATGTTGTGTGAAACAAATCGCCTCTCTCTTCACTCACTTTTTCTCCCTCTGCCAAAGCTTAGTTTCCGATTGTGCCCGCACTATTTCCACGGATCGAATTAATCCTTACAAGAAGGCAAGGATAAAAACTAACTCTCTCTCTGTCCCTCGCGTTGGTCTGTTCTCGCAGACATAACTTTCCGAAAACAAAGAGTGGAGTTTTTGGGGAAAAGCAGTGGCTAGCGGAACAAAAGTTAACCGCTCGCAATTAATTGGCTGTAGACGTAGGTTGAATCTGCCTTTATTATCATCATCATCATCATCATCATCATCTTTCTAACTTCGTTTATCAAAAATGGTGGTTTTGTGTTAATGACCATTTTTCAATTGAATGACCGCTGCAGCTGTTGAAAAAACTTGGTAGCTATTTCAGACAATGAATGTGGATTTTTCTGAATTATTTCATTGTCATATCATTTCGGGAATGGGAAAATTGAGAATTCCAGTATACCATGTTACTCTTAATGCACTGCAAGAGAGCTTTTGTTCTAGGGGTTTGAAATTAATTTATTATTGCTCTGCTGGAAATTTTATAGAAATGGATCTGGAGCTTGACTGTTATTTTCTTAAAGATATGAGTTTCCCAACCGCGCTAGGTCATTTTCTCTTCAAAATCAACCACAATTTGTTTGCCAAGAACTATTAAGAGAATGTAAATACACTTTTTCTAGATAGAACTGAAACTAAAGTCCATGAAATTTTATCAGATGTCAAAAACTTCAAAAGTATGTGCTTTTTCCAATAGATTTACGAATACATTTGAAACTACTGAAATATGGATGGAGAATATTAAATTATCTAAAATAACAATTTAATAAGATTTCACTTCTTTTGACTAAGCATTTTATAATGAATTATCTTTTCTCATTCCTTGATCATCTCTTCTCTAGTTAGGAAGGTATTAAAAGCATTGGAAATTAGGCATTATCCACAAAAGATCAACATGATTAAAGTACGGCTGAAGCCGTAGTAAAAGAGGTGAGTTCTGCCACAGAAAATTAAGGTATTTCAATCAGTTTGATCATTTGTGATTATGCCCAATTCCGAATAGTCAAGAAATTGTTCCACTAGACAAAGAGTACGAGGGTTGAATATAGTAAATGCCCAGCCAAACAATATTTTAAACCCAATATTTCTGAATCCAAGAGTTTTATTTTATACCAGCAAGTGACCCGTGCTCCGCAAGGGTCTATTTTACAAATGATGTAATGAAATTTTGGAGAATTGAAAATAGGCTTGATCCTCGGTTAATTAAGAATCTATCTGCAAAATTTCAAGTTAATCAGTCCAGTTATTCATGATGTCCAGTAGACGTGATGATGCGTCAAACATAATGTTTCTATCCCGTACGTGATGATGTGTCAAACATAATTTTTCTATCCCGTACTTGTATAAGCTAGCTCTTTACTTTATTATAGTATAGATAATAGAACCGAATTCCAAAAGTAACTTAACAAGGCACTTATCCATTTCCGACCACATTCAAATGACGTTTCTTCAAGTTAATTCATTTCTCAAGTAGCTGATTGCATCAGAATTAGGACTTATTCGGATAGAAGTTGGGTTTTAGTCCAACTGGTCAGTAGTTGGCAAACTGTGAACGGGAATTTCGAATTCAGCCAACTCCGGTGCGCACTTTACAAATTGTTGGATGGTAGTTGGTTGGTGGTGTGGTGGGGGAGTAGTTAGTTGATTGGGGAGAGGGGGGTGCCAACTGTCTTCAGATTCAGGCGTTGGAACTGATTGATGTGCCACCAGCAATCCATTCTAATATGTCCAACTTGTGTGCCTTCACATTGGAATTAAGTTGTCGGACGTTAGTTAGTTTGAAGCTTGGTTAGCGTTCAAGTTTAGACAGAAGTCTACATGCGCCCTTACCCTCCCAAGACGAAGACATTAAATCATGCTTAAGCTTTGCCAAAGTTATCCTCAGAAGCAGGGGTCCTGTTTTCCGTCTGCCTGTTCCTTGGGGAATTAGACGGGGTTTTGCCCCTCTGTATAAATCAAACATCAGGAAGGGTTCAAATACTGCGATGCAAGTCAGGCGGGAAGACCGTGGTCGAACCCAACACAAGAAGCAATTGGACTTTGGCTGTGTTTTGTTGACTTCTGTTGGGGAATGTCTCAGACCAGTACTTGTGATCAAATCCTTCAAACCTCAGCTCTGTTGGCTGTATTTTGTTGACTTCTGTTGTAGAATGTCTAAGACCAGTGGGTTTGTGATCAAATCCTTCAAACCTCAGCTATGTGTTCAAACGGTGAAATTGATCGGATTCATCGTTCAAATAGGCTACTGAACTATTTAACTTTTCCATCAATTTGAAATACGATTGAACTGGGAGGTTTTCTAGACTTATCATTCATAACTTGTTTCGTAAAAAGGAGAAATGACTTGGATTTTATAAGGAGGGGTTGTTGAGATCTAAAAATATTTCTTTGTAATTGGAATGACACGAACATCAAGCATTTCAAATATGAGTGCCATTTTGAAGCTTCAATATAGTAATATTACAATAAATACTTCTATTTCGTCCGTGTGCTGAAATGGATTATTTATTTATTTTATTTTCTGGCCTACTGGTACTTAGCACATAGCACTGGGAATTGGTTGATGATCATGTCCGTATTGACTTGACTTCTAGTTCTGAGGTAGGAGCAAGAGAATTTTTCACCATTTAAGGTGTTTGACCAACTCGTTTTCTGATTTCATCATCCCTCCTAACTTCTCATCTTCCTAACCTATCCAATAATTCTGATTTCATGTATTTATATCCAATTATACACATTCCTTTAAAATTATTGCAGGAGGAGGCACAGCCCAATTTAATTTTCTTGATAGTATGTGGGACCTTTGGCTCAGTAATTAATCGTTTACTTGTTGCTTAATTATGTAGTCGATCTTCAAGAAATAGATAACAAAAATTATGGAATCTTCTAGTAATAGGTCTAATATTACAGTTACTCAATATTTTTTGATAGTTTAATAGATATAATATAATTTATCAACAAAGTTGAATCGTAAGACATATCCATGATATTAGAATCGATCCTGAAAAGGAATTTGTGGTTTTCAAGAAACCGTTAAAGTTTAGAGACGAAGAAAACTCCCATCAAGTTGGAATGACTGTTGAACTCATGCATTAGTTAGTGTTGAATGTTGAACTGTGGCTGTATTATTGATTTGCACCGAAGCTTGAAAGCGTTTATTTATGTATGTAAGAAGCTTTAATCTGGCACAAGTTTCAGATAAACCTCTTGTTCTTGTGTTAACCATGGATTACATTAATATTGATTCCATTATGAGTTCTGGTTCATGATCCAACATATCTCTCTTATTGTGATTTAAGCATTATTTTAAAAATAATTCTACCCATAACTTATTCTGTGATAAATTTATCACCTCAAATCCTATCTCATTACATAAGGATTACAGGGTTAATAACCTACTTGAACATGGTAACAGCTAGTTAATCTGAAAAAAAACTGATCATGAATAATTAAAACTCATTATGCTCAAAAACTTCCATTTTATTTTGAAATAAAATAGAATTACATCAAATTGCTTAGGTGAAACTTACAGCAGGAAATTCAAGGTCGGAATCGAGTCTAGAGAGATTTTCACATTTCTGAAAACTTCTCAAGAGGCTACTTTTGTATGCAGAACGAGCAGAAGAAAGTCATTTTCACTTCACGCTTTTTGCGTGTATTCATGAATATATATTTTTAAAACAGAATTCAACTCATCGTCGCTCTTTGTCGCTCAGTTTTCCTCTCTCTCCATACTCCTCTCTCTTTCTATCACTGTTACTCCTCTACGTTTCTCCGTCTAATACACCTTAGTTGCTTTATCGGTCTTCTCACTTCTATAGCTTTCTCTATGGCAAATATACCGGCGTAGGTAGCGGAGAGTTTCTGGAAGCAGAGGTGAGAGGAATACAAAATTTTCCCCGCCCTGTTTTCCTCAGGACTTGGTGAGGAAAACATATCTGCTCAAAGATCAGTGCCAGTGCGTTCTCGCGAGAGTAAGCGCAGACAATATATGTATATATATTATATGAGTATACATGAGTATATAGGGAAGCACCTGAGACCTGCACACAAAGTTAGTGAGAGACGTATCGTGATGGGTGGAGCCGAATCACCTATTCCTTCTGAGTATTACTGTCACGTATCAAATACACAATAATACAGTTCCTGCGTTGCATGACAGTAGTGACAGGCACAAAATTGCATTCCCCTTCAACTCTACCAGGGTGCTGATCTTTTTTGAATGGAATTTTATCACTACATATTTGTATTGGAGCTGAAACAAAAGATTTGCATGTGTGCGGAAATTGAGATGGCGTATTTTCTGGTTGCCTCTTATTCCCTGAGCAGGTTCTTCAGAATCTACTTTCGCATCGTATCTGCTGCCTCTTCATGTCTTCTCCTACATATCATATCTTTGTTTCAGACGTCTGATAGTAATTGAATGAGGCCGACTTGATGTTTTCAAAGCCGATGATTTATTGAAAAAAGTTTGTGATTCTAGTTTCTGTTGTTATTGACCGAACGTAGTGAGCAAAATCACACTTTGATAGAATTCGATGAGATTTGGCAGGAATATTCTTTTTCAACTGCGCGTCGATGTATACACAAGGTTTTTTTAAATTTTGCATTTTTAAGTTTTTTAGTTCTTTTAAGGATAATATGAATAGAAAATAATTCCTCCATACTCTGATATCAATATAATCATCTACTTTGAAGATAGGATTAATCAGACTATAGAATTATTCATAATCAATCAGCTGACAAGTGGATTATTCATTGCATGCGTTACACAGAGTTTTGTCTATTTCTATAAGGTAAGGTTTCAATATTTAACTTGTGGATGAGAAAACTGCATGAGGTCTACTGTTCACAGAACTAATGGTATAAAGTTTCTAGTGAACTAAATGCATAGAGCAGCAGATAGTGTGGATGAAGCCATATTATGGTTGTTAGTTGTCATCATTTGTCGATACAAGACACGTTTATAGTATTCCAAATACGGTAATGAGAGCCGTTGAACAACAAATGAAGAAGAACTCAAAAATCAAATGAAGAAGAACTGAAACAACCAAAGTGAGAATGGAATAACTCTGTTGAATTTGTTTTATAGTCTTTGTATTTTCGCGATTTTTAAATAGCATATTCTCTCATTTTTACTATTTTTCCATTTGTTTTTGTTAGTTACCAAGGTCTTCTTCACAATTGGAATACTGTGGACGTGTTTTAACAGCTCAACTATCATTGGCCAACAATTAACGGCCAATCATAAAGCTTCATTCAAACTACATTCTGTTGTTCGATGTTTTTAGCTTTCATATGGATATCCACCATCTTCGACTACAGAAAGTATGATTGTAAAGTAATGAAATTTTTTAATTATTATCCTAACTAACTTTCCTATTCTAGCTAATAATTTTTTCTTATATCTTTCATTTTTTCTATCAATTATAACTAAATTATTCTCAATACCAGATCCACAAGTTTTCAAACCAAATCAATAGAATTTTTCTATCATTATATTATTACTGCAAACCTTGAGTAACAAAGGAAATAAGTTTTATTTTACCAAAACAATTAATAGTAGCTTTAATGGAACACTAGAATGTTGTATAGAAATATCTCAAATTTACAAGTACAACATTTCGTAGAATTTATTGCTTGAATAGGATTGGATTTGGTCGACCTATCAGGAGCGATGAGCTATTATTTATTTATTTATTTACAATGTCAAGGAAGACTACAGGCATTACGCCCAAATCAGTCTCCACTACTATTTACCAACAAAATGAACATGTAAGAAATGAAAAATAAATGGTAATACAATGAAAGATACGGAAGATGATATTATCCGGATGAATCGACCAATAGGAAGCGTAGGCTTTAATTCAACTCTCCTCCCCCTTCCATTACTCTTGTATTGGTGATAATTGTTGAAGCACCAAGTGATTTCAGTTCTCAGTAGAAGAGGAGACTCCATTCATTGGAGATCAAGTCCTTATAAGGTTTTATGAATTATCACTTGACTCATTATGTATATTTTTGTATAATAGTTGTAGAATTATGTAATAAACATATCATTAGAAAATGTAGGCAAACTTTTTTGAATGATTTCTTGATGCTATGAATACTTTACTTTGTGGATAGATTGCAATTACACGATTCAAGATTGTATGATTTTATATATTTTCTAAAGTTTTTGTAAATAATATTCAATGACTAATAAGGGAACACTGAGTGATTTTTATCAATGTTCATCAACCTCCGTCAAACTCTGTGGCTCAGAAACTCATAAGAAAATGGTCTTAGAATTCTCCCTTCCTGAGACTACATTTCTATTAAAATTGGTCAACGGTTTTCTACTGAGGGCACTATAGATCTGTGCACAGTAATACTGTCAATATTGTAGAATGAAAGTTGTTGAACTTCCATCTTGATAACTTGTTTCAAGTTTCCTAAATCATTCGTAGCATGTGGTTCAAACGGTAATAATTGCAAACAGTTGCGAGCCGAATGGAAACTTTACAATATTCATTTTAAACTTGGTCGTCTCTCCCCATTAACAATTCATCATTCATCATTTTTCTTATTTTAATAGTTCTTATTCGGTTCAGAGCAATAACTGGAACAGTCATATCCCGTTCTACCTTTATTTCTCAAAACTGGAATGTAACTCAAATTTTCTTATGAGTACACCTTCAAGCATTTCTCTGTTATTAATGGATTCATTCATAGTTTACTTGCCCACCGCATTCTCTTAAAGTTATTCGAAAACTTTGGAACGTTACATTTAAAAGTTTGAATTCCACTGAACAAAACGTTTCTTTTGTATACATCTCATTTTTCATGCAGTACTTCATTCGACATAATTTAGTCTACTGTTCAGCAATCCAGAAAGACTAATGCTCTATTAAGTAATTTATTTTGAATAATGATCACACGATTTATGAAATCTCTTAATATCTATACATTGATGTAAGCCATACATCTACTATTCTATTTCTACTTAATAATGAATCACAAAAAATATATAGGTAATTTTCATCTAGCTGCAACTCCTTGGTCTCACTTATCAGCAATGTCAACAATGAGCATTTTAGTTGGAATCTTCAAGCAATGGATATTTTTATTATTAAGAGAGACTAAGTAGATACCTTACCCTTTTCTTATCATATCCTATAATAGCTTACACTTCTTCATCAATCAGCTTATGATAGCTTACTCTGTCCTTTCCATCTGTAACTTGATTTAAAGCGTTTTCCAAAATTAAGTACTGTATTGACCACCTGTAACTTGGTGTCTCTACATTACCTGTCGCCTCTCCATTAGCCGTTTGAATAATTGGTTTCATGTAAAAAGCGTTCAAACTATATAATCCTAAACATCTATTTACAAAATATGTTGATGATTATCAATTGAAATGAAAATAGAGATGAATCTGATTTCCAACAATGGTTGAGAAAAATCTATTACGCAAAAAATCTGATACCTCAATCTTCTAACCTGTACATTATCATCCATGTATGTATTTGATTTTCGTCTCAATTGCAACAATAAAAACCACTCTCGTTTCTGTACTTTTTGTAGGGAAATCAGGAATGCATTGTTCCATAAGGCCTCCGCTTGGCTAGATATAAAATATTCATTGTCCATTACACATTTACACACACATTCGTTGCCAGGAGGTTACACATGGTCTGATGCACATTTGTGGGAGGGGTAGGGAGTTCCTATGTTGAAGCAAAGCCGTTTCCATGGAAATTTTATGCGGTTCAATTACATTTCGGTCACGTGCTATAGGCAAATACAGGTCGACACATTTATCGGAAACGTTTGCAATATTGGTACAAGTCAATGATGTCAGGTACGTTTTTTGTGGATACAAAATGCATGAATTTATCGTTAATATTAGATAAAAGTCATTGTTCAGTTTGCGAGTGAGCTCTGTCAACTGTGTACGGAATGAATGTTACAACGCTCATCCACTGAAAGGTCCTGTGATACTGATAGGGTACAGTCATTGTTATCATTACCATTATCCAGGCTTGTATGGATATTGACGTCCATTCTGGATCCATTCCCTGATTACTTCGCTGGATAAGTTCCTACTTTACTTGATAAGTGCTGATTATTGCGAATTCTTCCGTTCGTTGAATGCTTCCATCCAATTTTCAAATATATCAAAGACGGAAAGAAAGACATGAATGAATGTACTCACCTTGCATTTTAATGATGTGCTTTTTGTAAAAATAAATAATAAAGCTTCGTCTATCAAGTTCTCTGTTAGACTATCAAATCTACTTGGACTATCAAATTTATCTTGTCACATAATAAAATAGTGTAGTCCTATTTTGCGTAGGCTACTCAAGTAAAAAGTTTCAAAATGTTGTTTTACATTAAATACGTACGAGTATCTAAAAATTTCTATCAGTAACTTGATAGTTATGATGCGCCTGAACCTCCATACAGTAATAATTATACATATTACAATTCCTTATAATTTGAACTGTAATGCGGGATACTTACTCCTTACTCGAGATAGTTTACTCCTTATAGTTTTCGGAATAGACCTACAGTTTTCTTTCTACTTCATTGTCAGGTTTGCCGATTCTCTACTCACATTTTTCTCAAGCTGCGTACAGACTTGAGCGCCACAAGTATTTCACTTCTCTTCAGCTAATTATATCTGTATTTGTTCAGAAACAGTAAGGTACAGATATAATAAGCATGGTATCACCTGATGAAAAATTAAATGCGCGTGTTCATGGCGCTCAATCGGCAAACCTGATGACAATGAAGTAGAAAGAATACTGTAAGTCTGTACGAAGCTTCACATTCCTTATTCCTTCCCATTTCGCCCCACTTTTTTCCTAATTTTCAGAAGCAATGCTTCACAATGCTTCAATAATTTCCTTATTGAACTCAGTCTTGAACTGTTGTACGAGTGATACATTGATTACTGAGGTGGAAATCGGGAACATTCCTGAGTTAGTAGGCTACTGCAGTATAGTACTGTATAGCAATCACACCTCGGAGCCCCACACCTCGAGGATCGAGTGAGTAGTTGGCGAATGGAGAATGCGGCTGTTAATGGATATTGCATTGCATTGCATTCCAGGTGGCGGCAAATTGCAGTCATTGCTGACATTGGCTGCCTTTGCTTGTCAAACCGAGTGATTGATGACACTGTCATCCTCTCATCATCCTCAGAACCCAAATGTGCCATAAGTTGGATGCCATATGTGGGGGCACGTGATCTGTTTTTGCAGAGCAGTGAGTGAATGAATCACGGAGAAATAATTAATTAACATGAAATAACTTATTGAATGGATATAGTCCACCTATTTGTTGCAAATGATGCATCCACACTTGTTTTTCTTCAAGTTGAGCATGCAAATATCACGTGATTGAAAATGTAGATAATATTTTTGGTACAATCTCGTTCGAAATTGAGTATTTGAATTCACTACGCCTATATTTGATGCAAAAAGTAAATAATACATTTTATTCTTCCCCAAGTTGACTATGCACGTGATTGAACTAATAAATGTCAGAGAAACTGTTTGTTAGCAGATGAATCATAAGATAAATGTATGTCAGTTATAGAGTAAATTCAATTTATCATTTGTTACTGTTATTTGAAATCAATTGAATACGAATTGATACGATTATCAATTATAGGGAGATGTTTCATAATGTAGGCTATGTCTATTATAGAGAATATTTAATCTATAATTTGATAGTGTTATTTGAAATCAATTGAATAATTGATACGATTATTTCACTTGAGGAAATTTAGAATCTTGGTTTTTTCTAGAATCACGAATTAGTGAAATTCTAGGAAAGCATCTTGTAATAATTAATGTAGCCTAGTCTAGTTGATTGGATTACGAGTATACTAATCCAGTTGAGTGTTTTTTCGTGAATTGTAAAATATATTATTAACTATAGAACTATTATCAAAGAACTTTCTACAAAACATCTATTTTCTTTGTTTATAGTCGAAACTTTGTTAAATAGAGCTCTATAACCACATATCACAATATCTCTGTCCCATTCGTATTCATACACAATGTCTGAAACTCGAGCTGTAACTCTAACCCCACTCTGCGACGAAATCTAATTACCCACTTTCAGAAAATAAAATGGAGTTTCCATGTCACGTGACCCTCGCACTCGCACATTCTGAATGATGCATGTAATTTTCTCTTGAAAATTAAGATAAAAGTTGACACAGACCAAGAGTGCACCGCCTTACTTTTAGCAGGGCCGGAGGTGTTAAGGGTGGGTGGATGAGCTAAGGGTAAGCTTTCTGCTGGAGAAGGATGGACGATCGCATGAAAAGTGGATAGCCGGAGGATAATAAGGGGAACTTGCGTCTGTAGTACAGGACGAAGCTTTTTGCCGTCCAGCTCCACAATTAGGAGTTTACCGTCTATGTAAACTTAGCTTCTGTACAAACGCGTTCCAAGTGTTAATACCCTGTGGCTTTTTGCACATTCGTGTGTTTGTGTGAAGATTCATGTACGTGAACTCATGTTCATATATCTATATAGAATGTGTATGATCCCTGAATTAGCATTGAAAGATTCCTTAATAAACAGCAATTTTTATAATCTGAATTGACGGGATTCTCGTATTCAAGAGTAACTAATTTCTTGTGATGATGTTCCCAACGTGTGAAGAAACTATCATAAGCAATGCACTTTGTGCCGAATAATTTATTAACCATCATCCTCTGTTGTGTCACCCTCGTTCTTTGTTCGGAACAAAGAAGAGACGTCACTGAGTTCTGGGAGCGGCATAATGCATATTTCAAGGCGGACAATAGAATATCATCCCCTATCCTGGAAAAGCTACCCCTTTGAATTCACGAAGAATAATGTTTTTCTAGTTGGTCCTCATTTTGTTGTGTTTTCTTAGTAGCCGTTCACTCAGGTCTTGGAGGATTAATGATTTTGAAGATATCGGAGTTCAGAGTTGGTTATGAGGAGGATTAGTTATTCCAGTTTGAAGGAATCCAGTATTTTTTCATCATCATCGTTGAATTTTCACAGCAAATGTATGTCAGCCAGTTCTGGTACTACATTATGATCGTTTAAAATTATTTTATTCCTGCCTGCTCCAGTATTATTTTTATCCTTGAACCAGTTTTAAATCTTAGAGGCTCATTCAATTCCCTTCGCAAATACAATGAGTAACTAATATTGTTCAAGATTGCAAGATTCTTCTATCTTATAAACCACAGATTTCCATCAATCATTACGATCGTATTTTGACTTATGTGGTGTAGAGCAATAAGGGGTTTCAACTTATCTTATATACTAAATGTTTTTGCGATCTAAAATGTTTGGGAAGCATGATCGACCAAATCTTTCTAGGTTAGAGTGATGTAAACACTCCATTCCAGAATATTCTTGTGCAAATTCAGTTGACCTTGAACTGAGCTATGAACCAAAATTTATTAGCGTACTTTTTGAATCAGATATCTGCAGAGAAACTTATGATATTGCATCATTGCAACGCTTGTATTGTTTTCCATGTCAGCGAAAATGATAAATTATCAGTGATAAATGATAAATAAAAATTTGGGGTGGAACATACTCAAACCACTTTGAAAAATTTGTTGTAATTCAAAAACGTTTATAAATTGGGAAAACCCCAAACTCAACTATTCTTTACTTTCTCGTTTGTCTCTGCTCTTTCTCTTCCCTTCCTCACTCACTTTTTCTCTTCCCTATTTCTTAATAATATCCCAATTTTTCAAATTAATAATATTCCAATTATTTTCTTGTACTGTTAAGCATTGAACACTCGGCCTCTGCGCTCAGGCTCCTCGAACCTTGCAGGGAATTCCCGTTTTCAATATAGTTATGTATAATTCTATTTAATGGTATTTTTTCTTTTTCAATGTTATATTGTATTTTACTTTTTTCTTTTATAACCATTTTTGTCATTGTAATTATGTTTTTTGGGGCAAATAAAGATTTTCGTTTTTTCTTTTTTGATCAGGTACTTTTTTGGTACTTGTATCAGTTTTTGTTTATAATACATCTGCCAGTTTATTAAAACACTATCATCATACTCAAAATTTATATCAGGTTTTAAATATTTTGTAAAATATATCACATCTCAGATTATAAATGTGTATCTCTACTCTTGTCTTTTCGAAGTCGACTGACTGAAGTTTTTTGACTTGTTTGAATAAACATTGCTTCTTGAGCGTGCCAAAGTGCCTTAGGGTTGAGGCACCATGTTTGCAACTACGTACTCAGTACGTAGATTAGGTTACATTTCCGCATGAGACATTCTCTGGAGGCCAAAGCGTAACCCCCGAGCGTGACTAGCCAACCCAAAATCCCCCTCCCCCCTACCCAACCCACACAACTCGCCCCTCACACCTTAATGATGATAAATAGACCGAACAAGTTTCACTTCACCCTTCTCATAACTTACCTGTAACCTTTAGTCGAACTTTGCCAACTTGATTCACACCTACATTATCTTTTATGATTCCCATTACTGAAATATTGGGATGGTTTTTTGAGCTATATTCTTCCAAATAGTACAGAAATATATCATCTTAAACGGAAATACCCTTGAGTTGTTTTTTCCTATGTAAAAACAGTTCTTCTTATTATAGTGAGTAATCGTTTTCAAAGCACCAGACGAATTTTTGTATTGGTTATTAAAAGTATTGTAGTTTATTCTCAGTTTAACGCATTCTTTATTATTACAAATGAAGCATTTTGAGGACTATTATGACCGAATATTTAGCACTTGAGCCCGGTTTCACCAAGCTCGGTCAATACATTTGAACATGGTAGCCTACGGTTTTGAACGAGTGCACTAGAACCTACTTAATACGATCTCTATAGTGATAGTTAGGTACTATCGATTTACAGTGCACACTTGTAAAGAGTACACGGCTTGACCATGTTAAAATGTCTTGACCGAGCTTGGTGAAACTAGGCATTTTAGTAGTATACATAGTATAAATACATGTCATTAGAGAATGAGAGACAATGTTCATAGACTTGGATCAGAATTTAAGAAGATGATTTGTAATTTAAGAGGAATGATTCATTATTGTAGAGTTTAGATCCAAGAACGCTCTACCTTCTAGAAAAATAATGATACTTGTTTCAAGGAAAACCCTCCATTTCTCTACTTTTCTCTATTTTCAAATAATGACTACTCGTTTGTATCCTTGAGAATACCGACTTGATTATATTGGTGATGTCTAGACTTCAAACCTTGAATGATTTTCATCACCCGTCACCTATAGAATTCAATTCAATAGCATTTACACAATAGTGTAGATAGGCAGCCACATTGCTGAGCATTGCTATGATTATAATTTTGTCACTGCACTCAATTTGTGAAGCGCTCTATTCACAGCTCCATGATCTCTGAAACCTCTCGCCTTTTCCTCTATTTTATCAACGATGCGCTTCGAACAAATGGTCTCCAACCGTTCTCCCATTCACTCGACTGCACAGATCGATACAGATTGTCACATTGTCTGGCGCATTCATTCGCTCGATAAAATTGTTCAAGGTAGCTAACTGTCTGTTTTTTCGATTGTGAAGCTTCGGGACACATTTTCATGAAAAAATTGATAGAGCGTTATCGGTAATAATACTGTATTTGTTTTCTTTTATCGACAGAAAAACGCAAACAGAAAGTGATTGTCTCTGACAACCATTCATGTTGGCTACTGTTTTAGCACTCAGATTCACCCCTCCATCGATATTGAACTCGCTAGCTTTTATAATTCTGCTCCACTAGCTCTCCCATTATATTATTTGATATACAATAAATTCTATAAAAGCCGAAACAATTTCTCTCATGTTTCTGTTACCTGTCCTGAATGTTTCTGCATTCAGAGTTCATTCAGCAAGCTTGAATTGAATGAATAATGAATTTATTGCCAAATACAAGAAATATTTTTACAAACAAAATAATCATTAAATTACAATAGTTCTTGGCGTGACTGGAAAAAGAAGCCTTGAGCTCCAGCCACGAGTACTAAAAATAAGAAATACATTTTTTTTAAATGAATTGAAACAATTTTATCTGGTTACATGGTTCTTTGTTGATTCTCTTTTTTCAATTAGCCTAGTCCATGTATCCTTGTGTGAAAGCATTTCAAATCTGCTGGATTATCTTACTTTTCAATCCTGATGAACTGATATAGTGGACAAAGGATATATGTTATATGTCAATGTAAAATGAATGTGGCAGTAGTTTATTAGAACACTTTTTCATGTTTACTAGGAAAGTCGATTTGTACAGTTTCTGGAGACCAGTGTTAATGTTTTAGCTGTAATCCTGCAATAATCATCTGAATTTCAACTTTCAATTGCGGATTACATTTATCAATACAGTCGAAAACGATTACAGGGTATTTAAATTTTGAATGAAAAAGACTAAGAAATTGTCAAAAAACCACTGATTTATTGATAATTAGAAAGACCGGTTTCGGTTATTACACCATTGTCAATCTCTGATAAACTAAAACTAAATACTAGAGCAGCAGAATTTATACTAGTAGGCGAGTACTGCTATTGGTCGAGGGCAATGTGGATTTCATGTTGCTTTCAAGACCAAACCGATTTTAAATAGTCTATTTAGCTGGAGTAAAGACAAAATTGATATTTGGGATAAAAGCGGGGTGTACAAACTTAAATGTGATGATTGTAATGCTTGTTATGTGGGTCAGACTGGTAGAAGTTTCAAAAGTAGAATTAAAGAACACATCAGAGATTGGAAGAAACAAAATGGGGAATCTAACATTGCAGAACATTTGATAACAAATAATCACAAATTCACAGTTAAGGAGAATGTTGAGTTTCTGCATGTTAATAACAAAGGCAGATCTTTGAATATTCTAGAGGCTTTAGATATTATATTTATATATTTATTAACAAGAGTAATTAAGGAAAATTCCCAGTATAGTTTAAATGACCAGATTCATTTCAACCAATACAACACTACTAATTTAGTTTTATCATAAAATTGTAAGCATACATTAGTCAATAGTTTTTCCATTTACATATTTGTTTTATTATCTTTCACACTTGTTTTCTTGGTTTTTGTTTTGTACTGAAAGTAAATTTTATTATCATAGCGATTCTGTTGCTTAAGCCACCATTTTGTCACCCCGTTGAGTGGGAGGAGACTGTCTAGCTAGGCCAATGGCAGGCGTTCATGCCCTCGACCAATAGCAGTACTCGCCTACTAGTATAAATTCTGCTGCTCTTGTATTTAGTTTTAGTTTATCAGAGATTGACAATAGTGTAATAACCGAAACCGGTCTTTCTAATTATCAATAAATCAGTTGTTTTTTGACAATTTCTTAGTCTTTTTCATTCAATATGAATAATTACCACAATATCAACTTCTCAACTACACAAAAAGTATTTAAATTTGTTGTATAATAACACTGTTCTTAATTTTCAATGGATGAAGGAAAATAATATACATCATTTAACAACTATCTCGTTATTTTAGTCATGATGTGTACTTAACTTCACTTTTCTTCACAGTACCTAACTTTTAAATAATCCACCTCTTTTAAAAGTCCAACAGGTAAAAAACCAATTCTTAAATAGTTCCATTTCTGAAACCAATTTAAATTATTTTCGGATTGTGAGCTCAGTTATAGGGGATGTTCATCAAAGGAAATAATTGGATGTGGAGTTGAAGTCCAGAATGTCTATCACCCAGCAAAAGGCAAATCTCATTAACGGCCACCACTTCATCACTAAAGTTAGGCAAGTTCTTCGATTTCTTTGGCCGGAAATTCTCAGGAACTTTCTGTGGAGTGTCTATTAGCACGCCCTTGGCTCTCTCTCTCGCTCTCACGCTGACCAGTGGACAAATTGATTTCTCGCGCGAAATCCAATTGGAACTCCTGCAATAACCAGACGCTGCGATTAGAAATGACGGGCACGTACACCATATACTGCTATGGTCGAATTCCTCGCAAAAATGCTGTCCTTGGGACATTTTCTTGAATAGTAAGGTGCCTGGCGTAGGCCTACCATTTTCAATATCCTCATTCCACTCCACCCGTTATTATGACTTCTCTTTTATTATTTATAATTCATTTTCTTAATTCTGAAATCTTAATCCAGTTTGACAATGATTAATTGTTTGATCATATTAGCTTCGTCTCAATGTGAATATTCAAATCAAATCGTTATGTGGCGTCGCGTCACATTTGTGACTCAGCTGAAATATTCCTCTAATTGAGGTTGATAGATTTCCATTTATTTGTTTGAATTTACCATTTTCTTATCAGATTTCTGTGTTTCAGGTAATGGACCGTGACTGCTTCTATCAGACAATCATTATTATTGTAAGTTGTTTTTCCTACACTAAAATTGCATTTTCCATTAAAGTCAACTTATTTTCATGATTAGAAGTAGTACATTAAAGTCCGCAATATGCTTAGGTAGACATATTAAAATGATATAATTATAAAATCTCTTTAACTTCTTCTTTATCTTCTTGGTCTTTGACTAGAAATTCATGGGTTGTGTTGTCAATTTTTTATACAAAACCTTTTTTAGTACTTTGTAGGACTGCCAATAATCCTCATTTAGGAATATTCGAGGGAAAAATAGTCTTGGGGTTCGCCTGTTGTTTTTCTCCCAATTCTTCCAATGTAATCTACATTTATAAATAAATCTGTATGGATATATTAAACTTTGATCAATTTCTGAACAATATAGTGTATTATATAAATGTAGTTTATAGAAGTAAGACATTAAGCATCTATAAAAATGCTCAATTTTGATTTTGTTTCTCTAGTGTTTTCTCAGTATTCATTTACTGAGTTGAAGAAATAAAGTATTACTTTACAGCGTCTTTGAATAAAGCTATATTAAACCGCAAATACATAATATACTATTCAAAACCGATCTAAGTCTGGTGCGATTTCTGAGTGTTCGGTTCAACATATAAATTTATTATTCACACCACGAGGTACGCTGGGAAAAGCGTGGAAACTCAACTATACGCACCCACTGTATGCGGAACATGGAAAAACTTCTAGGCTTAGTTGATTTAATGCGTCTCACTGATCTCTAGGGATTCAGATTACTCTACTATACCTTTGCGCGTCAATACAAGACCAACTCCTTCCTCTTTTATCTCTCCATCTCTGCAATCTTTCTCTTTCTTCTTCTTGTGCCACTTTGGCTGCGAGCCAAAAACGATTCATGTCCGTCGCACGTGACCCATTTTTTAAGAATGGGCCGCATGCACCCACTTCCTTATCTCTATTACCACCTGTTTCGGCCGTTTGTTATCACTGCCACTCCAATTGATATTTCCGCTCAATTTGTTTTTGTTTCTTGGGCTGTCACTCATTATCCACGTTTACAACTGTGGGACCCACGTTGTGTGTTGGAATGTCACATGCCATTCTTGTATGATACTTCAAGCTTCTGTTTTCGTAGCCTTGCGTACTAAACAAAATTCCATCTGTTTCCATGAGATGATTTTACTACTGTACTCACATAATCTATATTTCATTTTTGAGTATCAAGTTCAGCCGAGGAATAAATTTGTATAGTTTTGTAACAAGATCTTTACATAGTTTTTTAAAATTATTTAGGCTATTCATATACAAATTAAGTTTTTTTTTAAATTATTTAGGCTATTCATAGACAAAGAAAGCGAATGAGTTAAAAGTAAGAAATAGAAGAAGTTTTGGGCAATAGCCTGTTTTCTTCTGACTACTGTATTGTTTGCTCTAACCAATAAATGAATAAATAAACAATACATGTGATTCAGGTAAAAACAACATGCATCCGCCCAAACCTTCTTCAAACTCTAATTTAAAATAGACAGTCTAGAGGTTATATAGAGTTGATAATTACATTGACGGTCAATTACAAGTCCAAAAAATGCATTAATTTTTTTGTAATTTATCAAATTAACTTCCAGACACGAATCAATTTATGAGTTTCAGTTTAAATGAAGAGCTATTCAGCGTATGTTAATACCTGTACCGTATTGAGAAACATTTAGTACCCTTGAGTTATTAATAATAATAATGGTTTTGTTCATAGCACAGACATGCCGCCAGGGTATGTCCATAAGGGAACACGTCAAGAGAAATAAAACCAAGTCCATAGACTGACAGTCAGAACGTAAAAAGTTACAGAAAGTAAAAAAAAAACAACCAAGCAGCAGGCAAATGCACTATTGCTAGAAGTAGACATATGATCAGTTTTAGAAGGCATGCGGCGATGTATGAGATTAATTATGTTGATAGATCTTGAAAATCAGTGGTTTATATAACAACATCAATTTCTCTTTTAAAATGGGGTTTCTTAATATTATCCACTTCCCTGATGAATATTTTCCTCTATTCTCCATGAAATAACAGTCGAATGAGATAGAAATGTTCAATTCTCAAACTGAGATCCATGTGAATTATAAACAAAGGTGAATGATACATTCAGCTTTCAGCAACAACAACACTGTTATAACTATATCAATTTATCTATCGAAATGGGTTTTATCAAACGTATCCACTTCCCTAATGAATATTTCCTCTGTTCTCTTGCAATATCAGCTTGAATGGAATAGAACTGTTCAATTCTTCAACACTGAGATCCATTTGAAGTGACTCATCAACTAAGGTGAATGGTATATATTCAGATTTCAGCAACAACAACGCTGTTAATAACTATCAATGTCTTTATCGAAATGTGTTTTATCAATAATATTCACTTCCCTAATGAATATTTCCTCTGTTTTCCTGGAATATCAGCTTGAATGAAATAGAACTGTTCAACTCTTCAACACTGAGATCAATTTGAAGTGAATTGTCAACAAAAGTGAATGGTATATATTCAGATTTCAGCAACAACATTACTGTATATAACTATTACTTTCTATATAAACTCATATTTGCTTCTCATATGAATAGTTCTTTCATTCTCCTGAAGCTTGAATGGACTCGAAATGTTCAATTCTTGAACTAACTGAGATCCATTGAAGTGAATTATCAACATACGTGAAAGGTACATTCAGTAATGAAAGTTTTCCTATTCTGCTAGAGGTTCATTATTATTACAGCCACACCCCTATTCTGAGCCAGTAATATAAATAATACAACCCACTAACCACAGAGCAACGATACCTTAGATGATGATAATATTACTGCAACTATAGGAGGAGCATTGCCGGGGCTTCCATGCTCTAAGGGCGTTGTCATCAGACTGTGTATAACAATAAGGTATTATTTTGGACTCCGTTTAGAGTCTATTCTCGTGCTGAGTGTGGAGCGAACGCATTGTGCAATTCAATACAATACTGTTTTGGCTTCGAGCAGCAGATTGGCAGGATTGTGGAGCAGACAGAAGCCAGGAGCTGAATAATGTACAGGTTGTGCTTTAATTTCCGTTCTGTTGATCATCGTTGCCCATTTCCGCGAAGCCAAATCGCGCCGCTAAACTCTTCTTCTGCGCAATTGTTTTTGTCTGCCGCTGCGGACCTATATCCCCTGTCAGCACTGGTTGAATGAGAAGCCTTGATATTTTACACATAAGAAAAGCTGACACTTTAAAGTGAATCTCACCTCAGTTGCTGAGGCTTGTCTGCTACATCCCCTGTCAGCATTGGTTCAATGGGAAGCCTTTATGTTTTACATATAGAGAAAGCTGACAGATTAAAGTGGATCTCACCTCAGTTACTAAGGCTTGTCTGCTATATTCCCTGTCAGCATTGGTTGAATGGGAATGATTGATGTGATACACATGAGGAAAGCTGACAGTTTGAAGTGAATTTCATCTGAGCTGCGGCGATAATTTGCAGCTTTTCGCTAATCCTCCGCTTTCAGAAGGCTGCACACACTCGCCCGTAAAGCTCCCGTGTTTATTGCTGAGTTTGTATTTAAAATAGCAAATTCGTATGGGTGCCAGTGAGGATAGAATGTAACATTCTTTACTCTCCGATGGGTGCTGATATTTTGCTGTATCATCGTCAGCGAAAGTGGAGTGAACCATTGTTTGAAGTGAACCTTCGTTGAAGTGGGATTGTTATTGGTTTTTAGGCTCTGTCAGCTCAGTGATGAGTAGAAGATAGTAGTAGATGATATCTTTGGAGATGATAAGTAGTATTCGGTCGACTACTACGTTATAGTAGATAAGTTATAAGGTCGACTTGAATAGGTGGGAAGAGTAGATAGAGAAAGAGTATGTTGTATGTATACATGGAATATGTAGATAATAATATATAGAGTTGTCAAATTTTGATTATGCGTAGCCTACTCCAGAGTAGCAAATTTTTCAATTAATTTGGGAAATGGTTGCTCAACGCCTTATTCAGTTGGGTGAAGAATGCTGCAACATATTGTCAAATTCAATAATGGAATCAAATCAGGGCCGAGTTTAGCAATTTGTAGCTCCTAGGCCCAATATTTTTTCCGGCCCGACTCTAGTTAGAGTTATTCTCCTAGAGCATCTTTTTAAAATCCATAGCAGTCATATAATTATGTTAATATTGCTTGAACATCTTATCACGATCAAAATTCATAATTACTGCAATTGTTTCAAATTACAGGTTTTAAAATTATTATCTTGATATACAGGTTTGATCATTATGAGAATTTTGGAGTAGAATGATTCTAGTGGAGAAAGGCAGAACTAACACAAGATACAATAGGTATGGGAGTGTCTATGCCGGTGTAAGCCACACCTCAAATTCATCGAGCAGTCTCATTGGACAATGACGTGCATGTGACGTTCTCAAGCTGATTGCTTCCTATTGGTAGTGAGCTCTGAGCTGTGAAAGTAACATGGCGGTATTCAATGCATTGACCAATCAGACTTCTACTTGGTTTTGGAGGCGTGGAACACTACTCAGCCGCTCCTCTACATTCCATGTTATCGCCCTGTGAAGTGTATTCGTAAAATAAGTTCTATTGTTCATAAAATATCATTGCTAATAATTCAAACTTTCATCGTCATCATCATCTGACTTCCACGATATAGACATATGATTGCCTACTCCGGTCGTTGAAATGACCTTTTTTTGAAATATATCTTTAGGTTCATGCTTGATTTTAAGACCACCTTATCCTTGGTCTACCAACACCTTTCTTGACTGCTGGTTTGTAATGAAGAGCTTTCACTGCGATTTTACAGGTTGGCAATCTGTCAATGAGTGCTTTCCATCTATTCAAATCTGAAATCTATCTTTCTGAAAAATTGAATTTTCGCTTCAAATTCCAGCATCTATCTCAATAAACCGTTCCACTGGTCATTGCATTTTGGTTGAGCTTCAATATTCAATATTTATCTCATTGAAAGTCATGAGCTGAGCTTATTATTACCTGCTTTCCATTCTACAGGTGTCAAATCGGAATTAGTGGTGGGACTCTGATTAGCGCAAGAAGCTCTAGGTAATAAGGGAAAGCGGAGGAAATTGTCGAGTCTGTTGTGTGTTGTATATATGTGTTGGTGTGTGTTGGTGTGTGTGTGTGTGTGTGTGTGTGGTTTGCGCTTATAACAAAGCCATGTATCCTATCTACACAGAGCTTTCAAGGGCTGTAACTGAGATATACCTTGAGGCGCATGAAGCCTGGTTGCTTCCTGTTGAAGGGCCATGCTTCAACTCACAGGTCTACAGGTCTTGCCTGTTCAGTTTGGCTTTCAATTATGCACTGTTTGCCCCATTGATTAATTAAACAAGCTAAGAGTAAGCTGGTAACTGATGAGGGCACTCTCGTTTCTCGCTAATTAAATTATGAATTAATATTCACAATGTCATTCATAATCTCTCCATATT
Source organism: Nilaparvata lugens (assembly GCF_014356525.2). Classification (NCBI taxonomy): domain Eukaryota; kingdom Metazoa; phylum Arthropoda; class Insecta; order Hemiptera; family Delphacidae; genus Nilaparvata; species Nilaparvata lugens. Next base: position 51,250,242 of record NC_052509.1, read on the forward strand.
TAATAAAAACGTTTCAGGTATCAGTTACTGCGAGGTATAAATTGAATAACTCGATCCTCAATGAATATCTGTATCTTTATATTGTATCTGAGTATCGCATTTGTATTTGTATAATTTGTACATATTATTTATACATTTTTTACCTGCGGTAGTCTGTTCCACAGAAGTCCTGAGCAATTTTGTTTGCAAAAACAAATTAGAATGATTTACTTGAAAGGTTTCAAGGTTTTAGTTCATTGAAATTACATCAGGGATGATGAATTTCCCCTATAAAATGAAAATTTATCATGCAGATCACTATCCCTTCAGATTTTGTTGTTTATTCCATTATTTATAGGGACTCATTTTGATTTAAAATTATAGAATCAAAGGGTACTTCAATTTTATCTGATCAATTTCACAAGTTTCTCCCTAATTTTCTTATATTTTGCCCCAATTTTACAATTTTTTCTGTGTAAAATTTGGTCAATATAACGAAAAATTGTTGATAGTATGAAAAATCGTGAATTTCATAACAAAGTATCTATGATTCAATGAATTTATTTAAGCCAAAGTACATCAGTACATAAGCCAGGTCACATACAACATTCATTATAAATAAAATACAATAAACAATGTCAGAATACAATGTCAGCTTTTAAAAATCTCTCATCTCTTCTACAATCAGTGTACTTGTCAATCATGTACAGTATTCATAATTTCACCTTTTTCTGTTCTTACAAGAAAAGGCGTGATTGAAATCTTTATTTTTGTTCAATTATTGCGATCACTCAAATCTGGTCCCGTCTTGAAATGCATTCATTCTGACGTAAGAATGATACCCATGAAACAAACAGTGATCGAAATTCCAGTTTTAGGGCTGAAAAACTGAAGCACGATGGGTATTCTGTTCTGTGAATAACCAGTAAAAATGAAACATTCGTCTGTTGCTGCTTTTGCTGAGCCAGCGCGTTCGAACTGGAATGTTATATGAATTTGTATTAGCTGAATAACAAATTAACCAATTGGACAGAACGCTCACAGGTCATGAATATTTACAAGGATTGTAATAACTACACGCCTTCCTGTCAAACCTCAGTCCCTTCCACCCCTGCATTACAATAACATTGCTAAAAACCATCTAGTAATCATGACAACAGCGATTTATTGAGTTTTACTTCTTAATTTGTGCTTGTGGAGAAATTAATTAAGCTTGATGAAGTTATTTTGTTTGTTTCTATCTTTGAGTTTCTTGCATTTTATGGTATCTTGATTTACATTTCAGGGCTGGTTTTCAATTTTCTAATCTTCTATTCTTAAAGATTATTAAAGAATTATAGGTATTAAGACTAGCAGGTAACCGGTGCTCCGCAAGGGTCTACTAAAAACTTGACAAATTGAAAACTTCAACTACTGAAATCTTGAAAAATTCAACCATCCTCGATGTATTAACAATCTATATGCAAAGATTGAAGTTAATCAGTCCAGTAGGTCAGACGTAATAATAATAATAATATCGTGTGACCTGGCTGGCTCAGGTCTGGTGTCAGAGTTTTCAGGTCGCAACTGATCAATTTCAGGGCCTCTGACATGACCTAACGACTGCTTTTTAGGTCAGACGTGATGATGCATCATTCATAAATTTCCTATCCTATAAGTGTGTAAGCCAATTCTTTCCTTTATTATATTATTGATGATTCATTTCTACTTTTTTTCTTCCCGTGACATAAATAACATTTTGCTAAATCAATAAAGTCTCATTGATCAAAAAGTCTCTCTGAAAGGTAACCAACAAGAGTCTAATGTTGTGCAAAGTCATTAGAGTGTATTCGTTACTCCAGTGTTGAACGCGTATAAAAAAGAAATGATTTCAGATTGGAAAAAGTAAGAATTTCTTAATCCAAAATCATCCTATTGGAATCTACGATGCAAAAAGTTCAATGATTATCAATTCGAATGGTATTCTGAAAAGATGCTCATCAAAATATTCATGTTTCCAGTCTTCTCACTCCTCTTTTCGAGTTTGTAAAACCTTTCAAGAGCTTCTTCCATCAGATACTTATTTCGTGATCTCTGTGTACTTGCCAGTGCTTAAAGAGATGGATTGAGATGTACGGCGTTCTCAAAGGATTCCATCAATGGTCCACAAGGAGTTATCGAGGGTGGAAAATTTTCAGCGCATATTTTTCCTCTTCATCTTTGATATTTGTTGAGACTAATTGGATTTGGATTGATTTATTCATGCACTTCTGATCTATTGAGAATGATTTTCAACTTCTCTGTCTCATTTGCAGTACTTACATGTACAGAAGTACTTCCATGAGTGTGTATTCAAATATGTTGAGCTATCTAAGGATAAAGACGATTGTGGAAAACTCATTCTCAATTTTCCTTACAAAGCTCATATAGTTCATTTTCCAGAGCCAACTTCTCCGTATTCAAATCAATGTGTTAACTAACAGTTGTCAGATATTTCCAATTCAGTGATTTAAGTCTATAAATTACCTCGTATTAAATTATTGATATTGATTGAATTACTATAAGTTAGATTTAGAAAAAGAGACGGTAGAGCTGGTAACTAGATCATAAATGAATCTATTCAATTGAATCATTTGTGAGAAAAGTAAATCGTGAAGTTCTTTGTTCTCATTGTATTATCAGAGGAACACAACAATATACACAGTAACGAACAAAATAGTAGATCACCAAATATATTATAGCGTTATCAACTATAACTGATTGTATTCTTTAGTGAAGAAGAATAGCTTGAAATGTTATCTGTGAACCGTAAGTCTATAACGTCCCTCGAGTTATAAAAATTACTCCTAATTTTCATTAATGACCACAATTTCAAGGATAGAAATTGAAATCCCTGGTCATTATTCCTTTCTCTGTGGTAGAATACTTGCATTCTAAGTACTATCATTAGTTAAGTCTTGGTTTCTCTGGAACTTATCAACAATTTTGTACGTATTTTTTAACATTAATTCAATCAAGAACATAGTAGTTGATATACTGAAGTTTCAAGAACTCATATAGTAGTTGTACGAGTATATTATTAAATTAGTTAAAACGTTCATTCATTAGATCAACTGTTTGTTAAAAGATAATTGGCAATTAAAGATAGATATAGGAGTATATTAAATTAGTTAAAACATTCATTAGATCAACTATTTGTTGAAAGATAAATTGACATTTATGGGACATTCAATAAATTCATCTACCGATTATTACATACTTCCATTTCCATCGATTTTATAAGGTACCTAAGACATTATATTCATCAGTTTTCAGTCCCTTGAACACAATTTTAATTCATCTCCAAATTAATAATCCATTTTAAATCTCGCTTTTTCATCACGCAGTGCTATTAGAAAAGGAAGTTCATTGCCTGGCAAAGCCGCTAATTTAAAGGGATGATGTTTTTTTCTGTTTTTCCAAGTTTTTCAGTGTGGCATGCTTTGTGAGTTGAGCTCACTTCGTTCCACGACCTGGACGTAATTAAGGGTCCTCGCCCTCGCCACATCCCTGTACAGTGCAGTCGATGGCCTATATTAAACCAGCAGTAATTGAATTAATAACAAAAGACTTAGCAGCTAGAACATTCAACTGGGGGCAGAGAGTTGGAATGGTGCTTTCAAAAATTAATTCCTTTTTTGTCGGGTGGTGACGGTGCAGCTCCGCTTTGCGTTTGAGCTCTGTTGATGAGAAAAGAATGGTTGACTTGATAAGTGGGAAAACTTTTCTGAAAAATCTGTCCTCTCCATCAACAGTTGCAGCGGAAGATCGCTAATGAAGCCTATAAGCTTTTCCTTTTTTCTCAGTGTCACTCACGCTGAATAATTAATAGACCCGTATTTTCGAGTGTGCATTCATGCAAAAATCTGAATTTCCATGCTCGTTTTTATATTAGCTACTGTGAAGATTATTAGAGATTACTATTATCATCACTGAAGTTATTAATTCACTTTTTCTTCCTTCTAGTTCTCTTACATTCAAACTTGGTTCAGTTTGTCGATAAAATTAAAATAAAATATCCTCTATGATTTTCAATTTTCTCTGTGATCATCATTATCCTATGCAATACCTAAGTAAATCCTAACCCAAGTATACCTAAGTATATCCTAAGTAAATATATCTAATATAGACTATTTCTCTCTGGCAAATAACCTTTTTGTGCTCTGTACTGGTTGTACAGATGGCATATATATGATATTCCAATAAACTTTACTCATAGTTTACATTTCTTCTACTCAAGTATTAAATAATAGCTTGAAAAAAATTCACACATAAAGCGAAAATATGGTAATGTAGAATGTAGACAATAACGACGACGACGATGACTATGATGATGATTATGATAATGATGATAATGAAGACTAAAATCTTTAAATTCGACTTTCCTATGATTATTGTCAACTCATTTGTAGCGTTAGACGCTAGAATCACTGAGCTGCACTCAATCCATTTCTAATTGTGAAGCTCACATGGGGAAACACATGTGGCATAGATTAGCAGGAGAGCAAATCAGATTCGAAGGCTCACTAATGTAGATCCAATTAGGGCAACTTGGTTCGCTTATCAATCCAGAAAGCCTTGACATCGGGAAGCAATCAATAACTCATCCCAGTTGCTTCATATCTTACAGTGGTTTTGCTCTTCCATTATGCTCGGAAATACATCATACTTTTTAATAGAACTGCTTGCTAGAGGTTGTCCAGATTCTATCAAGATCTCTGAAACGTATTTTTTCGTGGGCCGAAAAAAATTTCTGAAGCATTTATGCGTATTGTGATTGCATCTTGTTGGTATTACTGTAATGGCTTCTATATCCATCCTACATTGCTACTTATATCAATATTGTACGTTTATCCGTATAATATGTATTCTGACGATTATTTGTCTTGAATTTTACCAAATTATTATAAAAATCTTAATTGATTATATCAAGATTGGACAGTTGATATTACATAATAAGATAATTAATTGAATTGCCAATCTTCACTTTTTATGAAATTTAATCCTCATTAATTTGTATCGATTTTATTCACTTTGAATCATTATGTTTTCATTTTGGTTCTTGCAGCTTACTCAGCTCTGCTATTCCAAATTGTCAAATCCCACAACACTCTTGGTCTACATCTACTGAAAACTCCAACATTTCTGCCACTCGTGGGTGAAGTGTATTTTTCAATATACACATTATTTGTGCTGAGGTACAGGATTTCTAAGCATGCTTACTAGGAGATCCGAGATTCCTGTCAGACTGCGATAAAATGGAGAACTGTCGGAGTGGAGCTGAGTTGAGAGCAGATTCAGCAGAGGTTCGTGAAGCTTGAAGCCTCTTGAGGGTAAGAGGAGGTAAGAGGTCAGGAAAAGCGTATCGCGCACTCGAGATCCGTTGAAAGGCGCTTCCATGCGGTCTGAGAGCGGCTGCTTCACGTTCTATATTTATTTTCCGAGGACAGATATTCAAATTCCTCTGTGAGGAAAAGCTCCGTTTCGCTTCTAAATAGGATCAACTAGTCTCTGGCTGCTTTTCCACAGATTTCTGAACTATATCTATTATTCGCAGAAGCAAAACAATGTTTGGGACTATTTGTAGACTTCAGATATAGGGTCTAGAAATGAACATTCAATATTGGTTGCAGGGAAAAGTTAGTCAGGGACAAGGTATTTTTTGGTTTCACATGCAACTGGCAATAAAACATTCGATATTGGTTGCAGAATAAAGTTAGTCTTTGCAAGGTATTTTTTTGTTTCACATGCAATTTCATTTGTTTTGGAATGACTAGCACTCGCTACCTAAAGTTGACGATTTCCCTTAAGTTGATGCTGATTTGTGAAACGATGTTTGTATAGCCTCCATCATGATCCAAGTTTAGAATTTCTGGGTAACTGGAGGCTAAAAAAGCTTCTGATAAGTGTCTTTCAAAGTTGTTAATTGTTTACCTGACATAGCAAAGTGTTTCCCAAATTTTCGTGATTCGTGAATTGAACAACCATTGTATCTTCGTCAAGATACTTGTCTTGCTTCATAAAACCAGATCACTAATTTCTTCTCTATTGTGTATTACAAGCTCTATACTTTTTTCTTCAATGAATGATTATGAAAACGATTATGTTTTCCTCGAGGAGCAAATCCTTATAATTATATTCTCTGTTACTCCTGAAATAGCTATTTATGCAAAGCTACTCAACCTTCTGACTCTCTGAATAATGTTTTCAACAAATTTATCTGCATATAAATTTCGACTAAATACTTCTTCTACTGAATACATTTGCTTTAAAATTATTGTTCATAAACTGAGTAGGAAATTGAGACTGAAGTAGGTTTCCGATCCCCAACTACCGTATTATAGACCTCCCTCTCTGGATAAAATCAAATCACAGCCTTTTTAGAAGAAAGGAAATCTGAGTGTCTTATCCAACAAGAACCCTTTCCAAGTACTGATAATTTAATTCAACAAACCCAATCTTGTTTGTAGGTTGACTGAGGCTTTTGAAGATATCCCATCCGAGAAGGGATTGAACCTGGGATAGTGAGTCTGTCCACCTGCATTATCCTTGAGCCGGATCTATCTGCCGAAGCACAAGCGCCGATCAATATTTATCACGCCTTAAGCCCTTATCCTTCTCAACAGACGAAGAGACGACATCCTTCTCGGGTTAGAAATGGACCAAATCTCTTTCCCGCAAACTCATTCTTTTCCTGCTCGCTTGAATTGGCCAAAGGCCAATCCCATTTTTCGATCAAGTCGCTGCCTTGCATTTCCTTCCCTCCAATCGTCGGTACTATCATTATTCTCAAGAGCAACATCAACATACTTAATCGCCGTTCGTTTGTTTTGTGTGTAAACAGTTGAATGCGATCTCAGCTCGCAGTTTTCCCATGTGGTGGTGTGTTATGCATTCGACAATTCAACAACAATGTCTGTATTCATGAGTCATGACACACAATTCATAAGCCGTTCAATTTAACTGTGTGCCCTTGATCGGATATATAATACACATCAACATAACATCATCAGATAATACACTTATTTTAGTTGAATCGTTTATCATTCTTTCATGTTTATTGCTCTTGTTGATCTCATCAGTGTTTAGGTACATTCATATCAATATTTTATATTTATGAAAACAAACTCCTTTGTTTTCATATTCACTTAGTACATGCTACATAATTATCAACTCAATGTCCTTCTATATTAATTTTCAATTCTTGAAGTAATGCCTCACTTCTGAAATATTCTATTCTATATTAAAAAATATTCAGAATATTCTATATTCTATTTCGAAAAAAATCAATTTGGGAGAGAAATAGTAGAAGTTGTAACCTCGGTTTTTTCCTTCTGATCTGTGATTATACTTAACTATTCATAATTGCCTAAACTATTATAACTTCCTCATTGTATACACTTCAACCATCAACAGTATTAGCCCTGTAACTAAGTTAAAAATCTTGGAGTTGGCATATGAGTACAAGGAAGTTCCATTTATACTTACAAAATGTGTCATAATCCATTTAAAGAGAGATGTTTCTTCCTTAATTATGTAGGATTCGATTAAGCTCGGTCATTATGATCGATCAATTTACATCAATAATTTCTGTTAATTCTGATATAATGAGAAACACGTCTAACCATCAATTTACTCTCAAATCGTTTACAACCTATTTTGAACCAGATTGTAAATTATTAATTTGAACTTTTTTAGCGATTATTCCATTCTCATTTAGATTGCTTTGACCATTTGAAAGAGTTTTAATAATTTCTACGTCTGGTTCTTCTTAGCAGTTATCTACTTATTTTGTTTCTCTTCAGTCACTTATTATTGATTATTATATTAATCTATTCTTTTATTGAACAACAGATTATAACAACAAATAGATTTATACTTTCATTGAATTTCGACTTAATTTATACATGATCGATCCCTATCCAATTTCAAATCCCGTTTGGCATTATAGGATCTGTAGTATCTGGTGATCTTAATACTATCACTTGAGAGTTTAGTTGAATTTCGGGCGATACTTGCCAGATGGGTGCTGCGAAACTTATGATAGATTTTACTCTCTTGCTGCCACATTGAGAGGGGCTTAACTGTAGGAGGTAACAGTGCACAAACTTTGTACATCTGCTTTGTTTTAGGCTAATGCTTTGTGTTACTTTTCGGATTACACCTTCAGTTTAATCCAAGCCTGTAGAAACAATTTGTTATTAACGCACACATACAAACTCGATCCAAAGTAAATCTCTCTCAAACTCCGTCTCTACTGTTCCTACCGAGTCACCTACATTTGTGTTCTTTATTTTCCTTTCCAATTTTTTATCATTTTCTCATGCTCTGTAATTGTTAAAGGAATTCAAGCGCTCAATGGTATCGTAGATAATAGTACAGTATCATATTTTTTTCTATAATTAAATCGACTTAACAATAAACGAGGATCGTTCACTTTATTTATACAGGTGAATCTTGATCTGATAATACTTATATCTTTTACATTTCAGCCATTTTCTTTGTACAATTCTCTTCACTATTCACATTATGTGGTTCTTTGCCATACTATTTTTGAAAGTTAATTTCTTATTCTACATTTCTCTTGTAATTCTCAACTTCTATCCATCTTTCTTAATCTACCTTCTTTGAAAAGAGACGTCAACGAAATTCTAAACTTGTTCAGTCGACTCGTTCATCTCATGAATTTTAGTTTTTTGTTTCTAATTTTCACGAGGTTTTTCTAAATTTCCCGATTTTCAGTTCGTTCTACAATACGCATGCTCAATTTTGCATGTATCTTTATTAATTTATTTATTTATTTGTTGATATAATTACAAATCATATTAATATGATCGGGATAGAAGAACAGGCATAGCCCAAAACTATTCTGTTCCCAAATTTTTATAAATAATAAAATGTCCGAAAAAATAGGTTATGTTCTTACTGAGGAAAGTTAAACTTCAAAGTTCTGTCCAAAAATATATATGAGCTATGTATCTTCTCAAGTCTATCCTCTCAGTATGATATTATATACTTTTCTCGTCCCACCTTAATTCGGTCCTTGAATGGATGTAATAAATGAAATATTGATAGATTTTCTGTTCTCTCATTGGTAAGATACAAATGCATGTTGTCTTTCGACCACGATTATGAACTAATCAGCCGGAGTCTGCTGACTGAGCGAGAACGGGAAGGTCAATGTTTGCTTTAGGTGGGGGAAATAAGTATGGAACGGTTAGCAGCGGTAGAAAAATATTTGGTTTTCTCATTCGTTTGTTTTTAGACGGCCAATAGAAAGACTGCAAACAGACTCAAGAGTATAAATTAGCCCTTTATTCCACTCCAGTACAAATATAACAGAGAGCAGCAAATAATTGCAGTGCAATTCATTGTGTATGGAACTATCTTCATGTTTGAACCAATATAGACATTTATACTTTGTAATTATTCTTCATTTTATATTAGTCTATCATTACTCCCTGGCTTAGAGTCAGACAGTCTTAGAAATCACTAAAATTCATTGTATTTATGGTTCTTGAAGAAAGGGTTCTCTGTAATAAATAATACTGTCTAGGCCATTCTATAAAAATTTCCAAAACCAATAAAATGTCAACTTATTTTTCATCATGAGGTGATTGATAATAGTCATTGAAATCTGCATCAATGTTTACCAGGGAGATAAACTTGGAATGAACCAAGTTAGATTTATTTCGTAAGATGAAGCAGGCTGATTGGTGAAACGAGTACTGTAATAATTAAAAAGCTCTTCTCTGCTAGTTTTGAAAATATATCAAAAAACAAATAAATATTCCACTATCTCTCTACTTTCGTTTCGACTTCTTCCATTTTGAGGTGGGAGAAGTATTTGTGTCAATACATCCAGTAATCAGAGGTTTCCCTCCGTATCAAGCCTGACATCGTGCTAGCTCCTTCCATTAGGAGACTGTCACTTCAAACTTTGGCCAACAACAAGTTGAAAAGTTACTTGCCGAACTTCTCAAACAAGATAGAAAATGGATAGGCTCACTCTTTTCCAACTTCTAAAACTTCTCTCGGAAATCATGATACACTCGGTTGAGAACTGGAATCGAACTCGTATCTATTGAAATGTAGGATGTGTGTATTCCATTGACGTGGATATCAAATGAGTTTCTATAATATAGACTTGATTGCTCATAAATTTGTGAGATTCTTCGTCAGTTCCAAGGGTTATTGCAATAGCAACTATTCCCCGTAGCCATGTTAGTCCATCAGTTCCAAAAATCCCCTCTCGGATCAATTATTGTATATGCCCATAGTGCATAAAGTAATATGCAGTAATAAACAATAAATAAATGAATAAAGTTGAGCAATTGCTTATACTTCTAAAATATGCAGCATTTGCTTCATTTTCTATGAATAAACGTGAGCAAAACCTTTTGCTCATGCTCATCAAAAAAATAGTTTGAGCATTTGCTCAAAAGTAAAAGGTCAGAAAACATAGCAGACGACGCAAACACAAGCGGTGTCCCCTACTTGCATATTTAGCGCTTACGTGAGCTATAAAAACAAAGTAAGGCCACAAAGGCGAATCAGCTGATGAAAAATCTTTAAAATACGTGAGCATTTGCTTCAGAGTTCAGGAGCATAAGGTAAGAGTATAAGGTAAAGCTTATTCATATAAAAATGAGCAAATGTTTATGCTTCTACCTAATGCTCATGAGCAAAACCTCATGCTCCATGCTCTTGCTCATGAGCATTTGCTCTGGTTTTATTCATATCTTTGAACTAAATTAGAAAATCCGTTTTTTAATTCTAATTTATAATTCAATTAATAGGCCTACAAATATATTTAAAATAAACTGTTATTTCAAATAACTTTTTCATTAATACCCACTTTATTTCCTGTGCTCGAAATCAATAATATATTATGAAACACTAGAATGCTGTCTATAAATATCACTAGTTTATTGTAAAATTACATACATGTTTCAACACCTATGGAGTTGCACGAGCATCTTCAGTGCGAAAATTCCAAACTTTAATTGTAATTCCACTATAAACTCGTGTTATTTTTAGACAACATCCTAGTGTTATATTATGTATGAATATCACTAAATCTCACTAAAACAATATATGAAGTCAATAATATATCATTGAATACCATATTACACAAAAAATACAATCACAATTTTTACATCTAAATCTTCATTAGATGAAGTGTGGTATTTGATACTTCTTATAGCCTGATTATTAAGTAAGTTTTTAACTCTACGTTTCATAACTTACAAGCTATAAATTAAATGTGTCTAGAAATCATAATAAAAAAATCCATAAATGTAGAAGGATTTGGACAGTAAAATTTTTATCAGCTAATATCAGCCGGGTTTTCCACACTTTGTGGCCGTTATCGTTCCTTGATTTACTGCGGCTAGTCACATTTCCAGTCCACGTTTCTTCCAATTGTTCGTGACAAATCTTTCTTCTCCCTATTTCAGAACTCTCTTATATTCTCTGATTTCCGTTATTTGATACATTTTTCCTCCACTTTCAACTATCTACCTGCAGAGGTTTTTGGTTTCTTAATCAAATTGCTTCTCATACATCGCTTTTCAAAAAAGCTTTTTCGTCTGCTGAAAAAGTGGCTTAAATCATGTTCCTTTGAGAATTCTATTTTCCATACTCGGGAACTGGAAGCAAATGTGCTATACTAAAACCTATACAGTATCGAATGAAACACATTCAATATGTATTTGCAACTCGGCAATCGTAAGTGGTATTGTTCAATTCCTCGACGAAAAATTCTGAATTGAATTGACAATCATTTTAATTTATAGAAAATAAATTCTCTCGTTTTACTATTTTTTCGAAAGCAAATAATTTCACCTGCTCCTGTTCCATTCTCACTTATATTCCATGTATGTGAATAATCCATTTGAACTTTTATTGATTTGTTCAACTTTTATTCATTTCAATTTTACAAACATCTTAATTTTAATAGATATAATACTGTAAAAATGCACAAAACGATATTGTATCGTATCACATTGAGTTTGAGGATCGGAATATGTACTTCATGTACAATTTGTAAAGCATCTACTTCGGAATGAAGTACAAAATCAAATGAAGTTATCATGTTGGTAGCTGTCAAAAATGACAGACCAAGATACAGAAAGAACGTGAGCACTATTTTGAGGATCCCTATGGGCTGTTTTTGACCTTTTATCGTGTAAAAGCAAATACGGAAGTTTCTAGTCGAAGCTTATTGTTATCACTGAGAATAAGAGCAACGTCGGCCCAACAAAGAACACACGAAACAGAGCGTGAGACATGGAAACTTTTGTTCGAACAATGAAACGCTCCTCAGAGACGAATTGAGCTGTTGTCCAAAATTCAATTTCCCCAACAACCGTTCTCAGTTTGCATCGTTTTTTTCTCTGAGGCTCACACACGAATTCATTCAAATTTCGTGCCATACATGGATGCTTTCCGTTCACAAATGCTGTTTCCGCCATGATGAAGATGTCAAAATGTGGATTTGGATAAGCGTGTCCAAAACACAGCTTTATCTGTTATTCTTCATGAAAACGTGCAAATTTATATCTTAATTCGTCTGCAGTCTCATATCTCACTCTTGCTGCGGAGGTAATTTATAATCAGATCTTGATTTCTGAAACTCAACTTGATTTGCATATGAGGAAGAAAGTTGGTGAATGTCAAAATTGATGTGGAGGAGCTCTCTATGAAATTTAGTTGCCTTTCAACTTTAAACACAAAACGAAATTTCTTTACTTCAATGAAATAATAAATGTATTTGTACAAATGTATCTTCAATATTTTCCCTGTTTTATGTATGTATAAATCTGCTCTTCTGGTTGTACAGAATTATGATGTATGTCTGATTAATGTTGTATTTTTCCATGTTGAATTGAAAATAAGTAATAAAAAAAACAGGTTTCGCGGTATCTTAGAGAAAATATTTCGTTAGTCAAACATTAATCTTCTATGGTGGTATATGACCACCAATGAATCTAGAATAAATACCAGAATTCAATTCTAGAAATTTCTATGTTAATAAAATTTGTTGAATGAGAATCAATATTGTGGAATTTTTCCATAATTGAAAAACACAGTTTTATTCTGTCACATCCAAATTATTGTGGATGTGACAAAATAAAACTGTATTTTTCAATTCTATGTTATTCTAATTTTCACATATGAATGTAATAGATGTAGGATAAAATACATTCTAGAATGTATTCTAGGTAGATTCGTATAACCTACCACCAAATTATTCCTCATTATTTGTTCTCCTCTTTCATCCATTGGTACAGCTATAAGTTCCGCTTCATATCACTCGCCATAATCACATTCATAACTCAAGAACAATACTCTATCGTTAAATTGATTCAATTCTAGGAATTCTCCACATCCTCCCTGAAAGTTCTCATGTAATGAGATAAATTCATGATTTTCAATTGTAGTTGGTTCTGGATAGAACCATTCGTACAAATTCGAAATTTGAATAGCGCGTTGTGTCGTATTCTGGGATCTAATTTGCGTTGCGGCGTTGAATGTGAGTTGAGGACTTTACTGGAAGATAACATGTCGCACACAAAGGGCTGAGCGATTAGTGCGGTTGCCGTCAAGTACGAATACTAGACGACCAGCACTTGAAAATCAATAACGTTATCGTTGTCGTGTCGTCGACGTGTGTTATCATTGGCGGATCCTAGCTCCTGGCTGCTGGCTATCCTCTCTTGACAATGCACTCGACCTGAGCAGGAATTCGCTCACCTTTATTGTTCGTTCATTCTCAAATACTCTTCTACTTATCGTGCTTCTCCTTCTACTCTCTTCTTCTGTTTCGTCAAGTCTTTCTTATTCTACCCCCTAGTCCTCCTTCTCTTAGTGTTCCTCCTCCTGCTTCAGATTCTATTCCTTTTTTCTCGTTCTTGTTTTTATTTATCTTCTTCTTCTTCTTCTTCTTCTTCTTCTTCTTCTTCTTCTTCTTCTTCTTCTTCTTCTTCTTCTTCTTCTTCTTCTTTTTCTCCTCCTTCTCCTCCTCCTTCTCATCCATATTCTATTTTTGTCTTTTGTAATCCTCATCCTTTTCCTACCCTTCTTCTCCTTCTCATCGTCCTAATGTCCCTTCTACTTATTTTCATCCTACATCTCATCTTCCTCCTCCTTGTCCCATCTCTTTATATCCTTTTCCTGCATTTGGTCCTACTGCTTTTTATTTTCCCATTCATCCTTCTCCTCCTCCTTCTCTTATTCAATTTTCAATTTCAATTTGTTTTTCAATAATTATTCACTTTACTCCTTTCCCTCCTTCTTCTTCTGTTTATCCTTCCCTCCTTTACTTCTACTCTTCTTCCTCCTTTTTCTTCTCCTCTTCATCCTCCTTCCACTTCTCCTCTCCCACCTTTGTCCTGCTGCAAGTTCTCTCTACTCTCCTTCCTCCTCTTTCTTACTTCTTCTTCCTGCTCCCTGTTCTACCTCCCTCTTCCTCTTCCACAACTCCTCCCCTTCCCCACCTTCCTCACCCTCATCTCTTCTACTCTTCACTTCCTCCACTCTCCTCTCCTTCTACTCCAACTCTCACTTTTCTCACATTCATCTCCTTCCTTCTACTTTTTCATGATGCCTTTTCCAACTTCTTAACCTTTCACACTCTTCATATCTTCTCCCCCTCACTCCTTCAACTCCTCTTTAATTTCTAATACCTCCTTCTATTACTCAAGTCTTCTTCATACATCTTCAACCTTCTTCTTTCATCTTTTATCCATCTCTTCCTGGTAATCTCCTGCTCCTTGTTATTCTTCCCCTGCTCCCTATTAACGGTCTCTCTATTGATGAAACAAAAACTCTCTGTTTTCTCCTACTCTTTCACAATCTTTATCGTCTCTCCCATCTCAATTCTTGTATCATTCTTCTCTTTTTTCTTCCTCCATGACCTTTACCCTCACTCTCGAGTTCCTTGAGAACAATAGGGTTCGACGCCTCTTATCTCACCCACTTTATCTCAGTCCACTCACTTCAGAGCCGCCACTACACCTTTGACATCGCTTCTATTTGAACTGTGATGCCAGATAATAGAAGCCTCTCAAGGATTTAACTGATAACAGGTAACAGCTGTACAGGATGTCCTTAAAAGTAAGCTCTGGTATTTTACAAATTGAAACAAACTCCAATTGTCTAGTTTGGAAAAATCTAATTTCTTCTGTGTTCCCCGGTGATCTACTGAACTTCATTCATCATAGCTCGTGAATTTCTCCTTGAAATGACCAAAATGTGGTAGTTTTTCTTGTGTAAAATCAAGTGATAGCATAACGTTTGTTTCTAACTGCTTTGCTGTTCTGGATATTCGACAAAATATGGTGAATAACACAAAACTGTCTAGCTAAAAAGGTGCCATGATTATTCGAATGCTATAACTGGTTATGATTGAATTATCAACTTCTCCTCACTTCATACTCCACTTCATACTTAGAAATCAGTGACTGTTATACTTCAACTAATTCTGAGCTTTAAATCGCGGTAATCGCTGAAATTTGAACATACCTCTTAATTACACAGGTCTGTTTGAAATTTCCATGAAGAACAAATATTACAAATCCGCAAAGCTCATTAATTCTATAAAACTTATATTATAATGCATGATTTCCAATAGGGACAATGAAAAAAAATAGTAGTGCACTATCAGGGGATTAAATAGAAAAGAAAGGTCAATTTCTCCGAGAATGTATGATTTTGTCAAGCATATCCATAATAGATCCGATATAGATACATAATAATGATAAACCATGCATAACCATGATAAATCCGAATAGATGCATAATAGATCATGCATAAACATGATAGATCCGAATAGATGAATAATAGATCATGCATAACCATGATAAATCCGAATAGATGCATAATAGATCATGCATAAACATTATAAATCCGAACAGATGAATAATAGATCATGCATAACTATGATGAATCCGAATAGATGGATAATAGATCATGCATAAACATGATAAATCCGAATAGATGAATTGTAGATGTAACAATAGATACGCGAAAACTATATTATGTAGAGCATGTTGAGATTTGAAGGATAGATTCGAAGGCTCAGTTCTCCGAGGAAATATGTGACAGTTGAATGACAGAGATGTGGTATTAGAAAGGACATTGAAGGAAGTGAGAAGGGGATGAGAAGCAGGAAGGAGAACGTCAAAGGATGTAAGAGTATGAGAAAGAGATGTCCGGGTGAGGCGAGAAAATGAGAAGCTGGTTGGAAAGAGTTGACGCTGACCGATTCACTTCCGGCTTTTGGCCGATCCATCAATCTCAATAGCCGCCTCCACCGCCTCCAATTTCTCTACCGCCTCCACTACCGCCTCTAATGCCGCCTCCAATGCGGCCTTCGCCATTTACCGGATGGTGCATGGTCTGACATGCTTCTGCTCAACCCTTGACCGCTGTCCAACATCACTTACACCGAGGAAGCACCAGTGGTTGCTGTTGTAAACAAGGCCGAGTGTTGTACTGGTTGAATTTATTGGTGTCATTGATGAACTTTTTTCGAGAACTGGCCTGATTGGTTTCGTGGATTGGAATTTTTGCGGGATTTAAAACAGATTATATTGTATTTTAACGGGGTAGTCCAATCATACTCAAAAACAAATATATCGTCCCAGACTAGGCGCACACCAGTTAGACAAGACAAGACATGATCAGACACGTTTAGTCACAATACTTCACATTGTTGCTTGTGACGCAACTCACACTGATTAGTCATTGCAACTAGACATGTCTTCATAAGCAACTATGTGAAGTATTGTGACTAAACGTGACTAGTCTTGTCTTTACTAACCGGTGTACGCCCAAGCCTAATGCTGCAGGCTGTGTGATGCATTTGTTGTGATTTGGAATTATGATATGTGTTTCAAGGAAGTTGAACTGGGCCTTTTCAAGTATCAAATCACAATTGGACCAGCTTGCACAGAAACATATTAAATGTTAACCTTGATTTAACCCACAAGAACCAATCAGAGAAGGCTTTTGCGAAGAAGAATTCTTCGCAAAAAGCCTTATCTGATTAGTACTCAAGGCATTTAATCATGATTAAAAATTAACAGGCTTTTGTGCTATCGACCCTAAGTTTTAAATTTTGACAATGTTGTATCTATAACAAATCAGTAGAACATCATGAATGCCAATTTTTCTATGGACAGAAAGAATATAATTTTTGCCACTCCAGCAAGAATGGGAAGTCCATTTAATTTCCGTTCTTGTTTGTTGTTGAATACATAATATGATTGCAAGAAATGAATCATACTTCATGTTTTTCAGACACAAGAATAATTCCACGATACTAACAGTGCCATCCTTTCTATTTTTTCAAGTCTTTTGAAAAAAGTATTTTCGACTATAATTACTGGATCATTCGCTTTTTAACTTAGTGTATTGAAAAAACATTGAATAATTCTGAATTTACAACAAATAATGCCTACATAAGTTATCTTTGTTCACCATCAAACGAGACCTGGAGTTCAATAATGTATTTTAACTATTGCATTTGTTGTTGAGGATGACGCTCATAAACTCCATGATTATTTTTGGATATCAATGAGAAAAAAAATCAGCCCAAATTTTTCGTTGCAAATAACTGGGAAGTTCATTGCTAGACGAGTGATCATTAGCTCATGATAGGTGGAGAGTTTCTCAATCTGTCTCTTGATATCTGTCAAGGAAACAACAATGAATTTCCACGGCACAACAAACTCACTCATGATGATAAAGTAGCTATTCATTTTCGCCGAGACCGGCATTTCCCAGACAAGTCACAGCGACAATCTTATGTGACACATCTTTCGTCATAAAAAAATGAAATCTAGCTGACACAGTCATTGGTGCGCTTGAAAAATGTTATCTTCCGCTCATTGAATTGTACAAAGTTTCGGAAGACTTCCTCTCTGTTTCCGGCGTTGTCCTCCCACACCCCCTCTCTACTCCTGATGGTCGGTTGCCTTACTTGTGACAATTTTGAAAAATGGAGTCACGAAACGGGACGCTTGCACAGGAGCGGACATTCCGGCGCCCTCTGTATATATAATGAAATCATACCCTATCATTTCCATTCGACGCTTCACTTCATTCCTATAGTAATATCTGTCATTGGTCCCTTGACTTCATATCTATAGTAATATAGTAGTGACCAACACTACGATTGTCATGAATGGGGAACCTTTTGACAAATGGCTGCTTTCAGGTTGGCAATCTATTTTATTCAGTCGACTAGTTCAGTAGCTCTCTCACGTGAAATAGCCCCATAGAACTATATATAGTTGTATGGAAATAGCCCGTTCATCATTGCCTTCACATCCATCTATTCATGAGTTCACTATTATCAGACCTCTCATTCACATTCAATGTTCTCCTGTTAGTTCCAGTACTAAGCTCGTAATCATCAAAGATCCCTATCAATACCGTTCTCATTGTTTAGTTCATGTGATAGTGATTGATCTCCAGCCAATCAGTTTCATATTAATAATTTGTAAAGGTCAATCATCAAGGCAATGTAGGCTACAATGTTCGTTTTGACTGATGTGTAACAACAACTAAGATGATGTGTAACATCTTGTGTATCATGTGTAATAATACCCTTATCGATATACCTACCAACGGTTTTCTATCAAAGATATCCAGAATATCCAGAAATTCTCATTATTAGACTATCAGACCTATTAAAACAACTCAACGATTTGAAATTAGCGAGAATATTTTTTTTATTTCACAATTTTATCAATAATTAATACAGTTTTTGCTTCGACGATATTTTGCTCCTTTGTGAATAACGTTTATAATAACATTCACTAAGTAACAAAATATTGTCAAAGCAAAAACTGTAGTTTTGATCAAATGGTAAAATATCAAATCAAATAAATCTTGAGCCTTCACTTATACTCTGATTTTTCTAGGAATTGAGATTTGTAATTGTGCTCACCAATAAGAATATTCTCTTTTGAATGTTGTTTGTTCAGTTTTAAACGAAATTAAACATTCTGACTCCAGGACTTCTTGACCTACATAGTTTGACATAGCTGGCTTACATACATTTTATAGTTCTCAAATTTTGAGAAAATACAACAACATCACAAGAAGTTCAGTCATTCATCAACGAAAAATATATTCGCTCTCTCCCAGCAAGGAAACTCTCGCCGTTCCAGCTCGTTATATTTGATGACATTAAATAATTGCTGAACAGCGAAATAAATTTGGCACATTCTAAGCACTTTCCTCTTACATCATGTCAAAATTCAACATGTTCGCCATCTCGTCTGTCTCATGTAGTAGATGTGAAAAGGATCAGTTAACTAATTATATTTGAAGACAGAAGTTGTTTGGGATCCTCGCATGCCTTATTTCATACTCGGGTCTCTAAATCAGTTGGAACATACTTGGCCAACTTGGTATCAAGTGGATTCTTGTCTTGAGCAAACTTGGTCTTCCTGACTTCATCGCTCGAGCATGCATTTTGCATTGTCTCCGCTTCTAATGATACATTGTGGAAAGCATTATGATTGTATTAAAGTTCAAAGCACCATACGAGTTTGTACCCGTATTTGCGCTCAAATAATGAAACACAGAAAACTCCGGCACTGTCATTAGCTGTCTGCAGTTCCAGCTCAAAAGGCGACTCTTCCCCTACATTGTTTCAAGTCTGCAACTCTAGAATGAGAGATAATAGAGCTCAGAAGTGGAACTGGGAATTTATAGTTGAAGAGGAAGAATGGGAAAGTGGAGCAAATACTTCTCTGTAGGAAATTTGATATTTCAACGGTTTTTGGAATTGCAAATCGATTCAAATGCTCATAATTCCATTTGTTCTATACTGTTCTCATGTAAGTAGACTTATAGGGAACAACTTTCTTCCAGATCGTCTTCCTAATGCTTGAAAAATAATCTATCTCTTTGTTTTATAATCTAATTTCTATCTTCGTACTACAATAATTTCCAATAGTCTGTTTCATCAATTCCCTCCAAAAAAGGAGATCTAATTTTTTTAGTTTTTTTATCGTTTAAACTTTCTGTCTGTCAAGATTGTGTGCAAGTCCTCATTTGAAAATCCATGACTCCATCATTATACTGTGCGGAATAATGGGTTCCATCCATGTTTTCGAGATAAGAATCCAGAATAAATTTTATTTTCAATTCATTTAAAAAATATAATTCTATAAACGCTCCAGTTTGAATCATAATTTAATTGCAGCTCCAGTTCAATTTCATAAACGCAACTTCAAGTTGAATCATTTTCAACTCACCACACAACTGCAATATTCCAGAAATAATATTGTTCTGGTGAGTCTTTCATTGACTGGGCTATACATATTTTTCAGCACATACTCTACTCTAAAAACTCATTATTCTTGTTATTCTGTATTACAATATATGTTCCCATTAAATAGGTGCTCACACTATAATTGACTAGGACTATCATCTCAATCCTCAATCAGCTATTGATCGATCCTCAAACCTGATGGGTTGATCCTCGATCAACTTATATTGTGATATAGGATTGAGCTCACCAATAACCAAACAATTATCACTATATGAAAACCCTCATTATATATAAACAATCCTAGTGAATCTGAATTTTACGAAATTATCCGTGAACTATCTATTATAATAAGAGAGAGTAGGGTTGTGTTTGTTCGTGTGTTCGTTTGTTCGCATCAAAACATGTCAACTTGTGGATTGCATACCGGAAAAACGGGAATGATTTACATCTCCAAATTTTGCACATAGATCCTGAAAATATTAATCTCGTGCACCTGGAAGCCCAAATTTTAATTTTCCATCTAGATTTTTCAGAATTAATGTTTAAATTTCATTAATGGTACATTCGATTTCATTAAAAAATCACCAAATCATATGGTCGAAATTAAGAAAGGAACATCTGTTTCTATATTGCTTTCTACCTGAAAAACATAGTTTTGAAACATCCTTTTCCTGATGCAATGTTTAGGCCTACACGTGGCATGGATTATTAATTTTTCAGCTAGAACAATTTTTGAGACAAAGTGCAAAATGAACGTCTACAGTTTCATCAATGCTGTATCGGCAATATGAAAACGCATGCAGTTAATATATCTTTGAATGAAGGTTTTGTTATTTACATGAAGAAATTATATTCTTCCATTTTCATTTAATTAAAATTTCAAAATTATTCGAGCCCTGATAGAATGACTGACTCACTGTACAGTCAGTCAAAAATTTTAATATTGGAATGAGGGGTATTTTGGCAAGCTGAGCAAAAAAATAAGTTCATATGCACCTTTTCGTTATATCTTCAAATGAAAAAAGAGTTTTGTGGGTTGTCAAAACTCCCTCTGAAAGGGAAACTATTCAACTTATTCTATCTTTTAGTAAAATAACAATGATCATCCATCCATCTTCTATACTATAATAAAGGAAAGAACTGGATTATAAATGTAGCCTATACAGATGTAAAGTATAGGGAAATTATGTTTGACGCATTATCACGTCAGAACTACTGAACTGATTAAGTTGAAATTTTGCATATAGATTCTTGCTTAACCGAGGGTGGTTATAGACCAATTTTAAATTCTTCAAGATTTGATTACATCAAGTTTTCAGTTTGTCAAATTTCAAATATTTGTCATGCTTCCAGTTTGTATGGAAACAGCAGAAGATTTCTCTTAAAAGGGAAATTAGAAGATAGGTATGATTGGGGATCCTTTTCGAATGATAAAAACAGGTTTTCCGTCACACCAAAATTTTTCCCGCCATTTTTTAATCCAACTTCTTTTTTTAATTGAAAGGTGGTCATACTGATTTACTTGAAATGCAGCATATAAATTCTAAATCAACCGAGGATTAGATTTCATTACGTCAAGTTTTAAGAAAGACCCTTGCGAAGCACGGGTTACATGCTAGTATTGTAATAAATGATGAAACCATAACTCAGATAAGAGACAAAATGAAGTGTATCTGAATTTTATGAAAATATCCGTGAACTGTATTGTAATGATTCATGAAACCGCGATAATTTAGATGCGAGACAAAATTTATGAATTTGTAGAACATCACATGTTGTTCCCCTTGGAGCCTTGCCAATGGCACCAGCAAATAATTGAAGGTTGATGGAAGAACAACATCCAATTGCAATTTTATTACTCACGTGATTGTGACAGTGCGGTGTTCTTGATGAAGCGCTTCCAACATCAAAGTCATCTGATGATTGCATCATCGCTCATAGCGCTGACTCGTGACGAAGTGCGTTTCAAAAGCAATCAATACATCCTCTAATCAACTTTGCAACGTTGCTTAATCAACAGTTTTGTTGCTGAACTATATTGTTTCGATAAAGTAGACACTCATCGTGTTAACAAGCAACGAGAATTTAATTCAAATTCTATTAGAAAATTCAGGTTTTGGTAAAGTCATGTATTTTCATGAATCTTTGTTACTTCAATATCAGAGAACTTAATTACCAGTGCATTTAATCGGAAAATAAACAAGAACATAAAGTGTGGAAGGAAAACATACATTTTAGAATTTTAGAATCAGTTTAGAATTTTAACATGAATATAATTTTGTGGATGTAAGTGAAATTTTTAATATTTTTGTGATTGTGAAGGAATATTTTTGTTTGGATTTGTAGTTTGAAATTAATTAATCAGATAAATTCAAAATTGTAGTAGATAAATTTTTTGGACTCAAAATAGTGTGTGAATTAAGTTGTTATCATTTACATAACCTTTAGACTGTGTATTCCAAATTAAGGTTTAGAACAGTTTTGGGCGAATGCATGTTGTTTTTACCTAATTGTGTTTGTATATGAATAAATAAAATAAAATAAATATTTTTTTTATCACTGATTGAGTATCACAGCTTAGGCCTACTGAATGAAAACTTGTCACAATCACTGATTAATTACCGTAATTTGAGATTCTATTCTTGGTTGATACACGATTATCAAACTTTAGTAACCTGAATGCTATAATAATAATTATAATAATAATAATAATAATAATTATTATTATTATTATTATATTATTATTATTATTATTATTATTATTATTATTATTATATTATTATTATTATTATTATTATTATTGCTAAAACATCGAGCAGCAGAATTATTCAGTTTGGATGAAGCCTTATGATTGGCCGTTAGTTCTGTTATTGGAAGACAAGACACGCCCCCTGTATTCCAAACATTGTCATGTGAATCTTCTTGCCTTACTTTTCACTTATTTGGATTTTGACCTTGGCTTCCCTCTTGATTTAATTTCCTTTGTTTTTGTTGTACTTTTTGTATTTTTGTATTCAATGCTTTTAGTATCATATTATCATGTATTTTTTCATTATCATTTGATTTTGTTAGTTACTGAATTTCTCTTCATGTTTTCAACGGTTTCCATTCTCATATTTGAATAATTTGTCTTGTATTGGACAATCGCATATCTAGTTTTCTTTCTATATATCCGAGAAGCTTCAATCAATCACTGATTTTGATTAATTATTACTGATTACTCATCAATTACTTATTTATCACTGTTGATTCAAATTCTTTTCCAATCCGAGCACACTGTTAGCTTTCTAATTACAGATTTTTATCATGTAGTCCAAAAAATACCAAATTTTTACTTGGATCATGATACGAAAATAATGCAGATCTTACTAATCATCGGTTTGACGTGTAATCCGAGC
Organism: Nilaparvata lugens; assembly: GCF_014356525.2. Taxonomy (NCBI): domain Eukaryota; kingdom Metazoa; phylum Arthropoda; class Insecta; order Hemiptera; family Delphacidae; genus Nilaparvata; species Nilaparvata lugens. The sequence goes on from NC_052509.1 coordinate 51,273,933, forward strand.
ACATTGTGAGCTTTGTAATTCCAGACTTGAAACATGTATTTTATCAAAAAATACCAAACCTTACCGGTATTTTGATACAGATAATAATGCTGATCTCACTAATCATCGACGTGTTTTGTATGATGTGATGGAGTATTTTTTCAGAGTATGATTCGCGTTGGTAACAAGCTTCTCTTGTAATAGGCTCAATTATTTATTGGGGAACGTGGATCCACATGAATGCAACCGCTGGCATCATTAATTAGTGTATTGACATGGAAAACCCACGTTTTTTATGTGTGACTGACATTGATACCACTAGTCGCCCTCGTGACGAATTACTTCTCGTTAGTGAAAGTGACAAAAATGAAAAACGTAGATTCACACAAAAACATTTCTATCCATGCTATACCAAAAATTAATCCACTTCTTTACCAAACATTTTCAGGATGTGTACATTCGCTTTTCAGTTCCAGTTCAATAGAACATATTAAATATACTAAAACATATTAAAACAATTTATATAAAAAATAAATTTAATTCAATTTAATTTCATATTAAATTTTGTGTGCTTCGTTTTTGGATAATTGAATAATAATTATCATGATTCCATGATAATAGTCATGATTGTCTGGATTGATATGTTTATTGCTACAGTGAAAAATTATATACTGTAGTCGTTCAATGTTTCACATTTATCAAGTGTAAATATAGTGAGGTCCACGTTATAAACGTATTGGAGAAAGATAGGAGATAAAAAAAATGTTGCCGATCCCCTATCTTGTCAATGCCTTCTATAGACGGTAGCTGATACAGGTTTATCGATAAAATATTAACAGTTCATTCTCGTTTAGAATAATCAATTATATTTTATTAAGCAAGCAATTATATTTTTCGTTGAATGAACCGCTTTGTTGAATGATAGATAAGGATAGGAATAGCATTGCTAATCAAACACTGCCATTATAACGTGGACCTCACTATAATATGAAATATTATTTGAGAAATTGAAGCTGGTTATTATTAGACTATATTTAGACCAAAAAGCTGTTGTACAATGAGAAGATTCATTCAGGGACTACAGGAATAATCAGGATATCGATTCATATCCATTCATACCTGTTCATATCTATATCCTACCTATCCATTTGAAACAATCTCCTCAGTGATAGAACCAATAATCGAAACTCATTTTCTTCCTGAGGGACTGTGTTCCATCTCGTACTCTATCACAACCCCTGACTGCCCCATTTTTCAGGTTTACTCAGCTCTTATATTACTGTTGGTCCACAGTTTTCGCTTATGAGCCGTTATGTGGATTGGGACTGTTTGAACCCCCTTGAGTGCACTCGGCCATTATCGATGTTATTCGTCCATGCTATCAACTTGGGGAGCAACATGAAAATACATAACTGACCTAGATACTCGATGTAACTCTTTATTGATATTGCCAATTCATACACTCTCTCGAGTTTTTGAAAAACTATTGTAGATGAAGCCCGCCAGCTACAATTTCTCGTAAATAAAGCTGTTCAGTGTGTGATCATGCGAAATATGAATGTGTGGTTGCACAAAATATTAATTTACAGTAGTCCCAGAAAATAAAAGTAGTTATTATTGAAAAGGAATGGATAGAGAAGAAATAATCCAATTGCTTTCTCTTTTAACGGAAGCATCACTATTGGTTTTGTTCTCGTTATCAAGTTCATTAACTACATTTTCAATCATGATATTCTCTATCTTTGTGGAGCTTTCACTGAATATTATTCGTTGGATAAGTATTTTGGACTTGAAATTACTCTTTACATTTGAAGCTATTTCGTTTATCATTTACCTAATTCTACTTTCAACTCCAGATGTTACTCATAATTTGTTTTTGTTTCAGGTAATTCATACAACTTCCTTGGATGTGATGCCGAAAATGTCTGGCAATTATCATTTGCAACAAATATCTTTATTCAACTTGGTGAGTTCAGATCATTCTATTTATGAAGATATTGTAAACGTATGTTTTGATATGTTTACTCTAGATATTTAAATTGAACGAATTTCCAGGCTCTTAACCCCAAAGAGAAACTTGTTACTGACTTGAATGTCCATGTCTTTCAGTGTCTATTTGACAAGCACGCTCTTAGAATTATGCTGCTAGCTGCTTATAATTTTAGTGACAAATAATTTATTACGGAAGATATTTTTGTCATATTGATTGTTCTTTAATAAATATTAACCTTGAACTGATTATGAGTAATGTTTGCTTTTTCCAACTTGATCTGCATGAGACTTTACATTTCTGAACAATTTGAATATATCAAAGAATAATTTCTCATTATGATATTGACAATGTGATTGTGATACATTTATTCTTGATTGGATAATTTCATTAATAATGACAGTGTACAAATTTATTAACAGTAATGATTTAAACATTATTCCACTTCATCTTATTTTTGAAAAATGGGTTTCATTCGTAGAAAAGATTTCCGAACTCATTCATCCAGTATAAAATCAAATTAAAATGGAACAGCAAATACTTATTTCTTCGTTAACTTTAAAAGAGAATACAGATATTTTTGTGGTTCAACCTATACTTCTCTCTTGCTGATCACTGAGGTTTTTCTCAAACATATCGGGTCCTACAACATAATTAAATAACTACATAATTATGATATATAACGGCTTATAATAACTGAAAATATAATATATTATGTAGGTAACTATTCATTGAATTTTACAAAATAATTACTGAAAGATCAGAATTGAAGATGGAATACAATTTTAATTATGATGTTAATGTAAAACAAGATTCAGGAGTGAGCAAGACAAAAGAGTTGGATGTGAGGGGAACAATTGGAAAGATTGAGTTTGAAATTAACGAGAGAAATAATAACCAATCACAGTCAAGGTGAAGACTAGAAAGTCATTCTTAGCTCCGCCTACTCGTCTTCTTATTGGTCGACAATAATTTATTCTCAATTCTGTCACTTGACGGCAGCATGTACTGGCTTGTTCAACAGTCTTCCTCTCTCTTCTTCTAATTCTTCGATAGAGAGTTTTTAATACAGAGGTGCTGAAATACGATAAACCTGAAGAAATGACTGGGTAGAGTAAGAAATATAAGTAAGAAAATTAACTTCATATCTGGATAGTTGAAGGAGCTGGCCTAGTATAGCTCCATAGAACAGCCACCCTTTCAATAGAAAACATTAAAAGTGATATAAAGTCATCCTATAAACAGATTTAAAAAAAAAACTATTCCAGGAATGCGAAAATACACTTGGAAACAAATGGGGGTGATATTAACCCCTTGCGAGTAATAATGAAACTGAATTCGAGCGAGCAATGCAGGGTTAATAACTTTACAATTCCATATGTATTGTTTTGATTTTGCAGTACTTATTAGAGCAAGCTTTATTGAATCATCATGCAAGAGTCTGTAGAATTTCACACAAGAGTGGTGTTCACTGTCAAATACGATCTTGAGATGATATCCAGGAAATTTAATGTAGAGGATGACCAACAGTACGTACATAATGATAACTTTCGATGCTTTAATTTATAACACTAATAACATCACACCAATATGATGCGAATTTAATGTTGTAGAAGGCCTCCACTAATGACAACTTGAAAAGATTGTAAGTTATGAGACTGATATCATCACACCAATATTACTTGGTGAACTTCCCTGTCGCCATTTTTTTCTTTGTGAATTTTGTCATTTCTTGTCAAGACAATTTATTACGCTGCAAACAATAATCGCATAGTTCCTGGGTCGCGGTAAAAACACGCGCTTATCACGTTGCTACGGCAATATACTTTACACGTTGACAGTTGAAGCGTGACTTGAGGAAAGAACGGCGCGTCATCACGCTCTAGAAGCTTTATTGCTTCGTAATAGACTTCCTTGCTATACTACTGCACGTTGCTATGTCAGACCATGTTAGTTACCTTTGCTAGCTGATTGTTATTGATGGTTGAAAGTGGTTGTTGATAGTATTCAGATTAAATCAATGAAAATAATAGAGCAGTATAGAATGATAGTTTCTTTCTATAACCATAGAGGAAAGATAGCATAAGAAGATATCCCAAGACATAAGTCTTTTATGTTCCAAATGTGAGGCCGATTTTTACTTTCCTTGCCCTATTACCATAGGTAAGGAAAGTATTGCTTTCCGAAAAAAATTAAGGTACCCCAATTTCCAAATTTCTATACGTTTCAAGGTCCCCTTAGTCCGAAAAACTGTTTTTTTGGGTAATGGTCTGTATGTGTGTGTGTGTGTGTGTGTGTGTGTGTGTGTGTGTGTGTGTGTGTGTGTGTGTGTGTTGTGTGTGTGTGTGTGTGTGGTGTGTGTGTGTGTGTGTGTGTGTGTGTGTGTGTTGTGTGTGTGTGTGGTGTGTGTGTGTGTGTGTGTATGAGTGTATGTGCGTCTGTGTACACGATATCTCATCTCCCAGTTAACGGAATGACTTGAAATTTGGAACGTAAGATCCTTACACTATAAGGATCCGACACGAACAATTTCGATCAAATGCAATCCAAGATGGCGGCTAAAATGGCGAAAATGTTGTCAAAAACAGGGTTCTTCGCGACTTTCTCGAAAACGGCTCCAATGATTTTGATCAAATTTATACCTGAAATAGTCATTGATAAGCTCTATCGACTGCCACAAGTCCTATATCTGTAGAAATTTCAGGAGCTCCGCCCCATCTATGCAAAGTTTGATTTTAGATTTTCAATTATCAGCCTTTATGTACAATTTAAACAAGAAATTTCAAGTGGAAAAGATTGAGCATGAAAATCTCTGCTATTAATGTTCAGTAAAATTTTCACATAAAATTGAAAATAAGCTTGAAATTCTAGAAAATTTGATTATTAAATTGCAAACTGTTGGTTCTATTAAATCATTCACTACGAAGAGATAACAGACCTCGTGTGCCTTCAGCGTTATTGTCCTATCACCAGCTGTCTCATATCTTTGAATAGTAGACTCGAGATGCGCGAGAACACTAGCGTCAGGTGATCAATTTTCATAACGGCTAGGAAAGTTGTGTGAGTGCGCCACACCAGATTTTTTGTTAACCCAAGCTGTCGATTACTGTTTTGGCCGGGTGAGAGTGTAAGAACGGCACAGTATGAGAGACTATCAGCATCACATGCTTCAGGAAAAATAACTACTGGGATTATCGGCTTGAGTTAACATTGAAATTTGGAGCATAGACGCCCTATACCATTGAATATCTTATTATGATATATTTTCTCTATGCTAAAACTTTATAGAATAACTTCAATCTTCAAGTGATTAATTTTAAACAACTTGGAAAAAGTAGCCTATTTAATTAAAAATCATGCTCAAGTATACACTCACGTATGAAATTAAAGTTGATTCTTGATTATTTGATGAATTTATTCGAATTCAAACAGAACCAGAGTTTAAGTTGGTTAAATCAGTAGAGAATACAAACTAATTGTTTAGGAGCTCTTGAAACTTGGACAAAACTTTCAAGAAACTCTAAATCTAATTGTTTCGACATTGCTCTCTAACTAACCGTGAAGGAGTTGATTAGGATATTGATTTAAAAGTAGTCGAGCACTAGGAAAGAACCGCTACTTTACTCGTTCGCTCAAAAATAAGATTGATAAAGAAGTTTTTGGCGAAACCGTGAAGCAAGATGAGGATTAAAACTTTGCCGCTTTCACGCTTTGACAACTTCATTGGAGAAAAGTTTAGCTGGGTGAGAAATTGGAGATGAAATCCCGACGTCGGATAAACTTTTTTCCAGATTTCTGCAGATGCTGAAGACTCGTTAGCTCACTCGTCCTGAAACGGCTCATTGCCTCCAGCAAACTAGCAACTGCAACTTCTAGGAATTATCTCCCCACACTTGATAGTGATCCCTGTACTCACTTCAATCTTCAAGTGATTAATTTTAAACAACTTGGAAAAAGTAGCCTATTTAATTAAAAATCATGCTCAAGTATACACTCACGTATGAAATTAAAGTTGATTCTTGATTATTTGATGAATTTATTCGAATTCAAACAGAACCAGAGTTTAAGTTGGTTAAATCAGTAGAGAATACAAACTAATTGTTTAGGAGCTCTTGAAAGTTTTGTCCAAGTTGGACAAAACTTTCAAGAAACTCTAAATCTAATTGTTTCGACATTGCTCTCTAACTAACCGTGAAGGAGTTGATTAGGATATTGATTTAAAAGTAGTCGAGCACTAGGAAAGAACCGCTACTTTACTCGTTCGCTCAAAAATAAGATTGATAAAGAAGTTTTTGGCGAAACCGTGAAGCAAGATGAGGATTAAAACTTTGCCGCTTTCACGCTTTGACAACTTCATTGGAGAAAAGTTTAGCTGGGTGAGAAATTGGAGATGAAATCCCGACGTCGGATAAACTTTTTTCCAGATTTCTGCAGATGCTGAAGACTCGTTAGCTCACTCGTCCTGTAACGGCTCATTGCCTCCAGCAAACTATAAACTGCAACTTCTAGGAATTATCTTCCCACACTTGATAGTGAGCCCTGTACTAACTTCAAACCTCAAGTCGTAAACACGTGCTAGATCATGTAATATTATTAAGCAACCTCAGTAAGTAAAGATTGGCCTTCAGACTAATCTTTTATCTGGACTGAATGCCCATCTCTCACTAGAAGAACAACACATGAGACTAGATACCAATACAGAAACAGGCCTATACAGACACCAATAACAAACATTTTCATTTCAGCGTTATGAATAAAATGTAAAAACGACTTTCTAGGGTCACTTCTCAAAAAACTTTAAACTAAAATTCTAGTGTCATACATCAATTGAAACACATCGCATATTAATGATTAACACACTGACACATTGATTAAACGGGTTCAACAGTTTAACCAACTTTGGAGGAAGAGACCCTTAAATTTCTGAATACCACTAATTTATTTCAACAATTTGAGATACTAGACCCGGTCTGTTACATCATTATAAATCTCTAATAAACTGAAAGCTTGGACATTGAGCAGTATGTGTGAAACCCTATGATTGGCCGTCAGCTTTCGACTAATGAAAGTTGTTGAGATCTACTGCTATTGGCCGAGAATAGACACGCCCAATTATTCCAAATATGATCTTTGGAATGGACCATCTTCTCTCCTTCTTCCTTCCTTCAATTTTAGATCATCTATTTTCGAGTTTTACCTTATTTTTGCCCTTTAACTCGTTCTATAATAATGATTAATCTCACTGATTCATTCCCGTATAAATTGTTGATTGAGTTATTACATCCCTTTGGATGTCAACCATACAGTACTTAGCCGGTGTCATTAATTTGCTCGCTAATTGAATTTCGCTTTGGGACATTTAGGTAGCTTCATACAGCTGGCGCCTAAAGTTTATCGTACATTTGTAAGTGTGTATAGATATACTAATGGTTTAGTTGTGAGTGTATATTGGCAACGATATACCCCTGTTAGCTAATTAGTGGTGCTCAACGTTGCTTATAATTGCTCGTGCTACCGTATGCTTACTCAGTGTACCTGTGTGCGCTCATCTAATGAAATTTCGATAGCCAAGTCGAGGCTATTAGTTTATCAATATAATTTGGCTGTATTCATCTGGCTTCTTTGTGGCGTCTATTAATACTCCACGTGAACCTTCTGGCTCATGAAATACCGGTTAATTGTGGAAACTGTAATCCTTTATAAACTGTGGATTAGGCCAGGCAAATTACTTGGGATAGTCAAGTACCATCGTTTTATTGTATTGTAATCTCCCACTTTACACAATGCACCTCTCTCTTCTTCTGCTACTTGTCAGATAAGTTATACTACTTCAGACAATTTTCAAGAAGAATTACACAAACTGTTCCCAATCCATAGTTGATCCATGATCCAATTAGAAAAGATCATGTTCTATACTACTTGTTATGACTGGAAATTATTTGTGCGCTGTATAGATCTTTAACTTTAATTTCTAAGAAAAGCCCATGATTGATCAATTTCATGGCACTCAAAGTTGTTCTCCCAATTATAAAGTCAACATTTAAATTTTCATATTTAGTAAAGTGTCTATTGTATAGATCTGTGATGTACATTAAAGCCAAAAAGAACACAGTTCACAACTTAATTAATTTCTCACACAGGTTTTTACTATCAATAACATTTTCCAGTGAGTGCACTTCAAGTTTCACCTTTTTGCAAATACGAGTAGCCCTTACCAAGAAAGTGAAATCTCTGATGATTTGATATTAAAAGTATTCTTTCGCACCTCGATAACATTGTTCGATTTAACATTTACAGTGAATTCACAGACTATCCGTCCAAGCAACTTATCACTTCAATTCCCAGATTGAAAACCTCATAGAATATTACTAACATAGGATATTAGAATATCAAAATCAAAATTGTTTATTGTCATTACATAAGAAATTGTATAACAAGATTAGGTACATTTACAATTTATAACATTCTCCATTCATCAATGTATGAATAATACAAATTGTAATAATAAAAATGTTGTAAACAACCATAGTTGCAAGAGATTTAACAAATTTCTTTCACCTAATCATAGTTGGAAGAGCATTCAATTTTCGTTCCTGTTGTACATTGTAACATATTAAATCTGGGTAGATAAAAAGCCCTAACAGAAATAGTAATAGGTCTAAAAATAAAGTAATTGGCTAATATCGCCAAGCAGATAATAACCAAGATTAGATAGCATCAGCTTGTTCTGGCTAAATGGTACAAGAACCTAAAAAGGATTTGAAGGAAGTTTATTGCTCATAAATAGATTATTATATAAAATATTTGAAGATTGAGGTTATGTAGATGTATTCACGGATCGGTGACCTAGAGATCGATCAAACCGAAGAACGTAGAATCTGACCAAAACCCCTTGGCAGAGCTTTATTGCAATCAGATGGTGTGCAATGTGAAAAAACACCCGTCCACGTGGCTAATTATTAGGTAGCATGGAATTAATATTAATGTATAGAATATTAACTAGCATGCAAAGAGCATAAATAAAAAACCAAATAAAAATAATTTAATGTATTCAGGAAATAAGAGTTACCAGGCGCATGAATACCGAATAAAATTTGCATGCACCAATAGTAAAACGGCAGTTAATAGGCGGCAACTGTAGGCCAATTCAAAAATATTTATATATATTTATATAAATGTACTAGATTTTGTGTAAAAATTTGTGTAATCTATGTTATCGATATGGCTCGAATGCAAAGAAATTATTAATCATATAATCTAAGCAATATTTTGGCATTTTTTGTAAGATCTATTTGAATTTAATGGCGGAGGATTGGGATATTTAAATTTTATGCTAATTTGAAAGTCGGAAAGAGGATCTGTAAAACTTGAGAAGGAAGAACCAGCACTCGCCAGCCAGATGCCACCATAAGAGGACCCCAAATATTTTAGAGCGAAGTACCTTATTAATAATTTTGTAAAAATTAAAGTTAAAGTAAATTATTAAATTTCTTAAAAGACTTCGTGATGCTATTGTGAAGCAGAAGTCATTTTCATTTTAATTAAATTTATAACCCCTTGGAGGAGACGATTCCGGCTACCATATTCCCGGACCACATGGAGTTGGATCGACATCGGCGGCTTACAAGAAGATTTTCGACACGTGAGTGATTAAATTTGAATTAGTGATGGGCGCCCTAGTGCTTCGAATTAATCTGATGATCAAAGCTAGCTCGCCGAAAGGGTTATTATAAATTGAGAAATTAATAAGAGTAATACTTGCGCAAGTAAAAAATTAGTATTAAAGGTATTTAATTGAAAGAAAAATATATAGATCAATATTTTAGAAATTTCTATTTAATCAAAGAAGTACGAAATCTAGGCTATTAAAACATATGCATACAATATTTAATTTTTTGCAATACAATTTGCGATAATTTATCATAGTTCTAATTCACTAGATGAATGGCTCTACCTATTCCGTCAGGTGCCGAATCTTGCACCCTGAGATGAAAATATATATTCGATACAAATAAATCTACTAAATACTAGAGATTTTAATATATATATATATATTTGGATTATTAGTGGCTAATTTATCAAGCTGATCTTAGAGCACATATTTTTGATTGAATTATCCAAGTCGACAAGTATTAGCAAGTGCATGTCGCAGCTACATGCAAAAGAATGCATATGATTTTAAGATAAAGGCACATGGTAATGATTCGTGCCATAAATCTAGAATATAAAGTTAGCCTGTGATATTTTATTGATTTCAATTATTGTTCTATTTTTATATTATATTTTTTATCGCTCTATATATATTTTTTGCCTCGATTGATCTTTGCATTATTTGTGTAATATATGTATGAAACTTTCATGGTGTGCAATTTATTTTTTATTCCTCAAACTCTATAGTATAAGTATCATATATATATATATTTATTGTTTACTGAATTACAAGAGTTATTGGAGAAGCCCATATCTAGGCCTATCAAGATTTTTTAAGACTGAATACTATTAGAAAACCACGACCTAATTATATTAAATCTCATGCTTTACCGACTGATGCCAAGCAGGAGGCTAATCGTTATTTAAATATAAAGAATAACGTGACACAAAGACATGTCGTACCAACGTGGGACTGATGATGAGAGCCAAGCTCATTGAATAATTATTTGAAATTAGGTCAATAACCATATTGAAAATTATAGATAACTTATACGAGTTGTGAGGAAAACTGGCGAAGGAAAATTTGTATTACTTTTTGGGGAAACAAGAGCTTTAAATAGAGAGAAATTATATGTTTTAAAGAAAATTTTATATTATTAGTACTGTGAAAAATTACATGTTTATAGAGAGAGATTATATTTTATAAGCCTAAACTGCTATTACTTTCTAGTCAAAAATATATTAGGTGTTTAAGCCGGTTGGAAAATAAGTCGCAGCCTGTAAACTAGCCAAGAATAAATCAACAAAACATTGGGGGCGCTAGAGCATTGTAAAAAACTTAAGTATAAATACCTTGTTGTAAGAGTATCCAAACACTTTACACATCACTGTTCACTGTAAGTCCCGGTTGTGTCTCTTTTTTAAGCATTTTCGCTTATCATTTTATCACTGTTTAATTAGCATTTATCATATTTGACATAATGAATCACACTCCCGCAAACTCTGAAGTTTCATATATGTACGGCGGTTGCACAGATCCCACTTTGTCGACTCCGAGCACATCAAACCCCACCACGGTAGATGCCAATACGCCACGAGAAAGGGAACCAGGAAGCGTCGGGTCGATAGTCTTCGATCCACCAGGTCTGCAACCTCTATCCTCCACTCGAATCGACGCCGCTGACACACCATTGAATCAACGGATAGTAGAGATCAACTTTGAAGGGGGCGAGGAGCAGCCTGCAGAACCCGCATCGCCGGAGGCCGAGTCACACCTGGGCAAACAAAGTATATTTTCAATCACAGAATTAGATCCGCTTCAAAAGGTAATAATGGAACAAACTAGTAGCACTTTCAACATTATGTTACAAAAAACAATGGATAGTATGATGCAGGAGATTAAAAAAGAGATTGCTACAGTAAAAGAGGAAAATAAACAAACAGTGGAACAGGGTATGAAAGAGACCACAGGCGCTATAAAATCAGTAGAACAACGGTTGGATAATATTGAAACTAAAGTAGAGAGTCATAGGGAAGAGTTAAAAGCAATGATAACCCTACAAAAAGAAAGTCAGGATAAAGTTACGGCAGGATTATCGGAAAGGTTGGATACGGTTACATGTGAACTCAATGAAAGGATAGATAACCTAACTACACAAATCACTACACCTATTCAGGATATAACAAATAACATTAAGGCCGATTGCCACCAAGAAATCCACAAACAAATTACCGTTGCCAATCAAAACTTAACAACTACAGTTGACAAAAATATTAACATATTAAAGAAATACAAAACAAACAGATTAATATGTCCACAAAAATGAACCAACTGCAAGGTAGCATCAATCAAAACACTGAAACCTGTAAAGCTTTAAATGGAACTCTACTAATTCAAAAATCCACTCTGACTCAATTAAATCAAGAAATAAACGCAAATAAAATTACACATAATAGTCAATGGCAGATAACACAGGAAAAAATAATAGCATTGGAAAATCATATTCAACAACAACCTCAAGGAATTCAAACAGACAACCTCAACGTACATAGTATATTACAAGGACTAGGAAAATTTGATAACACTGATCGCCATTTGCAACCTCAACCATTCATTGATCAGATAAAATTAGTACAAACTCTTGCACCTACCTCTTGGAATTTTTGGCGTCTCCGTTTGACTAATTTATTGATTGGCGAACCCCTGATGTTTTTTCGGAGTAGAGCCCATGAATTTACATCATTGGATGAGTTTGTCGCTGTCTTCCTGGAACAGTATTGGAGCAGAAGTAAACAGTTGGACGTGCTAGCGGACATCATATCATGCGATTTCAACCCTAACTTAGACGGTGCATGTACCACTTTCGTCACTGCCCTACAGTTTAAAAATTCTCAATTGAGCGAGCCCATTAATGAATCGGCATTAGCAAGTATTATTTTAAAGAAGCTACCGTATCAAGTTAGAATGGCACTCGCCACACAACCCATTACTGATTGTAAGCAGCTGATTAATCATTTATATGGCATACAGTCTGCAATGGCAATATCAAACCACCGCTCAGACCAGAGATACGCATCAAATCAGCATAATTCAAAATTTAATCCGCATAACAGCCAAAATTATGAACCGGTATCATATGATCGCTACCGATCTGCTCCCCAATTTGAACGCCGCTATGAGCACAGGCAAAATGGTAATTGGAATAATGAAAAATTTCAAAATCGTACAACCAACCACTATGCCCAGCAGAGCAATCGTAGGAATCACTATGATGGCCGTGATCGATTAAACTCACATAATAATCACACACAAAACAGTTACAACAGAAATTATAAACCACCACCTCAACAAGTAAGTACAAATTATACACTAGCACATGCAATAGGTTTGAATCAACAAAAAACCCGGAACCCAACACCCAACGACCCGCCACCAGACATACAGAAAACTACAGCTAATAAACCATGACTATATGATACCCCCGATACAGCAAGCACAAACTCAAGTGAAACAAACCAAGAAAAACAAGACATCTCAACATCATACACCACATTCAGAAATGATTACCGGAGACTTTGTTAGAAGAAACGGAAAAAGAAAGCAGGCTACCGGATATACAAATGCAAGCGTATATCGATATAGAAATATATGGAATGAAGGTTCAAGCATTAGTAGATAGTGGTTCACAATGTAGCCTCATACAAACAGACTTATTCCAACGTCTGAAAGAAAAAACAAAATTAGCTACTCTACCGTTAACCAACGTATATGTATCAGGTATCAGTCCAGGACGGCGAATACATATAACTACTCAATGTTTACTGGAAATAAATCTTCAACAACAACGATTCGCATATACATTTCTTGTATTACCTGTTTCCGGTCCGCACATAATAATAGGTACAGATTTTCTACAACACTTCCAGGCCTGTTTAAATTTCCAAACCTCGAAATTTCATGCATTTACCGAAACCGAAGCATACGAAGTCATAGTACCCCTTGATCTGAAGAAACGCACTGAAGGAATCGCTGAGGTACATTTCGCTCACTACATGGAAGGCGTGCCGAGGGAGTGGGGTATCCACGGAATGGAAAATGCTATGGAGTGTATGGAGGTATTAAGCCTAACAACGAAGGACCGAGCACCGTCAAGAGCCGACTCTAGTACCGAAGAATTGTTAGAGATACTGATAAACAGAATTCATCAACGTACCGATTGGCACCCTGACACTAGACAGGAAATAATTCAAGTATTCCGCAAAAATGCAGACGTTTTTTCCGAACAACCTGGCCTAGCTACTCACTTCAAATGTTCACTCAACGTTAAACCACACGACACGTATTACCGCAAATCATACCCCATACCCTTCACCTATCGATCCGCCGCCATAGCAGAAATATCTCGCATGGAACAACTAGGAATTATAGAAGAATCCACAGCACCCTATAGTTTGCCGATTGTGTGTGTAGCCAAAAAGGATGGAACAGTGAGACTCTGTCTGGACGCTCGCGCCTTGAACCGCATATTGGATGATGACCGAGAAGGACCAGACCAAATTGAACAAGTTATGCAAACCTTCCATGGCAAGACCATATATTCAACGGTAGATCTGAGCGCAGGATATTGGCAAGTCCAAGTAGCACCGGAATCGCGCGATTATTTATCTTTCCTGTTTAATGGACGCAATTATAGGTTCACTCGTTTAGCGTTTGGATTAAGAAATGCTATGGCTATATTCATACGATGTTTGAGACAGGCGCTAGGAGACGATATCAGTGACTACTGTACATTATACGTGGACGATGGGTTAATAGCCTCACAGAATATACGTGAACATTGCCAGCATTTAGATATAGTATTTGATAGATTGATAAATTGCGGATTGAAACTCAAATTATCTAAGTGTGAATTTTTTGCGAGAGAGGTGAAATATCTAGGACACATAATTACACCCACTGGCATATCACAGGACCCGGACAAATTATTAGCCATCAGACAATTTCCATCACCAACCAACCGTAAACAATTGCAAAAGTTTATTGGATTTTTACAATTCTACCGCCGTTTTAATAAACAAATGTCACACTACACTGCTCAACTCAGTCATATACTGTCTAGTACCAAGCCTTGGATTTGGACTAACAAAGAAGAGATTATATTCCAACAACTAAAAGAAGCCTTCCTAAATTCCGTCGTGTTGAAACACCCTAACCTAAAGAAACCTTTTTTCTTGAATGTCGATGCATCAGATTACGCGATAGGCGCAGAGATTTTCCAAGAAGATGAGCAAGGAGAGAAAGGAGTGTTAGCATTTTTTAGTAAGACACTTAATCCAGCCCAGCGTCGTTATTCTGTGACCGAAAAAGAGTTGTTGAGTATTGTGGAAGTATGTATTAAGTACCGGACATTGTTACTCGGCAATAAGATATTTATCAATACCGACCACAAAGCCTTAACATTTTTCAAAACAGCCAAATTGAATCACAACCGCTTATCTAGATGGTTTCTTGCGCTTCAAGAATACGACATCGAATTGACCCATCTGCCAGGAAAGAAAAATCAGACCGCCGACTTTCTATCCAGAGAAATAGACGCTACATATTGTCAAGATACCAACCTAAGATGTTTCGCCGTAAAAAGTGGAGAAAGCATACCGTATCCTCCCAATATCCAACCACGAATTCATACCGCCATGTTAACACCTGAAAGAATCCGTATCGCCCAATATGAAGACCCAAGACTGTCCCGGATCCGTGAACTGATGGAAGAAGGAGCTGCCGAACCGCCCGACTACCTGCGACAGTATACCCGCTACAAAGGATTTATGTTCCACCGACCGGCTAAAAATACTTACGACTGGCGCCTAATCATCCCCGCTAATATGGAAACAGATTTGATAAAAGAAGCTCACGAACGCATTGGACATTTTGGAACTACGAAGACCCTCCACCTACTAAAAGAAAGCTGTTATTTTAAAAGCATGCATAAAAAAGTGGCCAAAATAGTGAAAGCTTGCGATATATGCCAGAAAGCCAAATACCCGCGATACCATATCAGAGGTGAAATGAATCCCATTCTCCCCAGCGCACCATTGGAATTGATATCAGCGGATATATATGGTCCATTGCCCATGGCGCAATACGGAAAAAAATACATATTCGTTCTTACATGTGTTTTTTCAAAATATACCATGCTATTTCCCATAGGCAAATTGACCGGAGAAGTTTTGGCCCGATGCATAACGGAAAGATGGACAAGTGAAGTAGGAAAGCCCAAACGAGTACTATCAGACAACGCAACCTATTTTTGTAGCAAGCAGTGGAAAGAAATACTTCACCTGGCTAATATTAAATGGTCGAGGACATCTCTTTACAGCCCCAGCGCTAATCCGGTAGAGCGACGTATGGCAGAAATCTCTCGTTTTATGCGGACGTACTGTAATGAAAAACACCAACAATGGGTTAGGTATATACCATTTTTAGAAGAATGCTATAATAATAGCCTAAATGAAAGCACCGGTCGTACGCCTTACGAAATCATATTCGGTAAAAGGAATAATACATTTATCGAAAAATTAATTGATTTTCCAAGCTCAGAAGTGAATAAGTTAACAAACCCTAATATCCATCATCTGGTAAGGTTAAAGCTAGAGCAGAAGGCAGATAGCAGAAAGAGATTCCACGACCGAGCATATAAAATATTTTCATATAACATTGGAGATGAAGTTTTAGTAAAGAGCCACAGGTTATCAAATGCTTTGGAGAAAGTAACTCGCAAATTCTTTTTAATTTATTCAGGGCCATTCACTATAGTAGCCATATCGCAGCATAACACAGTTCAGTTACAAGAGAGTGAGAACACGCACATTGTTTGGTGGGAAAATGTAGCCAATATTAAGCCATATCACAGAATTTGAAATAAATATGATAAGAAATCAAGGAAAACATTATTATCAAACCGATTACTAACCTTCCTTAATAAATTTAATATTGGTATAGGACCTCGTGGCAACAATCCAATGTTTTAATTCCTTCCAGCCGTTAGAAGCCTGCAATAAGGAAAAGAACAATTTTTAAATATGTAATTAAATTATATACATCAGATAAAAAAGGACACAAGCGGGGATAATAAAATTAAAATTTGTTAATTACCTTTTTAAGAGAAAAAATTGAGCAGTTAGGTTAGTTATGAAAGTCGATAGCAAATTCTGATGTAACATGTAGCACTATGAATTGTAGAACAGCGACCAGCTGACCAAAGCCACCCAAATCAAATGAATGTAATGTCTGTTGAACATATGTTTATAAAAAGAAGTACTGTACCCAAAGAGTTATTTATTATTGTTATTTATTATATTTATTAATGTCGATATATTTATTTATATGTTTTATATTTATTACTTTTAATTATGCCACGTTTGTTACCTGAAAAGACTTAAAGTGAATACCAGCTACCAAAACCAAAGAGCCATTAGCAAAAGAAAGTATTGTACCTGATGTATAGAAAATTATTTATATTAAGACCTAAGAAATACTATAAGATATAAGCCCAGAAGTTTATGAATCGAAATTATTGTCTAAAAGGAATCATTTATGAGAATTATGAAATGTGTGTAGTTAAGTTGGCGGCCCTGCAAGCGGCGAATTTAAAAATTACTATGTTTTAAGTGTTGTCAGGAGGAGTACGTTTAGAAGTTTATATTTATGATATTTTATGTGTGTTGAGGAGGAGAATTTGTTATTGTATTTGATAAAGGTATAAAGGAGATGCAGCAAATATGTCTGCGAACTGTGATAGAAGTATGAGAGTATAATTTATAAATAAAGTATAGTGTATATCGATGTATTGAAGGGTGGGTTTTCATTAAAAACATTGTGATTCTCAAATATTTTGAATTCAAACCCAGGGGCGCGTGTAACATATTAAATCTGGGTAGATAAAAAGCCCTAACAGAAATAGTAATAGGTCTAAAAATAAAGTAATTGGCTAATATCGCCAAGCAGATAATAACAAGATTAGATAGCATCAGCTTGTTCTGGCTAAATGGTACAAGAACCTAAAAAGGATTTGAAGGAAGTTTATTGCTCATAAATAGATTATTATATAAAATATTTGAAGATTGAGGTTATGTAGATGTATTCACGGATCGGTGACCTAGAGATCGATCAAACCGAAGAACGTAGAATCTGACCAAAACCCCTTGGCAGAGCTTTATTGCAATCGGATGGTGTGCAATGTGAAAAAACACCCGTCCACGTGGCTAATTATTAGGTAGCATGGAATTAATATTAATGTATAGAATATTAACTAGCATGCAAAGAGCATAAATAAAAAACCAAATAAAAATAATTTAATGTATTCAGGAAATAAGAGTTACCAGGCGCATGAATACCGAATAAAATTTGCATGCACCAATAGTAAAACGGCAGTTAATAGGCGGCAACTGTAGGCCAATTCAAAAATATTTATATATATTTATATAAATGTACTAGATTTTGTGTAAAAATTTGTGTAATCTATGTTATCGATATGGCTCGAATGCAAAGAAATTATTAATCATATAATCTAAGCAATATTTTGGCATTTTTTGTAAGATCTATTTGAATTTAATGGCGGAGGATTGGGATATTTAAATTTTATGCTAATTTGAAAGTCGGAAAGAGGATCTGTAAAACTTGAGAAGGAAGAACCAGCACTCGCCAGCCAGATGCCACCATAAGAGGACCCCAAATATTTTAGAGCGAAGTACCTTATTAATAATTTTGTAAAAATTAAAGTTAAAGTAAATTATTAAATTTCTTAAAAGACTTCGTGATGCTATTGTGAAGCAGAAGTCATTTTCATTTTAATTAAATTTATAACCCCTTGGAGGAGACGATTCCGGCTACCATATTCCCGGACCACATGGAGTTGGATCGACATCGGCGGCTTACAAGAAGATTTTCGACACGTGAGTGATTAAATTTGAATTAGTGATGGGCGCCCTAGTGCTTCGAATTAATCTGATGATCAAAGCTAGCTCGCCGAAAGGGTTATTATAAATTGAGAAATTAATAAGAGTAATACTTGCGCAAGTAAAAATTAGTATTAAAGGTATTTAATTGAAAGAAAAATATAGATCAATATTTTAGAAATTTCTATTTAATCAAAGAAGTACGAAATCTAGGCTATTAAAACATATGCATATAATATTTAATTTTTTGCAATACAATTTGCGATAATTTATCATAGTTCTAATTCACTAGATGAATGGCTCTACCTATTCCGTCAGGTGCCGAATCTTGCACCCTGAGATAAAAATATATATTCGATACAAATAAATCTACTAAATACTAGAGATTTTAATATATATATATATTTGGATTATTAGTGGCTAATTTATCAAGCTGATCTTAGAGCACATATTTTTGATTGAATTATCCAAGTCGACAAGTATTAGCAAGTGCATGTCGCAGCTACATGCAAAAGAATGCATATGATTTTTAGATAAAGGCACATGGTAATGATTCGTGCCATAAATCTAGAATATAAAGTTTAGCCTGTGATATTTTATTGATTTCAAATATTGTTCTATTTTTATATTATATTTTTTATCGCTCTATATATATTTTTTGCCTCGATTGATCTTTGCATTATTTGTGTAATATATGTATGAAACTTTCATGGTGTGCAATTTATTTTTTATTCCTCAACTCTATAGTATAAGTATCATTTACATATATATTTATTATCTATTGAATTACAAGAGTTATAGGAGAAGCCCATATCTAGGCCTATCAAGATTTTTTTGAGACTGAATACTATTAGAAAACCACGACCTAATTATATCAAATCTCATGCTTTACCGACTGATGCCAAGCAGGAGGCTAATCGTTATTTAAATATAAAGAATAACGTGACAACATTTGTGGAATAAATTATATTAGTTTTTCCTGTTAGAAAATCTTATTTGTTTTTCTCTCTCAAAATTTGTTATCACTCTTTTGTTTTTTGCAGTGATATGACATAGTTTTTTCTTGTCATCAACTCAATTTTGTATTGTGTTATTTTTAGTATTTATTTTGAATCGATATTTTTTGTGACTGCCACCAGCGGTCAAATTTTCTTTTGCTGGTGGTGCCTGAAACAATTTTTAGTTTTTTAGTTCTCGGTAGTTAATTTCTTTTATTTTCTTGTAATAAGTGTTGATTTATTAATCTTTGATTTGTTACGTTGTTAAATTTTGGCAATAAAGAATTGAATTTCATCTCTTGGCATCCTTACCATTGTGGAACAATGAACAGCAATTTCACGTCTGCACTTGTGATTGACACTTGCGGTTGACGGATACCCCAGACTAGTATGTCATTGTTATAGCAAGAATATGAACGCGCCATCATCCGCGATACATAAATCATCGGAATCAGGCGATTTTTTGTGAAGCTTGAGCAGCGCGAGTCGGAACATTCGGCGCGGTGTGGTGATAAATCGGCAGAAAGACGCAGTTTGTAGGAATTGAATTGGAGGGTAGCAGCAATATCTCATGAATATTGATACCTGTCACTGGCACCGTCTTTCATTTTAGGCCTTTGCTTCCGCCACCATCGTTCCAAGTTGCCATCGAATGTGCATTGGGTCCGCTGGAAGCCTGTACCTAGGGGTGATGCTGTCTGGAGGGGGTTGGTGGAGGAGGCCCTATCGCTTCCAATTACTCTACTTTGCAGATAAATCGCCTCGCTACAAATTGGACTCCCTCTACTATCAGCGCTCTCAATTTCCTACGCTCACTCTCAAAAACTCACATCCTCTCTCTCCGTCCAAATTACTCTTTTCCTCACTAACATTCACTGTTTTTCTCTGTGTTCCTCTTCTCCTTATAAACCCCTCTAACTCCTTCCATCTCAGTTATTTAATGAAAATTGTCGAAACAGGATATTTCTGAAAACATCCCAGTGTTTTTATTGATTCTAGTCGACGGCTTGGCATTTCTCTTAATGTTTAAATGTTTATACGTTGCGCATTTACGGCGAAACGCGGTAATATATTTCAATGAAATTTGACAGGAATGTTCCTTTTTTAATTGCGCGTCGACGTATATACAAGGTTTTTGGAAAATTTGCATTTCAAGGATAATAGGAAAAGGAAAAAGGAGCCTCCTTCATACGCCAATATTGGAGTAAAAATCAGATTATAGAATTATTCTCCATAAATCAGCTGACAAGTGATTACACACACACAGATGTGTGGAGAAGCCAGTCTATTGCTGTATTTCCATAAGGTCTATAGTTTCAATCAGGTACTTGTGGATGAGAATACTGCGTGAGGTCTACTGTTCACAGAACTACTAGTTATGGATAGATATCACAACATCTCACCAACAACAGTATCTGAAGCGGTTAATTATTTCATGCCCTTATTCCCCTCATATGTTATACTTACTCCTCACGGATTTCCCTTCTCCCTCTAAAGATATGTTAATTTAATCATGCTCCATCTCTTTTTCTCTGTGAAGACACCATTATTCTATTTGTTAGTTTTTGATTTTCATTGATTCTCATACAAAATTCAATAATATCGTCTGTTCTCTATTTATCGACATACAGTGCCTCCTCACTTTAAAGCTCTGTCTTACTCCTGTACATCAACTTACTTCATTAATTTATTGCATGCTCCGCTTGATCTGTTGTAATTTCGAATCAACAGCCGAACATCCAACATACACTCATATTTTTTTCATTATTTATTCATAATTGCATCACTTATAAATTCATATTTCTATGAGAGGTGGATTATTATTTGAAAATATTGTGAAATAATGTACAGAATTACTGTTTTAACAAACCTGAAATGCTAAAGACTAATGACCATCGATGAAATTTATTGAAAATTTTCCAAGAATCTGAAGTAGTTTGAAAGGTGAGAACGAAACTAGGCGAGGTTCAGCTTTTGAAGGAAGGATACGTTAATTAATCGAGAGAAAGGACAGAAAGCCGAGAGAAGAAATAATGAGAAAAATTATATTGAAGAGAGAGAGAGAGTATGAAGAAGAGCGGATGATTGTTGAAGGGATGAATAAATTGGAAGTAGTAGGATAGAAGAAATTGAGAGAAAGATCTGGTGAAGAAGTTAGGGAAATAATGGTGAAGAGAGAGATGAAATAATGCAGGAGAGGAGAGAAAGGAGATGTGCGACACCCGATGAAGTGCCATTCGTCGACCATGCAAACTTGATTGAGATCATTTTTCATGCCACCTCTTTCTCCCTCTCATTCTTGCCTTTATTAAAATTCCGTTCATCGAAGGCGTATTGTGCAATAATCGATCATACCTCTTACATGCATTAATACGATGGATGCTTCGGTTGTAGTACATACTAGACTGGATGGGATGGTGTAAAATTATTATGTGAAATTCATTAGAGACATGAACGGGATCATTATTTTCTAGAGGTATTTGTTAATGACATCAATGTAAAGGTGAATCGCGTCATTTTCATTCTCAACTAATGAGTAAAACGCTTCAAAACATCCAAAGATGTCAAGTTTGTGTAGTATAGGGGAAATTCCTCCCATCAATGTATTCCACATTCTGGAATACGAACGCAAATTTCATATTCCAGAATTTTTACATGAATTTCAAATGAGCTATCAACACTATTAATAGTTTTTTTGGTGGAAGGATTTAGATTATTATATTTAGAAGTATCGAATGATTGAAATCTAATTGATTTTGAATTTCCCATGAAATGAAATGAAAATGAAAAATATTGAATCTTTAATTTCATTTTCATTTTATTTCATGGGAAATTCAAAATCAATTAGACTTCAATCATTCGATATTTCCAAATATAATAATCTTTCCATGTTCAATTATTCCTCAATGTGGCAATTCTATTAAAGTAATATCGATATCCACCACATATGGATGGATGGATATTCACTGTATTCCTTTTGATACTTTCTATTTAACATGATATTTCTGGTTGAAAATAGTACTTCTTGTTTGTTGGTATTTTGCATTGGGATATTTTCACATCTTTAAGATTTTAATTGTTCATTTATCTGAATGTATTGCTTATTTTTGTGCTCTCAGTAAATAGTATAATTGAAAAAGATCGACTTCTTTCGAATAGGCCTATTGCGAAGTGATCATAAAGATATATTATGTGCTAATATGTTACTGTATCGAGTTCTTGGGTTGTTAGAAAACTTTGTCATAACTTGGAAAAAATTTCTCTGATAATACTGAGATCATGGGAGTCGTACTCACATTACTCAGAACTGTATAATGAGACCTCCCATTCTAATTATCATGGAATAGTTGAGTAAGCTTTAACAAACAACATAAATCTGAAGAAAATGTTCTCCAAAAAAGTGTTTTATAGGTCAAGAGATATTTATGTCGAGAAAAATCGCAGTAGTTAGTTCACTGAGGAAACAGGCGAGTGCTTTTTCAGACAAAAGAGATCTCAGCGATTTCTCTCGGAAATAATGGACAAAAAAGTCGGAAATAAAATTCTGCTCGAAATCAGCCAGAGAATGGAACGGGGATGCTGTATGCATTGAGTAAACGTTAGACGGCACTGTTCTATTGGATTTTCCCCTCTGCAGAGTGACTTTGTTCCTGTTACAATAGAAACTCTATCAACTCAGTTGAGGCAACTGGAAAACAGAATGCTGGGAATAACTCAATCAGTTCTAAATGAAATATCCGAATCAATGGACTTACTTGTGAAGGCCCAATGCTATTTACTGGATACTTATTGTTTAGACCTTCTTTGAAGTATTCACTGTCGCTTTAACACAACATGCAGACAATCAAAAGCAAAACCAATCCTTAATTCAAAACAAATATTATAACCAACATAAACCCAACAGGGACGTGGCTTGACAACTTCAGGTGAATGATCGATATCAAAGTTGGTTGCTTCTTAGAAATGGAAATCAATCTTCTCGATTTACGAGAGAGGAAATTATTGTATTGGAACTTTAGGATAGATCGAGTTTCGATTAATATACTAATTTCATGTTTTGATGGAAGTTGTAAGCCGCCAGGAATATTGAGACCGTCAAACTGAGTTAAAAGTTTTATTCATTCATCATAGCAAGTTTTGGAGCATTTTACTCTTGGAAGTATTTAAATTTTCTATATCACTCATTGCATTCTGAACTTTTTCTAGCATGGCGCTTCGGTTTGTGAGTTGATGAAGAATTCGAACAAATCTTATTACTTATTCAATCTCTCAATAATTGTCAATCGAAATATCCAATCTAAATTTTTACAAGTTATTACAACAGTTGCAAGAGAAACAATCAGTTTTTTGTTCTAAAAAGATAGGTAACCTACATGATTATGTCGATTTCAAAAAATATAACCTACATAATCATGTCGAAGAGGTTCCAGAATAGGTTTTGATATTCACTCTAGTTCCCTTTATCATTCATTACTAAGAACATTTGCATGATCAAATTGTTTTTGTTTGTGAGTTTCATAAATCAGAAGGCATTTTTGATAAACTTTATTTAATTTTCCAGTTCAACCTAAAAAGATGAAAGCTAAAAAAAGACGAAATTTCTCTTTCATTGAAAATATCTGAGATTTAGAAGCACGTATCTTATGACTCATACTCTAAACTAATACAGTTGAACACTCTTCATGTTATATTAAGAGATGCATAAATAAGTTCTTCAATGAAGAATGTAAAGAAGAGTCTCCTCCAAAATTCATATCATTCTATGAGTGAAGAAGAAAGGAATTTTGTCAGTTATGCAAATGGAATCGTCATTCTGGTCAGCTGAACATCTTTCATTCCTTCCATTGCACAATTCCTTCACAGTGACAAACCGAGCAGTGAGAAGCTGGTATCTTTATCTTGTTAGGTCCACCCGCACCCCCGCCCCGAGGAGGAAATGTCTTGCTATCTGAAATCTGCCTTCTGCCTGTCCGCTTGTCTGCCAACTTAATGGCGCGGCTCTTGTCTTCTCGTCTGTCGGGAAAACCCGGAAAACTCTCCTCTCTCTGCTCTGTACTCTGGTTCCAGGAGAAAAGGACTCAGGAATCAGGAATGGAAACAGGAATAAGGAATGGATGGAGAGGAAGAGGAGAGCCTGTTACCAAGACAACGGCCTCAGAACAATTCAGTAAACAAGAGTTGATACATCTCTCGAAGTGTTCGACATTTATCCCTTCTTTTTTCATTTCCTCCAGATGCAACGGAAGTCTCTGTTAATGAATGTGGAGTAGAATGAACAATGAGTGGGAGAATCGATTGCTGGAGCTTACGGTGGTACAGTTCAGCTGGAGCTGAATTTCATTTGAGTGGGATTCAATATCCTGTTGTTCCTTTCCCAATCATTCATGATGAGTTGAAATTTTTAGACAATTTCTATCTAAATTTGGGAAAGGAACAGTTTTGGGCTTTAAGCCTGTTGTTCTTTTCCCAATAATTGATAATTGAGAATTATATTGTATGTATCGATGTATAAATAAATTAATCTATAAAAATGATATTGTATCTATGAATGTATAAATAAATAAATATAGTGTATTTTTTATCTGGGTGGTTTGTTTCCAGTACGTGAAACAAACACTTCATAACTTCATGAGCCAAATGACATCATGAACTCAAACCAAATGAACTCATGGCAACAAATTTTCAAGCTGAATGTCTAGAAAATTTGATTCCATTCAGAATAAGATGAGAAATTCAAAAAATATCTGGTGTCATTGAACTAATACTTGTATATCAAAATTCAAATGCTTCATAATCTCATTCGAATTAACCTTTCAATTAAAATCTCTCTAATCTTGAATCTGTTGCCATTGTGAACCCTGTATCAGCTATGATCCATTATTTAATGGAAACAATGATGTTATCTGCAAGTCCAGATTCAAATTGATCCTACAAAACTTATAAAGCAAAATCTGAATGCTTCATAATTTCATTTGAACTAACTCTTCAATAATATCTCTCGACTTTTGAATCTGTTGCTGTTGTCAACACTCTATCAACTTTGATCCGTTATACCAATGGAACCAATGATGTTATCTGGCAGTCCAGATTGAAATTGATCCTTCATTATTTTGCTTTTGGGTCGTTTCCAAGTAATTCGAATCATTTGATAGTGATGGGCACGTAATCTTTTGTTTCATTCATGATGGATTCCGAGAATAATTCAACTGTTGAATTGAGAGGTGGATAGCTAATTCCTGTGGATTGTAATCCTATATGGATCCTAATCCGATTATACAGTTCTGTGCAAGTGCAACTATTAGGGCTGCAAAGCAAATGAGCTCAGATTCGCAGAATTTTAGTCGTTGAACTCGAGGATCAGCAAAACCAGAGATGCATTTCACTTGAATGAGGTTACTGGAAACTCACCAAAATTAAAGGGTTTAATTGCCGGAAAAATTCTGTCGAGCGGAAGTTGGAGGCCTTTCTTTATTCAGTTTTTTGCATTTTTGTTAGCCGCTGGTGAAGCCGAGGTTGGATCACAACCTATGATAAATTAAAAAAATTGCCTCGAGAGGGTTGAAAAATGTTTATTTTCAAGGTAGTGTGTTCCATCAATCAATCAATCATCAATCATATTCTTACGGGTTTGATTCATCAGTATCATCAATTCTTGGAAACAAATATACAAATTTAGAAATTGACGTGTTTCCTTAATATTTTCAACTAGGTAAAGAGTCCCTTCACCTTCCTATTTTTGAACGGCTGCATTTCATTATTGAGTTCACTGAATAAATATATTAGTATGAATATAGGATACAGTTTTCATCTATAAAAATATGACTATTGATTACTGCACCTTTTTTGTAACACTCAATTCATACATGAACTCAGGTATGACAGTGGAAATTCATGTATTCAGGTATACAGAATTCGAAGTAGCTAATGTATGTAGGTTGACAGAAGACTTCGATCATATTCCAGGATATTATCAAGAGACTGGCGTAAATGTCAGTTCTTATTTTGTCTCGTCTTATCCAAGTTACCTCATATTGGGATCGTTATTTCTTAACGATGTCATGGAGATGTTCAGTCACGATATCACTTGAGTTCCGAGACTCGTTAACTTTACGTTCTATCATATAAATATCATTTAATATCCCGGCAGAAAGGTCGAATGTCAAGTTCCTTCTTAATTCCAAATTGGCATTGGAATTTTCAACGTTTCCTTACTCTCTTTGCAGAAATCATTAGTTTTCAGTAGACTATCTTTTCCGATGAAAAAAAATACTTATTGCAATTTCAAATTCCCGAGTCATGAGTTTTTCTTTAGAACGTTACAACAAATTCTTACTCCTTGTTTTATTTCTCTCCATCCATCTCATTCTTTAGATGATCCTTATTTGATGAATTGATCGCCTACCCTAGTCATTTTTAACACAGCATGTTCTACAGTACCAACGTTTTTTGTCATTTTCCTATTTGTTTTGTAACTGGTCTATGTTTCAGAAACAATCTCTCTTGATATGAAATGATTTTTTAGGAGAATTAAGATATTAGTTTCGCCCTTGTTTCCTCTTTCAATCCTGTCGGAATTTTCTTATGAGCTGCTGATGTCGATCCAACTCCTGGTGGTCCTGGATTATTGTAGCCGGAGTCGTCTCTTCCAAGGGGTTACAAAATTATTTAAAAATGACTTTTGCTTTATAAGAGCATCACAAAGTCTTATAAGAAATTTAGTAATTCAATTTAACTTTAAATTATTACAAGATATAGCAAGGTATTACACTCTATAATTTTTAGTGACCTCTCATGGTGGCAGTTGGCAGGCGAGTCTGGTTCTCGTTTCTCAATTTTACAATTTTCATTTCTGATTTCTAAATTTGCATAAAATTTGAATGTTCTATGCCTCTGCCATTCAAGGCTCAAATAGACCGTACTAAAATATTAAATTATTACTTATGTTATATATTAATAATTTCTTTGCCTTCGGGCCATATCCAAAACATAGACTATACAACAATTTTTTATAAATTCTATTATTTGTAGAAATATATACAAATATTTTTGAATCGGCTCACTATTGCCGCCTATCAATTGCCACTATTTGATTGGTGCATGCAAATTATTACAGTATTCATGCGCCCAGTAACCTCCTACTTCCTTAATACATTTAATTATTTTTGTTGGGGTTTTTAATATGCTCTTTACATGCTAAGTAATTTTTTATAGGTTATTAGTTGTTTCATACATCACAATAATTAGCCACGTGAGACCTTTAGTTCCTCAAATTGCATACTGTTTTGCCACAATAAATTTCTGCCAAGGTGTTTGGTCAGATTCTACGTTGTATGGCTCGGTCGATCGTTAGGTCGCCGATCAGTAAATATTTATGCCTAACCTCAATTTTCAATATTTTATATAATATTATATATTAGCAAAATTTATTTCCATTCCTCTTAGGCTGTTGTACAGTTTAGCCAGGACGTCTGATATTATCTAATCTTTACGTTATCTCTTTGGCGATATTAGCCAATTACTTCACTTAGACCTATAAATATTTCAGCTAGGGATTTTTATTTATCAATCCAAATTAAATATGTTACAATGATGAATTGATCGCCTACCCTAGTCATTTTTAACACAGCATGTTCTACAGTACCAACGTTTTTTGTCATTTTCCTATTTGTTTTGTAACTGGTCTATGTTTCAGAAACAATCTCTCTTGATATGAAATGATTTTTTAGGAGAATTAAGATATTAGTTTCGCCCTTGTTTCCTCTTTCAATTCTGTAGAAATGTTTTTGCATGAATCCTCGAAAGGTAGTAGGTATCAGCAAACATGTTTTTAGTTTCTCATGATACAAATTGTAAATGTAGTATAGTAACCGAATTTGATTGATATTAACTGTAAGCTGTCGAAACGAACTGAATGAAAACGACTTGAGATTGTGAAAACCAAGGATTCATTAAAACAATTGAGGTATTGGTTTCGATTGTTGAACTATCATCGAACTTGAACTTTGAACATCCAGCAGCAAGATAAGTAGTGCGATTGAAGCCCCATGATTAGCCACCAGATTTTGACCAATTCGAACAATTGACCAATCGAGCTCTGTCATTGGCCAAGACAAGACACGCCTACGGTATTCCAAATTTGGGCATGTGAACCTTTGAACAACAACAAATAACGAAATACTAAGCAACTAACAAAACCAATTAGAAAATATGAGTGAGAATGAAAGAATGACAGCTATTAAAGCCAGTTAACACAATGCCCAAAATACAAAAAACAACAACAAAGGTAGAAGAATATAGTAACCGAATTTGAATCATTTACCCTGATAGCAATCAAAATTACCTTTCTAACTGATTGACTTATACTATTTCTGATTAGTTGTGAAGGTGATATTGTGATACTATTATTCATACTGAATAGTGAATATATCTAGTCTTTTTATTCAGTAATTGACTTATGACGAAGATTTAAGATTTCGTATCAATTAACATTGCTTTTTTTATTCTATTAATGTAAGGACTATGTCCGAACTTTGATATTAATTTATCTAGTTATCGATTTTATATTAGGACGTATGATTTTTTACCGTCCTCATAATTTCTATAAGATTAAACGGAACTTGACAAACGTAATCTGATTGACATCATCTGTTTAATCCAATAGAATATTAATATGATATATAATATAGAATATATCAATAGATTATGATATCTAGAATAGAATATTCTATTGGATTAAACAGATGGTGACAATCAGATGATGTTTGTCAAGTTCAGTTTAATCTGATAGAAATCATGAGGACTATAAAAAGTCATACGTCCTAAAATCGATTTGTGTGTAACTAGATTAATTTAGATCATTCAAGTTCGG
Organism: Nilaparvata lugens; assembly: GCF_014356525.2. Classification (NCBI taxonomy): domain Eukaryota; kingdom Metazoa; phylum Arthropoda; class Insecta; order Hemiptera; family Delphacidae; genus Nilaparvata; species Nilaparvata lugens. The sequence continues at coordinate 51,303,373 of NC_052509.1, forward strand.
ACACAGTAAATTCCGTTCTTATAATTTTTTTAAGAAATGAAAAACATCGTACGAACAACAATCGATGTGTGAGCAGCTTAACTGATCATCAAGCAATCAGATTTAATGCTAATTGATTTGATTTGAATGTTCGATTATGAGGATAGTCTGAACTTGAATGACCCACACTGTTGGCAATCGGAATGCTTACTGACTTACTGCATAGATTAGTGTTATATTAATGATTGATTGGTGGTGCATTGGTTGTGTGTTGTAGGGGGGACTAGCACTAGCAGCTGGTTGCGGGTGGGGATGGCAATGAGCCTGGTGTCACCCCTTCGCAGGCGTCACGTGCTCTTCGGCTTGTTGCTTGTCTTTCTCCCCTGCAGCCTCTTCATCATCGTCTCTGGACCAGGTCAGTCTCATTCTCATTATAACAGTCATAATATCATTAATACAAGTGGATCCTAAGTATGCATTTATCACAATGATAGTAGGCTAAATAGTTAGAATTTGTCACTCACTTGAAAATGGCATTAATATGTTGAAACATGTTGTAGATGAAACTTTTTAAAAAAAGTACTAAGATTTTTAATTTCCAGTCATAAAAGTAGCTCTCACCAAAAAGTTGATATAGTGAGGTCCACGTTATAATGGCAGTGTTTGATTAGCAATGATATTGCTATCCTTGTCTATCATTCAACAAAGCGGATAGCGTTATCCCTTTCTCGCTTTGCTCTGTTGCCAGATCGTCTTTTAACAATGTAGAATTAATAATTAACTGACAAAAAAATTCATTTTAATTATGAAAATTCATTATTAAATTATTGGAAAATATAATTTCATGCTTAATGAGATATAATTGATTATTTTAAACGAGAATGAACAGTTAATATTACATCAATAAACCTGTATCAGTTACCGTCTATAGAAGGCATTGACAAGACAGAGGATCGGCAACGTCGTTCTTCTATCTTTCTCCACAGCCATTATAATGTGGACCTCACTATAGTTAGAATTAAGTATGCTTTTATTGGTATTCTTTATTTTAATCACAGAAAATTATAATTCCATTCACCTCGACATTCCGAAAACAAAAAATCATATCCGGCTTAAAAAAACAATATTCTAGGAGAATGAGTACTTTATTACTTCAACGTATGAGACAAATTGAAAAGAGACTAAGGCCCAATTGCTGAAAAGCCTATTAAATTTCAATCATGATTAGATGCCACGAGCACCAATCAGAGAAGACTTCCCTGATTGGTTCGCGTAATTACGGTTGAAATTTAACAGGCCTTGTGAAACCGAGTTTATTAGTTGATAATCACGCTTCACTATTGATTATTCGGCTATTGAAGTAATGCAATAGTCATTGAGCACTAGAGTGTGGAAGTACCAACTGGTACAGTCCAAAACTGTTCTTCCCCGAATTTTTAACTAAGGAGCAGAAACCGAACTAAACGTTAGTTAAAACTTTAACTGTTTTTAGTTTGTGAATTCAAACTCAAACCAATAGTACTATAGTGAGGTCCACGCTATAATGACAGTATTTGATCAACTTTGGTTTCACTATCCTTGTCTATCATTCGATATAGCCGGTGGTACTATCCTTTTCTAGGTCCACAACGATGCCAATTATGTTTTTGATAGTGTAGAAATATAATTAATTAATGCAGAGAATCGGCATCGTTATTCTTCTATCTTCATCTACTGCCATTATAACGTGGACCTCACTATAGTATACAGAATGTAGTTACAATGAATGTCTTGTAGAGAATGATCCTCTTCATGAAAATCTGCATAATTTGGTATGTTTGGTTCAATTGATGTAGCACACCACTTTGCTCATTCACATCTCATGAGAATTTTAATTCATTCAACGTGACTTCAGATTTAATTTCCAGAATCTTTAATTCCAGGAAGAAACACCTGGCCACCTTTTGCTTTTGTATGAGAAGATAAATTTAGAGAAGGTTCTCCGTCCTAGACTCTAGCATAATTAGAAAAAAGTTCATGAAAAAGGAAAATATGAAATGTTGCCTTCAAGGTGCGCAAATTGAAGTAGTTTTTCTGGCTTCTGCTGTTCCAACAATAATTTGTCATCATGAGAAATGCTCGTTTCTTCTTCAAAAACTAATTTTTCTAGCTAGCTGTTTGCTTTGCTGAAAAAATCTTCTATTCCCGTCATTTATTGCTGGAGGGAAAACTCACTTGTTTCGTTTGTTATAATTCAAACTTGAATACAGCATTTTAATATTTGATTAAACCCTCAAGCTATTCTATTTGTCTCCAATTAGTGTACTTCTTCAGAGAGACAACTCAAGGAACACTTGAGGCTAAAGAATGGAGAAACTCTTCTTTTATCCCTTTTTCAAACAGAGTACTTTTGTTCTTTCATAAAATCCTTCCATATCTCCTTTGCTTTAGCATCTGTTTCTTTCTTACAGCTTTCAACTTCTTCTACGTACTGTTATTTGTTCTTAACCTCACCCTTTTGATCATGGGAACCAAATATGAAAGACAGGACCTATCATCTTTAACATATTCTTATGGACTAGAGAATATATTTAATGTGTGTAAAGTTGAAGCATAATATATCACATTTAAATATGAAATTGAAAAACAATTCTTTTATAACATTAACTGTGAATATTCTTTACTTTCACATGTTAATCCATATTGCAGATAAAGTTTGTCGTTGATACAGTAACATAAACCCATATTATTGCATCAATTGAAAAAAGAACCGCACGAATAGGCCTATTCTCAATCGTATATTTCCCTATTCTATGATCCTGTCATAGGATCAAATTCTACACTAATGCTCGTTTTCTCTTCAAATTTTGCCTGATCATGCTTGTTTAGATTTCTTCATATCTTCCAAAATCGCATTTTTCCTATCCTATATCTCTACTCAACCCCGTTTCTCTTCTACAATTTTTGTGACAGTCTTCCAAGTACGTTCTAGATACCCATTATCGTTTTTAAAGTGCAATATGAACAACGTTTTGGCCTACTAAAATTACATTATGCTAATGTATTAGTGATGATAATGTGCTGATACGGATTGAGTGCATCTTGAAAATGTACAAGTGGATGATATAATGCTTGGCTGTGAAAATCACTAATGGATTCAGTCTTATCACTTATCAGTAACAGCTTTATCAAAGTGTTCCTCCTACGTTTTCGAGGCTCGCCTCATTTTTCATCGGCCTTAGTGAAGATTTCTATTGTCAAGATCTGTGCCACCCATTATCCCTTCATCATCTCATCATGCAGTCGAGTTGGTTGGAGGTGAAAATTATGCGGGCGCGCGTGCTCGCGCGTTTGAGTGAGTCAGATTCGTGCATTTGACAGACAAACAAACACACACACACACAGTCACACTCAACTGAATCCCAATTGAAACGTCAGTACGCGCTCTGCTGAAGCGTCTTTGCCATTGAACATGAAAAATAGACGTCGATCTGAATACAAGCACTCAGATCACCACCATTCGGAGCTCGGCTAGAAGCTTCTTCGTTCTTTGGCTGCTGCTTTGCTGCTCTATGGCTGCGAATGGAGGCGTGAGAATCGTCATTCACAATAGATTCCCGATTGCAGATTCGATAAATTTACAACCAAGCTCAGATTGAATGGAGTTCCATGCTCTAATTACTTTTTTGTATGTAAATTGATTACACATTGAATTGAATTGATATTTAAATAAATATCAATGATAATCTGCTACAATATTCAGGGCGGGATAGCCGGATTTAGCAAATTATCCCTGGGGATTTTCACCCATAGGCTCAAGCCTTCTGGCATGTTTAGTGGAAAAAGCATGCATTCAAAAATTTTCGTATGGAAGGAACAAGGGTAACACCAACATTTTATATGCTCATAAGTTTCTCCAAGTTCTCAATTTTTTGTTCCTTAGCAGCAGCTCCACTGTTTAAAAGATTTTGATCAAAGTAATAATTAAAGTGTTAAAATGAGTTTGAAGCTCAGAAAAAACAAGTTAGCTCACAACACCCATTCTGTGTTCTCGGTAAAATGAATAAGAATCACCAGCGTTGCCCATTAAATTTCAGATGAACCCAGTTTTGGAGGCTTTCGAAAAGTCTCATCAGTTTGACACTTTGACATTTTCTCAAAGCAGGTCGTTCGGGGTTGTTCCCTGCTCCGGTTGATCGAATTCATGCAAATCACCCCCTGTTAATGAAAAATCTTCTTCTTTCTTCAACCTCACTTGATAGAATTTCGTGCAAATTAGGTAAACTAATACTCTACATTGTTCCTTCAGGAAAATGAAATCAACCTTGTCTTTGAACGAAGACAATGTGAATGAGGAAGGAAATCTGTGAAAGGGGATGGAAAACAGGCAGTAAAACGTGATCCGATATTAGAAATTGAGGTTGAATGAAGAGAATAAGAGCCAATTTCCATAGCGGATTGTTTTCAGGAACCAGTAAAGTGTGGATGTCGTCAAGCGCAAATTGACTTCTTCACAGTTCGTGTTTTTTCTTCTGTGTTACTCCAATATTTATTAGATTCACTCAAGCATAAAATAATCTTCTTTCCCCCAATATTTTTTCAAAATATTCTATACTACGCTGTTATCAAAGATAAATCCAACAAGAATTTTATACATAAAATATTATTACCTCAGCTATTACAAATTAAAACAATAATTCTCCTTATTATTGATTGATTATTTATTGATCAATTCTTCTTTTTTATAATATAAAAAAGTTAATATGCTTTGAAAAGCATAGTTAACCTCTACTGTAATTTATACCGTCTCTACGTATCAAATGCATGTGAAAAGTTGTGTTTGCTTCATAATTTTCTGGAAGTAACCAATGGAACATTTTAGTAATTTTCTTGGAATAAAATCCCAATGTTTGCATTTTGGCTATATTCATCGATAGTACAAGAATTCAAGTCGTTCGATATGTTCAATATGTTCAATAGATAGACAGGTTTCAATTATTACTATTTAAAGCTTATTAATCTATATCATGAGTAACCTCTAAAAAATTTTCCTCGTGAGTGTATTCAACAGCAGATAAAAGCATAGACTAACTACACATTTAGTAGTTAGATCTGTGATAAAAGCAATCGAATTCGATCATCAATCTCCTAATGATGATGCTTTAAAGTATTGTTGAGTTGAGACATTGTATACATGTAAATAAGCTTGTTGCCAGTGGACACGTGTGTGTGTGTGTGTTCATTGAAGCTGATACGATGATGAATTGCCGGCAAATTTGAATTAGACAAGTTAGGAGAGAGAAAGGAAATCGGAGAGAGAATGAGTGTGATGTGGGGTCAATAATTGAAAGGGCAATTGAGGCCCACTTGAGGCAGACGTACTTGTAAATAAGTTGAAGTGGGACAAGTAATGTGAGAGAGAGGGAGAAGTAGCGGGAGAGAATATTTGAAGAGGAATTGCCGTGCTTTTGATGAGCTGCATCGCCAGTCTTGTTGAAAATCCGGAAGGCTGTCTACTCACCACCTCCGTCACCCACCCCCTACCCTACGCCCTCAACACATCCCTGTTCTAGCTCTGACGTAATCCTCTACTAAGCCGATTTCAAAATATGGAATTAACCCTGTGCCTTTCGAGTTGGAAAATCTTGCGCTAGAAAATTCTCAAAGGAGTTGAGCGTTCATCATACACATGTCAGGCTGCCCGTCTCTCCCTCTGTTAATACTCTCTCACTCTCTTCTATCTCCAGAGTTCTCTGAGAGAGGGAGTAAATCGAGTTTGGATCACTTTTGACACTCAACTCGTGCTTGTTGAGACGAAAGAGATTGAAAGCCTTTCACCTTGCCGGGGCTCTTTGACCACCGGTCTCACATTACCCTTGGTGTCATCAAATGCAACTTTTTCCAGAGGTGACTGTGGTGTAGTTAAAACCCAGAATTACCACACTAATCTCATCAAATCACGTTTACTCTCTATTTTATTGTGAAATTGTATTTCAACATCTTCTCATGGTCCTCTCATCTTCAAGGATATGGCATTAGCTTGTTTCCGCTCACAGCATAATTATTCATCGTTGAACATAATTCTCATTACATTTAGTGTAAAATTGTATGTATAATTCTCAAAAACTGTTTTCGGCTGCCCTCTCTTGACTACAATAAAAAAATCCATTCATCTAGCGATTCATATAAAAGAGATCTGAAGAAGCTTTTCCAACTTGCTCTTTCCAATAGTACAGTTTACTTGTTACTGATCAGTATAGTTCCAATAATTCTGAATAATTTTCTCTCTCATCAAATTAGAAAACACAATAAATCACTTTGAGGTTCTTTTTTGATTCAGCTCTCAAAAGCGCTGTTTGAATCAAGAAAACTAGAAATGAGGACATGGCAAAATTGTAATTTCCAGAGATAATGTCAATATCTATTGATACAAGACGGTTTGTTGAGAATAATTATTATTCTGACTTTATAATATAGAAAAATTAGTGTTATTTGGAGATGTAAATATTATGACTGAATAAGTATTGTCCTATTAATATTTTTTTCTGATCTCATATTTATTGATACAAGAAGATTCAAGGAAAGTTGTTGAAAATAAATTCAAAAACTCATGTAATTTTTCAATCTGATCTCATATTTATTGATACAAGAAGATCCGAGATGAGTTGTTGAAAATAAATTCAACTTCAAACAAAAATATAAACGTGACTTGAATGTGTTGAAATATCCATCACTAGTATGAAAGTGAAGAAAGGTCAATGAGTAGATCAATAATAATTGAAATAATGGAAGGAGATGGGTGAAGCATGTAGCTTGTTGAACGTTGAAGCGAAGGGGGGCCGGAACAGTGTTACGAAGTTGCAGATTATGCATGTGAAATGATAGTCTCATGTTAGAACAAACCCCTCGAGACAACACCTCTCCACTCCCAGTGCTGCTCATGAACCAAGCTTCAGCTAGGCTTCACAATAACATTGTTAGAATATTGTGATTCCCTATTATCCTGTACAATCCTCAATGGAGTTGTATGAATTAACTTTTCTCAAGCTGGAGTCAATTTTTGTTGGCATGAATTGGATTAGAGTTGTTCTATTTCAAGCTTGTCTCATTTTCTCCACCTTTCTACTACTCCTCCTGTATCATTTCATTCCCCCTCTTCTATTCTTAATTATCTCTTCTTTTCTCATAAGAAAAATCTTTCCTCCCTCGACTATAAGAAAACTCATGTAATCGTCATCATCAGCATACAATTCTTTACTTGTCTTTTTTCTCTAGGGCTCCTTTTAATATAAATAAAATAAAAATATAAATCTTAGTACCCTTTTAAATTATTTTATCACAACATGTTTCGGACATTAATGCCATTTTCAAGATTGACTCATTTTCATTACTTGAAAATGGCATTAATGTCCCAAACATGATGTGATAAAATAATTTAAAAGGGTACTAAGATTTATATTTTCATTGTATTTACTTTTCTCCTTTTCTCCTTACGTTGTTCTTCAAATTCTTCCAACTTTTTCCTATCCTCGTGCATTGTTATTTTCTCCAATTCTCTGATGTCTTCAGTCAGTGGACACAGTTTTCTTCAAACAATTCAAATCAAGTTTTATCCAATGACATAATATTACTAACATAACAAATCAATCACATTACACAATAGTTTACATTATAGGGCATTGAATACAATACTGTGTGATTAAACACCTACACAAGATAATGCATAGTCTCTTGGTCCTAGTACAATATTTTCGCTATTATGCAGCAAATATTATGTCATAGAGGTTCTATTTTGCACACAAAAAAATAGATATTTTCACTCTAGTTCATCATCTAATAAACAGGAACCTATTTCCTCTTGAAATCCTTGGATTTTTCGTCCATCACATCCAGTTTGTACTTTTATGGAATCATAAAGAGCTCCATTGTTTTCAATTATTAATTTTCTGGCAGCAGCCCGGTCGTAACAATCAGAGAAATGACAAGTCATGCTTGCAAATTATTTATGAGCACAGCTACAGTGCGCTGCAACATAAAAGTGAATTTTGGAATTGAAAGCGCCAGCCACTCCGCAAGTAGAGACGAGATTCAATAATTAATTTTTCAATCACAGTTGCCCTGTTATGTTGTGACTATGTGATTTTTAGGACAGCGATAGCTCACAATGCAAAGCCGGTTGCAATTTCGCGGCTGTGTAACTCGCACGTCACTTTCGAATATTTCATGTATCATTCCGGCTTGACATCTCGTTTCTGGTCCAATATTATTAACGTTTCACTACACTGCTAGCTCCAGCATCTAGCATTCACTGATATAACAATACCGTATGCGTAAGGTGAAGAATAGTAAACTTCTTTATTCCCAAATCAATAGGAGATCCCAAAACAATGTTTTACCTCGCCATATTATTATCATTGTACGATAAACATTAAGGAGCTAATATTCATACTATTCCAGGTTTGTCCATAGAATAGAATATTTTCATTGATCGAAAAATATATAACGTATTCATGATCTTATCATAAGAACCGTTCGGGCACTAAAAACACGTTCATATCTGCAGTGAATCTGTGAACTTTATTGGTAAAAATGTTTGATATTTTGAAACTTCTTTATTGTCCCATAAGTTGACATAACATGATTAATTTACAAAATAATTATATTATCCTTCAGAAACAATAAAGCCCAAATGCATATTACATGTTTGAGAAACTAAATAAATGAATTTAAAACAAAATAATAGCTGAAAAAAACCTCAACTTCCGCCCTTGAGAAATAAATACAAACTACAATAAAAAACTACCTTCCAAAACATCTCTCAATACAACACTTATACACGAAGTGTATTCAGAATTTATTCAGTATGTGAACAGGATCGGATTTTGCAATTTGGTGTCACTAGCCTCAATAGTTTTTCCGTTTTGACTCTAGTTAAAGTTACTCTCCTAGAACATAATTATACAAATCTATAGCAGGCCTAATATGTTAATTACTCGTACACCATATCACGTTGCAACTTAATAAGTATGGTGATTTTATGAATGTACTGGTTTGTTCACTTTGAGAATTCTAGAGAAAAATAATTCTAGCAGAGAAAGGTCAACTCAAGATACCAAAAAATATGGGAGTGGCTGTGCCAAAGTAAGCGACGACCCAAATTCAACGAGCAGTCTCATTGGACAATGACGTGAATGTGGCTTTCTCAAGCTGCTTGCTCCCTATTGGTAGTGAGCTCTGAGCCGTGAATGTGAAATGTCGGCAATTCAACCCATTCACCAATCAGATGGCTCCGTGGTTTTGGAGGCGTGGACTTTTAAATCAGTGACTCCTATGACTACATCGATTTCATTTTTCCCCTTAGAAGTGTATTCAATGATAAGAATGCAATGAAACGGTTTTTGTTTGTAGAATATTCTGTTAACTATATACAGAGAGTGTAATTCTCATTTTGTAAATTTATTCAATAATAAATATTCATTTGTTGAATAATAAAATGGTCAGCAATATTCTGCTCGGATGCTAATTTCTACCTGAAAAATCAGAGGCAATTATTTTCAACTGACACCGGGCAAACTTTTTTTGCAGAGTTTGTAAAGTTTTTCTCTGAGGAGATGATGATTCAACAAAGTCTAGCCAGAGAGAATTCAGGAAAAGTGCTGTGAATTTATAAAACGTTAAAAGAGCACCAGTACGTCAACAGCAGGTTCGTTTTTTAGAATAGTCTCTCGGCGTTTTCTTTGACATTCCCAAATTCAAGCTTCATTCTCTCTTGATATGACTTTATTTAAAGTACTCCATCACTACCATGGGAATTTCAATGTGTCAATAAAAATGCATACTGCAATGTCTTTGTGAATTTCGAAAAATGTTAATGAATAGAGAAATTGTTACACATCTAATCTTCTGATTCAAACTTACATGCTTACATGTTTTTCTATTCAACTAGCACTTTAATAACAGCCTAACAGTCATAGAAGATCAATTTTCAGTGACATCTGAAAAATCCTATTTCTTATGCGGCACCCCTCACTGTTGGATACACTCATGAAAAAATTAATAGTAACCATTAAAAAATCGGTAACGAATGAATTCTCCCAGTTTTTGCTTTCAGTCTGTTAATAAAACTTCCCATTTCTGGGAGATGTGACAGTTGTCGATGAATGCTTTTTCAGTAGGTAACATGTGCTTCCCAGCAACCACTATCACTACCGAAACACAAGAGCGTATCCTTTTAAGGCGAAGTGACAAGAATGTAATTAAAACAGCCCTTTTCCAGAACGCTTCCGCTGAGGATGAGGAAGAGAGGAGGAGGAGGAGGAGCAGCAATATTGCTGTTTGGCAATATCGCTAATGGATTTGAACAGGCAGCAAGTGCGAGGAAAATACGGTTTTTGGTCGCTTTCCTTGTCCCTGCACTTTCCGGTCCCTTATTGTCCCGGTTCGTAATGACAAACCTATCTGTTTGCGTTCACTAAGAAGTGGGAAAACATATTTTACACGCTAAAGATGATAATGTAACATTGTTGTTGAAAATATGTGGGGACCAAAACACCTGTCCTCTTGATATTCTTAGATAGCTCATGTTTATTTCATTCTCTCCTTTCTTTAACAATATCCAAAAGTCTTGAAACAGTTTTTACTTGTAACAAAATTTAATAAGTCTTGCAAAAACCTTTACCATCTTTCGTGAATCATAGATGATATTTTCAATCAATCTCGTAGTTCATATTAATAGAATCATGCAACATATGTGATGTTACTGTAATTCCCAGTTTCCCCTTTGCTTTTTGGTAGCTCAATATTGCTTTACTCATGTTATTGCTTGAATTTGTAATGGAATACATTTTTCGGCTTTCCAATCTCACTTTTCTAAAGAGCAGTGAGAGCTCACTCGTTGCTAGCTTCTGTAATTAGTAGAAAATTTAAATTTCATTTCAGTGTTGAGTGCTATTTCGTTCAAGTTTGAAATTTCTCAATTCAGTTTGAGGCTTGCTAATTTCTATGGAATTGAAAAATGGGTGCTGTACCGGATACTCTTGAGAAGTAATTCACTTTTATTAGTTGGAATATTTTCATCTCTGTCTCATGACATTATTCAAGTCCCTACGAATTGAAATAATCCATTGAATAATTAGCTAAATGAAAACTCATGCAACGTCTAAAATTGTATTGATATTTGCAATTGGATTTCACAAGTTGTTCGAATTCGTCGAACCGCTGTTGGAAGACGAAGCTGTCTTTATTCAATAATATTGATCAGAACCTTAACCACAACTCCATAGAAGTTATGTACTCCGTAGAAGGCCGACTCTATACTGCATTCAAGCCATAATAATATGATTTTATAAAATGAAAATTGATAACTTCTCGAAATATTGTCTGATTACAATAATTATGCCTAGAAATTGGTAACAAGTCTTCGTGATGGGAGAATACATTCATTTTCGTAATCCATTTTTCCTCTGTGAGCTTCTTACCCCAAGCAAGAAATAGCTCAACTCCATCTGTGTTTCTAACCATTGAACTTTGACCTGAATGAAAGATGTATCAAGTTCCCCAGTTTGTAACATCAATTTAGATAAAGTTGATTTAGAAGCTTCGATAATTCCCGCTCAACTAATTTTGTTAATACATGATTCTACAAATTTGAAACTTAGGTGTACAATGGGGAATGGTACAACAATCACAGTACACAATACTGTACGCTGTTGAGTTGGCAAATCTGCATTGAACAAACTGAACAGAACCGCACTACAATATGAACTCAAATATCTCCCTAATGGATATAGATGACATTGCGTAAAAACAATGCACAAACATTGCGTCCTGTTAATTACCCTACCATTCGTTCGACAATAGAAGTCCACCTGAAAATTTCAGTACATACAATGATGACAAGCGTTTTCTGTGAACAATTTATGACTTTCCAGAATCGAGTATCGGTGTGACAATGGAGAAATTCAGTGAGTTGCCAGCCAATTCTCATATATGTTTGTTGATCAAAAGCCGGAGCTGCGTCGACAGTAATGAGTGTTTGTTTTGTCGACACATATATACAGTTGCAGCCAGATTTCTGTAAAGCCATGACAAGAAGAGAGATGGATGCTGAGGGCTGAGGACGGCTGCTTTAATCGCCCGAACACAAAGCGTGCACACTGAAGCCATTATTCGCCGACGCGACGTCACCGTCTGTGTGCAAAGTCCACTCAGCTTTGCTTTGACGCACTAAATTACCAGCGAATATGGCTGGGCTTCACCCGAATCACTCACTGTTTGTTGAGCCCCCAACGCTGAGTGATTGGTCAACCATTCTTCGATCCACCTGCTTTGTTTGCTCGGCTTCAGAAATTAAGTCCTTTGATTACACTCTACCTAGCTCTTGTGATTAGAACCTGCACTCTTGATGTTTTGAACGAGTTTACATGTGTTTTTCATCCCATTAGCACACTTCGAACGATTATTCTTGTTCTAGCAAGAGCTACTGAATGATGTTATGGTAGTTTTCAACTGCTTTTTAATACATTAGCTCCCTTAGCATCCATTCTTTTGGATGCAGCGTGATTTTGTCTCAGCAGATTTGAAGTCAAGTGAGTCTTACCAATAACTTGACAAAATCCAATTGTGGAAGATGTGTGGAGTCGTTGATTTTCAAGTTGATGTATGAAGTTAAACATATTTTATTTCGTTCGTTTTCTAATTACTATATGAAGTAAAGTCTATCGAAATCAAATAGAGTTCATTAAAATTATCCTTCTAAATTTAAAACTTAGTTTTTTTTATTTTGGACGAAAAATTGGACTTTAAATCTTGGAAGTGGATTGTTACCTATCTTCGGATGATTACATTTTATAACATTTGTTAATTTTCAATTTATTTCACTTCATGGATTTGAAGAGCAGTTTTGGGCTGAGCCTGTTGCTCTCTCGCAGTTATATCTATAAGATTTGTAACTATTGTATTTATAAATTAATAAATATTTCCATTCTCGAAGTGATGCAATCAGTCATTCCTGTAGTCGATACAATAAAAAATAAAAGTCATTGTAAAAAACTAACGTGATAGCGTTCCCATTAGAAATTTTCATGATCATGATGAATTCTCAGTGAACAATGTATCTCCAAAATATAGATTTCGGTTCGTTCATGACACTAATTATCAGCTTAATTTTGAAATCAACTGAAATTGAGAGAATTTTATTATTGGCATGTGAAAAAGGATGAGCCGTGGCAGATGGTGAGTCTGTCGAATTTTCGATACGAACAACGTGGCCTAATAAAAAAAAGCAAACGATTTAATAACGGGAATATGATAGTAACTGGTTAAAGGTTTCGTTCGTGCTCCGTTCGAAAATCGTGACCCTGTTGGTGGACATCAATCCAGCCTACATACGGCGCCAGAAAAAATATGGGGCGATGGTGGAATTCATGAACAGGAAAATATCGGATAAGAGTGCACTGACCGTTTGTTTATTGTGATAAATCGCTATTTCGGACGCCTCCTCGCTATCGGCCGCCTAAAAATTGTCTGCTTTTCAATAGCCGATTGGGAACCATTGAATTTCGATTTGTTGTCGTCTGTATACAGGAGGCCGTTCAAACATTATGGCTGCCAGTGGGCCGATAATTCGATCGTCTCGTATCACTGCTTTCCAATTCTGTGCAGATTGATGAGAAAACTCTGCGCGATTATTGCTTGTTGATTAATTATTCCCTGCTCTTTTATTTGTAGCTTATTCTTTCTAGCTAATTCAAATCATACGGCTGAAAATACAATGCTGTGATTGGTTCTTTGTCAATCTAATTTTTTCAAATATTAATCGCTTTTTGATGATGTTATCGATTGGGATTTGATAGCTTTGTTTTCTCGCGTTCTCCATATTGATATTTATGTTCAACGAATGCTTAGGAAAAGTGTGCTATCTTGAAAGATTTTGAATATTACGCCCGAAACTGGAGAATCTTTTTGATTTTAGCATTTTCACTAAAAAAAAGAGCCGAATGTCGAAAATTCTGGTCACAGATTAAGCTAAGGGCTATGGATAGTGCTGGGAGGGTTTTGAGATCAATCCAGTGTTACGTCCAAATACGAAAAATTTCAACAGTTTTTCATCTATCCCTTCCCAGATTGTTTGCAAACAACATGGGCAATACATCTTTTATTCGGTAAACAGGTTAAATCAAAGGGAAGAGGTCAGATATTCCTTATAGTTTCATTTGGTGTACTATGAATCTGATGAAAGTATGAATCGAATAGATTTCTAATTGGCTGTCCATCAGGGTTGCAGACTGTTGAGAGGACTGTGAAATCACCACAAATACATGTGATGTAGTAGTAAATTATGATGAACCATAGTTTTTTCAGAAAAGAAATATCTTAGAAGAACAATTTGAACAAATTTGACTCATGGACATATGGATTTATTTATATCTGTGGATTTTCCGTTCTGATTGGAATTTTATAAGCACAGTACTGCACTGTATTTTCGAAAATTTATTAAGAAGAATCTTCATCCCACATCGATAGTGAGACAATGATCATTGATGCAAATCATCCTTTCTAACAAAAATGTGTAGTCAATTGACGTTACTGTGTTGGAAATACCAGTCATTGATCATTTTCATCCTCCCTGAGAAATGTTTCTGAAGGAGCGTTATTTGTCGATTCTCTGAGAAATGTCTTGCAAGACAGAATTGCGATCGGGTGAAGAAGGAACTGCTCATATGAATCTGGAGCTTGGAGCCTCCAAGGAGGGATTAGCGGCTGTTCAAAATTGATCGATATTTAATGATCCTAAACACCCAGGAGAGGAAATTAACAAGAGGAAAACTCTCCGACTTACTCCCTTCCCTACCCCGGCCCTTCAAGGATCATCAATCTCCATTCGTTCCATCTTACGAGTTGAATGTTGTATAAAATGGTAACGCATCGAACCCGTACATATTTCACAAGGTGATACCTTTTCTTGTACCGTATATACAGTACAATTCTGAGTTATGTTGTCTCTCGGGAATGAGAAAGAATAATTTATAGGGCCCTGGGAACTTTGTGATATAAAGAATACTTTATTGTGTGCATTTCATGCTCGTGGAACATCCACTACACATTTTCCGCTTTTTCTTCTGGATAATAATATGTTTGTCTCTGGAAATAGGTAACGATTGCAAATCTTTTCGTATGTACCAAAGATGAATATATTACAATAAAATTAATGAGAAATGGTAGGAGGTTAGAGAAAATAGAACCTTGATTTGAAAGTTCAGTGATTTTTCCTCAAACGTAATGATGATATTTTAGATTTTTTCACGAAATCATACTATTATAATGGAATATCATGTCTTATAAGTAATAGATCTGGTTACTTCAAAAACAGCCTAAATTGATAACAGATTGAAAGTTGTTATGTATTACTCCATAAATGGTAGCTAACTTCAAATTTCTACGTGGACTTTCTCAATGAAATTTCTCATATTTTGATTTCACCCACTTCTTAGGAGCATTTGGAGCATTCATCTCAAATTTAAACTTTGCTGAATACTCTTCACGATGTAATGAATGATAGGAAAATACAAACTCTCCGGTGATGCCTTTACAGGAAACTTCACTAACTGTACTTTAAAATTTAGGAGAATAAAAGTTGGTAGAGTAGAGGTCAGCCGAATTCCTGTCATGACTTGCATTAGTTGTAGAGTGCTAGCGAGTTGAGTTGAGTCTGAAAACAGACCTTGTCAAAGGCTTTCTTAGCAGCGGGCGCAAAGTGAAGAATTTCCTTTGATTCTCGGATATCCCCTGAGGAATTAGGAAGGAATTCAGGTGCTCGACTTGTCATCGTTTGCTTTCAGGCGTTTGCTCATTTGACTTTTACAGCGTCAAGGAAAGAAGCGAAGCCATGAATCGAGAGCGAAAAAACAGATGAGCAAATCACGTGCTCTGCGATTTAAAATTTACTCCTCACAAGTGACACATCTTGAAATGACTTCTGAGAATCAGGAATGAAACTCTATATTTGAGTTTCAAATGAGACCGTATTTCACTGTTAGTTGATCATTCGCTTGAAATATATCAAAGAAGACTAGTTTAAAGCGTAGCTTGAATTTTAACTTAACTTTTTTTATAAGGTTTTACAGAAACAAGTTTTATTCATGGATCATAAATCAGGCACACGAATATTGCGCTCCTTTTACAAACTTTATCTAAATATGTAACAACTTGATCTAATATTCATAATTCATTTTCAGGTAATTTCATCCCAGCTTTCATAATTAGATATGTCTCTGAGGAATTAGTGGTGAGTCTGTTGTAGTTATTACTATACTATTAAATAGTATTTTTACTGTTATCGATGAGAATAAGAATTGAAGCTATAAATGCTCTTTTATAGTACACTCTCATTCATATTACTACTTGCTCTACTATTGTGCCTCTCTCAATCATCAACGCAAAATTTGAGCGAATTGTTCAGTATAATCTGAATAATTTTCCCCTAATGAATCATTATACATTTTAAAAATGATGAAGATGGGATTAAGTAGTATGATTCATTAAATAAATTTGAATTGTCAAGATGCATTCGATTTTCCAGTGCCTATCTCAATGCTCTTTATATGTATACAACTCTGGAACTTCGCAATTATATAGAGAGATTTTCAAAATTCGAAATCTATCATTTCATCAGAAGAGAGGAGAATTTTATCTTCTTTCTCAGTTTGGAGAATGGTGATTTGTTTGATGATCAGGGAAGCTGCACATGACAAGAATTGAATAATTCTCTCGTTTCTTATATAGTCTGGGAGTAAAATGTTATTCATAACCTTGTCGTATCAGTTGCATAAAAAAGTTTGGAAGTGAGCGATCGATCCTTGTAGGCTTTGCAGTTGCTGCATAGATTTTTTTCCGAATTCTGCGATTTTTTGGTTTTGTGCAAGAAATTCTCGCATAATTTTTTGTGCATGAAGTAGAACAGAAACTGACGTCCAAGGCCTGGACGGATAAGCGTTTTTATTTATTCCGAGAATTATTGTCTCATACGTCAGAAAGATCGGATTAAAAACACCTATCTCCATATTGAACATCGTGAGTAGAAATGGTTTCTTTCAAAATTTTTCATAATCATTATTCTTCTTCAAAATATCGAATGTCAACCTAGTATCTGGTGGTGTGATTGAAAAAGTATTGAAAACAAGACTTCAGTGAAATTCCCCCTCCATGTTTGTTTTGATGATTACGCCATCTTGTGCGCGGATTTCCTGAAATGGATTTAGTGCCTTGGATTATGAGTTCTTCTCTTAATTCCTTATCACTTTTGTGTTGCATGACGATTTGATAAATGTAAATTTAATTTATAATGCAATGAGATGATCATTCATAGCTCTGATCTAAACGCTTTTTTCTTGTGTATTTTTGTTCTACACTCGATTTTATTGTTGATTTTTTATACATCCCATGTTCTCTGAAATATTAATAATAATAGCATCCATTATTACTATTTTTCAATCAAAAATGTATTCTGTGATTGAATGTGGCTGATATAAATTATTGTCATCTCTAAACACAGGAAGAAGGGATCTTGTCCAAGATAATCATTGTTTCACTTATGTCATCGAATCAAATGTGTCATGTAAGAGCTTCATGAGACTCTCAAGTCCCCGATTGTACTGGGTATAATTATGCTTGAACATGAATTAGCCATATCACCCTCATTAGTATCTATCTATGTCTGGGACTCAACTGAAATCTCGTATTAATCACTTCTGACATATAGTTAGAGTGTATTGTGAATAGATTAGACTACGAATATGAATCTCACACCTAGTCTAATAGAGAGTTTGAATTATAATCATCTATATTTATCTTTGTTTCCTATTGTTTTTATGTTTACTTTCTTATTCTCATAATAATAGCCTAGTCCATTTCATTAGATTAGTCTAATCTCATTTCACTCTCATTCCTACTTATTATTAAACTTCATCAATGAGCTCGTATTATCTGTACAATACTGTTTCAAAATGCATTTTTTTTCAAATTTTTACTCATTTAAACAAAATTTAGTTGAGATTCATCTAATTTGGATAAATCTTGACTAATATTATTGCCTATAAACCAACTTCAAATGTAAAGCTCAATCAAAGAATCATTTTCTTATATGCAGGATAATTCATTACTGATTCTAATTTAATTTTTTTTCACAACTTAAATCATTCCTCCAATGTGCTGGGAGTTTTTATAACCTGTTTTCACATTTCTCATAAGTTCCATCCCCATTGGGTTTTTTCTATTAGTAACATTTTATCATGATGAATAAGACTGTTATTCTGGAATGGAAGGAAAATAATATCTCTGAAAATATAGGAGTGATTTTTCTCCCCACATCTACAACAATGAGAAAGCCCGCAAGAAAAGTCCTCAATTTGAGGTTTTCGCTTGGCGCCGGAAGTTCAGTTGGTCGAAAAAAGGTGGACAATTTCGTCTGTCAGCTGCCAGGCCGGGCCTTCTTCGAATTCTTGTTTCTCACGACAAACAACGAAAACAAAGCTTTGGAACTACTTATCTGCTGCCTTTTCGTCTAGGAAAGAATCTTTTTTCAGCTGCACAAAGTAGAAAGTGTCCAGAGTGATATCCTTTGTCTTACGGGGACCTGTGATCGTCACCCCTTCTCCTGCCAACGTCTGTGGGACCCAGATTTCTTCTAGAACATTTCCTTTGATAGGCTGACGGGCTGACGTGTGTGATTCCTACATTTCCTCAACTCTTCGTAGAGTAGTTTCCTTTCCGGTAACGTGGAAAGTTCTGGAATCGATTCTATACTTCCTTACAAACATTTCTTACAAGAGATGATCAATGTTACTCTTAATCTTGTGATTAATATCTTTGTATGATATCCTTGTATTTTCAGTAAGAGTTTACATTATTTACTTAAAAATCTAATGTGATAGTTTGGATGGCATTCTTCATTGATGAATCATCTATTATATGCCATTTCCACTCTCTAGTGAAGCAACACTATATGAAAATAATTTCCAATGAAGATAAAAAATCTTGAGAATTTATTTACTTTATTGGCATTATTTGTATGCAGGAGATCATAGTTATCATTTTTGGAATGATAGTCATGTTTTACTCCGGTTTTATGTAGTTTCTTCATGAATCTAGTTTTTCAATTTAAACCCTGCTTCAAAATCTATCGTTCACAAGTTTGCCAATCAATAAAGACAATATTAGTTGATATTTTAATGTCTATATCACTACTTCTCATTAATTTCATGCTCAAGTAAATTCATGTCTCTTGAATTACAATCTCTATATTCAATCAATAAAGACAATATTAGTTAATATTTTAATGTCTATACTACTACTTCTCATTCATTTCATGCTCAAGTAAAATCATTACTTGAATTACAATCTCTATATTCAACAAAATGCATCATCAGCTTTGTATTTTGTACCATTCGAATCATGGAATCAACTCTATTCCTTGCTGTTGCTTGTTGTAATTTATGATATGCTCTGTGACTTCTATTGAATAGTATGAATGAGCCAATCTCATTTGTGGCATTATGTATTGGTATTGCGTGCAGGTGTACCAATACAGAGAACATATTCATGATAGGAGAAGCATTATCGGATAACGGATTGTAGGTGTCGCGGCAATTAGTTGCCAGTGTATGCTCAATTATGCTGCCTTATCTGCCGCTGATTATGATGATGATGATGATGATGATACTGCTGCTGATTATGAAGATGATGATGATACTGCTGCTGATTATGAAGATGCTAGGCGCTAAAGTTATGCAACCCGCAGCACACTGAGCAGTTAGTACCTTCCTGCTTCCT
The DNA here is from genome assembly GCF_014356525.2 of Nilaparvata lugens. Lineage (NCBI taxonomy): Eukaryota > Metazoa > Arthropoda > Insecta > Hemiptera > Delphacidae > Nilaparvata > Nilaparvata lugens. The sequence goes on from NC_052509.1 coordinate 51,323,158, forward strand.
CCACCACTTCCCAATACTAACTATCCACAATACATCATACTATTCTATAGTAAGCTCTATTCTATACACTAGTAAGCTCATAGTGACTATACACTACCTGCTTTCAATGCTCCCTCCTGTAATAACGGAGTTATATTGGTTATCTATGGTTTGGTAGCTGCAGAGACGGTTTATGAGCAAGTTGACGGCGTATATGTTATTGCCGGTGCCTTGCCAGGTACTGCAGTTTATTACTAATATGAGTACAGTATCATCTTTCTTCTTTCTCATATATCTTGCTAGAGAGGAAAAACTTTCCCCTTGAAGATTCTTGGAATTTCTTATTTTTCATGGTACTTCTGTTTTATGTTTTTTTTCATATCATACCGTTTCAGTTCCTTCTCTCACATATCCTATCCATGCCTTCCTAGCCCTCTTTCTTTCTCAACCCAATATTTTACTCTCTTCTGCATAGCTTGTGCAATATGTAGGCCTACTTCTTGCTTCTTTCTGTCTTCGACGTTGTAACTCATCATCTTTCTTTCTTCTCCTCCCCATTCCTCCTCGTCACTTTCATAATGTAACATTCTCAACTTCTTATTCTTTTAATAAGCTACGTGATATTGTAATCCCGTCGTCTTTTCTATGCTCCGTCTTTTCGGACTATACTCTGTTTTCATGCCTTTGTCAATACATATATAATTGTGAACGACAATAAAAACATTTGATTTGATTTCTGTTATGTGCTTCAGTTTTCATTTTGTGAATCCTCTGACAACCCTCAACTTGTGAAAAATATACGTGACTTATCATAGACCTACTTTCATTATGATCGACTCGACAATTTATATTTACAAAGCTCAGGTCACTCTATAGAATATCCATCAAATGAATCTGTATTCACTTGAAATTCATAGTCAAATCACTGGGACCATCACATCGATTTCTATTCCACATAGTAAAATACCTCCTCATAGTTCGTATCAATATACCTAGAAAACTAGGTATACTACCTATAATATCACCTAGGTACTATATATTCTAGGTACTAGGTAATATATTCTAGGTACCTTGGTTCGTATTATCCCCACAATCCCTCTTGTAGCGTAACTAGTTAAGTTGAGCATAATTCGTAGGTTCAACCTGGTGCCTTTCTAGCGTTCATATATTGTATAATATCATGATTTATTTATTCATTATATGAATAAATAATTCTAGCATAATTCTCCCCCTTACCTACCCAAGTTTTTCATACTTTTCGCTGCCTAGACAGATAAAAATGTGTATCAAGTAGGAACTCTCCATCAAGTTCATCTTATCAAACGCCACTACAACAATTTTTTTTGTAACCACTTAGTAGCTGTTTTTTGTCACTAGACTAGCGATAACTTGATTATTGCCCACAACTTTAATTCTACCGCTTGTATCATTCCTATTCTATTTTATAATACTGTACCAGAGAAGTAATAGATTAGCTCAACCTATATGGGGATTAGCCTACAATTAGATCCAGGCTACACTGAGATAAGCGGTTTCTATAGAACTCATCACCCCTGGGAGTACCCTAAATCTACTCCCTCATAATTATTACAAGCTTTTTCCTATAGTATTATTTAATATCAGAGAAGTAATGAATTGACTTCAACTTATAATTATGATTAGCCTACAATTAGATCCAAGCTACTCTGAGCTGTGCAGTTTCTATAGAGTTTATTAGCCCTGGGAGTACCTTCAAAATTACTTACTAAAATTATGCAAAGTGATAAGCTTATCAGAAGCTCAGACTGCTTAGTTCTCTTGTCATTCAACTTGTGCAAATTTCCAGGAACTTGAGCTTGTTAAATCATGCGGCCAGTATTGGTTTTTTGCAATCCTATTACGGTCAACTGAGCCCGCACCCGTAGGCCAATCCAATAAACCCTTGAAACTGAGCTGTAATATTTTCATAGCGCGCCAATCGATGCGTGCGCTGTTCGCTTTTTGCCGGCGCACTTGTTTTTTCCATATGGCTTAACTGACAGTGGTAAAGCTCACCTTTAATACTTCCTCTTCCGGCTTGTTTGCTGCCGTATTCGGATCTACTTTGTTCCGTGCGCCAAATATAGGTTTTGGTCTGGTGAACTCATCCAAGTGGACGTAGTCCGACTAATTGGTGGCCACTGTTTATGGTGGATTATAAATATACAACAAAACAATGTGTAAAGAAAATCCATTCAATATTTATTTCCATGCTGCATTCATGGTATAAATCGAGTTTCACTTATTCATTTTGCGAATCAAATTATTCGTAGATTAAAAATGTTCAAAAATTGAACCTGTTACTCGAAACTATATTGGGGGAACTATTCAATCCAATAAAATATGGATAATTCTTGTTGACCAAACGAAGTGAGGTCTAAGATTCAAGTCGACGGTTTGGCATTTCTCTTAATGTTTATATGTTTATATGTTGCGCATTCACGGTGAAACGCGGTAATAGATTTCCATGAAATTTGACAGGTATGTTTCTTTTTACTTTCCTTGCCCTATTACCATAGGTAAGGAAAGTATTGCTTTCCGAAAAAAATTAAGGTACCCCAATTTGTAAATTTCTATATGTTTCAAGGTACACACGTGTATGTGTGTGTGTGTGTGTGTGTGTGTGTGTGTGTGTAAAGGTGCGTACAGACTTTCGCTCTGCTCCGCAACCGAACGTCACTCCGGCAGAGCGATTGATGATCGACCGGGGAGCAACAGTGGTTCGACCGGGGAACGCGAGAAGATCTAACATCTTCCATAACGTTAATGATGGGTGCGTGGGCGGTGCGACTGTGGTTCGATGGTGGTACGAGGGCGGTACGAGGGAGGAGCGTGCTCGGTGCTGGTTGGAAGCGCGAATATGTGTAAGCAGCTTATGAGTGTATGTGCGTCTGTGTACACGATATCTCATCTCCCAATTAACGGAATGACTTGAAATTTGGAACTTAAGGTCCTTACACTATAAGGATTCGACACGAACAATTTCGATCAAATGCGATTCAAGATGGCGGCTAAAATGGCGAAAATGTTTTCAAAAACAGTGTTTTTCGCGATTTTCTCGAAAACGGCTCCAACGATATTGATCAAATTTATACCCAAAGAAGTCATTGATAAGCTCTATAAACAAAAAATTCTAAGTGGAAAAGATTGAGCATGAAAATATCTACAATTAATGTTCAGTAACATTTTCACCTAAAATTGAAAATAAGCTCGAAATTCGAGAAAATGTGATTATTTCAATTTCTAACTGTTGACAAGTGTTGATTCTATTAAATCATTCACTATGAAGAGATAGCAGACCTCGTGTGTTTCCAGCGTTATTGTCCTATCACCAGCTGGCTCAGATCTTTGAATAGTAGTAGACTTGAGATGCGCGGGAACACTAGCGTCTGGTGATCAATTTTCATAACGGCAAGGAAAGTTGTGTGAGTGCGCCACACCAGATTTTTTAATTGCGCGTCGACGTATATACAAGGTTTTTGGAAATTTTGCATTTCAAGGATAATATAAAAGAAAAAAGGAGCCTCCTTCATACACCAATATTAGAGTAAAAATCAGACTATAGAATAAATTATTCATCATAAATCAGCTAACAAGTGATTACACAAATGTGTTGAGAAGCCAGTCTATTGCTGTATTTCCATAAGGTCTATAGTTTCAATCAGGTACTTCTGGATGAGAATACTGCGTGAGGTCTACTATTCACAGAACTACTAGTTTATATTAGTTTATTCTCTTCTTAAGTGAGAAATAATACAGGAATTTGTCTAAAGTCAGAAAGAGAGAACAGGCCTTTCTTATTGACAACAATAGACTAGTTTATCAGAAAACTTCCAATAAAAATCTGGTGTGGCGCACTCACACAACTTTCCTTGCCGTTATGAAAATCGATCACCTGACGCTAGTCAAACCAAACGCGCATCTCAAGTCAAAGATCTGAGCCAGCTGGTGACAGGTCAATAACGCTGGATACACACGAAATCTGCTATCTCTTCATAGTGAATGATTTAATAGAATCAACAGTTGCCAACAGTATGCAATTGAATAATTACATTTTCTCTAATTTCAAGCTTATTTTCAATTTTAGGTGAAAATGTTACTGAACATTAATTGAAGAGATGTCCATGCTCAATCGTTTCCACTAGAAATTTTTTGTTTAAATTATATCTGAGACCTGATAATTGGAAATCTAAAATCAAACTTTGCATAGATGGGGCGAAGCTCCTGAAATTTTTACAGATATGGGACTTGTGGCAGTTGATATAGCTTATCAATGACTATTTTAGGTATAAATTTGATCAAAATCGTTGGAGCCATTTTCGAGAGAATCGAGAAAAACCCTGTTTTTGACAACATTTTCGCCATTTTAGCCGCCATCTTGAATCGCATTTGATCGAAATTGTTCGTGTCGGATCCTTATATTGTAAGGACCTTAAGTTTCAAATTTCAAGTCATTCCGTTAATTGGGAGATGAGATATCGTGTACACAGACGCACATACACTCATACACACACACACATACACACACACTCATACACACACACACACACACACACACACACACACACACACACACACACACACACACACACACACACAACACACACACACACACACACACACACACACACACTTTTTTGGACTCAGGGGACCTTAAAACGTATAGAAATTCAGAAATTGGGGTACCTTAATTTTTTTCGGAAAGCAATACTTTCCTTACCTATGGTAATAGGGCAAGGAAAGTAAAAAACGAAGTGCTAGAGATAATAGGTATAGATTTTGAATCCTTGATTCATCTGAACTCACGAGTGATACTTTTGAATTTTCATTTACCTAATCTCCACAATATTCTTAATGAAAGATACGAATAGCTCTATTACTTCAAATTGTTACACAAACTTGAGTTCTTGACATACTCGGCTAATATTCTCTCCCTGAATCTTCTTTCCACTAGAAAATCATCATTTTCAAGTCGAGTGATAATTCTAAACTTTTCCGCTGTGAATTATGCTACTAGGTTATTGCAGGATTTGAATTTGAAGAAATTACACTTCAACAACCTATCAAGGATTTGGAAAGTTAATTCCAGAATCAATAGTGCATAGAAATAATCGATCATACGGTGGTAATAGTGATAAAGTACTATTTATACTATTATAATCTAGGGGTATTCAGGTTTATGTATTTTGGAAGACGGCCAAAGATAGTGCACAATTCATGCGTATTTCCACACTTATGAAAATAATTCTAGTGAAAATGCCATTACTCAATTTCCACTGAATGATTCTCACTAACATATCATTTGAGAGTTGCGTGGAGTCCCTTGCTACACTTTATCAGAGATCAGCCATATTTGTTTATTCCATGGTTCTATGCTCTCCAAGAGTAACAGAACCGAAATTCTATTCTTACGAGGCACCATTTATCTCTAACGAATCAACTATCACTGCAGCATGCTCACCAATGTAGCCTACTAACGTTGTTTATCTGACAATAAATTTGGGCCCCGATTTGGCATGTTCGCTGGAACGGAAACAAGATATTCTGTGTAATGAAGTGCGCCTGAAGTGCAAATCACTAGTGGACCACCAGTTGGTCGACCGATAAAAGTAGCACTAAGCAAGGCTGGACTGCTGGGATTTATTGGCAATGTGGTCGACCAACTGGGTTGTGGTCGGACGAATCAACTCTGCCTCATAGACTTTGTATATTCCATGCAATAGAACATACACGTTTTCAATGTGCACTTTATTTGGGTAGAGGAGTACGATATGGACCAAATCCAGCGTCTATTCCTACTACTGCCTTTCGATGTAACCACAGATCAGCTACACTATAATAGCCAGATGTAACTCTAAGATTATTGTAACAGTGGGATTAAACGCTATGATCAGTTTCACAGTCTGACAATTCCACAGTCAATAGACTGTGGCGGAGAATAAACTAGATTGAATGTATGGTTAATTTAATACAATCAAAACGAAGTGAAAGGCCTTGCAAGTTGGTAGATCTCACATATTGATATTGATAATACATTATGGATGCTTGTATGTGTGAAAATGCGCGTAAACTGTGTGAATATGTGCATTGAATTAGGGTGAGCTCCAAAATGCATGAGTAAATCACCTCTCTAATATTATGATTGTATTTTATTCTATTAACAAATTTGATTAATGAGTGTTTCACTGTTCATTACCGAAGTAATTCCTCGAAAAATGTGTACTGTCATTGTAAACAATGACTTGTAGACAATGTAAACATTGTAAACAATGACTATCACTACCCAGTATTAATATCGAATTAATTTGTGTTCCATATAATTCAATTAATTATTATTATTTTATATTATTATTATTCAATTATTGACACATTTAATTGTGTTCCATTAATAATTTATGATAAGTGACTAAGTAGACGCGAAGTGACAATACAATTTCGAAGGTGATGATCAAAATCAAATTATAGTGATGGGAGTAACGGCTCAATCACCAATGACCAATGTTCCTAAAATACATTAATAAATACATAAATAAATGTATTCTAGGTACCTTGCCAATGACCAATCCATGTGCAGTTTTAGAAGATTGTGATACTCAAGCTTCTCCTGTTTTTGTTTATCACTTACTATAATATTTGTGGCAAGGTAGAGGTTTCACACTATTTAACCGACGCATAATTGTATACAAAGATAGATGAAATTACACCCTCTTAAATGAAACCAGTTAAGAGCTTGTTCACATGACAGCGACTTACGCTCGGTAGTCGCGCGGTTGGCAAATCGCTCGATTTGCCAGTCTCGTACACATGACAGCGATTCATGAGTTATTTGCCCTCGGTTAAGTCTGAGATTACAACCGCCGCGATTCGCCGGCGACTACTAAAACCGAGCGATGCATATGTACGGCACCATTTGTTTCCCTATACCTGGCAACCGCTCGGTTGGTCAATCGCGCTACAACCGAGCGTAAATCGCTTTCATGTGAACAGGCTCTAAGATCCTGAAAAGATCATTGAGGAAAATTTAATCAGGTTTTGTTAGAATATAACTTCGAAGTTTCTCAAAAATAATTCTGTTTTACGTTCCCAAAAACTAATTCAAAAATTCTTGATGAACATTAATCCGAAAGAACTGTTGATGCAAAGTCATGGGAATTTTACGATGGTCTTAGAAGGAAGTAAACTGAGATGGCATCAGCATCTTATAAACTGAATAGGGAGAACCGACCCTATTACTGATAGCATCATCTTTGCAGCTTCCATTATTCGAGTCTCGTATCAAGAATTATGACCGGGTTACAGTATCTGAAATAGAAATATTGGCAACTGCACTTCCATCTATGACTCTATCCATCCCAGTAATTGACTGATCTCCCTCCATTTCTCTGCACCGCATATTCCTCCAAGTCAAAAGTTATATTGTCCAGAGTATAGTTATGGAAATTGTTTTTATCAATGCGTACCCATATATTATAAGTCTGGAGTGTTATAACTTCAGTTCATTGCTATGACAGTCCGTGTATATATTCTATCATCCCTCTTCTCATCACTTGTCATGAGCAAAAGAATGACGACTAGAGTACCTGTAGATTCATTATTACTTCCTTATTGATATACTCAATGATTTTAAGCTGGTTAATCTCTTGTTCTCTACATGTGAACACCTTCAAGAACGAACGATTGAGATCAGCCATCGCTTCAATGGTCAGAGGTTATCTTAATAAGAATGTTAACTGGAAGCGAGTATGTACAAAACCCTTTCAAAACAAGTATTCATTGTTTTTCTTTTGTTCTAGACTCGCTGGTTGAGATTTGATTGCCAAGTATTATAGAGACAAATAAAAAGAGTTTCCCTAAAATAGCTTGTTTTCACCAGAAGTCTACTCTATTCTTGTTATCTTGAGCTTGGGTGTTCTGCTGAAGTTATCTGGTGGTGTGCCCAATCCTATCTCGTGGTTTTCCCATTTTCTACCTTGGAAAAAAAGAGATAAAAACGTGTGCATGATAAGGGCGATGGTATTGAGGGGGGTGGGGAAGGCGATTCATAGCGAATAGTTATCAGAAGGCAAAGAGAGACTTTCTCTCTCTCTCTCTCTCTACTCGTGCAACGGCGGAAGGCAAATAACTCGTAAAATATGGGCTCTCCCTCTCACTCGTTGTCACTCACTCTCTCTCTCTTTTTTCTCCTTTTCCCGCTCGGTCTATTGTGGCTTGCGGCGCCACGTTTATCTCTATCGTGCAACGAAAATTGACTGGATACAAATAATATTGAACGAGGTCCAATACGTGTGCAACTGAAGAAGACTCACGGTAACTAAATTGCTACTACCAGCTTCTTTCTTCTTGAGGATGAGGGTTTTTCTTTCGCTGCTTGGAAAAACAGCAATAAATCTGCTATATAGTGTACTTCATCGGAAAAGCGGAAAAGCCCAGCGAACGCACGAAAACGATAAGCGGCGAAAATTGCGTCTCTCACCTCAATCTTGGCGCGCGGCTCATATTTCATCGAACATCATCCTTTTCAACTCTTTATTCTCTTGTTTGGAGAGCTTATAAATGGGAGTTTTTGCCTTGTCCTCATCCAATCGTCGATTATTAACTGTAGTTTTTATTCTAGGAATATAAATAATATCCTAGATTCCAGGGTTTTCTTCATTTTTCTTTGTCCGTTCAGAAGAAAATTTAATTTCATATTATTGAGGTTGAAACACATCTAGGTTTGTGTTTTACCAAAGGACAAAATTAGTACGTGACTTCTTATCCCCTTTCGTCTGAAACAAGGCCAGTTTACTATGCTATGCTAGGCTAGTACAACTTCGGTGTAGAGCGAAATATTATAAAAATTATATACAGAATTTAGTTTCACATAAGCTATACTGTTTGTTCTTTCATACTTTGTTCTTGTCTTATTCATGTATTCCTTCCCAACAATGCATATAAACAACAATACTCCGATATAATAAATGTTGTCAAAAGCACTGATTTATTTATTTGAGATACTATACCTATACTGAGACTACTGTACTATAGATTGTACACAAACTTGACATACACGATTTCCATGCCTTTATCGTCTTTGTAAATGGAATTCCACTAAAGAATTATCAATGTCAAGTTGAATTAAAACGACGTGATATAGTCAAAATCACTACTGTATTACAACAATTTAAAATGTTAGTTTTCGTTGTTACTCCATTATCAATCACTAATAAACTAAAAGAAGCAGAATGCATAGTGTGGGGAAGCTTTACACGATTAGCCATTAGCTGTTGACCATTTAGAGGTTGAGCTCTACTGTCATTGGCTGAGACTAGACACGCCCAAGTATTTCAAAAATATGCTTAATAATTATTATTATTTCAAAAATGGTCATGAGGACCGTCATAGAACAACAAATTAGAGTATCTTAGTAACTACCGAAACCAAATGGATAATATGACAATGAATGGAAGAGTGAACAATAATTGATAAATCAATAGTTTTTATAATATTAAAACTTTTTCATTCAATATAGATAACTACCACAACACAGAGAATCTCGACTTGATCAGTTCCACTCTTATCTTTTAATTGATCAATTCTGTTGTTCACTTCTACATTTAATAGGATGTACACAGTGTGGTATTCCTAATAGACCCACGTTGATGAGGCACTGTGTGATATTCCGTTTTAGTTCGTTTCGTTTGGCGTCATGTATGACAGTCCGATTGGTCTAATAAGGTCTAGAATCCCATATGATTTCACGTTGTGTCACAACAGCTACTCTAGTCTAGACTTTATCCTCTACTGAATTTAATTTCAACAATATGACAATGTTTCTTATTTATATACTACCAACTACTGTAATAATGTATTTTCTTGAGTGAATACCTGTTGCCGAATCCGATCATAACTTATCAACTTCACAAGTTGATAAAAAATGTAGGTCATTTTTCATCTTTCTAAGTGCAAAGTGGTGGGAACATAATCAATCAGACCGTTATCCTTGGAGCTTTTGTTGATTCGCCAAGGTCAAAAAGCACGATGAACTTACTGCTGAATCACGTGCGTTAAGTTATTCGACGAATATTACCGCTTCACGGGTCGATATCTCAATTTGTGTCCTTAATGAAGGGACGCCTTAAAGGATCAAATTGAATGCGCCATCGTGCCATTGTCAGTGGATTGAATTCAATTTGGGCCGAGAAGGCATAGCTGGCTGAGATCGATTATGGCAAGTCGACTTGCTGGCATAGATCGATAATGGCAAGTCGACGCCTAAAGGGTTAGACACGTCTCCTGGTTTCAAACACTGTTGGTGCGTTGTTGGCTTTCACTAATCTAAGGAATAATTACCTCCCAAAAATGAAAATACGAGGAAAATAATAAATATGGAGGAAAAGTGAAAAGTTGTCATTTTCTATCAGAAAATGTTAATTGAATTAGTGTTATGGTTTACATAAATATTATAAATAAACAATTCAAAAAAAGGTACTTTGATTTTTATTTTTCTTTCCATTTAAGAGTAGCCCTAACGAAAAAATATAATATTATAAATACTGTGATTCATCAGGAAACACTCATTTTTCTCCTTCTTTAGATTCAAACTTCAGTGAGGTTACATATACATCTTAAAATCTCTTCACTTATATGGGCTATTTTTGTTCAAATTAATAAAAACAATATAAAAACTTGTAGTACCCTTTTTTAAAACTTTAAAATAAATTAAAGGGTTCTACAAGTTTTTATATTCATCTTATTATCAACTAGAGCTGGATTTGTTGATAGACTTGACCATAGAAAAATAGAAAAACTATTTTCAAGTAAAAATAATCAAGTAATTATAATCAAGTAAAAATAAGATTATTATATCCTCTTTGACTCAACTTAAACCTGTAGAATAAAATAAAAATTTACTTCTTTCATTGTGCGTTTTACCATTTGGATAGTTAATCGATGCTAGTAGCTAGTTGTAGAAACTGGTCTCAAACATCCTGCTGGAATTATTGTGCAAGAATTGCAGGCGATTGATATGTTTTAGTATAATCTTGAAAACTTTTCGAAGTCTACCATATTCTTGAGTCTTCGCCTATCATACTTACTTACTCCTCAGCTCTAAAGATCTTTACAACCCTTGGCCTCCCTCACATAGCCTCTCCATCTGTCTCGATCCTCAGCCTGCCTCCTCTAGTTACGAACTCCAAGTCCTTAGATCGCGTTCCACATCATCCGTCCACCGATTTCTTGGTCGACCTTCTCTTCTTCTGTTATATATTTTCTCCTTATACATATACTTTTTTCTCCATGTACATTTCACTCTTCCATCTCCCATTCTCAACATATGCCCCGCCCATCTGCCAGCTTTTATCGACCGATCAATGTCAAGAAATAACTCCTCTATTTCAAAATTAATTCTTTCTCTCCAGAGACCATTCTCAAAAACAGGGTTCAAGATTCTTCTCACCACCTTTCTTTCAAAAACTCTCTGTCTTTGTATATCTCCAGCAGTGAACACCCATGTTTCCGATCCGTAACACATCACAGGCTTCACCAATGGTTTTTATCTTCGTCTATCATACTCGTACTTATTCTTTAATGACTTCAAGATAAACTTCTGAAGCTTTTCATAGCCCCCAGGCTCATCTAAAGATAAACTTCTCAAGCTTTTCATAGCCTCCAGGTTCAACTTTATTTGCATATCCGAGTGAATTATGTTGCAGTGGTTGCAATGAATCAGAGAGGAAAGCTGGGAAAGGAGAGGAGTGATTTAGAAGGAGTAAAGGAAATGAGTGAATGGAATAGAAAAGGAAGAAGAGAAATGGGTGTTCAGTGACTTGTTTGCTGTCTAGAGGAGACAGCAAAGCGAGTAGTAGCAAAGTGAACCTTGTACAGTAGACAAAACCACCACTACTGTAGTTAGATTCACTTCAGTTAGGATTGGTTGAATGAGAACATCGATGTTATCTGTAAGAAATACTGACAGTTCGAAATGTAGTGAATTGGCTTGTGGCAGCGGAGCGTGCGACCCAAATCAGTCCATAGCGTGCCCCTCTGCGCCCCTGTACGCCCCTGCGTGCCCCTTTGCGTCCCCGCCCTCAGTCCTACTGTTTCGGTACAAATTTGAAAAGCGCAAATGTTTTGGAAGATCAGACTCAGTCGCGCACACCACTCGACAATAATTAATTGCTTGCATAGTTACCGGTGCTGTGCCCGATCCCGCCATAGATCTGCATGTCGAATTTGAATTTTAGATTGCGTAATACACCTCTTGGTCAAATTTTCAAGCTGTGTCCTGTTTACTGGGCCGAACTTTTGAGTCATTGTTGCTGCTACTGGACTCGACTGGGTGAGTTTTGTGGTTGGAATGCTGTAATTTATGCACCTGCATACGTTTTTGCACAGTTTCAAGTGGGAAGAGATTCCTGGATTGGCAGTCTTTTTCAAACTCGAACCTTCTTTTCAACGCATTTTATCGCACTGCTATTTTTCACTCAATCTATCATTCCATAGTCTATGAATATTTTCACCCATAGAAATATAAGAATGAAAGCTCTGACCAATTATAATAATTAGGCACCGTTCTCGCTAATTAGACTATAATCAGATGTATTCTTGGTTATTCAGTTTTCTATTAGTGATATTTTTCGAATTTTAATCGACAATAACCTAATAAATATAGATGGGTAATGAAATCCTCAACCTCCGGTAGATCTTTGAGTATCACCTTTACAACATCAGACATATCAATACTTTTATCTGAAATGTCAGTACCGTCATATAACAAATTGAGAATTCGAAATCGCTATCAAATGTGAAATTCCAGGATTGAGCCTCCTTCTCAAACTCATAACAGAAAATTAGGCCTACACCATTGATAGAATCTTCAAATTGTGTGCATTGTTATGAAATATTGATTTCAAGTGTTTTTAACCCATTGACCTAAATGTCAATAAACAACTGCACATATAGTATAACACCCTCGTTCCATTATTTGATAAGCAAATGAATTTTCTTTCGGAATTCCAATGAAAATTATTCTCCCAATCCTTCAATTATTCTATTATTCTACAATAATATACTTTATAACACCATCATCACTTTTATAATGAAATTCATGTTGATGGGTATATTTTCTTGTATAAGGCTACGAGATATCCACAATCCAACTATACATACGATTATCTCCCGAACTGGAATACTATCATAAGCAAACAAAACACAATTATAAGCTAAGATGATGAGATTCTCTCAGCTGGGATACTAAAAGACCATCGTATCCTCATGCAAACGCAGTATCTCGACAGTAAACATGTTTTCAACCAGCCATAAACAAGCAGATTCATTACATTTGCTTAGACTAAACCCGCATCAATTGCAGACTCTATGGTCGGAAGTTTGTCGTTGTGGAAGGGTGCAACGCAACATTAATGTCAGGCAAAACGGCGCTGTCACGCTTCTCAGTGTTGCAATAAACTGTCCGGCTAATTACAGCCCGATAGTCAGCGTCTCAGTTGGTATCTCACAAAATTTAAAGTTGTCTCCTCCCTGTTGTTTGTCGTCTTCTTTTTGATGTAAATTTACGAGCTGTAGACAGAAAATTAAATGTAGTTGTCATTTGTCAGTTGCAAACTAATACTTGTTCAAATCCTCTTTTTGAGATACTTCCAGTTATTTATTTATCATTTAGTTATTTATACATGCTGGTCTACAGGTATTGTTTCTTTGGTGTATTTTCTACTTGACTGATGTAAACAATAAAACTTGATTTGTTTTGAATTGTTAAAACATTGAATGTTGTTATTTGTTGTTACAAACTAATTCTTGTTCAAATCCTCTCTTCAAGATTCTCTCATTTATTTATTTATCTTCTTACAAACAAGGATTAGGCTTTAACCTATTCCGACTCACATCTAGCCAATTATTCAAATAAACATTTGAAAAAATCCTATTATTGCCACCGCTTGCGTGGTCTGCCAACATCTCTTTTGCCTGACATTATTCTTTGAACATGCTCCCTCCATTGATGCCGATTCTCCTTAACTCTTTCATTCATGCTGCAGATATTCAATTCTTTCCTAATATCTTCATTCCTGAAATGATCTCTTCTGTCTCTTCTTTATTTATTTACTATTCAGTTATTCATCCATTGATTGATTTTTTAGAGCTATGAAATATGAATGATAGATTTCTTTCTGATCTTGCTGAAAGATTATGGTGATTGTCTATATCTCTAGGTATTCGTATTTCTTAATTGAAAATTGAACTTAGGAGGAAAATATCTTCCAATTGAATCTTTCAGGCTCAAGATGTGAGTTTTATTTTAAACGTTTGAAATAATTTTGTTTTTGGCTCTTGTTTTGTGGAAAAACTACTGATTCAACTTTTTTCTAATTTCAGAGCTTGGCTTGCCCCCCTTGATCCTTAAAACAATCAGAATAACTCCGAATAATTTGGAAACAGTAACAAACATGAATTATTCATTCATATTTATTATATTTGTTTATATTTTATAAATGTGGTTCACATTATACTTTATATAATAATAATAATAAAAATATAATCCAATACAAGTAGTTGAGTAGTCGAACAAGAACTTGTCTTCAGTCAAGATTCATGGAATCATGCTTATTCGAATGTTTCATCATTTGAAAACAATATGAAATAGCAATAAACACCTCTTCATCTCTTTATCACGAGAGAACGAGTATTATTCTATACTATGACGCAACAGTAACTTGATGAATTGGCGGTATCATTTTTAAATCTTGCATAGCAATATAGAACTTTTATCAAGCACATGATTTATAGACTGCCATCATAACAAACTGTGTTACTATTCATTGCTGGCGTGTAATAGGGTGTACTTGAACGGCTCGTAAATGTTGGAAAAGCTCGTTGGCTTAGGGGGAAAGAGTGTAAGTATTATGAGGGGTAATAGGAGCTGCTTGCACGGAAAAGGTCGGAAATTGACCCGTTGTCTCATCCAGCAAAAATAGGGTCCGAAAAAAGTGAGACGGGCCTCTTGACACAACGTGTTGTTGAGGTTAATGATTCGCCCGAGGATAAGAGTCTAGGCTCACAATGGTGCCAGCATAGCACCCTCTCTCTCCCACACATTGGTGCCAGCTTAGCCCCCTCTCACTCATCCCTCTCAGCAAGCCACCCTTGACTTCAGACTTCTGTACTTCTAAAAGACCCACCCTCACCCTCACCCATTCCTCCTATCTTTCCTTGGTCTTCTTCTTTCGGCGCTTGTCAGACATCCAACTAATCTCTTCTAGTGAATTATCACCTCCAGTTCCATCCTTCCAGACTTTTCAACTTGGACGTTCCTTCTGTGACTCAAACTCAGCATAAAACCTGGTGATGTGTTCTGTTCCTTCTCGCTTTCTATTAAAGTCGACGTTCAACGGCGTTTCATATTCTGAAAGATATCAAGTTAAATTCAATGGAATAAGGTATCCTGTTAATTTCTTAGCATTTTATGCACCCACTATCTACTCTTCATATGATAGCTGATGCAATTTATGAACTTTCAACCACCTTAACGATCTACGTGCAAAATAGCTACATATAAAGCTTATTTTTATCGATATTATTCATTAGTATAGATTCTATAAGGAATGCAATGATTATCGATGATCCATTGGCCGCTTTCACACACACAGATCTTCAGAGGACACGATATCGTCCAGATTATGTGGTGGTCAAAATTACTTGGAAGGATTACTAAAGGAAGATCTTACATTCACACCATCGGTGTCGTTCGATTGTTGGCTGACAGGTTACGTCGCTGACAATTGGTTAAAAGCATCGTTGCTTCTAGTGTCGTCCGACATTTTGTTGGTCGGCATCGCTCTTTGGCGAGAATCTTCAACATAATTTTGTCAGTTTGAGGTAAGTTAGCGTACTATTTTTGTTCCCTTGGCAAGCTGCAAGAACAAGTAGTATGGTTATGGATAACAAATAATACGACAGTTTATTCCAATTGGAGTGATAATAGTCAAAGCGATGTATGTGTGCTAAAATTACAGATGTCGTTTAGTGTTAAAGGGTTGTTGACGTCGGCAGATAATCGGACCACATTATGGGTGTCGTGTAACGCGAAATCGGAATGAGCAGAAACGGTCATTAGTTGAATATGAACAAAGAAAATAGGAATTTTCTATTCTTATTCTCTTTGATATAAGCCATAAGGCATTTCTTTCCTAGCACTGCCCAATGAGTTTTACAAACTGCACTCCAAATTCACTAAGGTTTTAGATTCACTAAAATACCCCCATCACAAGAAATTGTTATGCCAGATCTCACTCCAAATTCAAGATATTGCTTCACTATTTCTCCCCAAGGATTCTCTAATGTACTCTCATCACAAAAGATTGTCATGCCAGATCTCACTCCAATTTCAATAGATTACCCGACTATTCCTGAAATCTTCTCTTCAAGGATCTATCTGAATCAATTACTAGATGGAAGGTTCCATTTGTTTCGAATGGAAACTCGTCGTCGTGTGCAATTCTCATGTGCCCCATCTGATAAGCCCTGCGGATTAGTTGGATGGTGGAAAAATATTGATTCGGTGGTGTGGAGGTGATGAGGGTTTGCCGGCGTCATACGTGCTAAGAAAGAATGCGGTTTGCTGAATTTCCCCGGAGACAATGCACGGTCGGCCGAATGCAATTCAACCATTCCAGCCGAGTGCTGCAATCTCTTGAATAGTCGTCCTCCAGTCTCTCGACACTCGTGTGTGCGTGGGGCTTCTTGAGAGTGAGAGAGACAGACAGATAGAGAGAGAGAGTGTGTGTGTTTTAGAGAGAGATGAAAGAGATAGTGTCAGAGAGAGAGATAAAAATAGATAAAATGTCAGAAAGAGATAAATGAGAGAGAGTAAGTTAGGGGGTGGGGGAGGAAGAGAGAAAGAGTGTGTAAGTGAGAGAAATGGAGTGTGAGAGAGAATAGTAGACTACATTATACATGAGAGAGAGAGATAGTAAGTGAGAGAGAGAGAGAGATAGAAGAGAGAGTGAGAGAATAGTAAACAACATGGCCTATACAGTCGGCAACAGATCCGAGGGTTAGCTCATCTAACTGAATTTCTCTCCCTTGAATCTTGGAAATTTTCACATAAGCAAACTTAATTCTAACAGTTGAGCGATACTCTTGATACTTTGCTTTTACTGCCAACTAGAGAGCCTCTAGTTTAATTCTCAAACGATTGGTTTGGCAGTAGAATGAGTTTTTACGTGTAATCTCAATTTATCCATACATTATTATCATTCAATATTCATTTATTAAAAGGGAGAGTCGCCAGAGTAATTTTCCCCACTATATTCTCTTAAACATCTTGAATTTCCCCCCTGTATTATTCACAAAGGACTTTGGAACTTGAGACTTTTATAACAGATCCGAGATTCAATATTTCTTTTAGTAGATATTTATTTCTACTAATATTGTCCATCCCATTAAGGGTTTACTGGATTGTCAGATTCTTAATGTGAGAAAATCGAGAGAAAAGTGAAGCGTTTCATATTATTTCAATTTGCAATTAGAGTGAAAATAATTTTCGTACCCAGTGAATTGGTAAAGTAAATTCATATGGCTTTTGTTGGTGGGGAGTCCCTTGCGGGAAGGTCCCACCGCCTGAATATATAATTTCATCCGTCAATGTGCCTTACAACTGTCTTAATTCAGCCGGGACCGACACTTTAACAGTGAATTAGTATTTGCTTGAACTGAAACTTGGCTGAATTGAATTGAATTAATTTATTTTTCCCATCGGATTCTAGTCCAAGTCCAAGTGAATTCAAATTACATAACAACATAGATTATTCCTTTACAGGGTAATTAAAATAAATGTCTCCAACTTGTAAATTCTGACACCGTTTAGTTTTTTGTACGTGGAGTTTTCAGTTTATTGTACGTGTTAATTTCCATCTTAAAACTTTGCACTCCACAAAATTGCAAAAGTCAGTTCATGATGAAAATATATTAGATGCATTTTGTGTTAACGACTTTTGAAGTGGCCATTAAAACGCACTCACTCCTCACCCCCTCTCCATTACCCCCTCTTCATCCCTTTACCCGCCACCCTGTGCTTTATGGAAGCTTTTGTGATTCTACTACATTCACGGTCTGAAAACTATGGAAAGCTTTATTATCTATATTTTCAAGGGCTATGACTCCCCTTCCTCAGATCCAGTCGTCAAGTTGGTAAATTGAACATTTTTATGGGAGTAGACCTCCCTTAGGTCTCTGAGGAGGGGCTTCAATTCCAGCCCAAAGATAGTGTTTTATTATGCACTCATTGCGTGTAGCTGTGATAGAGCTTGTCCAACTCAATTTGAGCTTTTACAGTTGTATCCTTCTATAATTACATGTTTTATATCTCAATTAAATTGAATAAAATGCAATACTCATACGCTTGAATAATTCCAATCTTAGAACACCTAGTTTAAATTTTAACTACCACTGGAGTAGGGTATCCGAAGGATCAAGTGTCATGATGAGGTTTCGAACTGGAAAATATCTTGTTAATCCATTTAATGATCAAGATATGAATTCTAATGAATATTATTAATAATAATAATTTCTCTGATTGCCAATGAATTGCAACCAGAGGAGTTTATTGACAAGAAATATACATAATTATTATATTATACATACAGAAGTTGCTTATACTAAATTTAGTTCTAATTATGATACCCCACTATAGCCTAATAATATGTGTCGGGGTGATCATATTATTAATAAAATTGCTCATATAAACATATATTGCTCATTGCTTTTTACTAATTGCTAAATTTATTTATTTAACAAATATCGAATACTAAGCAAAAATGAAAGGGAGAAAAAATATAAGTTTAGAAATATTCTGAAATTAGATTAGAGTTCTCTATTTATGTATGTTACAATACATACTGGCTTATAAACTAATTTACATTAAATATGACAGTATTGATAACTATTCAACGAATTTTACAAAGTATGAACAATTAATGATAATAAAGATTGAATGTAATTTTAATAACGATAATAAAATATTGTGATGTAACTACATTATTCAGCGGTGGAAAAGGATATAAAATAATATCCTTCCCATTAACACACGAGCGGGATGCCATATCACTAAAAAATGCCATTTTACTATTAAAAAAGAGAACAAATTGAGAAAAAATAAGTGTTGAGGTTTGATGTTTTTATCGCATCGGAAACAATGAGAATAAAACTGTTGGTGGGTTTCAGCATAAATGAAAGTGTATTTGATATTTGTATTAGTAGAATTGATGGTGATGGTACTGTTATAAAGTTTCCAATAAACATTATAGTGAAATTTGACAATATCTTTGTTTTCTTATTAAGTAATAATAATTTGATCTCTGGTTTCAGACATGCGCCAAGAGCAGGCGCTGGTGCAGCGGCTGGCCGAGTTGCAGCTGAAGCTGCAGCAGCTGGACTCGACGTACAAGGCGCGCGAAGAGGACGTCTACCTGCTAGGACAACAGCTGGGCCAGCTGCTAGCCGACCCGGCGACTGCGGCCAACGCTAGCGCTGAGCTGCGGCTGCTGCTGCTGCGCAACGTAACCGGGCTGCGGCCGAACGCAGGCGGCGACAGCTCACAGCTGCTGCGGCTGCCTTCCACCTACCACTTTGTGCCGCACCTCCTTCTCAACCCGTCCAGTCTTAGGCCTGCCTACGCACTCTCCAAGGGCCGGCAAGGAGGTAAATGCACTCTAAAATGCATGACTATCAATGATAACATAGAAGAAATAGCACAATAAGAAAGAAAGGCAGGGCTGGCTGGGAGCAGAGGAAACTCAACTGTTTCATTCTTTGCAAGAAGTCAATATTACTGTAGTGAGGTGCACGTTATAATGGCAGTGTAGGAAGATAGGAAAAAGCGTTGCCAAATCTCAGCCTTGCCACCCAAACAGCTGATACTGGTATATCTTATGAATTTAACTGTTCATTATTGTTGAAAATAGTTATTCAAATTTATTTGTCAAGAAAATATATTTTTTAAAGATGTGATAATAAATTTTCATGATTGAGATTAAATATTTTGTCAATTAGTTGAATTTCTACATTGATGGTAAACGATGTGGCAACAATGCATGAAAGAGAAAGCGCCATCTGCTTTGTTGAACGATAGACAAACATAGCAACACCATTGCAAATCACACACTGCCATTATAACGTTGACCTCACTATATCAATGATAACATAGGAGAAAATAAACACAATAAAAAAGAAAGACTCTTATTTTTCATTGGCAAAATAATGAAAATTTTAGAGGCAACTATTTCATTCTTGTAAATTCCAATTTGAATTAGTAATATCTATACCTCTCGATTTACAATCGGTGGTAACATAGAAGAAATAACACAATAAGAAAGAAAAGCTGATATTTTTCATTTGCAAAATAATTACAGTTTGAGTGTATAATCACTGTGTTTTCTATTTCTTTCTTGTGAATTCCAATTGGAATTAGTAATATGTATAGCTCATCACATTCACTCGAGCCTCAACTAACCGTCATGTAATTGTTACAATTCTTATGATTTATTTAATAAAATTATCAATTATTTTATATTATAAAGTGTTTTATTATTTTTTATTGTAAAATTTGAGTATTTGAAACTTTATGCATAGAATAACTTTGTTGCGTTGGCATCTAACCTACAAACATTTTGAACCATGATATCTCGACAAATAATGAACTTTTGACTATCAATAGAATAGAATAGAATCTCTATTGCAGCAATATCTGAGGTCTTCAGATACAATACAAGAGGAGAATATTTATCCTATTTGATTATTCAGTATCGATGTTTTATTTAGCGCTAAATTCAAATTATTTCATCTTTTCAAAAAGTTACATTATACTTATTATATCTATTCCTTACTGTTTCTGTACAAATACAGATATAATCAGCTGATGAAACGTGAAATGCGCGTGTTCAGGGCGCTCAAGTCTGTACGCAGCTCAATGTGTCTTATCAATTGGGAAAATACAAGCCAGAACTTGAGAAGAAAAATATAGAATGCTGAATTCAATTTATATTTCAATGAAAAATTGTTAGAAAATATCCCAACAGATAGATAAATAAGATTGAGGATTGTAGAGCCGCTGTAAAGTGATTAAATAGGTAAGAATATTTTATACGTAGAACTATTATTGAATTGAATTGAATTTATTGCCAAAAATCACATACAAATACTTGTACAATACAATTATTAGAGTATAATAAATACCTGCAAATAGACATTGATTGTAACTTGCACAACAATAATATTATCAATGTAATATTGGGCACTGCCAACATAAGAGTCCTTGTGTGTTAGCAGTGAGTTGCAGTTAACTTATTCTGCTTCAATTCTAGTCAAGTAAGAAGAGATATACAAAAATCTCAAAGGCTCAGAAAAAAAACTTGAGCATGGTTTTCATGAGTAGAGTTAGTGGTAGAGTTCCCTGGGCAAGTACTAACCATCTTGTGAGCTCTCCCAATGAAAACGTTCATGGTAGAGTAGAGTCATGGTAGGGTACTAGTTTTTAATAGAGTAGAGTGGTATAGCACCGTGGGATAGTACTCTACCACTTGCCTTCCCACACCACTGCTTCTCACTCAACTCTACCACTACTATGCTAATGAAAACATTCTCGAGCTGGTAGAGTAGAGTAGTGCCGTAGTCTATCAAGTTTAAGAAGTATTGTTATTTATTAAAAATATTAAGCAAAGTAACAATAAATGTTTTCAATTTTAGCAGAGTTGGAACGCTCCACCAAAAAAATATAGGCTACTATGTTAGAGAGGTATCAATAAATGCTCCATTTTTCATATTTTCGATGTTGCAGTTTCAGTGGCATTGGGAGTGCCAACCGTGAAACGTGAAGACCAAAGTTACCTCATTGCAACCCTACAGAACTTATTAGAAGCCATGTCCCAGGAAGAAGAAGATGATTCCCTTATTGTTGTATTCATAGCTGAGGTCAGTATATTTGAAATAACACATTGAGTAGGCTATACTATTGTTCTCTTACCTTACATAATGGTGTATATATGTTGATAGGCTATAGCTCACTCGTCTGATGACGAATTAAAAAGCTCCCCATTATTGCAATTCTTAATATCCTCCACCATAATCTTCACTTAAAACTTTAAAGTTGAATTTCACTTACCTACCGATGGAAATCAATGATAGTTTTACAAATTTAAAACTAGAATGGTGAAAGATTTGAAAAAAATGTGGGAGATATATTGCGGTATTCTTACCTAATTGATTAATAATTATTGATAAATGCTGCATCCATTGAAATTTGGGTTTATCAACTCATACTGTAATTGAATTTAAAAATACTAATATGCAACCCATGCATTGAACAACATCAATTTATTTAATTATTCTGTAGCACTGTACGCTAGCAGTAGTTATGGGGGCACTCGGGAGCAAAACTCAAATTAAGGTTACCAGCAACCATAACTTTTCTCCTAATTTATGGTCTATAACAACCATAAAAAATCAATCTAAACTATTGCCCTAGGTTGCTTCTATATCTATAGATTTGTATTGAATTAGAGCTTGCAGAGAAAATCTCGGCTGGTTTCACTTAGGACACCAAAATCTGTTGTCTGGAATGGTGATTCTATGCTAATAAGTACCGACATGCTTACCAAAAGAGCCAATGCCTTGCGAATCGCTCGGACATCGGTTTCTCAATTGGAATGGTAGTATCACTCCGTTTTCTACCACTTTTTGGGCGAAACCATAAAAGACGTTAGTTCAGGCATTTTCAGACGAATCGGCAGAGCAGAAAGCTCTCCAATTGGCTGATTGGATTGGCGTTCGGGAATCAGCTTATAATCAGCCACTATACTCTCTACAAATTAACTTCTGCGGCGCAGAGAAATGGAGGGAGCTCAGCCAATTACAGTGATGAATAGAGTGATAGGTAGAAGCGCAGTTGCCAATTTGTCGATTAGAGTCAGTCGATTGAAGGATTCCAGAGAGGAAACTCCGTAAGTTTAACATGAGCGCTTGAGTACTCACGAGAAATTAGAGGAATGCTTGCCGGTTAGAACGGCAACTTCGCAACCGTTGTATCCCTATAGTCCAGTCAAGGAAAGGTTATAGAGGGAAAAGTTGGGAAGACAATTTTTGACCCCACACTTCTGTTAAGGGTAGTAAGGAGGTAAACATATAAAAAGTCCCCACCCCTACACCCTGTGCTAAGGGGGTGGGTGGTTTAAAGGTACCATTTTCTGGTTTCTCGCATAAAACTCAAAAACTATGTATCCTAAGGACTTCACTGTCCTATAACAAATTGAAGCTTACATAATTTCCTACAATATTCATTTCACAGCTTTCTTTATATCTTCTTTAATTTTCGAGATATCCGCTCTTGAAAGTGTGCCATTTTTGAAAAAGACAGTTTGCCACCATTTTTTTCTATTTTTGCTCTTATAAATTTTTGAAAATCAATGGGAAAAATCCATGTTGATCATGAACTTATAGAGCATTGAATTTTCTTCAATTTGATGTATAATTTCACACTTTTACGAATTTTCCTACACCTTTTGCAGCAGCTTTAGTGTTGAGTATGAAATCTCCATTTTTGCAACAATGGACCAATTGACAAAGGAATTTGGAGGAAATGTTTTAAACAAAATTTTTGACTTTGCAGCTTTGTTGAGACTAGTTAGGAGGAGACATATCAAAAGTACCCGTTCCTAACTCATGTGCTAAGGGGATGAGGGTGGTTTAAAAGTTGCATTCTTCAGCATTTTACTTCCACGCTCATATCATGAGGACAATGCGTTCAACCGACATAACTAACTATTCAAAAATGAAGCTTAATAAATTCTCTACACTTTTCGTTCAGTGGAATTTCGTGATATTCCCAACAGTTCCCGAGATATTTCTCTTGAATGTGTATAATTGTTAAAATAACAGGTTTTTATCCAATGTTTTGCTCTTTAAGGGGTTATAACTCTCCAACAATGTATCATAAAAACTGATGCTTATCGTAGGTTTGTAGAGCATTGAATTTCTCTTTGAAATGATGTATTATTCCATTATTTCAAGTTTTCCTTTCATTGCTATAGCAGCTTCAATGTAGGGGGTGAAATTTTCATTGCTTTGCCGCAACTGAGGAAGAAAACCAGCACTGATCCACTGATTCTTACAGGAGATTTCACAGATTTTTATTTTACAATGTGTAACACTCTCATGAGAATCAATGTTATTGTAAGTTATTGATGATTAATATAGTTGTTTGTTGCAGTTTCGAGAAGGAGATCGAGTGCGGTCTGATCGAGGTGATCGCACCGTCGCCCTCCTACTACCCGGACCTGACGCAGCTGCGCGCGACACTCGGTGACTCGCCCGAGAGAGTGCGTTGGCGTAGTAAGCAGAACCTCGACTTCGCCTACCTGATGATGTACTCGCAGCCGAAGGCCGTCTTCTACGTGCAGCTGGAGGATGACATCCTCGCCAAGCCGCACTTCCTCACCACCATGAAGGTCACCGCCTACGAGAAGATCGCCAACAAGCAGCCCTGGTTTGTGCTCGATTTCTGCCAGCTCGGGTTCATAGGTCAGCCGTCAATCAATCATTCAAACTGTCAATATAGTCCGGTTGTAATGTAGTCTACAGTAGAAAAAAGGCTCTTCCAGCTTCAATTCATAGGTCAGTCCTGTTGTAATATAGAAGACACGAGGTTGTAATATCCAACACACGAAGCATGCGATTTTCGTGCTTAGGAATATGCCCACTCTACTCCCAGGCTTACAAGTTCACAAGTCTTATATTATAATATAGGGAAAAGGCTCCAACACACGAGTCATATATTTTTGTGCTTATAAAGGTGCGTACAGATATACGCGCCGCGAACATGAGCAATTAACTTTTAATCAGCTTATTATATCTGTATTTTGACAGAAACGGTAAGATACAGATATAGAAAGCTTGACATCAGCTGAATAAAAGTAAATTGCTCATGTTCACGGCGCGTAAATCTGTATGCACTTTGAGAATATGTACACATCACTCACAGGTTTACAAGTGTACAAGTCATGTTGTAATATACAGTAGAAAAAAGGCTTAAACACAGGGACATTAGTAGCTTAGGCGTTCACTGGCTACCATGCACGGGAAAGCGGAATTGGGAATGGCATGTACATTTGAGTTCCGGTCATGTCCAATTCCGCGTTCCTCTAGAACTTATTAGAAGCCATGTCCCAGGAAGAAGAAGATGATTCCCTTATTGTTGTATTCATAGCTGAGGTCAGTATATTTGAAATAACACATTGAGTAGGCTATACTATTGTACTCTTACCTTACATAATGGTGTATATATGTTGATAGGCTATAGCTCACTCGTCTGATGACGAATTAAAAAGCTCCCCATTATTGCAATTCTTAATATCCTCCACCATAATCTTCACTTAAAACTTTAAAGTTGAATTTCACTTACCTACCGATGCAAATCAATGATGGTTTTACAAATTTAAAACCAGAATGGTGAAAGATTTGAAAAAATGTGGGAGATATATTGCGGTATTCTTACCTAATTGATTAATAATTATTGATAAATGCTACATCCATTGAAATTTGGGTTTATCAACTCATACTGTAGTTGAATTTAAAAATATTAATATGCAACCCATGCATTGAACAACATCAATTAATTTAATTATTCTGTAGCACTGTAGGCTAGCTATTTATAACCAGATGATACAGCTAGACTAGGACCACCTATATACCTGTATATAGGTGGTCCTGACTAGAATCTTGGCTTTTTCAATAGAAATTATAAAACGTACTCTTTTTCAACATTATTCTGGTAGATGATACAGTACAAAATTTATTGTTAATAATCAATATTATGATTACATATTATCCACAATGAACGTTGAAGGTTGTTTCTCCTTCGCGAGGACTCATAATTTTCTTAACATTTAATATGTTAATTCCTATTTGTGAGCTAATGTGCTTATATTTCTCTTTCAGACCGATGAAGAATATATTCTCCAAGTAGCAAATGACATCAAGCAACAGTAAGTAATTTTTCGTTCAATTATTTTATCAATTGATATTGTTATAAAGACTTCATTACACTATTTAGTGTAACAACTACAAGTGTTGTATCACAGCTCTAGAACCTATAGTATCAACCACGTACTCGTACTAATAATAGGCTGTACCATTGCAATGTATTGCTACCGTATATACTCTGATAACAATTGAAATACATTGAACATTTCTTAAGTAGGCTAATCTAAACTATTGCCCTAGGTTGCTTCTATATCTATAGATTTGTATTGAATTAGAGCTTGCAGAGAAAATCTCGGCTGGTTTCACTTAGGACACCAAAATCTGTTGTCTGGAATGGTGATTCTATGCTAATAAGTACCGACATGCTTACCAAAAGAGCCAATGCCTTGCGAATCGCTCGGACATCGGTTTCTCAATTGGAATGGTAGTATCACTCCGTTTTCTACCACTTTTTGGGCGAAACCATAAAAGACGTTAGTTCAGGCATTTTCAGACGAATCGGCAGAGCAGAAAGCTCTCCAATTGGCTGATTGGATTGGCGTTCGGGAATCAGCTTATAATCAGCCACTATACTCTCTACAAATTAACTTCATGCGGCGCAGAGAAATGGAGGGAGCTCAGCCAATTACAGTGATGAATAGAGTGATAGGTAGAAGCGCAGTTGCCAATTTGTCGATTAGAGTCAGTCGATTGAAGGATTCCAGAGAGGAAACTCCGTAAGTTTAACATGAGCGCTTGAGTACTCACGAGAAATTAGAGGAATGCTGGCCGATTAGAACGGCAACTTCGCAACCGTTGTATCCCTATAGTCCAGTCAAGGAAAGGTTATAGAGGGAAAAGTTGGGAAGACAATTTTTGACCCCACACTTCTGTTAAGGGTAGTAAGGAGGTAAACATATAAAAAGTCCCCACCCCTACACCCTGTGCGAAGGGGGTGGGGGTGGTTTAAAGGTACCATTTTTTGGTTTTTCGCATAAAACTCAAAAACTATGTATCCTAAGGACTTTACTGTCCTATAACAAATTGAAGCTTACATAATTTCCTACAATATTCATTTCACAGCTTTCTTTATATCTTCTTTAATTTTCGAGATATCCGCTCTTGAAAGTGTGCCATTTTTGAAAAAGACAGTTTGCCACCATTTTTTTCTATTTTTGCTCTTATAAATTTTTGAAAATCAATGGGAAAAATCCATGTTGATCATGAACTTATAGAGCATTGAATTTTCTTCAATTGATGTATAATTTCACACTTTTACGAATTTTCCTACACCTTTTGCAGCAGCTTTAGTGTTGAGTATGAAATCTCCATTTTTGCAACAATGGACCAATTGACAAAGGAATTTGGAGGAAATGTTTTAAACAAAATTTTTGACTTTGCAGCTTTGTTGAGACTAGTTAGGAGGAGACATATCAAAAGTACCCGTTCCTAACTCATGTGCTAAGGGGATGAGGGTGGTTTAAAAGTTGCATTCTTCAGCATTTTACTTCCACGCTCATATCATGAGGACAATGCGTTCAACCGACATAACTAACTATTCAAAAATGAAGCTTAATAAATTCTCTACACTTTTCGTTCAGTGGAATTTCGTGATATTCCCAACAGTTCCCGAGATATTTCTCTTGAATGTGTATAATTGTTAAAATAACAGGTTTTTATCCAATGTTTTGCTCTTTAAGGGGTTATAACTCTCCAACAATGTATCATAAAAACTGATGCTTATCGTAGGTTTGTAGAGCATTGAATTTCTCTTTGAAATGATGTATTATTCCATTATTTCAAGTTTTCCTTTCATTGCTATAGCAGCTTCAATGTAGGGGGTGAAATTTTCATTGCTTTGCCGCAACTGAGGAAGAAAACCAGCACTGATCCACTGATTCTTACAGGAGATTTCACAGATTTTTATTTTACAATGTGTAACACTCTCATGAGAATCAATGTTATTGTAAGTTATTGATGATTAATATAGTTGTTTGTTGCAGTTTCGAGAAGGAGATCGAGTGCGGTCTGATCGAGGTGATCGCACCGTCGCCCTCCTACTACCCGGACCTGACGCAGCTGCGCGCGACACTCGGTGACTCGCCCGAGAGAGTGCGTTGGCGTAGTAAGCAGAACCTCGACTTCGCCTACCTGATGATGTACTCGCAGCCGAAGGCCGTCTTCTACGTGCAGCTGGAGGATGACATCCTCGCCAAGCCGCACTTCCTCACCACCATGAAGGTCACCGCCTACGAGAAGATCGCCAACAAGCAGCCCTGGTTTGTGCTCGATTTCTGCCAGCTCGGGTTCATAGGTCAGCCGTCAATCAATCATTCAAACTGTCAATATAGTCCGGTTGTAATGTAGTCTACAGTAGAAAAAAGGCTCTTCCAGCTTCAATTCATAGGTCAGTCCTGTTGTAATATAGAAGACACGAGGTTGTAATATCCAACACACGAAGCATGCGATTTTCGTGCTTAGGAATATGCCCACTCTACTCCCAGGCTTACAAGTTCACAAGTCTTATATTATAATATAGGGAAAAGGCTCCAACACACGAGTCATATATTTTTGTGCTTATAAAGGTGCGTACAGATATACGCGCCGCGAACATGAGCAATTAACTTTTAATCAGCTTATTATATCTGTATTTTGACAGAAACGGTAAGATACAGATATAGAAAGCTTGACATCAGCTGAATAAAAGTAAATTGCTCATGTTCACGGCGCGTAAATCTGTATGCACTTTGAGAATATGTACACATCACTCACAGGTTTACAAGTGTACAAGTCATGTTGTAATATACAGTAGAAAAAAGGCTTAAACACAGGGACATTAGTAGCTTAGGCGTTCACTGGCTACCATGCACGGGAAAGCGGAATTGGGAATGGCATGTACATTTGAGTTCCGGTCATGTCCAATTCCGCGTTCCTCTAGTAGTTATTGGCCGCTACTAATGTCCCTGTGTGCAGTAGCGTGCTCACGGAAGAGGCTTAGGCCAGTTTCACACGGCAGAGACCTCGCTCCTGGAATATCATATTACGGAAGATCATATTTCATATTTTGCAGCTCTCCTGTACTTTCACATGGGGATCTTACGAATAAGCCGACAGATCTAACAACTCCGCCGACGTTTGCTCAAAGTATATGACTCATCACTTTTTCTCAAAGTCTAACTTCCTTAAAAATATAGATAGAAGATTACTGATTTCGGATTTGGATTCAGCGACCCCAAATTCTTTAAAGAGTAAGTCCCATTTTCAAAAATACCCGAAAACAAGGGAGTTATAGCTGTTTTTAATATAGCTTTCCATTATCATATGATTATATAGTACGTACTAAGATAATAATACTCCTGCCTCACAAAGGGACAGGCAAAGGTTTTAAGAAGTTTTTGAACACCTGAGAAGTTATACATAAACATTTTTAATTTTTAAAAGTTCTAGTTTTCCAAAAAAAATATTGAACTATGAAAAGATGAATCCAAATATGAAATCATAAATCATCTCCACTCATCACCCAATAAAATAGGAGGAAAAGGAATGTTGTACAGTAAAATTCACTGAATTTCAATTGTCATTCAACAATCCAATTTATCAGGTTCAAATCGTTGAATATCACTTTAAATTCCCAGCAATTATTGACTATTTCTTTTTACAATCAGAAAAATCTATTATGAACATACAGTATAAACATTGTGCTGATCTGAATCGATCTATGGTAATAATAGGAATTGAAAGAATAGAAAATGTCATGGCATTCCAAGTAGTGATGTCTGTGTATTAGAACTGCTGAGTTGATAATGCATACTGAAAAAAAGTCATGAATAGCTCAGACCAACCTGGCCTGTGATGAACCTGTATAAACAATTCATAGAATTCTTAGAATTCATAGGAACGGTAAAAAATCAATTTTACGAAAATCGATGTACATGTAACTGGATTTAGAAGATCAATACGATAATGTTCTCTATCACAATTTAATCATAGAAATGTTAAAGTGAAAACGTTGGGCGCAAACCTTCTGCCATGAGGAGACAAATAAATTTATGAAAAGCTTGATAGCTTGAATAGTGATCTGATATTTGTTACACGTTTTTATTCCAAGACATAATATGTCTTAGACTAATTTTTAATATTTCTTCAATCGGCAGGAAAACTTTGGTTTTTCAAAGTTATCTTACTCCCTTATTTTGGGGTATTTTCAGAAATCAAGATAAATAACCTACCAAATTTCCTACACGAATACAGTGTAAGTTGTATTATAATAGCTACAGTACTTACGTACTGTATAGTACAGTACCTGTTCGTTTTTACCGTATAATTATATGATAATAGAAAGCTTTATTAAAAACAGCCATAACTTCCTTGTTTTCGGATATTTTCGAAAACGGGACTTACGCTTTAAAGAATTTGGGGTCGCTGAATCCAAATCCGAAATCAGAAATCTTCTATCTATATTTTTAAGGAAGTTAGACTTTGAGAAAAAGTGATGAGTCATATACTTTGAGCAAACGTCGGCATAGTTGTTAGATCTTGCCTCTGCTTGCCTCGAGGGGAAAAGACGTGACAAAACGAGGTTCCTGGATAGGAGTCACCATGTGAAAGACACGATTTGACTCAATGTACTTCGACAAAAAAACGTGAACACTGTTCAGTGTTCAAGTTGCACGTCTCCTATCGTGTGAAAGAGGCCTAATTACAAGTCCTGTTTTAATGTAGGAAAAGACTCCAACACAAAAGTCATGAAATTTTAGTGCTAAGAAAGATTTCCACATTACTTTCAGCCTTGCAAATCATGTTGACGCTACAACTAGACTTCCACGAGCTACTATGGGAAAGCAGGATTGGAAATGGCATGTTGTTTCGACATCCTCCCTGCTGAGGAATCCATCATTACATTTTTACAATTAACAATATTTTATCAACTTCTGTGAAAGGGAACCGTTATCTATATTCAAATTGGAATAAATTCATGATACGGACAGACAATATAAATAAAATAGTATTGGTACTTAACAGAAATTATGCTATTTTCATTTTTTCCCACATGAAATGTGTTATAAATAGAATTATATACTGATTTGTGAAAAAATATGGGTAAACCATGGTCTGGTTGAATCAGTAACATATTTTCTACTATAATTTTCTTCTAACACTAGTGAGTTCTTCCAATTGAAAGATAATCGATGTGCGTAACCTGTGTTCTGTAGCGTGGCTAATACAGCATTCAATTTGGATTTTCGTTTAGTGATAATTATTAATTTATTAGCATTTGAATAACTGCAATATCTTGGTAAATTCCATCTGGAGACTGGATCAATTCCGGATCCAGATATTGTCAGTTTGGTGTAAGGGTAATAAGCATTCCTGACCGGCAATTAACTTAGGAGGTTGAAGGTGCGATTCCCGTGCTGACAAATAATTACTTTCCTTGCCCTATTACCATTGGTAAGGAAAGTATTGCTTTCCAAAAAAATTTAAGGTACCTTAATTCCATGTTTTCTATACGTTTCATTATTTTCCTTGCCCTATTACCATAGGTAAGGAAAGTATTGCTTTCCAAAAAAATTTAAGGTGCCCCAATTTCATGTTTTCTATACGTTTCAAGGACCCCTGAGTCCAAAAACATGATTTTTGGGTGTTTGTGTTTGTGTGTGTGTGTGTGTGTGTGTGTGTGTGTGTGTGTGTGTGTGTGTGTGTGTGTGTGTGTGTGTGTGTGTGTGTGTGTGTGTGTGTGTGTGTGTGTGTGTGTGTGTGTGTGTGTGTGTGTGTGTGTGTGAACACGATAACTCCATTCCTAATTAACCGATTGACTTGAAATTTTAAATTTAAGGTCCTTATACCATGAGTATCCGACATTAAGAAATTCAATAAAATTCAATTCAAAATGGCGGATAATGGCTAAAAAAACCATGTTTTTCACGGTTTTCTCGAAAACGGCTATAACGATTTTCTTCACATTTATACCCTAGATAGCTATTTATAAGCCCTATCAACTGACATGAGTCTCATTTCTGAGAAAATTGCAGGAGCTCCGTAATATTCCTGAGAAGAATGAATTTTGTTAAATTTCTGTCACGATTTTCTCAAAAATGACTTGAGCGTAGGTAGGTAGAGCAGTCTATTCAAAAGAACACAATCATATCGATATTTTATTTGTAGAACAGCTGTTTTGACAACTTTTGAAAAATCCTCAAATTTCATAACTAGCCGCCAATCCGCATAATGTTATTCCCTAAATTATCCTTGTTAATGAGGCTTATAGATGAATGAGCAAGGAAAGTTGTGTGAGTGTACCACACCAGATTTTTTTTTAATAGTAGCGATCATCGAATTTCCATATTGCTGTTTACCCTGTTGTCAATATTATTTTGCAGTAGCAGAAGTCCTCGGGGTGACTTACAGCATTTAATTTGAATTTACGTTAAATAATAATTATTAATTCATCAGCATTTGAATAATTGCAATATCTCAGTAATATTCATCTGTAAAAATATAATTCACTGTTTTTTTCAATTTCAGGTAAAATGTTTCGATGTGTAGAGTTACCGTGGCTTGTGCAATTTTTCTTCATGTTCTACAACGATAAGCCGGTCGATTGGCTGCTCGATCACATGATCTACTCCAAAGTCTGCAACTTAGAAAAGGATAATGTGAGTTTTACTAACTGTTAGTAAATGTTTCAATCAATATACGTGTAATAATTTTAATAAAATGTTCTGAAAAATGAAATAGAGTGAACTGAATAATTCCAGACAAAAATATCTATATTATTTGAAGATTCATTAACATTATTGATTAACAGCAATACTGTCTAATAAACACTTTCTGTAGGCTACTTCTCCGATATCTTTAAGTTTTACGGAAATCAAATATGTGAAATCTGATTATGATAAAAAATATCAAATACAATGCACCCCGATTCTACCGCTGAGTATAATTAGGTACCATACGTGTCTGTCAAATATTGTCGTATCTTTGATGAATAAATTTATATTATTTCGGCTCCTCTATTTTAACTTGGGACATGATACATTGAGATCAATGACATGTGTAAATAATAATACTAATTCCGATGCTTACCTGTACTTTAATTCCTGTTGAGTCCACTGAGTACCTAATTACTATTTTGCAGTATCAGTTTGATATAAATTATAATTTTTATATATTATAATTTTTATAATAAATTTATATTATTTCGGCTCCTCTTATTTTAACTTGGGACATGATACATTGAGATCAATCACATGTGTAAATAATAATACTAATTCCGATGCTTACCTGTACTTTAATTCCTGTTGAGTCCACTGAGTACCTAATCACTACTTTGCAGTATCAGTTTGATTCCCAATCACTTGAAAGTTTCAATTTATTATCAATCTGTTTTCAAAACGTTTTATGATCATTCTCTTTGATTGCAGGCGGCTTGTCGAAAAGCAAAAGATGAATTATGGGTTCACTGCAAGCCCTCTCTCTTCCAGCACATAGGCACTCAGTCTTCATTGAAAGGCAAAGTTCAAAAACTTAAGGTAAGTTCTACAGGCTTCTTATATTGATTTAATCTTGCTAAAATTAATAATTCCACATCTACAATTTACACTGAACAGAGATATTGTGAAATTTCTCCATATTAAGGTGAAATGAAAACGATATTGTCAGTTCCACATAATTTATTTCAGCTAAACTTGAGTTTCAGTTGAAGATGATGACTGAGTGCATTGAAACTTAAGTTTGGCTGAAATAGATTATGTGGAACTCACAATATCGTTTTCATTTCACCTTAGTTCCACATCTTATGTTTACCGGTTATGGTACTAGTTTATGGGTACGGTAGCAGTTATTAGTTGATATTCCCGATTGGGAATTTCTGCTTTGTAAAATATGTCCATATTACCTAATTTACAAAATCAAGAAATACAAGATTCAATCGATGACGTGCTCCTTTTCCAAATTCTTCAAAGTAGGTTTACAAATCTTAAGTAGAAATATTCATAACATAAAGAGTTTGTTTCGTATTTGTTTCTTTCTGAATTCATCCTTAGCAACTCATCTTACTTATTCCTTAATTCCTTAATTCCTCCTTCTACATCCATGACCAGGGAACTGGATAGATGGCGTCGAATGGTAAGATGACAGGTCAAACTATATTGTCCTTGTGAGCATTAAAATACTCATTGACTGAGTAGAATGGGTTCCTCTTCAGCCAGATCTCAACTCGGTTTTTAAAAGCAATACCCTGCAGGTTCTTCACATTAGCAGGCAGGTCATTGTATAGGCGCAGTGCAAATATTGGGAAGGAGTCTTTTCTCTTGTTGGTTCTGCAGCGAGGTATGTCAATGTCAAGTCTCCTCCTTGTAGCGTGCACATGACGATCAGCCCTCAGCACATGACTGCCCTCGGTGTCCTTAACATGCAACAGACTCAACAGTATGTACTGGTTGAAGACCGTAAGGATGCCCAGGTCAATGAAGATAGGCCTACAGTGCTCACGATGCCCTGCTGAGGTGATCACTCGAAGTGCTTTCTTCTGGAGCATCAGCACACTCTTGCAGCCCGCTGCATGCCCCCACAGCAGAAGTCCATACAGCAGATGGGAATGGAAAAGGGCAAAGTATACCATCACCATATCTTTCCTGCTGAGAAGGGCTCTGAGTCTACGCAGCAAGTAGATTACTCGTGCCAGCCTGGTGCAAACTCCATCAATATGGCCAGCCCATGTCAATTTTGAGTCAATGACAAATCCCAGGAGTTTCACCACTGATTTATGGGCAGAGTCAGCAAGGCTGCGAAGCCCACATACCAGTTGCTGAGTCTTCCCCTCATTCAAGCAGAGTCTGTTTCTCTCAAACCACTGCTTGGCATCATCAAAAACTTGCTGAGCCTGCAAGCCAGCTTGTTCAACCGTCCGCCCCCTAGAGTAAATTGTGGTGTCATCCGCAAACATCAGCACCGGTCCAAGAAGCCCAAGATCATTGATCATGACCAGGAAGAGTAGTGGGCCCATCACCGATCCCTGTGGCACACCATGATCCACCTGCATAGGCTGTGAGAGAGCACCTCCAATGGATATGATCTGCTTCCTTCCAGTCAAGTAGGATCTGAGGGTCACAAGCACCTCACCACCCAGTCCATACCCAGCAAGCTTCTCAAGAAGAATTCCATGAGGCACGCAATCAAATGCCTTACTCAGATCAGCAAGGACCAGGTGAACAAGATCTCTCTCCTCAAAGGCTTTGACAATAAAATCAATCATCTCTGAGACAGCTGTGAACGTAGACCTTCCACTTCTAAAGCCATGCTGTGCGTCAGAAAAAAGATTATTCCTCTCGAAGTGGAACACAAGTTGCTCCTTCATTAGGACCTCAAACACCTTACCCAATACAGGAATGATTGATATAGGTCTATAGTTGTTCATAGACTCAGGGTCACCCTTTTTGAAGACTGGAATCGTGCGGGATAACTTCAGGACATCAGGAAAACAGCCATGTCGCATACAGACATTGAGCACATGAGACAGGGGAAGAGCAATCCCATCCGCAACACACTTCAGCACACCAACTGTAACTCCATGGACGTCAGGACTGTGGGAGTTCTTGAAGCCGCGAATAACACGAACAACATCCGCAGGTCTGACCTCCTTCCACCGTTCTAACTTCACTCGGTTGTTATGTAACCAGGAGCATTGTATCTCACATCATTCATGGAAGCAACTATCTTTTCCACCTCACCAATAAAAAAGCTGTTGAATTCATCTGGTGTAGCTTTACATTTAGGTCTCGAACAATCTTTGGAGATCTGGTTTATGAGGTCCCAGGCAGCTTTACATGGGTTTCCTGCAGATTCAATTTTTGACATGTTGGCCGCCCTTTTAGCAGCATCAACCTCAGCTCGATAAATGCTCTTTGCTCTCAGGTACTGGTTGCGGAGATGAAGTCTGCCCCCCTCATCATCAATGAGCCCCATCCTCGCATGGAGAGCAACAATCAAATTTCTGATTTGTGCTAGCCTTGGTGTGTACCAGGATTTGTCATTGAGAATCTTTACAGACTTTCCATGATTCCTTGCAAATTTCCTGGAAGTTCTGGCTTTTAAAGGAAAATGACTGTTGAACACATCCATAAAAGACTCAAAGAAAACACCAAATGCGTTCTCTGGCTGATAACAGTTCAGAACATTGCTCCAGTCAACACCATCAATAGCAGCCTTGAAGAGAGGCAGTCGGTCTGCCCTGATAGTACGATATGTGATTGGTCCAGTATCAGGCTGCCCAGCTCCAGAATCACTCACCAGCCCCAGGTGCAGGTCCATCACAACTGCATCATGGTCAGCAATAACTGGATCAACAACAGTCACTTCATATTCCCAGGTGTTCAAGGATGTTGCAATTGTGTCCAAGCAGGAGCTACCACGAGTCGGTTCACGGTTTGTGATAAATAGACCATGACTCTGGAGAAGATATTTGAATATGGAGTACTTTTCATCCTCAACTTGCAGATGTATGTTCATGTCTCCTCCCAGTATCATCCGCCTGCCCAGCCTGCATCCATCCAACAAATCGAAGAATTTATCCAGGTTTCCACTTGGAGCACGGTAGACAGAGACCACTATAATGGACAAAGCACTGAGTTCCACACAAGCCAATTCAATTTCAAATTCAACACAGTATTGTGTTACATCAATAGGTTTGTAATCCAAATTTTTGTTAACATAAATAGCAGCACCACCATTTTTGTGATTTGTCCTAGCATAAACAGCTGCCAGACTCAAATGAGAAATGGAGTTGTAGTGATTGGTTTCAGACTGCACCAAATGATGCTCACTCAAACACAAAATATCAGGACATACATTGTCAACAAATAGAGACACTAAATTAAATTTGGTTCTGAGACATTGAACATTCACATAGACAAACTTGAGAATTTTATTTACAATTTGTACAGTTTTCAAGTCAGATCCGTTTGTACTAGCTAGCTGACCGTCTTCTTGGAGTCTCTCCTGAATAAAAAACGCTTCAAGACTAGGTTTTTTGGCCAAACAGAGCTAGTCATGATTTCCGCCCTCTTATCAAAATTAATTCCAAATTTGAAACTTGCATTTACACCTTTGCTTGGTAATTTTTCAACTACTGGGTCTGATCCCGGAAAGGATTTCACGATAAACTCTCTTACAGTGTCAACACTAACATCACTTTTCACTCTACCCACATAAAACCATGCTCTCTTATTACCTGCTGACAGGAGACTAGATTCATGCTCAGATGTGCCTATAATCATACCTTTTTTAGCAAGCCTACTTGCAGTTTTTTGATTTACAGCAATTGAATTTTTAGTAATCGAATTCTTACTTACGTCACATTTCAATTTGGCACTCGTGGACGGTTGTCCTGTACTTACAGGAATAGTCATTTTAGCTTTCCTTGATCTCTTTACAACATCAGACCATGCGTTGTTGTTTGTCACATTAAAATCATTATTTACAGTCACCGTAGGTGTGAAATCACGCCTAACCTCAACAGCCGAATTGCCAAAGTCAACTTGTTCAGTAAGTCGATTGTTTGAAGTGTCAACAGTATCGACATCGATAGTAGAAGTCGATTTTACCCACTTGTTCGATCCGTTTGTGTCGTTAACTTTTACCCACTTTGTCAAACTATTAGAGTTTGTGTCATTGATTTTAGAATGAGTTTGAACATTATCAATGCTATCATTCACGTTACAAGAATTTAGATTGCTAGATCTATTTAGATTTACTAAAGTCAGGTCTTCAGCCTGATTGACACACTATTGTGTATTGAGATTGAGACTTTTTAATAATCAATCAATCATCAAAATTTCAGGACAAACAATTTGGGAAAGTGAAACTGTACTTCCCACATGTGAATCCGGAAGCCACGGTGATGTCGACGATGAACGCCTACAAGTTATACACGCTGAAGCGAGCTTATGCCGGCGAAACGTTCTTCTGGGGTCTGCTGCCTCAGGCCGGCGATCATCTACATTTCAAGTTCAAAAAGCCTCTCTTCATTAAAAAGTAAGTACTGTCTATACGGCTGACATCATTCATATCAATACTCATATTCAGATTGAACATGTTATGATCTTGCTTCATTAGTAGATTAAGATGTGGATTCAAACTCTCCTGGAGATATAGATAGGCTTTATATAAAGAATTAAATAATTATAATGAAAATTCAGATTATAATGAGTGGTCATTAGAAAATATGTCTTTCAGATGACTGAATGATGTCTGTTGAATAATTTATTTTTCTCTCCGAATTAAACTTGTTTTTATCAAATAAGATGTTTTCAATATATCAATTTATCATCTATCCCTTCAAAAATGTTATTGGAATTGTAAGAAACGAAACTATGAATTAAAACGTTTATGAAATGAATAACCTGTGGAAAAACACATTAATTAATTAATTTTTTAAAGATTACAAGACTCCAGCTATGGAGGGTA
This sequence comes from Nilaparvata lugens, assembly GCF_014356525.2. Taxonomy (NCBI): domain Eukaryota; kingdom Metazoa; phylum Arthropoda; class Insecta; order Hemiptera; family Delphacidae; genus Nilaparvata; species Nilaparvata lugens. Next base: position 51,361,627 of record NC_052509.1, read on the forward strand.
CAAGGTCAATGGAGAGAGATACAAGTCAGGTCAATAATTTTACATAATACATCATTAACATCGAGTTTACATCATTCAACCTTAATTAAATCAAACCTAGACTTGGTTTGAAAGGAACTCTTGTACATCATAAAATACTCCATCAACTAAATGTTTTTTGAAGATGTTTTTTTTTTTTTTAATCATCATTACTTCTAAGGAGCTGTGGTAACCTGTTATAGAATTTCCTTCCAATATATAATGGTTTTTGTTCAAATAATCTACTATTGTGAGTCAATATAATTATATTGATCAGCTCTGTTTGGTGTATTGTACTCATGTATATTTGAATTTTTGTCCACACCACTCGTTTCCACATACATTATAATTTCATATATATATATATACAAAGATGGTACAGTAAAAAAGCCAAGTTTTTTAAATATAGGCCTACAAGAATCTAACCTATTCACTTTCTCTATACACCTGAGTGTCTTCTTTTGAATTAAACACTCTGTCCAAATTTTGTTGAGATGAATTACCCCTTACTCCATACTAAAATAGCATACCTAATATGTGATATTATAAGACCATGATAAGCAGTTAACAGTATTTTTTTATCATTTAACCTAGCAAGCTGCCGCAAGACATATATCCTAGATGAAATTTTATTACATTTCTTTTCAATGTAAGGATGCCATGTTAATTTCCTATCCAATACAACTCCCAAGAACGCTACTATCTCTTCTTGGTCCAATTCATTTTCCTCTACAAATACGTTTATTGCTCTATCCTCTATTGAATTATATTTGCTTTTGAATTGCAGGAATTTACATTTTTACTATTTATTTTCGATTGTCTCTGACTCAGGAATTGAACAATTGACTGGAATCCAGTGAAAGCATTTATTTCCAAACCATCTAATGAAGAATTTCTAAAGATGAACGAAGTGTCATCAGCAAACAGCGAAATTTCAACTCTTTTAGTAATTTGTTCACATATAACAGAAACAGTATGGGACCCAAAATTGAACCTTGAAATACGCCAGCCTGGACCTATAATGTTTTAGAATAAATTGGAGATATGAGATTTGGATTTTTTTAGATTTTCATATGAGATATGATTCAAACCATTCTAGTTCTATCCCACTTATACCTACAGTTTTTAGAATTTCTAATGATGCTTTATGGTTCAATATAGATTGAATATTGAATATTTATTTTTTGAACATTAATTTTTCATTTCTTACATGTTCAATTTGTTGGTAAATAGTAGTGAAGACTGATTTGGGCGTAATGCCTGTAGTCTTCCTTGACATTGTAAATAAATAAATAAATATAGCCTAGTTCAATAGTTAGATTGAATTATGATTCATAAAGATTGATTCATGTTCTAATATAGATTAATTATAGATTTAATATAGATTGATTCGATGCAAAGCTATTTCATTATTATATTCAAATTAATTTAATGTTGTTGCATTTTTGATTATTCCAAAAATATGTATTCAAGTTTATCAAATAATTCAATTATTTGTAATAGACATGGATAATTTTAATAAACATTACTTCAGGAATTAAAGCTACAGTATCTCATGAAATGTTATACTTTATCAAGATTGGAATCTTTTTGAAGAAAATCGTTTTTCAAATAAATGAATTTTGTTGAGAAAATTGATAAGACCAATTAATTGAAACCGAGACTTTTGTTGTGAATAATTGATTTTTATTTGTATGTTTCAGGTATTTGTTCAAGAGTGGGAATGCAGAGCATCCGTCTGATAGGTTCTACAATGCTACAGTAGAAGTCTTGCCAGTCGTTCCTATTCCACAGGCTGATAATATTACCACAGATGGCTACATTGTTGTGGGTCTGTATTCACTTCAAGTATTTCCAGAAATTATAGAATAATAATTTCCAACTGTGACTCTATTTTAACAGAAAATTGTATCTTAGATTAATAATGACAATCAAATATTTAGAGAATGTGGTATTGAATTATCAATATTTTTTACAAATTCATTCATATATAGTCAATCAAATATTTAGAGAATGTGGTATTGAATTATCAATATTTTTTACAATTCATTCATATATTGTCAATCAAATATTTAGAGAATGGCTCTATTTTAACAGAAAATTGTGTCTTTGAATAATAATGACAATCAAATATTTAGAGAATGTGGTATTGAATTATCAATATTTTTTACAATTCATTCATATATTGACAATCAAATATTTAGAGAAAGTGGTATTGAATTATCAATATTTTAGACAATTCATTCATATAAGAGTAGATCTTCGCTCACTCTTTAGAATAGAATAACTTTTTTTGCAGCCACTTCTGAGGTCTTCTGAAGCAATACCTTCGTCACAGTTTACAAGAAGATCGAGAGCATGTCTTTCTTTCCAAAATGAAAAGCCAGTGACAAAACTCCATAATTTACAAAATATTTGGTCTTTGAAAAAATCCAAAACAAGGTTTCTGTAATTTCTTCAACATTTTCAGTTACTAATTTAATTGACTATTTTAATTTGTTTTTTTTAACTAGGCTATATGTAGCAAACATAATTCAATTTTAAAATAACTCTTTACATAAGTGGGCTTCTGCATCTTAATGTCAGAGTAGGGAATTATCAGACTGTTGAAAATAATTGTGATAAAGTCATATTCAAAATAATTTAATATCAAATGAACTTACTTCACATAAGTAGACTAATGCACGGTAATGCGAAGTTGAGGAATGACATCTTATTAGACATAAGATAATTTTATAAAAACTCCTGTCTGTGGGTGGATTGGCCTTCGTCTGTGGATTAGTAGTCCAGTCAATATAAGTTAGACATAAAAAAGGGTGTGTGCTTGCAATATATATTGTAATTCTGATGTTTTTATATATTATGTGGATACATGAGAGAAGTCCAGAACGAATTTATTCATGCAAAATTTCCTTGTGCTGGATACAGAGTGACCCAAAAACCTCGTATTTCCGGTACATTTTCTAGTTTTCAGCTATTTCCGCCTAATCCGTTAATCGGACGGACAAATTTGCTCTTGCCTTTTTTGGATTAAAAATTTCTCAATAAAATCAGATCATTTGAAACTCCCTATCTTTAATGAGTACTGAGTTATGATTTTTCAAAAATGAGTGAAATTTAAAGAAAAAATAAAATTTGATGAATTTTAGTTCTTGATCAGCAATATCTTCCGATTGTTACCATTTAGATGTATAATTCAAAATCCCTCTGGGCGTATTTTTGTGCTTTACAATATGAGATCAGGTAGAGCGCTCTATCTCATATAAATTTCCAGGTACACCTGACAACAATGCTCCTTGTATTGTGAAAAACACCTAATTTTTAGCTTCAACCATCATGGCGAACTAAATTGTCGTCATATTAATATTTCGCACACTGATATGATTTCATGAGATTATGTTCTATGAGAATCACTCGTTAGATGCACTCCATTTCAGTATTAACTAGAGGAGAGGTGCGCATGAGACCAGCTCAAGGATTAAAATTTCAAACACTCATCAATTTTGACACAATGCTCGGATCTCATCGTACTACACTTCATTCTTTTCAGCTCGCCAAGGCGGTTCAAAATCATTAATCATAAGTGAAATTCGGTCGAAAAATGGAAAATTTATCTGAAGTATTTCACAAGATATGCAGCTTTGAATGTAGAAATTGGCCATTTTTTGTGTATTGGTATATGGGCTTGAGTGCACTCAACATTAAATTTCCCTTTTTCGACCGAATTCCACTTATGATAAATGATTTTGAACCGCGTTTACGAGCTGAAAAGACACAAACACTCATAAATTTTGACACAATGTTCGGATCTCATCTTACTACACTTCATTCTTTACAGCTCGTCAAGGCGGTTCAAAATCATGCATCATAAGTGAAATTCGGTCGAAAAATGGAAAATTTATCGGAAGTATTTCACAAGATATGCAGCTTTGAATATAGAAATCGGCCAATTTTTGTGTATTGGAATATGGGCTTGAGTGCACTCAACAATAAATTTCCTTTTTTTGACCGAATTTCATTTATGATACATGATTTTGAACTACAATATATATTGCAAGCACCAATGTATGTAGTGACTGTACTATAGATAGTGTTAATAGAAGTCAGTCAGATTGAGCCATATTTTTGTGGAAACTAACTTTATACAACAATAGTTAGCAATTTATAATTTAGACAACACAATATATTTTGCTAGAATTTCAACATATATCATTGAATTTTATGAATTGATGATTGTATTGCAGGTAAATTCGATATAAAGGGAATGGCGGAAGGAAGTGTCAATCGTAAGTTGGGTGCTATTCAAGAACTTCGACTGACAATTCACTCAGACAGCGATAATTGGGCGATTCTTAGTGAGGTAAGATCCCCTCCCCTTCCAATAAACCATTCATGAATTAGGCTCAACTCACACTTACGCAACTCAGGTCGAGAAAAGACGGCGACTCTAGTCTCTTCTCGACGCAACATGTCTTTTCAAATGGTGACGTCGCGGAGACTGGAATCATAGAGAAACAATAGCTTGAGTAGATATCCCATGGTATAGGGTGTATATGTCGCAACTTTTACTGTTATCTCAAACTGATAGTCCACGTATTTCTTTCCTAAAAAGGTGTGTGACGCTGGTAGTCTCTCATATTAATCGACCTTTAATATTCTTTCCGAAGAATGGACATTGATATGTCCAAAGCTTCGCCAATTTATGTAGATGCATAACAATATAATTATCTACAGTTATTACAGATTGCATTTTTCATATCATATACAGTTCAATAATTATTTTCTAGTCTATATTATGTAAATTCATCTATAATTTTGCTGTATTGTAAGCTATTGTATATAAGTGTATAAGCCAGTATATATTGTAATCTACATAAATAAAGTACTCAATCAATCAATCAATCAATATTATGCCGTTCATACACACTTACCAGGCCAAAACAGTAAAAATCTTCAATAATCGATAGTAATTGACTTGAGATAACAGTAAAAGTTGCGACATAAACGCCCTATACCATGGGATATCTACTTACGCTATTGTTTCTCTATGCTAGAATCGACTGGTCTGGGTGTCACCATTTGGAAACACATGCTGCATCGAGAAGAGACTAGAGTCGCAGTCTCTTCTCGACTTGAGTCGCGTAAGTGTGAGTTGAGCCTTACCGTCGACTACTTACTATCTGAAGCATGTTCAGTGTGGAATTAAAAAAATCAGTGAAGGTGAGTGCAATGTCATAAAAAGTGTTTCACTATTAAACTGATGTTTTGGAATTGAACAACAATGCAGTAATCGATAATAATCATGGAGGAATGGAAAACTACTATAGTGAGGTCCACGTTATAATGGCAGTATTTGATTATTATTGGTGTTGCTATTCTTGTCTATTATTCGACAAAGCAGATAGCACTATCCTTTGCTAGCTCCGCAACGTTGCCAGATAGTTTTTTTAACTTTCAAGAATGTAGAAATATAAATGATTAACAAAATATTCAATCTCAATTATGAAAATTTATTATTTTATCATTGAAAATATAATTTCTTGACGTATAAAATATAATTTATTATTTTAAACAAGAATGAATGTTTTGATATGTTCTGATGATATTACATCAGATATACCGTAACCAAAATTATAAATCCTAGGCTAAGTTTGGACATTTCTCAAATACCGAATATCGGTTTTTTCCTAAAACTGAGATCTCCATTCATATCTTTTAGTCCGGGCGCAAATGTCATTCCGTGGTCATTTTTGGGTAACAGCCGTGGAAGATGTCTCAATTTCTTCGTTAGGTCTAGCAGAATAAGGATCGTGATGATGATAAGTCGAAATCACAGGCAAACACCTCGGAAACAAGATGGTCGCCAAAATTTTCACGGTTTTGCAATATCGCTTTTATTTCAATAACCGTTCAAGATATTCAACCGTTTTTCTAGACGAAAATATTTTAAAAACCTTCCTCTAAAATTTTTGTTTCATGAAATTTTCCTCTAAAACGCATATTTTATTAGTTATAACCTTCAAAAGCCCCAAAAAACGTTTCTTCTAATTTTTTCAAATTTCATACCATTATAACTTTTTTCGTGCAAGAGACGCAGAGAAATTACAAATCTAAGAAATTTAGAGCGTTTTTTCAACTTTGGATCGATATATCTTTATGCGCTGTACGTCAAGAAATAAGTTCTCCAGCGCCCTCCAAAGAAAACCCTGCACGGTTTCTGGTGCGTTTTTCCATATGCATGAGGTAACAAGCTAGAACTATAAAATCGATTTTTTCATGACTACTTCAAGATAGAGACTTGCAAATGGTCTCAATCTCTTCGTTACAACAAGCCGAATAAGAATATTGATGATGGAAACAACGAAAATATTCGACATCATTGGAAAATTCAAGATGGCTGTCATTATTGGTAGAAAGTTTTATATCGCTTGCTATTTACCGGTAGTTATTGTGAGACATAATCGGATTGGTTTCAATCAATCTCTTTTTCCGATGACGCTCCAGCCGTGGAATATGGACTTACAGCCTCCAAACAGATGTCATTTTGAAGCTTTGGAAATATACCAAAACATTGTACAAATAACACTAGTATATGTCTGCTGCGAATACATTTACAGGGTGGAAAGTGAAATGTTGTCCCCGAAAAATGTATGTTTCAAGTTTATGAAGATGAATAAATCATGAAAAGAGTGGTCGAAATGAGTCGATTCTCTCGAACATCATATTTTGGTTAATTCTAAACACTTTGGTGGTAAAACCAATCCTATTTTTATCCGATTTCCGAAATTTTATAAAACGATAATCGTAAATTGTAGAGGAAGGTTTTTAAAATATTTTCGTCTAGAAAAACGGTTAAATATCTTGAACGGTTATTGAAATAAAAGCGATATAGCAAAACCGTAAAAATTATGGCGGCCATCTTGTTTCCGAGGTGTTTGCCTGTTTTCGACTTATCATCATCACGATCCTTATGATGCTAGACCTAACGAAGAAATTGAGACATCTTCCACGGCTGTTACCCAAAAATGACCACGGAGTGCTGCCGTATTCATGACATTTGCGCCCGGACTATATTTATTCCTCGTAAATTTCAAAAGAAATCAATAAACTATACAATATACACTGCAATAATAAACTTATTCTACAAAATAAAACATTACTGCTTCCGCAAAAGAGCAAGCTCGAGCTTGGGAAGGAATCCTTACTTAATCAATGTGACTGTATCTCGGTAGTAAGTATTTGTTGAAGTTTGTTTGTGAGTTGTAAGTGATTGCATTGTGTGTTTCAGATGCACATCCAGCCGGATGACGTGAGATGACACACGCTGACGAGACTCCGCGGGGGTCGCTCCAAACACTGACCATGGTGCCATATGCCACTGACAGCTACTCTATTTTCAATACCCTCTTCTGGCTTCTTAGAACAAAAATCAAAATCGAATCAAGTCTGTGGAGCAAATATCATTATCTTAGCGTTGTCAAGCATAAATTATTATAAATAGTTGCATAGCACACCTTCGTTATAAACGATTATGTCCCATATTTTGTACAGTATTGTATTATCGTAAATGAACTGTCTATTATATTATGTGTAATTGTATTGTCCATAAAGTATATAGGTTTATCGTATATAAATTTTGAACATTGCCAATCAGAGGACCAATACCTTCTTTTCGGAAAGAACCATTTTTATTAGTTATTTTTATTGCTTTGAAGTTTTTAATTGACCTATTGATACATTATCTAACAATTAATATTTTTGTGGAATCAATGTTTTGGTACTTAAATTTTAAAATTAATTGCACCATATTATCAATATTGCAACACAACTTAATTCAATGCTCTGTCAGGTTTATGACACATAGGCAAGGAGTTAATATTGAATTTATTACCATAAGAATTCACTCTGAATTTTATTCTTATTCTATAATAATTTTATTCAACTTACAAAACTCATCATTGCTATTCACTTCGTTCAATTTTTGCAACAATTCTGGTTCTGTTTATTGTTGTAAAAATTGTGAAGAAATTTTAGAAAGAAATATTTCGACTGATAGGAGAACAATAAAATTATTCATTTTCAAAACAAATTGATTCCTAAAAAATTATGCGATTTATCAGTGAAAATTTTAGTTCTCAATATTATTCCCAAAATATACAGTCATAAAATGTATTCAATTGATATGCTCAAAAGTTTAGATTTTGTCTTCAGTTGGAGTTAATTATTTTTATTGAGTACTTGGGTACTAGGTGCTTTTAGTTGTTTATACCTGACAGCCTCGAATGAATTTTAACGTTTTACTTTTATGTGATATAGTCATTAAATTTGAATCGTATTAATTATTGTGTCAATTAATAATAATATTGTTCGTTTTTAGACTTATTTGTAAATATGTTTAGAGAGGGAAATGATTGGCGAGGTAATATTACGGAATAAATGGATGGAATTTATTAACTATTTTGATATTGTAAATATTTGTATTTTGAACAATAATTATATAGCGAATGTGAGCTCAATTTAGTCATTTTTAAATACGCTTACAAGATTTATTTTGTTATTTTGTTGTTAAATGTTACTTTTTTATTGTAATGCTTAATGTCTGATATCAAAGATAATGTCATTTTATTCAATATAATGCAAAAGATTCTTCGAAAAAGATTGTACAGTATAAATCTACAGTTGAAGATTACCGTATAATGGTTACATGTGAATAAAAATAGAAATCCAAGTACCCTTTTTAAAATTATGTAGTCACAACATGTTTTGGCTATGATGCCATTATCATAATTATTATTATTTTAAAAAGGGTACTTAAATTTCTATTTTTATTAATATTCAAGAGTAGCCCTAAAGAAAAAAAGACAATGGTTACATGGTATGTTTCGCATTTCTCCTCATTAATCTTATTTTTTAAATATAGATAACAATGATTGAAATATTTATTGAATGATAATAATATACCATATATTTTTTTAATCACCAATTTCTCTTCTATCCCGATCATCCTATCCAAAATTATAATATTTATTTTTATTTATTCTATTTCGTTAAATCTAGGAATACTATTTTTCAAAATCTCAATTGAAGCAAACAATTAATCTTCAACAAAACTCAATTAGGTACCTACTTGATTGATATCAGTTTTTATACTTTATAAACCATTTTCAACCACTTTTTTCGACAATTCATATTTGATAAGTTTCCATCAGTCTCATTGTGTATTATGTGAAGAAAGTAGTAATTTTTACCCAACCAAAATCTATTCTCTATTTATAAATCAATGAATAAGCAAACAAATGAATAAATATGCAGGTTTAGTGCCATATTTAGTTGACAAAAATAATCAATATATGAACAATAAAAATGTGTTTTTCCTAATAATTTTACTAATTTTCTTCCCAACATAAATCAACTTAGTTTTCAAATATCAACTAAGAAGTGCACCAAATCTTTCAAATCGCAGTTAAACTATAAAAAGAGATTTTTGATCCCATATAATGCTTTTCAATTTTTTAGACAATTAGTAAATCTTACATTTACTTGGTCCTCATTTTATCATTTGATAGGTATGGGAATTATAATCTTGTTGACATTTATTTTTCTATGGCATAGTTGACATTTATTTTATCTTAATTACTTTTTAGACATTTATTTTATTTTTTATACCACTCTTTAAGGTATTCATTGATACTGAATCCCCTTTTTTAGGCAATTTAACTACTAAAACAAAAATGTTACTTGTCTAAAGCTGCGTTTACACCAAAGTTATTATCAAAAAGTTTATATTTCTGTCCTTATAGATTCTATAAGATTGAACGGAACTTGGCAAACACATATGTTCCATCATGTGTATGATAAGTTATGTTCAATGTAATAGAATCTATAAGGACGGAGAAATAAAAATTTTGTTAATAACTTTGGTGTGAACGCAGCTCAATAAACGTTTCATGGCTAATGACTAATATAAACAAATTCAATGCAGTGCGATTGAGTTCTGTATTTTACTATTCTATTTTAAATCCATTTGTTATTGCTAAACTAACTATTAATTTCTAATGAAAATCAATCTTCAACTGTAATAAAATACTATACATTTCGTAATTTATATCTATTTGCATGTTGATGTGTTGTATGTAAGTCGAGCTCTGCATTATAATGAAGTGTCTAAATTTATCATGATTGTCTTTTAACCATATTTTTGTAATTGAATGTTGTATAGATATTGTATGAAAAAGATTACACTGAACTTAAGCTGTTAACATGAAATTATACTAAGTACAGTATATTATTGAATATCAAATTTGAATAGCTTATGCAACTATTTTGTTATGTGATAATAAATGATATTATCTTAATCATTTTTTTCTATTCGTGTCCAACTTATATCACTTCATTTCAAGTCAAAATTGTTAAAAAACAATTCTTTTGAATTCTGCCAGATTTTAACTTATTGACTATTATTATACGTATATTCAAATCCCTGATCATAGAACATTTTTGAAACTGTCTCAAGCTTTGTTTACTTAGCATCCGATTACAAGAAACAATCTAAACTGTACAACTAGGTACTAGAATCGTTCTGATTGGTGTACCAACCTTCATTATGCTAAGAACACTTTTAAAATAGTCTCAAACAAGGCCAGAAAACCCACCTATAGACTAAAAATAGTTTTATTTTCATTCTATATTAGAAGGCAGCTATGGATGTATGTTTTTGGGCTTTTGATGGATAATAATGTAGTTCAATCTCACCAGACACCACCTGCTCAGTTCCATACACAAAAGTTCATTATACCTTTATAATTATGCACACTATTCCGAATACGGTACCGTACTTTATTCGTTATTAATTATATCATTCAACTTTCATACTTCTTTAAGAACTGTCACCATTGTTAATGTTATTTTTCAATTATTGTCAGATAATTATTAATTATAATGGAAATAAATTTATTTGTGTACTTAATGTTATGCATGACTATTTATTATCTGTCTCCAATCACCATTTATGGAAATTCCATATGTGACTCTGCATATTTTATCTAGACCATACACCAGTAACAATGATCAAGGTTGAATATCGACAAAAGCATATTCTTGTGATAATTTCAATGAAGTTTCCATCCAAATATTTACATATTTGATTGCAATGAGCTGGATTTGCGATGACAATTGAGCCAGTAGTTCCACTACGCACCAGAATGCACTATGGCTTTGTTTACGGAGGTAGTGGTTGCTCCCACCTGTTGTTCGATTCAAGTTGAGTTTATCGACGAACATTGTTATCATTCAAAAATTTGTGCTGTGAATTTCCAATTTATAATCAGCATGTATCATAAGGGAAGGATCTAATTATTAATGAAATTTCTCAACAAATTAAATAGGTTAACAAATTTAATTCTATATTTCTCTATCTGTTTATTAATGTATTGTCTACTTATCTCTACTTAAAATTATTATATTAAATATTAGAATTCAAATTTATCAAAATAATAGGCTATTCACAGTCGTTTTATTTCAAGTTTTTAAAACTCACAAGATAAAATAATTCATAGTATAGTTTTATAATTGAAGTAAAATATAAATTATCCAGTACCGTACCCTTTTATATTCCATTGGTGCACAACATGTAGTCATGCACTCATGAGTACCATCTATAAATAAAAGAGTATTGGATAATAATTTTTATTCCATTTCAATAATAGTAGTACCTCTATGAAGAAAAAGTGAATATATTAATTATTTTTGAAGTGGTTTCTCTCTAGTCAATCAGTAACATTATAATCGATATCCAAATGCTTCATAGCAAAATTGACAGCAAAAATATAGGCTAAGACAATCCTTAAAATATCATTGTAGCAGATGGAATTGCCCTATTGGACTTCAATCATAACATTTGATCATGCCTCTTCAACAATACTTTCTGCAATAGGCCTATTACAGCTTACAGAAATTGCAAACAAATGAACAATATCATATAGTTAACTTTTAGAAGCAACATTCAAGAATGCCCTGGGTAAATTTTTCAAGATTCGAAGATTTAAAAAAAAACATAAATACTCTAACTTGGACCACATATTTATGCTAACATATAGCCTATATTGAGGTCCACGTTATAATGGCATTGAAAGATAGCAGAACAACGTTGCCGAACCTCTTTCTTGTCAATGCCTTCTATAGACGGTAGCTGATACAGGTTTATTGATGTAATATTAACTGTTCATTCTCGTTTTAAATATTCGATTATATTTTATTAAACAAGAGATTATATTCTTCAATTATTTTCATAGTGAATTTTCATAATTAAAATGAAATATTTTGTTAATTAATTATTAATTCTATATTGTTAAAAGACGATCTGGCAACGGAGCAAAACGAGAAAGAGATAGCGCTATCCGCTTTGTTGAATGATAGACAAGGACAATACTATCGCTAATCAAACACTACCATTATAACGTAGACCTCACTATAGACCAATGTTTTCAAGTTTTTTTTATTTATTCATTGGGAGCTTTGAAAAAAGGGTTTTGTCACTTCTATTGTAATTTTTTTTCACAGTTAATGCCAAATAAATTATTTATTAGTATAGAAACAGTATAAAGCCCGGTCCACACTTATCATGCAGCTTTCCGATCCTACTCATGTCCGATATTTCTGCGGGGTGGAAGGGGTGATGGTGGAACAAATCACATGACTGACATGTGTGGCGTGCTCCATTGTAGGACATTGTCATCCGTGATCAGATCGGAGTGGGATCGGAACGTTGCATGATAAGTGTGGCCCCGACTTTAATCTGTGTTCTATGAATTCTCATAATACAGAGTTGGGCAGGGTGGTATGGATGATTTAAAATAACAGTTACACACTTTATTTTTAAACGAAACTCAAAATTTATTTTTTAGTGTGTACCTTGGATGTTGTCATTATAAAAATTAAAGAGGAAAAAATTGAAACATTGATTATGTACGAAAAATAGCATCTGGTAAATGCTGTTCGTTTTTGTCCATACACTCCTGTAGACATTGTGAGAAGTTGCCCATACTCCTCTGAAGCATTGCACTTCGTAACGCTCGAATTTATTGTGTTATTGTTTTAATCAGGGCTTCAAGGGTTCATGGTTTGTTTATGTATACACGTGTTTTTAAGTAGCTCCATAAACAATAGTCACAAGGTGACAGGTCCAGTTACCGAGGAGGCCACTCCACATCTCCACGCAACGAAATGAGGCGTCCAGGGAAGGTCTGCCTTAGAAATACCATAAAACTGCTCTCGATGTATGGCATGTCTCCCCATCTTGTTGAAATCATACAGTATTGACATTGATTCGTCGTCTTCTCAATTTGGCAGAAGAATTCACGCAGCATCTTTAGGTAATGATCCATATTGACAGTGACGGTTCGACCGTTTTCTCGAAAAAAGTGAGGGTCATTAATAAGTTTTATGGGGCTACCCAAAAGCATGTGTATACATGAACAAACCACGAACCCTTGAAGCCCTGAGTGAAACAATAACACAATAAATTCAAGCGGTACCACGTGCAATGCTTCAGAGGAGTATGGACAACTTCTCACAACGTCTACAGGAGTGTATATGGGAAAAGCGGACAGCATTTAACAGATGTTATTTTTTGGACATAATCAATATTTCAATTCTTTCCTCTTTAATTTTTATAATGGCAACATCCAAGGTACACATTAAAAAACTAAATTTTGAGTTTCGTTTAAAAATGAGTGTGTTACTGGTATTTTAAATCATCAATACCTCCCTGCCCAACCCTGTATTTCCGATATCCAGGCCTACTTTACTGATACAATAATACATTATGTTTGCAGTATGGAAATGAGTTTGTTGAGGACCCTACTCAGGATGTCACTTGCTCGAAAACAACCAATTCTGTACGGGTTCTTGTTCCTCTTTGGTATTTTCAGTCGTATCACTCTTTCATCATGAATACGGTAGGTCAGTAGGTTGATTTATAAGTTACGATTTAATAATATTAGTTATGGACTTTTTACTTTCCTTGCCCTATTACCATTGGTAAGGGAAGTATTGCTTTCCAAAAAAAATTAAGGTACCCCAATTTCTAAATTTCTATACGTTTCAAGGTCCCCTGAGTCCAAAAAAGTGGTTTTTGGGTATTGGTCTGTATGTGTGTTTGTGTGTGTGTGTGTGTGTATGAGTGTATGTGCGTCCGTGTACACGATATCTCATCTCCCAATTAACGGAATGACTTAAAATTTGGAACTTAAGCTCCTTACACTATAAGGATCCGACACGAACAAATGCGATCAAATGCGATTCAAGATGGCGGCTAAAATGGCGAAAATGTTGTCAAAAACAGGGTTTTACGCGATTTTCTCGAAAACGGCTCCAACGATTTTGATTAAAGTTATACCTAGAATAGACATCGATAAGCTCTATCAACTGCCACAAGTCCCATATCTGTAAAAATTTCAGGAGCTCCGCCCCATCTATGCAAAGTTTGATTTTAGATTCTCAATTATCAGGCTTCAGATACAATTTAAACAAAAAAATTCAAGTGGAAAAGATTGAGCATGAGAGTCTCTACAATTAATGTTCAGTAACATTTTCACCTAAAATTAAAAATAAGCTCGAAATTCGAGAAAATGTGATTATCCAATTGCAAACTGTTCGGCAACACTGTTGATTCTATTAAATGATTCACTATGAAGAGATAGCAGACCTCGTGTGTCTCCAGCGTTATTGCCCTGTCACCAGCTGGCTCAAATCTTTGAATAGTAGACTTGAGATGCGCGGGAACAGTAGCGTCACTTGATCAATTTTCATAACTGCAAGGAAAGTTGTGTGAGTGCGCCACACCAGATTTTTGTGTAGTTAAAAAGTTGATATTGTGGTAATTATTCATATTAAATATATAAATAAAAATCGAGCCTCAAATTTTGACATTTAATAACTTTTTTATGTGTGCACCGAATTTGATGATTTTTCTTTAGTTGTGTTCGCTATGTTCAGGACCAGGTTTATGGCCTATCAAATTTATAATCCGACTTCCTACGGTCCTTCAAAGTTTACATGTAATCCTTACGGGGAGAAGATTTGTGAGCTGGTAACACACAGAAATAAAAATCAGCTGTTATAATCATTGCATCATACAACAGCCGTCGGTAGATAGTAGACAAGAGTGTGTGCTGCTCCATAACCGCCCATGTATTTTATTCTAAACTCCCCGACTAAAAACAAAATGACTGTTCTGTGTGTAACCATTCAGCAGTGCGGCCTCAGCTTAAAGACTAACATGCTCTGAAGACATTGCTTTGTTTCGAATAATTGTGCTGTCTTCGGTGTTCAGAATTAATTGATTCTCAATAAATTATTTATTTTGCAGTTGGAAAATTATCTATATAAATAAAATGTTGCATTGCGCCTCCTCAGGTGTGCATCCAGCTAAAGTTTGTCATGAGATGAATATTAAACTAATTGGCGGTACGAAGTTCGCCGGGCCAGCTAGAATTAAATAAAAAGACTAAGAAATTGTCAAAAACCACAGATTTTATTGAAATTTAGGAAGACCGGTTTCGGTTGTTACACCATTGTCAATCTCTGATAAATTTCATTAAAATCTGTGGTTTTTGACAATTTCTTGGTAATTTTATTTAATTGGTTATGGATTTTGTCTCATACCAAGCAGTATATTGCAAAGGAGTGGATGGTATAATGCTTTATTCCACTTCACCACTTTGTAATGGTATTCAACCTTTTTAAAAAAATACTATAAGCTATGTGCATCAGCTAGCTTTTATGTTGTAACTTTACTGTCCATATTTTATTATAAACTGGTTTTCGTATCTCATTTACATGGACTAGATCTACTGAAGTATTTCGTTGCTCGCTCTTATAGTAACAGTAGCAAAGAATAATATCGTTCAATGTCTCACTAAATTTTCTACAAGTGTTCACAGACATGCGCATTTGGTTCATCAACTGGCTAAATTACAAACAGAGTATAATCACAAAGTAGAAGATTCTTCTTCTTCTCTGTGGTATACAAATTCAAATTCCATACAAAAAAAACAGATTACATTGTAATACAGAGCATGTTTTACTGGAATACCCCTACAAGACTATTCGTCTGAGTGTATATAAAGTGGATGACAACTACAGAATAAAAGTAGAAGAAGTGCAAGTCCTACGTCAGCAATTGGAGGCTTTGATGAACGATTCCCCAACTAAAGGTTTGAGCGAAACTCAAACAAATTCGAAGACAGTTTCACATAATGTGACAAACTTAAAGCCCTTTCAAGAGAACCCCATAGATTCCTCCGAAATGATGCGACTGCCCAGTGGCTATGACTTCTTGCCTCATCTACTTCATTTGGAACACTACTTCATTTGTTTACAATAATTCTGTGAGATGTAGTAGGCCTATTGAAGAAATAATATCAAATAATGATCAAATGATATGATTGAAGTCAAATCTGCCAATTCCATCTGCTACAATGATATTGTACAGTATAAGGATTTTCTTAGTTTATATTTTCTATGTCAATTTTGCTATGAAGCATTTGTATATCGATTATAATGTTACTGGGTGACTGGAGAGAAATCTCTTAGAGAGAAAACAATTCAAAAATGTTTATAATGTATTCATGTTTTCTTTATAGAGGTACTACGATTATTGAAATTGAATAAAAATCATCCAATACCCTATTATTTGAAAATGATTCTCATGAGTGTATGAATACATGTTATGCATCTGCCTCTTTTCTGTTTCTATTGTCTCTTTTCTGTTTAAGGCTACTTGTAATATAAATAGAAATACAAATCTCAGTACACTTTTTGAATTACTTCATCACAAAATTTTAAAACCCTCCGTCGGGGTTATTTTATTTATAGTTGTGATAAAATAATTCAAAAAGGGTACTGAAATTTGTATTTCTATTCATGTTATACATCATTTGAATATAAAAGGATACTGGATGATTTCTATTTTACTTCAATATCATTATAAAACTATTCTATAAATTATTTCACCTTTTGAGTTCTAAAAACTTGAAATAAAACGACTGTAAATATTATTTTGATGTTTTTGAATTCTAATATTCTCTGTTCTAATTTTAAGTCGAGATAAATAGACTATTACTTGCCTGTTGTTCGTTTATGCCCAATTTCTATTGAACGATAATTACAAAAAAACTGTTCATCTATCTACGAGTATATTTATTATTGATGAGTAAATTTGTGATAATAAATATGTTTTGTAAGTTAGGGTACATCGTGAGTAGAATTCCCTGTTTCAATCATCAGCTATAGAGAAATTTTATGGAACTAAAATTGTAGAAGAAGGTTTTTAGAATATTTTCTTCCATAAAACTGTTGAATATCTTGAACGGTTTTTGAAATACAATTAGCAAAACCCTAGACAATTTTGCTGCCATCTTTTTTGAGGTGCTTGCCTGTGATTTGGACTTATCATTATCGCGTTTCTCATAATGATGGACCTAACTATAAAATTGAGACATCTTCCACCCGAAAATGACCACGGAATGCCTTCATGACATTATTGCGCCCGGACTAATACAGATAGAAACGAAAAAAATCTTGTGTGGCACTCACACGACTTTCCTTGCCGTTATGAAAATTGATCACCTGACGCTAGTGTTCACGCGCATCTCAAGTCTACTATTCAAAGATCCAAGACAGCTGGTGACAGGACAATAACGCTGGATACACACGAGATCTGCTATCTCTTCATAGTGAATGATTTAATAAAATCAACAGTTGCCGAACAGTTTGCAATTGAATAATCATATTTTCTGAAATTTCAAGCTTATTTTCAATTTTAGGTGAAAATGTTACTGAACATTAATTGTAGAGATTTTTATGCTGAATCTTTTCCACTTGAATTTTTTTGTTCAAATTGTATCTGAAGCCTGATAATTGGGAATCTAAAATCAAACTTTGCATAGATGGGGCGGAGCTCCTGAAATTTTTACAGATATGGGACTTGTGGCAGTTGATATATAGCTTATCAATGACTATTTTAGGTATAAATTTGATAAAAATCGTTGGAGCCGTTTTCGAGAAAATCGCGAAAACCCCTGTTTTTGACAACATTATCGCCATTTTAGCCGCCATCTTGAATTGCATTTGATCGAAATTGTTCGTGTCGGATCCTTATAGGCTAGTGTAAGGACCATAAGTTCCAAATTTTAAGTCATTTCGTTAATTGGGAGATGAGATATTGTGTACAGACGCACATACACTCATACACACACACATACAGACCAATACCCAAAAACCACTTTTTTGGACTCAGGGGACCTTGAAACGTTTAGAAATTTAGAAATTGGGGTACCTTAATTTTTTTCGGAAAGCAACATTTTCCTTACCTATGGTAATAGGGCAAGGAAGGTAAAAGCATCAGCATGAGCACTGACAGTAAATACCATCACCATCATCTGATAATAAATCAACTTTTTTCGCCTCAGTTTACATCGCTACTTAAATAAACTACAGTACCTCCGGCGCGGTAATTATGATTGTAATTACCTACCATTGTAAGCTATCAATTTGGTGTCAAATCAATCAATAAATTATCATCAAATAGCGTTCAGATTGGCTGATTAGATCACGTATTAGATATGTAGCAAATTATACTGACAAGACTAAAACAAAAATAAATTTTAACTTACTTGTTACCCATGTCATTCTAGTAAGTTATCTCATTTTAAATTATAATGAACCAGCGATGTGAAGCAAGTGCGTACGTTATCGAGCGATACTGCTCAAGCTAATTTAAATATACATCATCCAATCATTCAGCATTTTTGGATCACGATTCATGTACCTAATAAGAAAAACGTCTAATGCTTCAAGAATATGAGTTAAGATTGTAATAGAATATTTTTAGTGGTGTTGTAATTTTAGAGTAAGATTTTCTCCTAGTGTTAGTATTCGTTATTATTTGTGGAGAGTAATTTCTAAAGTGCAAAAAGACCTACCGTACCTGCTTGCTTTAGGAAAGGTAAGTTTCGAGTATTTTATTCAATTTTTTACATTGTACCCTAAAACTTATTTCATCTAGAATTTAAGTTGAAAATGAAAGATTTCCAATTCATTACCGTATGTTATTTTGACCGTCAGAAAATATTACATTTAGGGAATAATACCGGTAGCAGAAAGCGGACACACCATAATAATTTTCCCTCATTGATAAAAATTGATTATATCGAATGGGTCTTAATTGGGCAGGTGAAATAATATCAATTTTATATTTCAAATCGAATAAAAAGTAGAATAAAGGAACCTCTCCGCCTCTAGATCTCTCCACTAAAATAGTAATGTATGTTTTATACAGAG
Source organism: Nilaparvata lugens (assembly GCF_014356525.2). NCBI lineage: Eukaryota > Metazoa > Arthropoda > Insecta > Hemiptera > Delphacidae > Nilaparvata > Nilaparvata lugens. Next base: position 51,380,986 of record NC_052509.1, read on the forward strand.
TGCCATCAATATGTATGCCATTCAACAAGTTGGAGACTGTTGTAGATAATTATAATACTGTAACTTTCAAGATAATTGATTGGTCAAATACTCCACCTTTTGACGTAGAAATGAATTTTAACCCCTCATCAGGGGGTGACTTAGGGGTTGTAACTCGAATATTTTAAATGTAAACATCCATTGTGTGGTACATCATTTTAAAGGCCTTTTTGAAACAAGAAAGATGGCATCAATAAAAATGTTCTATGATATGTGTATCCATAATGGCGGCTTATTGAAGTTTCAGTTTTTGAGGAAATGAGGGGTTGTAACTCAAATATTTAGAATGTTAACACCCATTGTGTGATACATAATTTTAAAGGCCTTTTCAAACGAGAAAGATGTTATCAAACAATTTATTCTATGATACTTTTATCCAAAATGGCGGTTAATTGAACTTTATCAATTATTTCTTTGAAAACTACAACTCCAATCAGCTGCCATTTTGGATAAAAGTATCTTAGGAAATTTTTATCGATGCCATCTTTCTTGTTTTAAAAAGGCCTTTGAAATGATGTACCTACCACACAATGGGTGTTTACATTTAAAATATTCGAGTTACAACCCCTGATGAGGGGTTGAAATTCAGTTGTACGTCAAAAAGTAGAGTATTTTATCAATAACTAACTTATCCTGAAAGTTACAGTATTATATCTACAATAGTCTCCAATTTATTGAAGGGTTCCCATACATAAGACTCACTCTTTAGAGTATATTGTAACTGGAAAAATCTTGAACCAGCAGCGTCTGTGTGCCATTTCGTACTTTTTAATATTATATGGTAGTTTTTTGTTACTTATATTATGACGAAAAAAATTGTCATTACAGTGAGATGAACTTGTTCAGGACCCTATGCTTCCTGCCATTTACTCATAGACAACAAGCCCTTCTGTGTGGGTTCTTGGTCGCCTTTGTAACATGCAGTCTTATCACTCTTTCATCAAGACTAGGTCAGTTCAAGAATAATTTATAATTAGGTATAAATTCAGTTTACTCTATTGTAGCCTACATAAATTTTGTTAATCACTTTGAAGCTTAAATAATCTAGGTATTCATTCAAATGTTTGTTTAGAAATAATTGGGCTATAAAATAATAATAATATGGTGTGACCTGGCTGGCTATATACAGAATGTTTCAGAAGTAGGCTAGTGTCGAACATTTTTGGGTATTGTTCCTGGATGATAGGAGACTTAAAAATAATGTTGTATTTAAAGTTTCCAAAACTCAGCGGTTATCCTTATAGCTGCCATTTTGTTTTTTTCACTCAAGAATTTTTATCTAAATTTTTTATAAAATTTAGAAAATAAAATGAAAAAATTTCGATGTGAATTTTCAAAATGGCGGCCATTTTAAATTTTTGACGGCAAATGTCACGAAAACCGTTCACTTTACAGAAAATTTAAAAGAGACAAAAAGTTAGAAAATTTTATCAAGATTTCAAGGATACCTTACTTATAAAGATTGGTCAGAGAATAACAGAGAAATTAATTCTTTTCGTATTGCATGACCACTTTCCACCATTATTTTAAACATCAATATTAAATTTTCAATTCAAATTGTATTTGAGATGAAGCTTTGAAACTCGGTATGGCTCCATATGGCCATCCAGCTGATTTTACAATGTTTTTCAGATGATCTTGTTTGTTCATGATCATGCATGCAGTACAAAAATAATCAATATTTCTCTGTTATTCTCCGACCAATCTTTATAAATAAGGTATCCTTGGAATCTTGATAACATTTTCTAACTTTTTGTCTTCTGTAAATATTTTGTAAAGTGAACGGTTTTCGTGAAATTTGCCGTCAAAAACTTTAAATGGCCGCTATTTTGAAAATTTTTCATTTTATTTTTTAAAGTTGAGTTTTCATAGTATTAATAATATTCATACCAAATTTCAGATCAATACATCATTTCGTTCTTGAGATAAAAATTTTCAAGTAAAAAAAAACAAAATGGCAGCTATAAGGATAACCGCTGAGTTTTGGACACTTAAAATACGGTATAAAATTTGTAGTCTCCTATCATCCAGGAACAATACCCTAAAATGTTCGACACTACTTCTGAAACACGCTGTATCAGGTCTTTGGGTCGCACCTTATATCAATTTCATGGCCTCTGCCTTGGATCTATGTAATGACTGTGTTCAGTAGTAATATGAAATCAAATATTAAATAATAAACCATGAACGTGAATAGAAAATACTCCATAAACGATGATATAATAAGTTTATACATTTATGTATATAAATCTGATTTTATTAATGCTAGGCCTACTTGATATTTTTTCAAACGATACAAACATGTAGAATTTATTGTAAGTTGCGGATCAGGGTGTTGGATTTTGGAGTAGGTTTGAAAATATTTCTTATGTTACAAAACTATTTGGATGGAGGCGTGAACAGACCGATATTGTTGAATATTGGCATGGGTTGACAGTTATTGTTTCCCATTCCACTGGTGAACAAGGAGGGGTATTGTTATTCTCCCTCGACCGTTCCATGGCGCCATTGAGATAGGTTTTACCCGTGGATTTTGCTAATGATGTTACAGATATGTGTCAGGAAATGGTCCTGATCCAACAACTACATGAATTACAAACACAGGTCATACAACTGAATGATAACTATATTAAAAAAGAAGAAGAGTTGAAAGTCCTTAGGCAGCATTTGGACAGGTTGCTCAACAAATCTTCAACTGCAGACTTGACCAAGATTCGTACCAGTTTAAAGACAGTTTCACAAGATGTTACAAACTTGAATCCCATTAAAGATACCCTCATAGATTCCTCTGATACGATGGAGCTGTCCAGTGGCTACAACTTCTCATCTCATCCACTTCTCAGTCCGTCCAGCATCAAGCCAGCTTTCATCATGTCTAAAGGGCGGACAGGAGGTGAGAAAATTTATATGTTGTCTATGATTTAATTTGTAGAGTGAATGTTTTGAACTTTTCCATAATTGAAGAGACTCTAGATATTGTCAAAAAATTCACTTTATTTATAAAAATATAAATTGGATTTATATTTAAAAATAAAGTGGATGTTTTTTCGACAATCTCAAGTCTTTTCAATTCATTTATTATATTATAATATATCGATACTATCTATACCTATATATCATAGTGTTTTTGGTGAGATATAGGTATCGATATTATTTATTCATAATGAAAACTCAAACATGTAATCAAATAATTATCACGAATCTATTTGCAGAAAAACATGAACATGTTTCGACACCTATTACTGATTTTGTCTTCAACAATACAATGCATTGAAATACGGTAGTTGGCCAATTTCTCTGTACTGCATACAAATACAATGAGCAAACGACTCAAGCCGAACCACTTTCTGGTAAAGCTGTAACTACATGGTCGCATTTATCATTATGTGATATATATTAAATTGTAATCACCATGAACATCTGGTTTGAATTTGGTTGTTTATTGCTAAAATTGTATTTTGTAACCGTCTGTCAATCTGTGACATGCTGTTAGTAAATAAATTAGATGATGGATCGTTATACGAGACAACTTTCTCATTATTTTTCTAAAAATCGTTATGTAGCCTACGGTACACATATTTGCATTTTTTAGTGTTGGTATATAGTACCTACTATTCCATGTTTGTAGCCTGATGTATTATATATGTTCATACATACTTTTATTTATTTATTCAATCATTCAGAATTATACAACTTGCAGAAAATTACTTTTTCCAACCTATGATACATAGTAGGTCTATATCAACACATTCGATTTGTTCTAAACTAATATCACAAATATCAGGCTGCTCTTAATGAGTACTACCATAGAGAAACGATAGCATGAGTAGATATTCCATGGTATAGGGTGTTTATGTCGCAACTTTTACTGTTATCCCAAGCCTATAGTTAACGTGGTTCTTTCCTATGCAGCAGTGTGACGCTGGTAGTCTCTCAAATTGTGCCGTTCATACACTATCACAACAAAACAGTAGAAATTGACAATAATCGACAGTAATAGGCTTGAGATAACAGTAAAAGTTGCGACATAAACTCCCTATACCATAGGATATCTACTTACGCTATTGTTTCTCTATGGTACTACGTACCTTAGCATTCAAGGACCATATAATTCCGAATAATCTATTATTCCAGAGTAGCCCAACATTGGGCCTACATACTCTTTCTCGTTTTGATTAGGAATGTCTTAGTAGGCCTACCTACTATAAAGATAAACAGTCATTTTCAGGTAACTTCAAATGCTCACAATACTAAAACCGCGTTTACACAAAAGTTATTAACAAAATGTTAATAGCTTAATGCCTTTAGATTCTATTAGATTGAAAGGAACTTGACAAACACATAATGATCATCACGTGTATGATAAGTTATGTTTAATCTAATAGAACCTATAAGGCATTATTATTAACATTTGGTTAATAACGTTTCTGGACTGAAAAGTGGACTCAAATCTATTCAAGTGGATAGATAGCATAACCTATCACTTTTCATAACTTGTATTTTATTATTATACTTCTAGAAAGTCGCCTTTGTAAAATAAAAATAAATAAAAATAAAAAATAAAATAGATGCTCACAATAATTCTTAAGCTGCGTTTACACCGGAGTTAATAACACGAGTTATTAACAAAAAGTTATTAACTTGACTGAATCGTCAAAAATTTCTCTTGACAAAAGTTAATAACTCATGTTTCTAACAGAAAATTCCTTGTTATTAACAAAATCTTGTTATCAATATAATTGACTTCCATATGATTTCATTGAACGAGACTATTCATATATAACAGCCGGAATAAAAAGCAAAAAATTGTCTTCAAATTTGAATTGAAACATGTGTGTGATCATTAAAATAATGATCTTCATCTGATCTAATGTAAATAAATTATAATGCGTTTACACCAAAGTTTAAAACAAAAGTTTTCAACATAAGTTAATAACATTCTCTTTTGGCTGCTAGTTTTGTTATCAACAAAAATTAATAACTTTGTCTTCAGCTGTAGTTATTAGGGAACAGCTGTATTTGTAGGGTAGGGATGCTGGGCGAGCGGGTTGTGAAGAAGATGATAGTAACCTGTTATTAACAAAAGTTACCGACTCTCGATGGATAACATAAATCTTGTTAATAACAAGGAATTTTATGTTGAAAACACGAGTTATCAAGAGAATTTTTTCAAGAGAATTTTTTGTCGATTCAGTCAAGTTGACAACTTTTTATTAATAGCTCATGTTATCAACTCCGTTGTAAACGCAACTCAACATGATGTTATTAACTTTTGTTATTAACATCAGTTGATGAAAAAATGTTAAAAACTTGTGTTATTAACTCCGGTGTAAACGCAGCTTTATCCTTTTCAGTTTCAGTTGCATTGGGTGTACCGACAGTCAAACGTGAAAATCAAACATACGTCCTTGCCACGTTGCAAAATTTATTAGATGGCATGTCTCAAGAAGAAAAAGATGATACTATTATTATTGTGTTCATAGCTGAGGTCAGTATTAAGGATTCTAAAGTAAAATAAGGGCTACTCCTTCAAGTGAATACTGAGTGAATTCAATTTTATAATGATACATTCATTTTGTAGCTTAACTTGTAGAATATCTAGTTCTAGGCCTATCACTTTTCTATGACTTTGGGCATGTGAAGTTAACAGGTTATTGAATCTAGGTCTTCTACAGTTTATCAGCAGTTACCTACTTAACAGATTATCATCTTTATTTTCATCAAATTAGCAACCTGAAATAGTTGTAACTAAAAAACTTTCAATATTAAGGTTTCATTTGAAAATCTGAGTTCTGTTTACATAGGCTTATGTGAAAAAATTATTACGCTAGGCCTTCTATATTCTGTATATGTTGATTACAGGGGTTTCAAGCCTCCCTAATTGTTTTTGACTTCTTGCAAAATAATGATTCTTTATTCATGGAGTAAGCAAATAATAATTATTCATTTTTCAGTTGATGATATTGTTTTGAATCTATTTTAGGTAAACTTTGTTAAGCATGATTTCCTTATATTGAATAATTTAATTTTTCAGACTATTAAGGACTATATTCTTCAAATAGCAAATAGCATAAAGAAAGAGTAAGTTTGGAAATTGACTGATTACATCAATTCTGGTTTAGTATAAGGATATGAGTTTATGATGATTGGAAAAACTGAAACCGTTTTGCTAGTTTTGTCAATTATTATGATTCGATTGACTCTTGACTTATTTTTGAATTTATAAAAAGTAAAATCATTGGTACCATAGGTTGACAATTTTAAAGACATTAGACAAGATCAACATCGCTTCTCTATATCTCTATATCGAGTGGATCAGATGCTGGCTTTATGATTCAGAGGCCCGGGTTCAAATCCCAGCCCGGGCAAGATATTTATCTTGGGCCACTCCCGTGTTTCGGATGGACACGTTAAGCCGTCGGTCCCGGCTGCCTAAAAAGCAGTCGTTAGGTCATGTCAGAGGCCCTGAAATTGATCAGTTGCGACCTGAAAACTCTGACACCAGACCTGAGCCAGCCAGGTCACTCGATATTATTATTATCTCTATAATAATAAATTATGAAGAAGCAAGATTCTATAGTAGATACAGAAGGGTTTCTATTTTCAAAAATACAGTATTAAGAGATGACATTTTTTCTAAATTTATTGTGAAGTGTGGGGTTCATTGCTGTAAATCGTCTTTTCTTGTTAGTCTAGTCAAAAGTGTACCAGAAACAAAGGCTCAGTAGGCTCAAAAGTGTAGGCTCAGTATAATACATATGGTAGGTAGGTACTATTTATTTCATGATAAGTTCTGAATTTGAAAAAGTAATTCAATATACACGAATTAATGTAAATTTCCAGTATGATTGGTGTTGCCGTAAAGATGAAGAGTTATTTTTGTGCCAAGTTTGAATCATCAATCGATTCTTCAATTGTAGCTTCTAGTGTTTTTTGCAGCTTCAAATCACACTCAGATTCGGGACTAATAGAAGTGATATCTCCTGCTGCGTCCTTCTACCCCGATCTTTCCAAACTCGATTCAAATATTTATAACGATACCAAAGATCGATATCGCTGGCGCACCAAGCAAAACCTGGATTACGCCTACCTCATGATGTACTCATATTCCAAATCCAAGTACTATGTCCAACTGGAGGACGATATTCTTGCAAAGCCTAATTTTATAACGACTATGATAGAAACCGCACAGGAGGAGACAGCTAGAGCAGCAGAGTCATGGGTTTTGCTAGACTTCTGCAAATTGGGGTTCATCGGTGAGTTTTCATTTAATTTTTAATAATAATAGGTTTCCAGACATGCTTATTGTAGAATCATACATACGCAATTATCCATATATTTGATCTACTGTGCACGGTAGGCCTAATATTAATCTGAAAAGAGAAAACAGGAGTGATTCTTATAATTTCTTATTTTCATCATCATATAGTTTGATTTCTCGTAACACTATAAAACAATAGTGAAAAGATAGCATAAGAAGATATCCATGGTATAGGGCGTTTGTTTTTTAAATTTCAATGTTAACTCAAGTTCTAGGCCTACTCATAGTTCTAGTATTTCTTTTTTGTGATGCTATGTGACACTGGTACTACTTTCTCATACTGTGCCTTTCTTACACTCTAACTCGGCCACAACAGTAGGTAATAATAAACAGCAGTCGACAGTAGTAATCGGCTTGAGTTGACAAAAAATCGGCTTAAAATTTGGAACATAGAAGACCGATCACCTATACCCTGGGATATCTTCTTATGCTATATTTTCTCTATGATGAAACGTAGGCTGCTATAGACATTTTTCTTTAATACAAGGTAAATAGTTGAGAGTCCATGAACAGATCTTTGCTTACAACCTACTCCAGTTTAAGGACTGGTACTGGATTGCAAGTAATATTTAAGCATATTACTTTATACATATATATTCTTTATGTACTTAATACATAATAGTACTTAATACACTTCCTGTAAACTTTTTTCTATTTAAAACTCTATTTTGGTAAAACCTTCCCGCCGTAAAATAGAATTTTTTTCTTAATTGAATATCACTGTTACTAGTACTAGGACTAACGATCAGTTTATTTCTATCCTAAATTAAAACTTCAAGTCATTTTACAAGAATAGTCTTGTAATAGCTTCTCCTTGTTTTAAATAAGCTCATTCATAATAACTGCACTAAATATAGATATGGTAATTTTTTCCACTTTCACTAAGCACTCATGGAGGTTTGCACCAGATCTAAAATAGAATGAGATGAGAACCCTTCTGTTTTGAATATTAATAAAAATAGATTTGATTAGATTAGATTAATAATGTGAAAGATTGATTGTTTGGATTTGAAGATTTCAATTGATATTGTCGACCGATTACTGTTATAACTAACAACAGAATGCGTTATACTCTTTGGAGTAGTTCGGTACCTGGGCATCCAATGGAGATTGATAGCAAAATAATGTTTTCGCAGGTAAATTATTCAATTCGGAAGATTTGCCACCATTTGCTCAATTCTTATTGAAGAACCACACCTCAAAGCCTGTTGATTGGTTACTACAGGATTTCATATCCACCCGGGTTTGTCCCTTGGAAGAAGACCATGTACGTTTTTTTTTATTCATTTATTAATTTATATTTTTCACAAAGAAGCACTGATTAGATAACATTTTAATAGTCCAAAATAGGGTTATGACCTCCACTTTACTAAAATTTAGTATAATATAAACGTATAGGTATAACGTTTGTAGTGATTATCACACATTAAATATTTGCTCCTAGATTTCATAAACGGTATTTCAATAAAAAAATATGTTAAGAAAATTTAATACATAGCTGTATATGAGAGTTTTTAAGTGAAAAAGAAGGAGAGAATATAAAATTGTATAGGTTTTGTAGAGGTCAACTACATTTTATATACGAAAAAGCTGTAAATAACAAATAGTGAGTAGGTTTTTGATTCTGTATTCAAATTTTTCAAATAAGTGCAATATTTCGTAAGTTTTTAATTTATTGTGATACATTCTGTGATTTATTTGGAGTATAAAATCAACCTTCAAAATTCAAAATTTTAAATCATCATTCCTGGACCGAAAATCAAGTGACGAAGCAGTGTGAGATTACATAACCTTATCTTTTGGACAACATTAACATTTTATCAAAATTTTTGGAGAGAAATAGTACAGGCTCAGCCTAGTTTTTCCTCCAATGTCATAATTGTATTATGATTATTTTATTTTATACAATAATAATGAATAAATGAAATGAAATATACACCAGCTTATTTTCCTATTTATATTGTACTAGCAGGGCACCCGTGCTTCGCTACGGGAATTAAAAGATAAAATTATTTTTGTGAAACATTTATAATCCAAATCCTACCAAAATTGTTATAATCGTTTTTGAGATTAGCCCACAACTTCACATGAAAATTATTAAGTCAAATCATTCAAATAATTAATTGATGTGTTGGAAGTGTTCTGTAGAAGAGTAGTCTAATTGCAGCGAATTTTGTAGGATATGGGGCGGGGCTTTAGAGTCGCCCTCAACTTTATTCATTGGCAATTAATATTCCCCGTTGACAGTTATCAAATTAGTAGTGATCATGTTATTTTTGCTTTGGCAATTGAAGATTAAATTCCAAATTAGGTTGATTCGGAATTTGATGACTCTGGTATCCATGGATCTCTTGCTTATTCTGGAATTTTTGGCATAGCCTGTCGCTTACTTTTCGTTCCACTAATCCAAAAGTGTAAAAGCAGCCAATCCACTGATTCTTTCTTTCATGGAAGTCCATTCATAATATAATAGTATAACATTTATTGTGGCTGATTTCACATGTCCTAAACTCTACAATCATAAATATTAAAGTGGGATAATTTTAATGTGAATTTGCATAAATCTGAATAGAGTTTATTCAATCACTTTGATTATTGATTACCATTATATGGTATCTTTCTTCGATCTTAGCTTGAAACCAAAAGCTTGGGGATGAAAATTTAGATGTAAACTAACGCATGTAACTCATTTTAATTTCTATCTAAATTGACAACTTTAGAATTTACTTGTGATCTATCAATACCAATAGGTTTGTCTTGTGCTGTAATAACATCATGAAAGGAAAAAAGAGCAGCTGATGGAATATTATGTCTTTTTCGATCTACTTTTTAGCTGATTTTGAAACATGAAAATATCAGGCCCGGTAGCTATCATCCGTTCTCTTTCTGAACCTATTCTTCCAGATGTTCCATGAATACTGCAATGTTTTAAAATAAGGTCGCCAAATTTGGTAACTCAACTACAGCTATTATAATGTTTTTTATTTGCTCACACTTTCTTCCGTTTTCAACAGACTATGGAAAACTTTTTTCTGATCAGCTGCTACTTGAGGGACCAATAATCCTTTCTCTTGGTAGTTCAACGAATTATCCCAGAGTTGAGACCTGTTCCAAAATAATGTTTTTTGTTGCAAGCACAATATATTCCTGATTTAATCAAAATCGTTAGAGCCGTTTTCGAGATCCGTCCGACATAGATACATATATCCACAAACACACATATTCAAACAGATTCTTTCTTAGTATAATTATTGACTCCAATGATTACGATTTCATTCAATGAGAGCTTATTTCACATAATAATAACAGCTGGCATCAGAAGCAGAAATGTCAAATATGATTGAAATTGAAACAGTAGCGATCATCATCATTATTTTCTTCATCTGATCTAAAGTAACCAGATTTTGGTAAGATTCACATCAATGTGTCAGCATTGTTTGAAAGGGGAGCATTGATGCTATTGATGAGGAATACTGACAGTCAACAAACTGTTAGTATACATATTCTCCAATATTTTTATCGAAAGCTACCTTATATTTTCTTTGGTAAAACAATCAATGTTTGGGAATAATTGATTCATGGGAAAAGCGCCTTACTTCTATGCAAGATATTTTCACATTAGGAAAAGCAACAACAGCTATTTGACCGTTTTTATAAATAACCCCTTTCTTTCGCCCAAGTTAAATTTTGGCCGAATTTCCTCATTCTTCACAAACAGATTCCACAACGGACACTTCTGAAGTTTTTAAAATACCCCTTTAAGCAGTTTTCGCGATCTGTCGGATATACAAACAAAATTAGTCTTGATAGAATAGGATCAATTGATAGAAGCAACTCCCGTCATAAAAGTTTGTTTTATGAAAAATAAAAATTATCTATACTCCCAGGAATAGCTCTGATTGAAGCAGCAGTGCCCAATCAATTTGTTCTCGATAAATGCATTTTAATTAATTCTTCAACTTGGTGCCAACCTAATGAAATAATCTCAACTTAATGCCAACCTGACAAAATTATCAATTGGTCGCCAGTTATCAACTGTTTAGAATAGGTATTCTCTCTCTCTAGATTATAGTTCTATAGTAACATATGATATGGACATTTCAATAATTATAATTAAGAGATTGGGAGAAGAAGAATGTACATGCTAAAATACGAGCTTTAAACCCTTAAAAACCACCCTTAGAGTTGAAATATCGCCAAAAGATTTCTTAGTGAGAACCTAGGACGTATAAGGAAACTATATTCTAAGTTTTGTTGCAATCCATCCAGTAGTATAGATTCAGGTAATTTTATTATTGTAGGTATAATATTCGTAATTAAATAAAAAGAAAATTATTTTCTTAATTGAATGTGTGACCCTCCAAAAATCTTAATAATTTTATATTTATGAACTTTTTACCTTTAACTTAAATTTATGTTTCCAGAGATCAATTTCCCGGTTTCATTATTACTGTAACTTTTCTTGAATACAACTGAAAAATAAAACTATAACTTACATTATTAGCTTCATGCCAATTTTATGTATTTTTCAGAGATTTACAATTGTATAAATTCATCATTAGGATCCTCAAGGCGGCTTACCTGATTTTTTATATCTTACCGTAATATTTCTGTATTAAATTGTTCAAGTTCATTATCTGTTTGATATTGAAACAGTATATTTCATCTATTCTCTATATAAAAACAGTTATGAATAAATATATTATATTCATGACTAAATGAATTGATATAATATTTTTTTCTTTATCTATTTTCAGTTATTTTGTCAACAAAAAAAAGATCAGATATGGATCATCAAGACATCACTCTTTCAACATGTAGGCGTTCAATCATCATTGAAAGGAAAAGTGCAGAACCTTAAGGTAAAATATACTTTAAGAAAATTTTGAAAGTTCTTTCTTGTTTAACCTTTGTTAGAAATCATTTCAGTTTATTTTACTTGCTACAGTAATAACTTACATCAATTTTTCATAAAATATAATAATGAATTAGTTAATATCTCCTGCACACAAAAATGCATAAACTCTTTCTCAAGTTAAAAACTGACCATGACCTGTCAACTTCATTTTTTCACTCATCTACAACAAAGTTTATTAGTTCTGAAAACAATGAAAACAAAATGAAAGCTGCATTCATACTTGTTGATAATACTAGTAAGGTACCGCCATATTCAATCAATTTCTAAATTGCATTCTTTGACAATATATAGGAGAATTGTGTTGATAACTTCCACCGATATTTTTGTCTTATATGCCTTTTAACAAGACACATAAGGAAAATCCTGTTATCTCTATTACTGAAGATGAATAAACAAATAACTTTTATATCAAGATAAAATGCTTGAAAAACTTTTCTATGCCTTTCTAGTTTCTAGTATTATATCGTCTACAATACTTTTAACTGTAATAGAATAGGGAAACTTGCCCATCTACTTTTAAAGTAGTAGGCTAATGTGGTAGTTTAGAGCACTGGCATTTGAGTTGAACAAATATAATATGTGTATTAAATCAATAGCGTAGGCCTACTGTACTAGACGATAACAAAGTTTGATTTGAACATTTGACTGGGTGATATTATATCATTCATTGGATCATATTCTATCAAATTATTGTAATTTATACTTCACATTACTAGGATGAAGGGTTTGGAGAGATCGCCCTGTACTTCCCTCATCGAAATCCAGGGGCCACCGTCATGTCAGAAGTGAAGGCGTTTAAACGCTACACTCTGGATCGCGCCTACGTTGGAGAAACGTTTTTCTGGGGACTGGTAGCCAACAAAGGGGATCATCTCTATTTCAAGTTCAAAGTACCTCTAATTATCAAAAGGTAAGAAAGAATTTAAATAAACAACTTAGCATAATTTTACATAATTGTATGCTTTGGCATTCTCTCTCCCGGTCATGTGTTGATGGGAAGGATATTATTACTTTCCTTGCCCTATTACCATAGGTAAGGAAAGTATTGCTTTCCAAAAAATTAAGGTACCCTAATTTCAAGTTTTCAATACGTTTCAAGGTCCCCTGAGTCCAAAAACATGATTTTTGGGTGTTGGTCTGTGTGTGTGTATGTGTGTATGTCTGTGAACACGATAACTCCATTCCTAATTAACCGATTGACTTGAAATTTTAAACTTAAGGTACTTATACCATGAGGATCCGACAATAAGAAATCCAATAGAATTCAATTCAAGATGGCGGAAAAAATGGCGGATAATTACTAAAAAGCCATGTTTTTCATGGTTTTCTCGAAAACGGCTCTAACGATTTTTTCAAATTTATACCATGGATAGCTATTTATAAGCCCTATTAACTGACATGAGTCTCATTTCTGGGAAAATTGCAGGAGCTTCATAATATTCTTGAGAAAAATGGCAGTTACTAAAAAACCATGTTTTCACGAGTTTCTCAAAAATGACTTGACCATTTTTTTCAAATTCATACCCTGTATAGTTATTTATCAGCTATATAAACTGGCATGAGTCTCATTTCTGGGAAAATTCCAGGAGCTCCGTAATATTATTGAGAAAAATGGCAGATAATGACTAAAAAACCATGTTTTTCACGGTTTTCTCGAAAACGGCTCTAACGATTTTCTTCAAATTTATACCATGTATAGCTATTCATAAGCCCTATCAACTGACATGAGTCTCATTTCTGGGAAAATTGCAGGAGCTTCATAATATTCTTGAGAAAAATGGCAGTTACTAAAAAACCATGTTTTCACGAGTTTCTCAAAAATGACTTGACCATTTTTTTTCAAATTCATACCCTGTATAGTTATTTATCAGCTATATAAACTGGCATGAGTCTTTTTCCTGAGAAACTAATGGGGGGTCCACCCCATCCTTGAGAAATGGTCTTTGTAACATCCTTCTCGTGTATGTGGTAGGTAGGTAGAGCAGTTTATAAAAAGAACACTGTCATAGTCGAGATATTTCATCTGTAGAACAGCTGTTTTGACGACTTTTAGAAAATCATCGAATTTTACAATTTACACAAAGGAAAAAGTACTCTGAAAACAATTATATACACACATATACAGTACCTAATCTGATCATAGTTGCAAATATGTGGCCGCCAATTATCATTATGTTATTCCCCTAAATTATTCTCGTTTAAGAATGAGGCTTACTACAGTTCAATGAGCAAGGAAAGTTGTGTGAGTGTAACACACCAGATTTTTTTATATCCTTTTCAGAGAATCAACAATAATTTATTGAAACACCGCCGATTTATGAAGTTACATCACAATATTATAAATTATCGTTATTCTAAATGCATTCAATCTTCAATCTCATTAATTATTTTTTACTTTGTAAAATTAGTTGAATAACTGGCAATACTGTCATTTAATGTAAATTAGATTATAAGCCAGTGAATATTGTAACATACATAAATAAGGAACCCTAATCTAATCTATCCTCCAGCAATGAAGCAAAAAAGCTTTCTCTTGTTTTTGAGAGAAAAATATTTCACACTATTAAAGTTTTCAATAATTTTTTATGTAATCATAATCGATTCCAATAGCAATAACATTTTTTCAGGTATTTATTTAGAAGTGGGAATGTAGAACATCCGTCAGACATATTTTACAACACGTCAGTTGAAATACTGCCTGTGAATCATCTGCCGAAAACACAGAACACTGTGGCAGATGGCTTCGTTATTGTGGGTGAGTAAAAGTATTATAATACTCTTCAAAATACGTATTAAAATCGTAACTTTAATACCGGTCCTAACATTGATACAAAAAGTTTAAATTTGGAAAATTCAATTTTCCATCAGTGGAATCTAACCTCATCTCTAATAATAAAGTTATCTGAGTATCACTGCTTTTCTAAGGTTTCTTCCTTAAAAATTTAGAAGTAGGTATAATTTAATTTCAATTCTGGAGAGAAAAACATACTCTACACAAGATGTACAGCCTATATTTTTATTCTGGAGCCTATTATTATTCTGTATTATTGTGTACAGCCTATAGTATAGGGATATAAGCTATAAATATTAGAGAATATCATATTCTGGAGAGAGCAGCATACTCTACACAAGATGTAGGTACATCCTATATAATTTAATAGTAATATCTCTATCTTGTTTTATCTACTCTGTAGATGTGTGTGAACTCCACTCCCCTCTGTCAGCAGTCTTGAACTGTCACCCTCTCTATAATTATATTAGTAATATAGCATACTATACTATCATATTCCAGTGGGAGAAATTCTCTTGGTATCTAAAGAAAATATCTTCTAATCTTTGAAGTAGAACCCTTTAACCTGAAATTATTATTATTATTATTATATTATTATTATTATTATTATTATTATTATTATTATTATTATTATTATTATTATTATTATTTACCTTGATTATTAATTTAGTAGTAGATTCCCAATATAGCATAAATTTTATTTAATGATCAATTTTATACTTTTCAGGAGAGTTCAACAGCAAAGGAGTTGCAGAAGGAAGCTTGGGAAGCCAGTATGGTCTTATAAGAGAGCTTAGATTGACTATCAATGCAGTAAGTGAGCACCGGGCAATTCTAAGTGAGGTAAGATTTGTTTCAATTTTTCCTGTTTTTTAATTTAAAAACGTGAATTGAATTGAAAAGCTTCAACAGCAAAATCAAATATAATAGAAGAGAATGTGTTTAGCCCTGTAGAGTTTCATTTTTATGTGAATAAATATGAAAGAATAATATTGTAATTTAGTTATTTAAGAGATCTTACAAAGTTTTGTTTTCATGTAAGAAGAATACTCTCATCAAAATAGAACTTTATTTAAAGATATTTAGTTTTTTATATTTATAGCACCTAGTTAAATACTAATAAGCTGTTCTATTTTGACTTGAGAATATTGTTTGTGAAGGTAAAACCCATTGGTTATAAGTCTTCTATATTGGTCAAGGATTAAATTAAAGGTTATTTTTTCACATAAAAGGATGCAGTATTCATCTTTTGCACTTCCATTTGAACACTTAAGCAGTAATCTGATCATAGTTGCAAATATGTGGCCGCCAATTATCATTATGTTATTCCCCTAAATTATTCTCGTTTAAGAATGAGGCTTACTACAGTTCAATGAGCAAGGAAAGTTGTGTGAGTGTAACACACCAGATTTTTTTATATCCTTTTCAGAGAATCAACAATAATTTATTGAAACACCGCCGATTTATGAAGTTACATCACAATATTATAAATTATCGTTATTCTAAATGCATTCAATCTTCATTCTCATTAATTATTTTTTACTTTGTAAAATTAGTTGAATAATTGGCAATACTGTCATTTAATGTAAATTAGATTATAAGCCAGTGAATATTGTAACATACATAAATAAGGAACCCTAATCTAATCTATCCTCCAGCAATGAAGCAAAAAAGCTTTCTCTTGTTTTTGAGAGAAAAATATTTCACACTATTAAAGTTTTCAATAATTTTTTATGTAATCATAATCGATTCCAATAGCAATAACATTTTTTCAGGTATTTATTTAGAAGTGGGAATGTAGAACATCCGTCAGACATATTTTACAACACGTCAGTTGAAGTACTGCCTGTGAATCATCTGCCGAAAACACAGAACACTGTGGCAGATGGCTTCGTTATTGTGGGTAAGTAAAAGTATTATAATACTCTTCAAAATACGTATTAAAATCGTAACTTTAATACCGGTCCTAACATTGATACAAAAAGTTTAAATTTGGAAAATTCAATTTTCCATCAGTGGAATCTAACCTCATCTCTAATAATAAAGTTATCTGAGTATCACTGCTTTTCTAAGGTTTCTTCCTTAAAAATTTAGAAGTAGGTATAATTTAATTTCAATTCTGGAGAGAAAAACATACTCTACACAAGATGTACAGCCTATATTTTTATTCTGGAGCCTATTATTATTATGTATTATTGTGTACAGCCTATAGTATAGGGATATAAGCTATAAATATTAGAGAATATCATATTCTGGAGAGAGCAGCATACTCTACACAAGATGTAGGTACATCCTATATAATTTAATAGTAATATCTCTATCTTGTTTTATCTACTCTGTAGATGTGTGTGAACTCCACTCCCCTCTGTCAGCAGTCTTGAACTGTCACCCTCTCTATAATTATAATAGTAATATAGCATACTATACTATCATATTCCAGTGGGAGAAATTCTCTTGGTATCTAAAGAAAATATCTTCTAATCTTTGAAGTAGAACCCTTTAACCTGAAATTATTATTATTATTATTATTATTAACCTTGATTATTAATTTAGTAGTAGATTCCCAATATAGCATAAATTTTATTTAATGATCAATTTTACACTTTTCAGGAGAGTTCAACAGCAAAGGAGTTGCAGAAGGAAGCTTGGGAAGCCAGTATGGTCTTATAAGAGAGCTTAGATTGACTATCAATGCAGTTAGTGAGCACCGGGCAATTCTAAGTGAGGTAAGATTTGTTTCAATTTTTCCTGTTTTTTAATTTAAAAACGTGAATTGAATTGAAAAGCTTCAACAGCAAAATCAAATATAATAGAAGAGAATGTGTTTAGTCCTGTAGAGTTTCATTTTTATGTGAGTAAATATGAAAGAATAATATTGTAGTCTAGTTATTTAAGAGATCTTACAAAGTTTTGTTTTCATGTAAGAAGATTACTCTCATCAAAATAGAACTTTATTTAAAGATATTTAGTTTTTTTATATTTATAGCACCTAGTTAAAGACTAATAAGCTGTTCTAATTTGACTTGAGAATATTGTTTGTGAAGGTAAAACCCATTGGTTAAGTCTTCTATATTGGTCAAGGATTAAATTAAAGGTTATTTTTTCACATAAAAGGATGCAGTATTCATCTTTTGCACTTCCATTTGAACACTTAAGCACTAAACTGATTCGTGTGGCTTTCTGCGTTGAACTCTTTTTATTCCATGCACGTTCAGCAGCTGGATTGCTTCCACGTTCACATGTTGATGAAGTCTTTTCTCATGTTTTTTGCAAATCTTTGGATATCATTGATGACTGTCGCCACTCCCAGGTCGCGGTGGAGATCAGAGTTCCTGATCTACCAAAAGTCCATCACTATATACATTGGTGCATGCGATTTATATTGTAGTTCTGATTTTTTAATATATTATTTGGGTACATAAGAGAAGTCCAGAACCAATTTCTTCATGCAAAATTTCCTTGTGCTAGATACAGAGTGCACCAAAAACCTCGTATTTTCGGTTCATTTTCCAGTTTTCAGCCATTTCTGCCAAATCTCGTAATCGGACAGAAAAATTTGCTCCCGCATTTTTTTAGATTATAACATTCTGAATAAAATGAGATCATTCGGAGCTCTCTATCTCAAATGAGTAATGATTTCTCAAAAATGAGTGAAATGTGAAGAAAAAAATCAATTTTGATGAATTTTAGTTTTTGATCAACAATATCTTCTGATTGTTACCATTTAGATGTATAATTCAAAATCCCTCTGGGTGTATTTTTGTGCTCTACAATCTGAGATCAGGTAGAGCGCTCTATCTTATATAGATTTCTAGGTACACCTGACAACAATGCTCCTTGTATTGTGAAAAACAACTAATTTTCAGCTTCAACCATCATCACCAACTACATTGTCCTCACATTGATATTTCGCACAATGACATAAGTTCATGAGATCATGTTCTATGAGAATCACCAGTTAGATGCACTTCATTTTAGTATTTCCTAGTGGAGAGGCTCACTTAAGGACACCTCAAGGATCAAAATTTCAAACACTTATAACTTTTGACACAATACTCAGATTTCAAGGCGGACACAATACTCGTCAAGGCGGTCCAAAATCATGCATCATAAGTCAATTTCGGTCGAAAAATGGGAAATTTTTGGTTGATTGTACTTAAGCCCATATTCAATACCCAAAAAATGGCCAATTTCTATATTCAAAGCTCGGTCACCTCTTATTATTAAAACTTGATCTTGAAATGTACAATAGAATTTCCTCTTTCATCTGCTGTAAACGATTCATGAAAAAATATGTTCGTAAAGTGAGAATTGATTGTTGAAAAAAATCCGGAAATTGTAGATATTTTTCTCATATTAACGGTTTTAGCAGTTCTATGATAAAGAAAAGTGATTCAAGTTGGATTTTAGGCAACTGAGCTCGTAAAAGATGAATTTATCTACAATTTGGAATCAATCGTGAGTTTCTATGATGTATCTGACTCGTTTTAAAAACTCTTGATCAACAGTAAAATTGAGAAAAAATGTAAAAACTGAAATCGCCATTTTTAAAATCTTCTGTAACTTTCGAATTTTATTGTAATCGGAAGTATTATTTATTGGAGTGGGTAGAGGGGTACGATTTTCACATCCTCACTAGATTTGGAAATTTTATCAGAAGTATTTCACAAGACATGCAGCTTTGAGTATAGAAATTGGCCATTTTTTGTGTATTGGAATATGGGCTTAAGTACACTCAACCAAAAATTTCCCATTTTTCGACCGAATATGACTTATGATGCATGATTTTGGACCGCCTTGACGAGCCGAGAAGAATGAAATGTAGTAAAATCTGAGCATTTTGTCAAAAGTTATAAGTGTTTGAAATTTTGATCCTTGAGGTGTACTTAAGCGCGCCTCTCCACTAGGAAATACTGAAATGAAGTGCATCTAATGGGTGATTCTCATAGAACATATACTCATGAACGTATGTCATTGAGCGAGATATCAATGTGAGGACAATGTAGTTGGTGATGATAGTTGAAGCTGAAAATGAGGTGTTTTTCACAATACAAGGAGCATTGTTGTCAGGTGTACCTGGAAATCTATATAAGATAGAGCGCTCTACCTGATCTCAGATTGTAGAGCACATAAATATACCCAGAGGGATTTTGAATTATACATCTAAATGGTAACAATCAGAAGATATTGTTGATCAAAAACAAAAATTCATCAAAATAGGTTTTTCTTCACATTTCACTCATTTTTGAGAAATCATAACTCATTACTCATTGGAGATAGAGAGTTCCAAATGATTTCATATTATTCAGAATGTTATAATCTAAAAAAAGGCGAGAGCAAATTTTTCTGTCCGATTACGAGATTTGGCAGAAATAGCTGAAAACTGGAATATGAACCGAAAATACGAGGTTTTTGGTGCACTCTGTATCTAGCACAAGGAAATTTTGCATGAAGAAATTGGTTCTAGACTTCTCTTATGTACCCAAATAATATATTAAAAAATCAGAACTACAATATAAATTGCAAGCACACCCCCTTTTTTATGTCTATATTGACTGGACTACAAGGAGCGTCTCCACAACTTCTGAGTACTTTATTCTGGAAGCGCTGGATGATGTCGATAGTGGATGGTCGGGTGCAGCCACAGAGTTGATTTCCATAGGTCCACACCGGCTTGAGAATCTGCTTGTAGAGGAGCAATTTGCTATAATTTGACAACTTTGATGTCCTCCCAAGTAGCCAGTACATTCTTGAATTTTATGCCAATTTGTTCTCTTTTCTTCTTCACATGCTCCTTCCACCCAAGCTTGGCATCCAGCGACATGCCTAGATACTTAGGCAGTGTTGGATTAGGATACAATATTCCCATTGAGTGTTAAGGGCACATATTACATTACATTTACATTTATTACATTCCTTAATCACAACATCAAATTAATGATTGGGAGAGAATCAACAGGATAAACCCAAAACTGTTCCTCTCCCTAATTTTGATAAAAATAGTCCAAATGAGGTTATGAAAACACTTTTATAAAAATCACAAAAATTTACAGTCCAAATATACATTATACTAAAAATTTTGTATCTCGGTTGATCATAAAGATGAAACAAATTATTATTACACTTGAAAATGCATTAATAAATTGAAAAATATTAAAAAACTTGATATTGAACTCTTTTGTTTGTGAAGTTGACTCGAACTGACTTTGCTTCATTTAAAAAATATATTTAGTGATGATATATTATCAATAAAATTCAGAGCTTTCTCGACAAATGAGACTCTCAATCAAATTTCTCTCCTGAAAAATGCTTTTTCTGTAGATAATCTCAATATCTTTGTAAAGATATTCAACATTATGTAGAAGAGCAATGTAAACTAATTTCTTGATTTTTGTAAGAGTTTTCCACATGTAAGTGAAGTACATCTCAATTTTCCATGATTTTTACAGATTCACATTCAACCAGAAAAAAGAAATGAGTGAGAAATCTCTATTAGGCAGTGGAAAGTGTTTGTGGAAATCTTCTTCAGCCATAATGCAATTTATAATTGAATATCAGGAAACCATCTCAAACATCTATAGAAAGTTGTGTACAGACTTAAGCGCCACGAACCCACGTCACTGAAAAAGTAGAGAAAGTTTATCTTCAGTTGAACTCTGTATTAGCTTGATGAGATGGGCGAAATTTAGTGATACTTCTCAAAACAATTGCATTCGATGAATTTCATCGATTGAGAAAATCATTTTCATTGAATAGATTTTTTACTCATGACGATTTTAACCACCAGTCTTCAATCTCTGTGAAAAAAAGATTATCATTTTTTATTATTAGCATTTCATTATGAATAAGGATATAATTTCGAGATTATTTCTAATTTTAGTTTTAGTGCAGTACGGTAGCTTATATTTATTCTTTGTTAAGCTTTTTGTATATATATTGTATTTGGCGAATAAATAAATTATATTAAACTAACCAATGAATTTCAATTTCAATTTTATTGATGTCATGCATTGTACAATAATACAATATTGACACAAGTCAAATACATAGTCACATTGGCGAATTACATTGTAAAAAATATTAAGATATTTAAATAACAAAAAATAGTTCAATTCGCTGCCAAGATGACAAGAATCACATCATTTTAAAAATTTCTCAATTCAAAAAGTTCCATTATACTGTAAAAGGATTTTTCGATCAGCCAATCCTTCAACTTAATCTTCAACAAAACTTCAGAGTCAATCTCAGATATAACAGGTGGGAGAGAGTTCAATATTTCCTGCTCATGTGAACAGGACTATCTTGGAAAAAAGACGTTCTATGAGCATCTAGTCTTAGAGCATTCCTAGACCTCGTGTTGTACCCGTGTATATCCTCTAGCCCAGGAAACTCTAATGTTTGAGTCCATGTAGTGCAGCCTCGAGTATGTATAGACATGGAAGCGTCAGAATTCTTGCACTTTGGAACAGTGACCTGCAAGGGGTTCTGGGAGGTTTCCCCAGCATCATCCTGACCACTCGCTTCTGTGCCTTCAACACTCTGACAATTCCAGATGATGAGCCCCACAAGATCAAGCCGTAGGTCAGTAGCGGTTGAAAGTAACCATAATAAGCCGAGAATACTACTTTCTTGTTCAGACTCGTCGTTAATCTTGATATCGCAAATGTTGCCCTACTAAGTCGCTTCACGACCTCGTCCACATGGTTATTCTGCCTCAATCCAGAGTCAACCTCGATTCCTAGAAAACCACAAGCACCTGTAGATTTGATTTGAATCCAACTTGAAATTTAGTAAGTTAAGAGAATTCCGGGCGGTTGGACTTACTAATAGAAAAATCCATAAAACAGGTTTTCTCGACATTGACTTTCAGTTTATTTGTCTTACACCAATTCTCGATGCTTTCTGTGACGCGCTCTCCCTGCCTCAGCAATTGCTGCAGATCATTCTCAACAATAAGAAAGTTCGCATCATCTGCAAATAGAACGCTACTGGCAAGAGGTACATTACTTGGTAAGTCATTTATATACAATGAGAACAATATCGGACCGAAGACTGTTCCCTGTGGTACTCCCCTTTTTATCTGGCAAATTTTCGACCTGTATTCATGATTCACTACTTTTTGTTTTCTGTCCTCAATTTCTACAACCTGCACTCTATCAGTGGTAAATGATTTCAACCAATCTAATGCTGAGCCTTTAAATCCATAATGTTGCATCTTTTCTATCAAAATATCATGAACAATAATATCAAAAGCCCGTTTTAAATCGATAAAGAAACCCAAAGCCTTCTTTACAGCATCCAATGACTTGTATATTCGGCATAAGAAGTTATTATGCCATTAATAGTCGACTTTCCACGTCGAAACCCGAACTGGCTTGAGGAGAGAATTCTGTTAACTTCAAGGTGTTTTGAAATGGTAGTTATAGCCAATTTCTCATGCAACTTGGCAAATGAGCTCGTGACTGATATTGGCCGAAAATCACTCAATTCTGTAGTGGATCCTTTTTTATGGATGGGAATAACTTTGCCCACTTTCAATTGACAGGGAAATGTTCCTGAGCTGAACGATAGATTGATAAGCTTCGTTATTACATTTCTTATTGGATCAAAACACTCCTCTAATATACAGATTGGAATATCATCCATTCCACTCGACATTTTGCTTTTAATATTATTCATAGCTGAAGAAACCTCGTCCTCTGTAAATTCAGGGAATCTCTCCAATGTAGCGCCTACATACTTAACATTTAACAGTAAGGACTTGGAACATACGACTATGAAAGACTATGTAATGTATTATATCTGTTAAGATTCTAGTCAAACTCAAGGGACGAGTCATTTATTTATTTCATTGAATTATAAATCAACTCCCAATCGAAGAAGTTAGACTTATTGAAATTCTATTAATTTATTAAATTTTTATTAATGCATTATTGCATTTAAAAAATAATAATGTAGGCTATAGGAACTCAGGTTGTGAACAGATAAACTATTGTCACAATTATGATGACTTTTCTTTATTTTACAAAATCATAGAAATATAATGCCTTATTCTTAAATCTATTTAGAAAATCCACATTATACAGTTAGTAACAATCAAAACAAGAAAACTTTCCAAACTCTTCAATAATCAGGAATGATGTCAATGAATATAATCTGAGTCCAAAAGACTTCATTTCTAAATCTTACATGAATCCGTATTACCATTGAATAAACAGTTTAACATGAGTAATTCTTCTAATAATACTAAACTTCAAGAAAATCACATTCACACACTAAGAATGTGCTCTAGTTGAATCTCAACCACAATCATTACGATAACACACGTAGTAAACAACTTAACTGATAAGAACTCCGTCCTAATACAGGCACATTGTCGATTATGAAAATAAAAATTATTCTGATTAGGCAGCCTAAATGCCAGTGAGATTTCTCTGGAATATAAATTACTCGATTGACGTTCAGATTCAGCCAACAATCAAATATTCTCATTAACAGTTATTTTAATTTAAAATTTCTATTTTGTAAAAAATATATAATTTCGTACCGTAGTTATTTCTCAATTCAAACCAAACTCTTGGATAGGACAGTTGCTAACCAAACGACAAATCATTGCGATGGAATGGCATTTCATAATTATATTGCAAACAAGAAATGGCATTTATAATTTACGCTGTATTGAACTCAGAAATGTAAATAAAATGGAATACTGAAGATAAGATGAAACAGTATTCGATAAGAGCAATTCATTATAATAATATTCCAGAACTTGGTCAGTGCCTTGAAAAACTCTTCGATGAAAATGCGCTGATAACAAATTTCAGCGCCTCTAAATTAGTCATATTACGCCTTGCGGGGCTCAAAAATAATCAAAATTGAAGAAGTTAATGATACAAATTTAAGTTATTTGAAAGCACGTTTTCACGTGAATTACAAGAAATCCAAATCTTCTCACTGTATATTCTCAGCTTCAAATATAAGTGGAACTAATAAAAAAGACTGATTATTTATAATTTCAAGTGCACGTTAACATCATCGGAGTTGACGAAAATAGTCAATTTCATTTGTAGTCGATTAAGATTACAGTAACTAATAACAATACTGATCTCACAACAGCCTATTTATATCTTCATGTAGAATTCCTCACAGAATCAATGCTATGCTCATCTGATGAGCAATTGCTATTGGGCTCAGGTTTCATGAGATTCTCGATTAGAAAAATCGATGTTTTGCCTAGTCGCGATGCTGGTGTGAAGGGAGCAGTCGTGTTTTCCGACGCAAATTCATTGGCGAGTCTTGGCTTCTTCAACGGTGCTGCATCTTCATTTGTTTCAATTTCAATTGTTATCGTATTACTATCGTTGTTTTTCAAGTCGTTCTTCTCAATTACTTTGACTCGGACGCTCTCCTCTGGACTTGATGTAACCTGTGACAAAAATGATTTTATCCATTCAATATCATACAGTTGTTTTCAAATATGATACGGAAATAGGGATCAATTTAATATCACTATTATGATAGCTGAGCCATTAGGCACACTTGTACATGGACAGTATCAGTAAGGCTGGGTAAACTTTACTATATCAGTTTATATAGTAACTGTAGATCAATGAGCGAATGCTTGGTATGAACAACGAATAACGATCTGAATAAAGCCAGTTTAAAAGCTCTAAAGTGATGAGAACCAACATTGGATACATACACTTTTGGAGACATAATTAAATTTAGCATGCTTCTCATGTGTCGGTTGTTTCTATGTGTTTATTCTCTAGAATTCGTGCTCTAGCTCTATATGCTCCTTTGGTCTAAACCCAGCTCAATATCAATGTTATTATTATTTTATAGTATATTGTTCTAGGAATGGTAGGCCTATATTGTTCAAATTTATATGCTACTGTATTGTTCTAGTTATGGTAGGCCTATATTGTTCAAATTTATATGCTACTGTCTCTACAGTGAAGAAAGTTTAGCAGTCTTATATGAGTAGATACACATGTATTTTTGAAACATCATGTTGAACAAGCATTGTATTAATTTGGGATAAATGCATTTTTCCTCTCATTTCTCTTGTTTTCAACTAATTTATTGTTGAACTATTTTATTTCTCAGTACGTCTAATAACTTTCCATTTGAGATTGAGAGCCTGTTTATAGATTTTTAGAACAAGCTTTTTGAAGAAAGTGGTCTTGTTGAGGGGAATGTCATATATTGTTAAGAATTTTAGTGAAGGAAACATAATGCTGGCGTCACGGAATCAAAGTCCGTTTCTTTCTCTAGGAAAATGCCACTTTCACCAGGGAAAGTCGGATTCCCGAAAATAGTCAAAAATAATGGAGTTTTGGCTACTTTTATAAATTTTAATAGTGACGAGGGTCTCTAGGGCTCTGATATAATTAGCGTCTACGATGTCATTGCACCCACTTTCTTGCAGTTTGCGCAAAAATGAAAACCGCTTGATCAAAAGTTGTGAAACCCGCTCAACGTGATAGCTAGACGTGTTGTTATGAAATTGCAAATTTCCAGAATGGAAATTCAGCTTAAGTGTGAACAATGAGAGAGGTATGGGTGAGATATTTCAAGATATAAACAGCTAATCAGGTGGATGGTACCACCAGATTTCCTGAACTTTTTATCAGCGATGTTAAATTGTTGCAACCCCACAATTATTGGACTGACACTGTTTTGTTGCACTGACCAGTTGAACAGTTCCCCGGGGCACTATTGTCTAATTTATAGTCTGTGTAAAATAAGTTGAGACTTGGCCCTCCATCCGAAGAAATTACAGAGTTGCCAATTCGTGTAAAATTGCAACTTTCTCAAATTTCCAATTTAACGTCAGAATTGGATGTAGAATATCATCCCCGTTATCCTAGTAGTGCTCAAAAAGTTTCAGGATTGAAGGATTAAAAGGAAACTTAATTGATTCTGAGAGAATTGATATTCAAAAGAAAAACAAATCATCGCGATGTTTCCAATTTTATCATAAAAGTTAAATTTTCTTTTAATCCTTCAACCCTGAAACTTTTTTAGCACTACTAGCATAACGGGGATGATAGTCTACATCCAATTCAGACGTTGAATTGGAAATTTGAGAAACTTGCAATTTTACACGAATTGACAACCTTGTAATTTCTTCGGATGGAGGGCCAAGTCTCAACTTATTTTACGCAGACTATAGTTGCGATGAAATGTGACATCCCTCAATTTGATTGGCACTGTTTTGTTGCACTGACCAGTTGAACAGTTCCCCGGGGCACTATTGTCTAATTTATAGTCTGTGTAAAATAAGTTGAGACTTGGCCCTCCATCCGAAGAAATTACAGAGTTGCCAATTCGTGTAAAATTGCAACTTTCTCAAATTTCCAATTTAACGTCAGAATTGGATGTAGAATATCATCCCCGTTATCCTAGTAGTGCTCAAAAAGTTTCAGGATTGAAGGATTAAAAGGAAACTTAATTGATTCTGAGAGAATTGATATTCAAAAGAAAAACAAATCATCGCGATGTTTACAATTTTATAATAAAATTAAAATTTTCTTTCAATCCTTCAACCCTGAAACTTTTTTAGCACTACTAGCATAACGGGGATGATAGTCTACATCCAATTCAGACGTTGAATTGGAAATTTGAGAAACTTGCAATTTTACACGAATTGACAACCTTGTAATTTCTTCGGATGGAGGGCCAAGTCTCAACTTATTTTACGCAGACTATAGTTGCGATGAAATGTGACATCCCTCAATTTGATTGGCACTGTTTTGTTGCACTGACCAGTTGCACAGTTGACCGGGGCACTATTGTCTAATTTAGTTGCGATGAAATGTTGCAACCCCACAATTTGACTGACACTGTTTAGTTGCACTGACCTGTTGCACAGTAGCCCGTGACGCCGGGGCTTGCCGCTGCGCCTTGCGCCGGCGATAGTTGCCTCGCTCAAACATGTTGGCGGCAGCGACCGGATCAACCGTCCAGTAGCTACCCTTGCCGTTGCCCTCGCCCTTTTCGCGAGGCACCCGCACGAAGCACGGGTTGAGGCTGAGGTTGTGGCGGATTGAGTTCTGCCAGCCCTGGCAGTTGTCGCGGTAGTAGGGAAAGTGCTCGATGATGTAGTGGTAGATGCCGCTCAGGGTCAGTCGCTGATTGGGCGCCGAAGTGATCGCCATTGCTATCAGCGCTATGTATGAGTAGGGTGGCTTCTCGGGACGCTCTCTGCTCGCTGTAGCTGCTGTCTGACAACATATTCACATAATAAATACACAATCAATGCAATTCTTGAGATTCCCATGACATAGAATAGAATATAATAGTGTCTTTACTAAAAACAACAACAAATCGGATCAATATAAAAAGTTATCAATATACATTTCTGATATCTTGAAAATGTCTATGTTTTGAAAGTTCGTTTCTTTAAGGATTTTTCGCAAACAATCACTCATGGTCTGTCGATCGTCTGAGGTGTTTTGAGGTTGGTAGCCATTACTAAAAGGTCTTCTCCTAGCATTCTGCATAGTAGTGGTGGCACCTCTCTCATGATTCCCATGACATTTTTCAGCATATTTATTTTTTACTAGTAGGTAACCCATGCTCCGCGATATATCAGCTATATCATTCGTATCATTTTCATTTATTCCTCTCCTTATATTATAGTATAGAAATAAAAGAGGGAGATACAGATAGAAGATAGAAGATAATATGAAGATAGAAGATAAAACCTTTGAATTTTATCTATGACCACTCTCAAACAAAGTATAACAATTAGCAAACTGGAAGCATGACGAATTGAAAACATGAGGTACTGCAAAATCTTGAAGAACTGAGCCTATAACATAACAATCCTTGGTAAATTGAAAACCTATGCAAAATTCCATGTTGATCATACGTGATGATTATCATCATCAGTAGTTCATACGTGATGATGCGTCATTTGTGTATTTCCTATTTCGTACGTGTATAAGCCAGTTCTTTCCTTTATTATATTATAGATTATAGATTACAGATAGAATAAAAATAAGAAGATTGAAGATATTCAAACCATTGACTATACTATTTTCTCTATGACCATTCTCAAGCAAAATATAATAATATGGAAGCTTGATGAACTGAAAACTTGACGTAGGCTACTAAAACCTTGACAAACTGAAAATAGGCCTATAACCATCCTTCGTATATAACGAATCTATAAGCAACATTTCAAGTTAGACAGTCCAATAGTTCATACGTGATAATGTGTATTTCGTGAATTTCCTATCCCGTACGTGTATAAGCCAATTCTTTCCTTTTATTATATTATAGATTTCACTAAAATACATATTTGAGTGCACCAGGGATTCAATCCCATTTGTAGGGTTCAGTAGAGAGTAAATAATACTAATAAAATGATTAAAAATAAGTAAGAATAAAAGTGAAGTAATGTAAAACTTATTTTACATTCGATTCATTTCAATAAGCTTCAACGTAATCTCACCAAACAATGATAGCCTAATTTATAGATTTCAAACCTTTTGTTAAATACTAGAAGAATAATTATTTGAAATCGATGTGGAAAATGAAAAGAGCATGTTGTATCAGCTTGTTAACGTTGCAAACACAACTAGCAAGCAATAACAAACAATTGAATGCAATAAAATGAGTTTAATAGGTTT
Organism: Nilaparvata lugens; assembly: GCF_014356525.2. Taxonomy (NCBI): domain Eukaryota; kingdom Metazoa; phylum Arthropoda; class Insecta; order Hemiptera; family Delphacidae; genus Nilaparvata; species Nilaparvata lugens. Next base: position 51,410,697 of record NC_052509.1, read on the forward strand.
CTTTAGAGCTCGCATGTTGGAAAATGAAATCATGATAATATTTGTTTGAAAACAATCACTTTACAAGAAGAAGTTCTATTGTGATGAAATGTTTTTTCAATTACTTTCCACATCGATAGCATGGCAAATTTACGGTATCTCTAATAATGAAGATCTTTCAGAAAGAGATCTATGAATATCTTCCAACAATCAAGTTTTATTGGTTAGCCACACCTACAAACAGACTGAACGCCAAAGTACTAATATTTTCTCTTATAACCTGCTATTTCACCATAAAGATAGTTTGGATAATTGAACTCATTTACAATCCATAATCCATATTTTTTATTGAGGGAGCAGAACGGAGAGCATGCATCATTTATCAGGAAACTCCCAGAAAGTAAATACAGTAATGTTTGTTGATTATTGATTTGCTGAGCTATTATCTCTTGAAGACTTCAAACACTGATAAAATGGTGTTTTATTGAGTCAGACTGTTATTTCTTTATTTATTGTTGTGATTCATAATTCGTCAAATTGACATCCTCGAATAGTCTGTTCGATATCTCAATAATATTGAATAACAAATATCCTGGAAATGTTTTTTGTTTGATATTCATTGTTTATCGAATACTTGCCAACGGATGTTTGTTTAGTCTATCGCAGTCATTCACCAACAATTCAATCGAAATATGTCAGGCTGTTTGAGCTTTTTATGAGGAATTGAGGAGTCATCAGACTCATTCTCAACAAACGAATAAGCAAGCAGTCTAAGCTAGAGCTGAATATTATGAAAATATAGGCTATACCTCTCATTTTCTCATCTAGACCTTGTGAAAAACCTTTGCTATGCTTGAGATGAATTTTGTATTTTTTGCTTCAGACAAAGCATAATAATAATAACAAAGCATCAAGAGAGTAAACGTAGACAATATTACAGAATTATGTAGTGCTACTTGTATGGGAACTAATAAACTAAAGTAATTATTCAGAGACACATCAAAATAATCTAAAAAAAAACAATAGAATACTCTGATATATAGAAAATATTGAATCTCCTTCCTGCACACAGTACAAATCATCCAGTATTCATTATATTGTTACACTATTATTTTGTAAATATGCATCGGTTTTTGGCGAATAAATAAATTTAAGTTTGAATTTTTCCAGTAATTTTATAATTTAAAAAGCTATGTGAATTTGTTATGTTTCACTATTGATTCATAAAAACTATTCAGTGGTTGAGATCACTATTTTATAATCTCATTGTACCGTACCGAACATGTTCAATGATTCAGATTCATGGTTTCTAATCTAATATTTTTGATTATTCTACAATAATATAATTATATTGATTTATCTATTGATTCTTTTGCAATAAAGTAGAGCACGAGTTATTAACTTATTTGTGATATTATTGTATCAAGTATTGATTAATTTATACGAGCCGTGTTTTGCGGCTCATGATGTAACTCCATGGAATATGACAATAAAATTATATTGTATTCGCAAGCAGAAAATAAATATTCCTCTACTCAATCAACCAACAACCGATGAAAGCAAACATGTCAAAGATAAATCATCGAGTAATGTTTATTTTTACAGTTTGAACGATGAATAAACACTCCCGCAGCATCGTCATTTATTTAGCCAACAGCTATTTCTAAAATGCACTCACATATATGATATTACGCTTGAAGTATAACTATAAATTGAGAGAGTAATGCTAGATATATTGAAAGAATGAGAGAGTGGTGTTTTTGTTGTTAACAATACGATAAATAACTAGCCGATTCGCTTGAATAATGAAGAAACAATTTTTGACGTTTTGTTTTGAGAAGGACAAAATAGACGAAAAATATTGTGAATAGCACGGATGACAAAAATCAATTTCAAGCTTCAAAACAAAATCAATAGAGTTGTATTTCAAATAGCGAATGGTGTCACTTCGAAGAATAACTCAGGTAAGATGGTGAGTCAACCATTTCAAACTTTCAGGAGATTACGTTTTGAGATTAGGGAATAGAATCAAGGGGCAGGCTAGGCTACCATCGTACCACGTATACGTTTTTGATTCTCAAGGTCATTGGCCTTCTTCCTACTTCCTATGTGGTTCCAGCACAATTCTTTCCCCGATACAGTAGCTACTATAGTGAGGTCCACGTTATAATGACAGTATTTGTTCAACTTTGGTTTTGCTATCCTTGTCTATCATTCGACAAAGCCGGTGATACTATCCTTTTCTAGGTCCACAACGATGACAATCATGTTTTTGACAGTGTAGAAATATAATTAATTAATGCAGAGAATCGGCATCGCTTTTCATCTATCTTTATCCACTGCCATTATAACGTGGACCTCACTATATGATCATATTTCTTTAATTTCTATCTATTTTTTCTTAAATTACGTCCTGAACGTAACTATCAACTAGAGTATTTTACTATGTGGAAATAATTTTTGTCTTAACAAAATTTTATCAAATTATTTTCCCAGAATTAAGTCCTGAAGACTCCAGGTATCTATATTATATAAAAGTGAAATGGCACTCACTGACTGACTGACTGACTGACTCACTCACTCACTCACTCACTCACTCACTCACTCGCAGAACTAAAAATCTACCGGACCAAAAACGTTCAAATTTGGTAGGTATGTTCAGTTGGCCCTTTAGCGGCGCACTAAGAAAGCTTTTGACAATATTTTAACTCTAAGAGTTGTTTTTAAGGGTTTTAAGTTCGTCTTCTAGCATGTATATTCTTCTTCTCCCAATCTCTTAATTATAATTGAAATTTCCATATCATATGTTACTATAGAACTATAATCTAGATAGAGTACCTCTTCGAACAGTTGTTAACTGGCAACTAAATTAATAATTTTGTCAGATTGGCATTAAGTTGAGTTGACTTTGTTAGGTTGGCACTAAGTTGAAGATTTAAATGCATTTATCGCGGAAAAATTGATTGGGCACTGCTACTTCAATCCTGGGAATATTATATTACTAGCCGTCAGGCTCGCTTCGCTCGCCATATCCGTTTAGCCTGACGTTTAGTCTGGACCCCCGACTGGATTGTCCAAACATATGATCTCATTTTTGGACGATCCAGTCGGGGGTCCAGGGGGCGGAGCCCCCTGGCTAGACGGATATGGCGAGCGAAGCGAGCCTGACGGCTAGTGTAGTATAAAACAAGACAACAATTATTTCCACATAGTTATTGCACTTAATAGTGTAAATCCTTAATTTGAGTCTGAAAGGAACTCTTGAATAATGTAACAAACTCAATGAACTGAAATTTTTTCAAGTAAGCTAATCATGTTTATCATCATAACGTTTCATAATATCTCGTAGCTTGTTATAAAATCTCGGATTTGAACGATCGGATTTTCCGAATTTTAAATAAGATATGATTATTCCTCTCTTTTCCACAGAAAGAGAACATCGAAGTTCAATATCTTGAATCATGGTATAAGCCACAATTAGCTAAAAATAATAATAGAACATTAACACTCTATTGTAGGGGTGCAATTTATATGAATCGATAACCTATAGCCTGACTGTTTCTTAGAATTCTTCTTCCTACATAATTTTAATTTCTTCGATTATAGGGTATTTTTTCTGTTTCTATAAATATCACGGAAATCATCAAGACATATCAATAGAACTGCATATGATAGTAGAATATAAACATACTCTAGGTTACACTAAACTCTATAACACTCTTATATTATTTTTCTCACACAAGAAAAATAATTGAACTCACTTCTTAATTTTTATATCAATAATTATTGATGTCGGTAGACTAGTCAGATAACTCACTTCTTAATTTTTATATCAATAATTATTGATATAAATAAGGTATAAGCCCAGTAAGGTATCGATAAAGCATTTGATATCTTTGTTGAACACGACAAATATAATCACAACAAAATAATTATTTTGCAATTCCGAGTCAATAATGTAATTGTTCTGTAGGAATACTGAACCTGATAATGGAGGAAATTTGAAGATGATATAATTCCTTTATCAATGCCTAAACTCAGATGACTCTCTGTCGATTGGAAAGATAAATATTTTATAATATAAATTGAAACAGATTACACACGACATAGATAGATTAGAAACACTTCAAAAACTTACATTATAATCGATTATGATGTAAGTCTTTAAGTGTTTTTAATCTATGTCGTGTGTAATATGTTTCAATTTATGTTATAAATCTTCAAAGTGTTTTCTGTTATTGATAAATATTTTGATGCACATCGTTTCCACGATATTTCATTTCAACTGCTCTTCATCACAGCAGTATTTGATCCTACTTATTCAAGTAATATCAATATTTACATAAGAAGTTAAAGATGGCAACAGCACTCTGCATCAAAGTACGTCATCGCTCAACAAAGAAATGGTGTGATATCATATTAGTAACAGATGTCTTATGTGTTCATGTTCGGCAATGTTTAATGAAAATAGCTCTCTTGCAATAGGAACCATTTTCATATTTTGATAATGACACATGCACCCAAAGGCGAACGCACACAGCTACAGACCGAGAAAACATCAAAAGTCTGCATGCAGACGTGAGAAGGAATAATATGCAGACACAGTCTGTATGCGTTGCAATATTCGAACACCTGGGGAGGGATTTTTCCTCTGTCTGTCTGTATAAGTCCATCAAGCCATTAATCCAAGTTGTTTGGCTTTACTCATAAGTGTCTATCTCTAGTATCTATCTATCTATAATAATATAATAAGGAAAAGAATTGACATGTACAGAGGACATACACGAATTGAAAACGCAAAAGTGATAAGTGATGCATTCCATCATCACTTTTGAACTGATCGATCAGTTTGCAATAAAATTCGAATTAATTGATTGATAAGAATGAAAATAGGCCTATGACCATCCTCGGTAAAATCAGAATCTTTATAATCTTTCCAATCAGAATTGCAGCTTTAATATAATAAGATTTTGATTTTACCATGGATGGTCATAGGCCTATTTTCATTTTTATCGATCAATTGATTTGAATTTAATAATTGAAACAAATTTATTCAATGAGTGATTCAAGATTGACGTAACTATAAAAGCCCAACCAAACAGAGACCTCACAAAGTGATTCCGTAGCTTAGTTGGTAGCACGAGCTACTCATTCACTTATGAATGAGAGGTTGCGGGTTCGAGATCTATGAAAATATTTTTTTTCTGGAAATGTTCACATATGATAAGGATTATTCACGTGATTTTGACAAAATAATAAATAATTATTTTATTTTTTATGTTTCCTGGACATAGTGAGATTCCTTTTTTTGAACGTTGAGATTCCATTTTACACCCAAAAGTTTCCCCAGTGCAAAGCATAGGTAGGTCTACCTGCTAGTGTTGAATAATGGAAGAAAAATGAAGAATATGAGTTATTTAAAATGTACGAATTCAGGGCTACTTTCTTGTATTTATAAAATAAAATTATATTACCCTTTCAAATTAATAAAACAAGAATACAAATTGTATTAAAAAAAGTAGGATATGCGGTTTAAAACTGTGAACTTCTGACAATTCTTATTAGAATAATTCAAGTTTGAATTTCCAAGATCGACCTTCGCATACTAGCTTAATAGATCCATTCTGCATTCAATAATCTTAATGATTAGCAATAAAAGTGTCGCTGGAATTTGAAATAGATAATCGAAAAATAGAAAAGTGAATAATTATTCAATTCAAAATCCAAGAGAAATATGAGTAATTCAATCGTGGAAGTAACTGATAAGCTGATAACACTCTCGTAGATACGGTAACACTTTTATCGCGAAAATTGAATGATTCAACATCCTGTACTGAATTTTGTCATATAAAATTCAACGTCCAATGAACATAAAAATATTGAACAGACTGGATTAAGAGCCGACTGAGTACTATAGGGAATATATAAATTATTTTTATAGATTAATATTATATTGTTACAGAAATAATACGAAGAAGTTGATAATCATAATATATAGGCATATTTTTTTCATTTATATTATATGAAAAGACTAATGAAAAAGTAATAATAGAACGTTGTGTGTCTACCACTTGGCAATATAAATTCCTTGAATGGCCTCTGAAAGGCTATTATCTTTCTTCTATCTAGTTAATGGTTTTCAACAAATACTGACACTATTCAGAAGCTTGCTTTTGAGAATAAACTTCTAGCTATAACAGTAATAGTAAATCATTCAATAATCTTTCAATCAACATACCATTCACTGAACAAAATGTCTAATCTACTCATTGACAAGTGAGAAAGATAGATCTATAACTATATTGAACCACAGAAAAAGCAAATAAACCCAAAACAAATAAACATAGTTATTTTGCCTTATCAGTAACTGAATCTGGAACCAAACTGCTAAGAAACCAGGTAGGGAAAATCAAGTTCATTAGTATGGTATTATTCAGGCCCCGTACTGTTTTTCGGGCTTTTGCAGTGTATTTATTGAGAACAAAACCAATAATTTTATAGATTGTTAATGATCAAAATCATATAGAATCATGGTTATATTCACATGTATTGAGTATAGCACAGACTGGAAGTGCGTACAGAGCAAAAAATACCTGTATAGAACTGATCGTGTTTTAAAATACTTATTTTCTCTTTAAAATCTCGATGGAAGTGTGGCTACTGGTCACAAACAGGCAGTTATCATCTTCAAAATGACTTCCGGTGATTAGGAATGCACAACGCACCTTCAATTTTATTGTGAGACAATTGGTCCACAATTCATCAAAATTTCCATAATCCTCGCATAATATTAGTTCATTGATCTAATGTGAGAAAATTCATCCTCACCAAAACAAAATTCTTATAAGCCTTATATAGAAAAGGATATATCAATTCTTATTATAAATTCTAATAATTGTTTAGAGATGACGATATCAATATATCAAAATCTAATCAATGTTTGAATTCTCAGCACAGAATGTGAATTCAAACTTCCACTCCGTAACAAATTAGTATACATGTGCACTTAAAATGTGTTGTCAAATAGGCTTCTTCTTTCTAATTAATAGATACATTTAGTACTTTGGTTCATATAGGAAAACATTCTACATGAACACATACATACATTCAATAGTGAGGTCCACGTTTATTTATTTATTCATTTACAAAGACAACTTTCTACAAGTATTACAAGCCTGAGTGTGTGATGATGATGAATAAAATAATAAAATATTATCAGTTATAATGTCAGTGGATAAGATATGACAACAGCATTGCCGATTCTCAGCCTTCCACATTAGATAGCTGATTCCAGTCTAACTGATTAAACGGATATATTTTTCAATAATTATAAAATAATAAATTTTCTCAAGATTGAGATTAAATATTTTGGTAAAAAATCCTATTTCTAATTTTTTTAAAACGATCTGACAACTTTTCGGAGCTAGTAAAGGATAGGTATCTTCTAAAGAAGGCAGTAGCAAGGTAGAGAATCAGCAACGCTGCTCTATCTTTTTCCACTGACATTATAACGTGGACCTCACTATAGTATTTGATTGTTGAGAAAACACGTATTTTTCATGCAAAACTATTAGAAAGGTTAGAAGATATTCAAACCAATAATCAATCATGAGAATCGAAGGTTAGAAGATGTGAAAGCCAATAATAATGAAAATCAGTCATGTCAGATAGCTTTTAAAATTGAAAATGCAATGTTGATAGTTAGGTAGGTACCTGTTTGAAGTGAGACATCTGCAGCTGATGTATGTAGGGCAGGAGCCGAGCCTGCAGGTTGTAATGGTGGTAGAGATAAGGCAGATGAGTGGCAGGGAAGGGGAAGGCGGTCGCCAGGTGTGGAGGCGAATGGTGATGGAGGTCCATGGCTGCCGAAGACGATATCGCTGACTCAGATGTCGAGACGTCTGCGGCTCCTGGATGCTGCTCTAGTCTGGGCGAGATCTGTTGCTGACTCAGCAACTGATGTTGACCCTCGACGGGACTCGAAGATTGGCTGCGATCCGACTGCTGAAACGGTTGAGAGCCGGCTGTGATGGACAGATCCAAACCTGATTGCGATGCGCTGGCAGTTGAGGTTGGAAGCATCATCGATTCATCAGCTGTCCTAATCAACTCCTCAACCAACACCGATTCAAGAAATTACTACCTTTCCCAAAACGTTTTACTTCTGACGCACTCAATCGGACAGTTATAATTTTCCAATCCTACGATGAAAACTCTATGGTATCTCCCCGCGTGACTCGCGTGGTTCCTTTCCACTTGAACGAAGATTGTCACTTCTTATCAAATCCAGACCTCTTCCAGATCCCAAATCCGCACTTCCAGACAGAATGCTCTATAATTATAAATATTTTGCCAACAAATTAGAATTCAGTATTTGTCTTTTCTACCCCCGTTTATAGATATCACGTAACCAACACTCGAGAATATTGTGAACTCACAGTTGACTAGCAGGTGGAGTCTCTCCAGACACTATGCTCTTATCAACGCGACGATTCCTTGACGCGTCAAACACGTGGGAACTTTTAAGTCTCCAATTGAAAATATTGGTTCTCAAGTGCAAACACACTATTTTCACGATATTCTTCCAAAAAAAACTAACACATAAATTTAGAAACCCGTATCTCTTCTCGCTTCAACTTTGTAGAAGATAGCCCGCTTCAACTTTGTAGCAGATTATGAGACAATTTTATGGATTTTACACAGAGCTTTTCCACAAAAATCAATACACCTTTTCGTCGAAATGCAGTTTTTGAGATGACGATAACCGTTCCCACGACGCTCACAGAGCGCGAAACATGCAGACAGACAAACTTAACCTCACTGAAAGCAGCGTGCTCTTGCTATCGCTATTCCGTCTCCGGCCACACTCGATCGACTCGGCGCAAGCAAACAAACTGAACTAACAGCTCGACAAACTTCGTGTCTTGGTCGGGTAACGTGCTTGGCAAGACAGAGAGGGCAATACCAGATAAGAGAGAGGCGCGGCGCGGCGTTTATTTACTCTTGAATATGAGCCGTGTATACAGCACCCCTCCTATACAGCCTACACTTTTCCTCTGCCGTTCCTATTATGTGTGTGCACAGTGAAACACATGTTTTGATTGCTTTTTGTTTATTGTTTATTTGTTTACTTGTTTACCATCCGTGACGTGGCCGCACGATGATAACGGACGAAGCGAGAATGAGAACACAAACTGAGACGGATTAGGCCAAGGGTGTGACAGGAGGAGAGAGTCGAAACTTTTGAATTGTGTGCGACAGAGAGGGCGCAAAACTTCAGCTCGAACGCCATTGGTCAGTCCAAGTTAGTCGTCTAGGCGCGCTTCACACACTCCATTGCAGCCAGGGAGGGGGGGTTGGTGGTAGTCGCTTCAATCAAAATTACCCCCAATATCAATTGATAATTGAGTAATTGCAAAGGGATGACAAAACTTTCAACCCCACTGAACTTGCAAAAATTATTCAACCTTGCGTTTTCAAAAACTCTGATGAACTCTCATCCAATAGGCATTGACTACAATAAATTATACGTTAATTACGTCAAAGACGATCGAAAGTTAAAATAGCTTTCCAATTATTTTCAGACTCTAACGAGATTAGATTGAACAGTGGAAATAATCAGATTTGCATAAATTTAGACAATGAAAACTGTTCGGTTAGAATAAATGTTGAATAAGAAATGCTAAACTATAACACATATGCAAATATGTGCTTAAGTGAATTTTCAAATTTAAATTAGAATGAGAGTATTCAATTAGTTCTTTGGAACCACACTTCTCAATATTTTTATTAAATGCTCAATCAATCAGCAAGTTGTTTTATTGAACAACTATCGTAGATCAAGCATGTATTCAAAAGAAGCTAAATATAATGCCCGCCTATTAGAGAACTAACATAATAAGCCCACTAGGTATTGATACTCACACTATTATTGTTGTACAGAATTCAAAAGTTCATTATCCAACACAATTACTAATTCTCAACATTAGAATCAATTTCCACAATGGAAAATAGCGTGAAAAATTTTTAATTTTCCAATTAGTTTATATGAGAGTCATAATTGCATGCTTATTTCGAACAATGTGCTCCAAAACAATACACTATGGCTCCTTAAATTCCCGATGAGAATAGTTAATTATTATTTCACGAAAGTGTCAATTGATAGATTGTGTCTAAACAATGTGCCTGTTAGAGTATATAATGAACAAACAAGTAACATTGTGATTAAAAATATCCGACTCACCACATTTCATATACTCATTTTCACACCCTTAGATTCAACATGGCCCAAGTAGATGAGCTCAGTATAGTCTACATAGTTTTTAACAAGACCTACATAGGAACTGTAACCGATTGGTAACACATATTTGAGACCTAGAAATGAGTTAACAAGAAAAATTGTAACAAATTTCAGTGGAATGTTCCTACCCTGATTGTCCCCAGGCGATGAGTCTATTCTTCACTTTGGACCGATAGCTTTTCAACAGGCCACCAATGATGAGACGACGTTTCGAGCACTTGTCAGTCCTCTCTCTGCAGTTGGACGGAATCGAATTTCGCCGAAAATCAGAGCGCGTCGACGTGAAAAAGAATTTCAATTCTTGTACGAAGCGTTTTTCCTTCTTATGTAGCTGATCACGTGGTGTGGATGCGTGGCACATAATATCAAGGATTCGTGCAGACGAAGAGCAAAGCGCAGATAGCGAGAGGATGCGATACGCCAAGTCGAGAGACAAGTCAAGAGATGCGTTCTAGTTTAGCTCAGGAAGTAAACTGAAGCGAAATCGGCTCTCTGGACAGCGATTCGCGAAAGTGAGAGGGGTGGTAGGGGGTGGAAAATGATGATATCAAAATAAGACGTTATTACCTTGGTCGGGAAAGTGGTTGTCTATTGCATCATCGCAGCAACAAGTTGGTTAGACAGAGACAGCTGCCGGCTCTCAAACGAAAACTACCCCACAACAGACAGAGACCGCAAAACATGCGTGACCGATTCTCCCAAAATTACGTTGTCTTTGTCTGAATGAAACTCAACCAAAACAGCCCCAGTTTTCGTCACATTCTGTCAAACAAAGAACTAGTGAAGCACTATTGTAACACTTTCATCACATCATTGCAAACTTCGTTTCAGACAAAGAAGTCGTTGTCATTTTGTAATGTTGAACTGAAATTGCGAAATACTATCTTCTTGAACAAAGTAGAGTTTCAACAGAAATTCGCGGTATATTGAACAATACAACGTATTAATAAAATATCACAGATCAGTACTATTTTCTAGTTCTATAGCACGAAACTTTACCATGTGCTTTCACTTCATTGATCATATGCATTTATCTGCATGTAGCTTTGACATTAACTTGCTGTTGCTTGTCGATTTGGACGATCCTACTTATATATTAACTTCCCAAATCAGAGCATGATAAATTGACAAATCAATAATTAAATATATATTAATTTCTATAGTTTCCAATAAATATATATATATATATATAATATATATATATATATTATATATATATATATATATATATTATATATATATATATATATCTCAGGGTGCAAGATTCGGCACCTGACGGAAATAGATAGATCAATTTATCTAATGAACCAGAGCTACATTATATTATCACAAATTACATTATAAAATCAATGATCATGTGAACATTTGTATTATTAGCTTAGAACTTAATATTCCTTTAATTGGTGTATCCTTTGATCTATAAATTGACTCGTTACTATTCAATAAAATATTTCTTATACCATTTTAAGACTTGCGCAAGTATTTTTATTAATTTCTTAATTTTTAAAACCTTTTCGACGAGCTAGCTTTTATTTCTTATTTCATTCGAAGCACTGAGGGCGCCCTATTATTATTTCAACTATTTTTCACTCATGTGCTGGATTTTCTATAAGTTGCTGATGGCGATCCGAACTCCTGGTAGTCCTGGATATTTGGTGGCCGAAGTCGTCTCTTCCAAGGGATTAAAAATATTTAAATGACTTTTGCTTTACTATAGCATCACAAAGTCTTATGAAAAATTAATAATTTGATTAAACTTTAAGTCATTAAAAAGGTACAGTAAAATATATTGTGCTCTACAAATTTTGGTGACATTCCATGGTAGTGGTTGGCAGGCAAGTGGGCAAGTTCTACTTTCTTTTTCACAATTTTCATTTCCGACTTGCAAATTTACATAAAATTTAAATAATTTGTTACTACGCCATTCAAGGCTCAAATAGTTCGTGCCAATCTATTAAATTATTACTTATGTTACACATCTGATAATTTATCTGCCTTCGGGCCATATCCAAAACATAAACTGAACAACAATAATTCATAAACTCTTATCTTTTATAGAAATATATACAAATATATTTGAATCGGCTCACTATTACCGCCCATCAATTGCTACCATTTGATTGGTTCATGCAAATTTGTTATAGTATACATGCGCCTACGAACCTCCTACTTCCTTAATACATTAAATTATTTTTATCTGGGTTTTTTAGTACATTTTTTACATGCAATATAATTTTCTAATGATATTAGGTTGTTTCTCACTTTACAACAATTAGCCATGTGCATTTTTGGTTCCTCTAGTTGCATACCATTTAGTTACAATAAATTTCTGCCAAGGTGTCTGGCTAGATTCTACGTTATGCGACCCAATCGATCATTAGGTCGCCGATCAATAGATATTTTACGCCTAACCTCAAATTTTCAATACTTTATATAATATTATATAAGTAGCAAAATTATTTCCATTTCTATTCGGCCGTTATAAATTTAGCCTTGATACCTGATATTATCTAATCTTTAAAAACGTTATCGCATTTGGCGATATTAGCCTATTATTCCACTTAGACCTATAAATTTCTTTCAAGTAGGGATTTTTATTTACCCATCAGAATTTGATTCGTTACAACTTGTAGAAAATACTAGAAAAAGCAAGGTTAATCAAGGTCTTTTAACAAGGGTTTCATCAGATATTTCAAATTTACGTTCCCAAAGTATTAAAATAAATGCAGTTCTATGATAAGAATATCCGCTTCGAAACTAGAAGTTTTGTTAATAAAGTCAGTTTATTTATGAAATAACATCATAGTACCCTTTTTTGAAAAGTTTTTAATATAAAATAACATATTAAAAAGACAAATTAAAACGACCAGTTTCGATGTTACACATCATCTTCAGGTTTTAAAAATAAAATTTTAAGAAGTCAGTACAATTTAATAGCACATTGATGTGTTAAAAAGTATCAATTTTTTTAGAATAAATTATCATTTTTATCTACATAATTTCTTATCATAATTTAACATACTTATTTCACATCATCCAACAATTTTACAGTGTAAAAATTAGATGAATGGTAAACATTTTCCACCAGCAACATAACAGGGAAATCTCAGAAGAAAATATTTTAGAAACATTGATGTGAGTTAGGAGAGAGTATCTATTATTTTCTTTTGTTTCCACCTGTCAACAGCCTTTGTTTCCACCCTCATGACGGATGAGTTCAGTTGATAAACAGATCTGCAGATATCGGGACCATTAATGGAAATCTGGAAGTATTAAGAGAGAGCGCGTCTTTCAAAATGCTCAGGAATAAATACTCAATTCAATAACATCCCTCGACGTTTCGAATGGGTTTAACGACCGTTCCTCAACCACATATGTTGGCAAGTAATGTTTACCCATGTCAGAACGCTGTGCTTCTGTGTTTGTTTATTCTGAAACAGATCATAACATCGTCTCTGTTGCTTGTATTGGTCGTTTCGAGAACACTTTTTAAAACGCGCCCAATGCTTTGTACTTCTCGCCACGTCACACAAAGTAAATCAACTAAACAAAACAAACACTTCTCTTGTGTGTTGATTCTGCGCTTAATAATGTTCCATTATTTTTCTCATATGACTGCTCAAATGTTGCAGTCCCAGCTACAAAAGGCAGTTACTGCCTACAAAAATTATAATACCATTTATTCAATGACAATAATTTTATAGCATATTTCAATGACATATTCTCATAGCATAATCTCATTATTATTCATCTTTCACAAAGCAGAAACTAAAAAAGCAGATGGTAATCAGTTAATGAATCACTGTTCTGAAATTCCTTATATTTTCAGGATGATTACATTTTCTTGATCAGATATTACATTAACCTCTTCTTGAAAGCTTCAATGATTTCTTCCAATTCATTTCACGTATGAGATATTCTTCAACATTCTATTCAATTCTCTATCCAACACATCTGAATTTTCTGAATAAGAATTATGCGTCAAGTAATTTTCCGCTCTCCTCACGAGTCTATCCAAAAGACTCCAGGACTCCACACCTCTAAACCACAAGAGAGTAAACTAGAAACGAATAACGCAAGTATTAACGGTATTTTTTCTAGATGGGAAAACCGAAAATTCCAGCAAAGGCTTCTTCCCTCGCTTGGTAATCAGCATGAACATTTCAGCATTTTCACTTGGAAGTTTTTCTTGACTAATATATATATATATATATATATTATATATATATAATAGCGTTATTATAGACGAAAGTTTTAAATCAAGACCAAAGTTTTTCAAAACTCGATTGTAAAGCTCACTGGATAACCATAATTCCCTGTAATTATAATAGAACCCTGGAAATTTCAATTGATGAAGGGATTTTCAAGTGAAAGATTAAATAGCTGAACCTCGTGTAATATGTAACTGTCGGAAAAACTTTGTGTTTCGAAAAAAGGGGTCGACGAGTTTAAAGGTTTTCTGAATTATTGATTAGAATAGGTGACCTGACATAGCTTTAAATGGAGAGGAGTTACTGATCTAAAATAGTTTTGCTAGTGAATAATTGAGTAGAGGAGAGTCATGCTATAAAAACCGTAACTCATTGTCAAAAAACTTTTCAAACGGTCTGGTGGATTGACAGTTAACTGGGGAAAGTTGAGACATATTGATTTGAAAATTCAAGATACGTGGACACTACTCCAAAATAGAAAAAATAATCAAATTATAATCCATGCTTTACCGACTCAACTGCAATAAATAATTTCGTGATTGGAAAAAGATGTTCCTGATATTATTATTATCAGTATGCTATCTCAGTCTGCTTCTATTTGAACTAATCAGAGCTAATAAGCTTATGATTTCTTTTTCATTCCTGTCGATGTGTTGATTATCAACCAGTTGTGATTCATTTTTGTTTATGGTTGATTCCCCATTTTATCATGGATTTTTGATAATTTGGAAGTAAATTTGATGATTTATATAATACAATGAATCACATGATAAATCAATGAAGGACACACGATAAGTCATTTCGATTAAACTCAAACTCAAACAAAATTCAAATTTCAAAAGAGCTTATAATTATGTTTTCAAGTAGGAAATTGTTTCTCAGTTTTGTTTAGAAAAAAAACTGAATGATTATAGGCTGTAACATAGCATGTCGTATACAATAATTTAAGACTTGTTTCAAACGTGCTAAAATAAGGCAATGAGGAGATTGTTGTTGTCTTAGCTAACGCTAAACGAAAACTGCCAAATTAAAAAATTCAACAAATAATGTTTATTTTCAGCTTCGTTCAGTACTTTGTGACAGCCTGTGCAAACAGAAGAGAAGCAAACAAATACTGAAATTGTGGTAAACATTGCTGAGGTCATTCGACGCCACTCTACAGACTGAGCTTCATCACATGAGCATCACATGAACACCAGAGATTAAGTTATTATTGATTTGGAAGATGACATTTTTATAAATTATTTATTATTGACCGAGCGAAGTGAGGTCTAAGATTCAAGTCGAAGGTTTAGCATTTCTCTTAATGTTTAAATGTTTATATGTTGCGCATTTACGGCGAAACGCGGTAATAGATTTTCATGAAAATTGACAGGTATGTTCCTTTTTTTAATTGCGCGTCGACGTATATACAAGGTTTTTGGAAATTTTGCATTTCAAGGATAATATAAAAGGAAAAAGGAGCCTCCTTCATACGCCAATATTGGAGTAAAAATCAGACTATAGAATTATTCATCATAAACCAGCAGACAAATGATTACACAGATGTGTGAAGAAGCCAGTCTATTGCTGTATTTCCATAAGGTTTATAGTTTCAATCAGGTACTGGATGAGAATACTGCGTGAGGTCTACTGTCCACAGAACTACTAGTTACATGTGTATACGTATAACAATAGTATAGTATCAACATCAACATGGATTTCTATCCTGGATATCTCTTTTGTCTGTCTGTAACTATGATGGGATAAACTGTATCACAATGATAAGTCTCGGTTGATATTGTAGCCTACTTAACAAAATTTGGATAGGATCAAATAAAATCACTATCACAATATGTCAATCACAACCAATCAAGTACATTTTTTTTTTTAACAAAAAACAAACTTTGGCAAATCTGTGACTTTTGGGTATCAGTTCTGCAGACAAATAAAGGACTTCGCCTGTACTACAGTAGAGAGCAATGGGGGAGCGCTAAGAAAATATTTCCAGCAGAATTCACCCTTCGAATTGGGGGTCGAATTTCGGATATTTTGTGATGATAGAGTATTTTCATTCAGCTTCTATACAAGTAATTTGTTCTGCGTTCGTCTGTGTTTACTTTGATTCGTTTGCTTTAGTTCGGATGTAAGGAGGAAATGAGGAGGAAGAGGAGAAGAAGGAGGAGGAGGATGCTGAGGTGTAGAAAGAGAAGAGTGAGAAGGAAGAGAGAGTCGCAGTCACTTTCTGTGCTTCGAAAAAAGCTGCAAGGTTGGAGAACATTGTTTACAGTAGGCCTGGAGATCGAAAGACGAGAGAAAAGAGGAAGTAAGATGGAATGAGAGAGTATCTATGTGAGAAAGAGAGAGATGAAACGATGACGATTGAACGAGTTATCGAACTGAAAAACACCAACCCAGCCCAGCTCTTAACATTCGGGTCTCATCAAAATAAACAGTTAAAATAAACATTAATCCCTCTTCAGTTTCAAGTAACAACAAAGTAGTGGGAAAAAACTAGGAAGAAAACATTCGCCTGCTAAGAACGGTCAATAAAAATAGGATATCCTACTCAGAGAAAGAGCAGTTTCTAGCAGCTGAATAATCTTATAAAATAACTTATTAATAAACAATGACGAAGTACATTCTAATCAAAATAAATAAAATTTTGTTTAAAAAGAATGAATTTAGACGTTTTGTTAATTCTATATGAAAAGTGGATTGTCGTTAATTTGAAAACTTCAGTTTCCCGTGGCCTACTCTATAATTGCAACTTTATTGTCTGACAAATTTGTCTTTTATTGTCTGATGCAGCCAGGACAGCTGAGACGACTATCTTCACCCTTTAGTTGCACCCTTCAGTCTGCTAGCGCTACCTGGTCGTGAGTTCGAATCTCGCTATAGGCATGGACGCTTGATTATCTTATAAAATCACTCACGCACAAGCTAAAAGTTCAAAGCTCATATGAGCATCATACGCAATAAAAAATATTATCCATTCTATGAGCACAACTATAAACTGAATTGTTTATCTTCTTCCTCCCGATTTTTTTCCTAGGTCATGTTTTTCTGTAAGTCCGTAAGTTCTCAGTTGGAGGGATGATCTCCTTCAAACAAAGGACTGTCTCTCCCATCAATCTCAACTTCATCTTCTCTCTCTCTATCCCCACTTCTTATTAATAAAACCTCTCTTTGTCTTCCTCATTTCTTGGTCCCTCTCAATAAACACGACTTTCCTAACATTGTAGGCAATCCCCCAACCCCTTGAGGGTAAACAATATTCAATATTCTATGTTGAACGACTCCCATCAACCATTTAGCAGGCCGAGCCTAACTTATTCGTTTTTACGGGACACGTCACTTAGACGAAATCGAACACGGCGCGCGTCTGTCGGTTTGTTTGTTTGAGTGTGTCTGTTTGTTTGACTGGCTGTTACAACGTATTGCTTCAACCCAAAGACAAATGGGCGAAGATTACGATGGGCGAGATCGTGATCTTTGGAAACGTCCTATTCCTGACCAATAATTATTATGACACGATACTTCAACTAATTTCGACTTCAACTGTCATTCTAGCAAGAGAAAATTATTCAATATTGAATATTTATTCAAAATTGCCTTAAAACTTTTATTAACACCGTTTAGTTCTACATGGTTACAAACATTATTACTGTCAATGAGTTTCAGATACTGAACTAACGATTTGATCAAATTTCAGAATGTTTGGTACCTTTTCGAAATTATAATAGATTAAAACTATATTTTGTAATACATATATAAGTTAGATTAAAATTACTGCAATACATAGTAGATGAGAATTCAGTATTGAATTGAAGGTTTGAGATATATAAATTACTTAAATGACAATAGAAAATTATTATTCTATGAATGAAGAACATGATTAAGAAAACCAAAAAACTTATAATAAAGAACTGATAAAATGTATAACAAAATTTCAACTTCTATGATTTCCGTTTCCATTGATTTAGTTATCAGTATCTCTCCTGGCTTATTCGAAAGTGGTGAGTTGTTATCAAACGAATATTTTGGTTATGATTATTGCCAGTGGGAGCAAACAGACTTATCGTCTTTATAAACAATGATAATTTTGTGTCAACAAAAGCATAAAACTAAACTCAAGATCGTTGAGAAAATAAACACAGGCTGGGACTTGGTTAGATACTTGAAAATTCAATGAAACAATATTTTAGATCTCAAATTGTATCTCTTATCTTTCAATTCTGATAACATAAAGTAATTGTTTAATTTTTGGTGAACGATATTTTTTACTCTCATTCCACGTGATCATTTAGAAGTTGACTATACATTTATTAATTTTGTCACTCAACGTAGACGTATTTGAAAATTCAAGCCCCGTAACAGCTTAATGAAAGGACTTATGGTACTTTGGAAAGTTGAAGATTCCCCAAAACTCAAGAACACAACACTCACTTTAGAAATAAAATCATAGAGAACTTGAGACTTCGATCTGATATCTCAAAAATGAGATAAGCGACCAAAAGAAAAGTTTTAAGAGCCGAATGACTATTGTGTGTATATTATACTGACTAATGAGAAAAACACCTATCAGTCGAACCCAATCACAATCATTATTATTTTTTTTTTTTAATTGAAGAAGTTTTATCTATTTGCTACGAATCAGGTAGGCCTAATTATTTTTTTTGGCTGAGGGTGATTCCCACGTAATAGGAAGAGGTGCAGAGAAGGAAACTTTTTACTTTGTGGAAGATGATGATGACGTTATAGCTGAAGGTGAGTTCCGAACCACCGGGAAGAGATTTTCAAACTCTAAAGTGGCAATTAGCTGTGTTGGATCCTCAAGGTTTCACAGGTCCAACGGAAATAGAAGGCGAATGAATTCCTACTTATTTCATAGATAGATAGATATCAGCAATTACGTCTGGTTGGCCTAGAGTACGGCGCCAGACAAGTCAATGTGCTTGCAGAATAAGCGTTTTGAGTTCTGAGCGATATCACAGATTATGAACAATAGGCTACATATTGTGTTATTTAGTCCATGTGATAGTAGATAAAACTTATAAGATTGTTATCTATGGCGATAGGTTATCAACACGACTACGGATACGGAGCCAACCGTGTCCCAAACTTCTATCTAATTTAATATTCTCTAAATTCATATTTTGGTCTTGCTCCATTTGTTTGTCTAAATTATTGATATTATTGATTGAAGTGTGCAATTTAAATATTGATTATTGATTAATAAATATAACAATAATTGTAATTTAAGGGGTGTTTTTTATGTTGGAATTATTAATATTATCAAGTGATTTATTTGAAATAGATGATTGTCAATGAGTATATTTTTTGCTCATTTTGATTCGTTTTTAGTTTTAACTTTCTGATTGAATGTTAGGCTAAGTGAATTTTTTGATTGAGAGGATTGTCAATGTATTACTGCTTCTTTTACTTTCGTTTTAGTTTCAAATTTCTAATTAAATTTTTAGTAATATTGTATTCTAAGTTTATGAAATAGCACAACTCACATCCGCCCTCAGATTCTCTCTTTGCTGATGCTAATTTTTCCATAAAAATGTAATTTATATTATTTTTGTTTGTGAACTGTGTATTGAATGGAAAATAAATTTGATTTGATTTGAATATCAACCTCTATCTGATTATTGGTATATTAATATAAATGTATATTAATATAAAGGTATATTAATATAAAATGTATATTAAACACAACTTCTACTTTCATTATTTTTGATAAACTGCACAGTATGTCATGATTATGTTACAGTATGAGCGCAAGCATACAATTTAACTTTTGTATAGCAAGTACACATAATAAGTGAGGGGGGAGCGGGGTTCAACGCCCCATTTGTTTGGTCAGATGTTGTTTCGGATGAGCCGGAAGTGACTGTTTAAAAACGAAACAAACAAAAAAGAGGAAGAAAAATAGGCGGGAAAGAACATTGTTTGTAAAAAGACACAGCCAAGTTCCTTTTATTGATTTTCGCTTAGCGTTGCTTTTCGAAAATTCTCCCCGTTGTATAAATAATAACTATAGAACATTAGTTTCGAGAGTAAATAGAACTGAGGCAGTCTGACAAATTTATGGAGCTGGGAGCTACGTGAGAACTTCTATGAAGACAAATTTGGACTCAACTTTAGAACTTGCGAGATGATTGATCTGTTTCACAAATCAACAATTAGATCTGTTGTAGATCAAAATTAGATAAGCGTACCACTAATAAGGTTGATCAGGAATTAAATTATTATAGTATTTTGTCCCACTAGGTAAGCTGATAATTTTTCAAGTAGGCACCTTTATTTATAAGCATAATTTACAATGTTCTTCTTCCATTGTCTTATTTCGAGGTTTCCCAGTTACTAAGTCGATGAAGAATTGATTGATTGAAGATCTTTGAAGAATTGAAGACCAAGGTGGTCGTGGAATGAAAGTTATGACTATACTGGAATGAATTTTTAAATAATCTTGACTCAAGATCTTCTACTGGACTCAAATGTGTAATTACATTATATTATAAAATTCCAAGGTTGATTAACAAAATAATTGATAATTCAACATTACTGATATTGTACTTTTCAATTTCTTTTCCTTTCAATCAGGGGTGCTTGGACGCATACAGCGTCCTCGAAATTCTTTGGGAGGGGGGGGGGAAGATGTTAGAAATCAAATCTTGGGGGCTCCCAAACAAATGTCAGCAGTGTTTAAAATGACTACTAACAACATTTTTCACTTTCCTTTTGATTAAAGTTGTACCTGAAATAGTCATCGATAAGCTCTATCAACTGCCACAAGTCTCATATCTGTAAAAATTTCAGGAGCTCCGCCCCATCTATGCAAAGTTTGATTTTAGATTTCCAATTATCAGGCTTAAGATACAATTTAAACAAAAAATTTCAAGCGGAAAAGATTGAGCATGAAAATCTCTACAATTAATGTTGAGTAACATTTTCACCTAGAATTGAAAATAAGCTTGAAATTCGAGAAAATGTGATTATTCAATTGCAAACTGTTGGAAACCGTTTGATTCTATTAAATCATTCACTATGAAGAGATAGCAGACCTCGTGTCTCCAGTGTCATTGGCCTGTCACCAGCTGGCTCAGATCTTTGAATAGTAGACTTGAGATGCGCGTGAACACTAGCGTCAGGTGATCAATTTTCATAACGGCAAGGAAAGTTGTGTGAGTGCGCCACACCAGATTTTCGGTTTTTCAATTCAAGGGGGGTAGCAGCAGAATTTTTCCAATTTCAAGGGTGGTACTGTGTTTAAAGTTCACAATTTTAATTTGATTTACATTTAGTTCTTTTCAACAATTCAACTTCGGATGAATTGGAGGTTGCATTTGTTCAAATTCTAATTAATGAATAATTATTATTAAACGAAAATTTATTTACAGCATTTAATTGGGATTTTCGTTTAATAAGAATAATTCAACTTCAAAAATAATTCGAATAATTGTACTTATTTAACTTTGCGAATCACTGATTCCAAAAGCCTATATGTGCTCAATTTTCAATAGTCGCAATAACAATAATTACAGCTTCTAAAAAGAGCAAGGTAATAAGTCAAAGGAAATATCAAATTTTTTAGAAGATTTAAAATGTAGTACGTTAAGAATAGTATGTGATGTTTGATTGCAGAAGAGGATTGTTGCAGTTCTACATAGAACTAGTGGAGTTTATGAATAAACTTATGTGGCTATTAAACTCAATATAGAAAAATTCAAACATTTCCATGGACGAGTTAGCAATAATATTGTGAAAGCTATCAACAATCGCTCCTGTTATAAAATTGATAACAGCCTTCCTCACAACATGATGTGTTTGTTGAACAACAAATAATATTGTTATAAGTCGGTCAGTGATAAGGCAATGCAAATGAAAGCACGTTCACAAAAATGAATACCATACATTACAGTGATAATCACAGTAGGCCTACCGTACCGGTTTACGGTATTTATCAATGTGTTTCCATACAGACAGTTACAAACACAAATCAATTTTTAGACGTACGATTTTTTGCCGTCCCTATGAATCCTATTACATTAAATAGATGCTATTTGTCGAGTTCTGTTTAATCTTGTATACAACAAAAAATTGAAAGTCCAAAACTCGATGTGTGTGTAACTAGCTTATCTGTGTTAGTAGATTCAAGTAAATCACAACCATAGAATTATTTTCATAAATAGAATGATAGAATCTTATTACTTTGCCTAGTTGATAAGGAAACTTCAACTTAGCATTAGCTGGCCCTCAGCTTCAGCATTAGTATCTGAGAACATAATTCTGACTTTGTTGAAAGTTGAATTATTAGGTTGTTTACTCAATACTATACATTTAGATAGATGTTGGATAGTTGCAATATTTATATAGTCTGGACACATACTGTGACCAATACATTGAAAAAGTTAAACGTAAAAACATAATTTAGTACAAACACCGAAGAAATCGCCAACATCTCAATTGTTAACCTAATTAAAAATTATATAAATTTCAAAAAGTCCAGTAAAATAAAGAATGTCAATATTCTTTATCAAATCTATATTTATATTATATTTGGAGTTTCCCAACATTCATATTATTTTTTATGAATTTAAAATGTTGAATGAAATGAAATTGAAAATATTTTCAATTAAACTTTATAACTGTTCAATAAATACAATAATGAGGTAGATTTGAAAAATTTTATAAATTATTTCTTCTAACAGTTATCTTAATAGCATGTACATTTCAAAGTAGATTCAAGTAATTAATACCTAGTTTTTGTGTAATTTTCCAAGTGAAATTTTGTTGAATACTGCTACCTACCAATTAATTATTATAGCATTTGTAACTAATCGTGGAAGTCCAAAGCTGGTGTACCGATAATTGATAAACATGGAAAAAGAAATAGACTGAAAGAATAAGATTATATCAATCTCAGTCCATTTAGTTATAGAATGAATGTCATTGGAGGGACTTCCCAATCCACCCACAAATAAAACAGTAAAAGAAAGTTTGTTTACATTCTGTTCACAAATAATTGGAAGATTATACATTTTGCCAACAACTGGCATTATCGAGATTCGTTATTTATAACGCCTCAAATAATATCCTGTTATTACAGGGAACAAAGAGTGAGTTGGCCAGAGTTTTTGACAGTTGCTCATTAAGTATTGATGGAGCTTGCCGACGGTTGGTCGATTGTAAGATACAAATAGCAAAACTTATTCATTCAACTTCCCCACAAGTAAAAGGGTCAGTTAGTTCTACTTTATTCGACAATAAATAATAGTAGCATGATACATCATCTTTGTTCATCATCAATATCTGTTATGCTTGATAACATTTTATTGCGTCAGAAGTGTTTTAACGTTAATTTGGAAAGGACAAATCAAGGCTATTTTGATTGCTAGAGAAATCAATAGCAGCTTAAACCCCAAAACTCAGCAGACTATTGTGGTGGGGTTGACAATATTATGATGATCTGAATGACGATGTTGAGTAGGCCACGAACTGGGGTGTGGGTTAGAAGTGACGAAAACTTTCATGCAATTTATAGAAGTAGAACCATTGTACTGTAGGACCGCTTCCATAAATAGTTGCTCAAAAGTTCATGTTTTCTAGTTTTTTTGCAGAATCTTGAAGACTGTATAAATATTGCTCCACTAATTGTAATCAACAATTACTCTACTAATAAGTAATCAACAAATAAAATGTTAAATTACCTGAGATCCTCTCCACTATTAATCAACTTGATAAAATTCTAAATTTTATTGAGAGGATTAATTCAATTAATTTTACCAAAAACAAATACAAAGATGTGACAATTAGAAAAAACAATAATTATTATTCTGATTATCTAAGATGTGAAAATTAGAATAATAACAATAATTATTATTCTAAATATCTAAGATGTGACAATTAGAAAAAACAATAATATTCTAAATATCTATATCAACTATCTGTAAAATACGGCTGGAGGTGAAGAACTACTGGCATAAGTGAAACACTTGTTAATTAGATTAATTCCTAGAGTACCTTTATTACTACTGCTCTAAGCCCTGCTCTTGAGCCCTGTTGCATGATTAAATTCAAGCTATGTACCTAGGTACCAATGTACCTAGAATTCTATGTATTCCAGGTACATTGGTTTATTACTGTCCTATTCGAATAACCAGCTTACTACTGGTATTATTACTTGATATTTCATCATGTAATAGGGCCAGGTGTCCTCTTCAGTAACTTTACCTAGAGGGGAACATTTTTTACTGGCCCTGCTTTTCCTCTGAAAATACCTTGTCCACATGGTTACAGTAAATGACATTACTCGAAATAGTAATGTAAATATTGATTATAAAAGCGTTTTTCACATACAACCAACAACAAACAAAAATCAGTTTTCCTAAAATTTGAAGCCTCTCAATTTAGTGCCTAGCGGTAGAGATTCAACCACTCCACATCTTGATAGTATCAATAGATAGCTCGTAAAAATGTCAAGGAATGGAATATTGTGTTCAGGTGTCATTCAACGATCTAAACACTCCAATGTTTAGACTATGATAACATTCAATAACGAAGATAGAATTAACTACAGTACTAATTATAAGGTCAAACTTGATCGGATCCCAAGAAAACTTCAAGACTAAAGAAAGATGACGAAATTTGTTCGAATAAAACAAACTTGACCTGTAGACTAAAAGTAACAACTTTAGCCGCATAAGAAAGTGCTGGATGGACTTGTATCTTGCAATTTTAATGCATCATGTAGAAGACCAGAGACCCTAAACACAGTTGGCCAAGTTCGATTGTTGATAATACTCCTGTCAGAAAGGTAATCGCTGAATTTTAATATCAAGCTGTTGGAGAAGTCAGTAGCCAAAACAGTACACCTCTGAATTATAGATGAATGATAGCGTTCAATCTTCTGTCTGCTTCAGTGTGAATTTTGAAACAACCGATGGCAACATCTTGCATTACAAATTAGATTTGTAATGTTGAATGCCATTAATCACCACTAATGTCTTATGCTCTTAACAGAATTCCTGAAATAAAACAGTGTCATCAATGGAACCCCTTTTCAAAATCATGAAAAGATTACTGTTGACATTTATGAATATAATATTGATACAGGCTTCACTGAAAAGGATTACCTGAATACAATTGTAACTTTAACATAATTGTTATGGTCTTTGTGTTTTACAACTGACATAAGCTTCGGTTGACGTGTGAGGTTCTTTGAACATTTGGATCTTTAAATCTGTCCCTTCAAAAATTAAAGAATAGCCTATATGAAACTATAAAATATGACTATCAAATAGGTATTATTATATTGGTTTTTATCAAAATTCGGAGAGGGAACAGTGGGCTAGCCCTGTTGGTCCTTTTCTGACCATATTATGATTGATTTGAATATTATGAAATGTAAATAAATGAATAAAAATAATCCTGGGGTCAATTTTGAGAACCAGAACCTTTATAATTTCCAGTAAAATTAGAAAAGCTGACAATAACTAGACGAACATGCGACGTGCCATAATAAAAGAGTTGAATGTCCAATAATATGTGCAAGGAACTTTGTATTATCTATATTATTATATAGAATTAACAATCTTCATCTGTAAGTTATTCATTTTAATAAATCTTGGAGTATAAATTTTGGAAGTATGTTTTTTGTTTTTTAGTGTATGTTTCAGTTTTCTTTATCAATAATTGAATGTATTATGAGCTTCTTACCTATCTTGTCTCATATTACATGTGATATTCTTCATGAAATAAACGAGTTACAATAAATGTTTAAAATTATCAAATGCAAAAAAAAGTTATTCGTGAGATGGAAACTAGGAAAAATGTTCCTTTATAATTTCCTTTATCTAGTAGTAGATAAAAAGTAAGCAAATAAGAATTATTTGCTATTTAAATTGTATTTGTCAAGCCAAAACCAACACTGAGCTTTGAAGGAACACGTTTATAAATTCAACATTAACCTTTCTAACAATAGTTACAAAATCAAATGTATTGAGTCGTAAGCGAGTATGGTACTTTTCTATATTTAGAAACTCAGAGAAAAATGCGTTCTATGAATAGCACATCCGGCTCAATTTTTACATATTAAGCGTCCCAGATGTTTCCAAACAAAGACAACAAATGTATTTATAACAACGGATGAAAGGAAGTTATGATTATGATGCAGAGCTTAATTGAAAAATTAGAAAAAAATCAAGTGTAGCTGTACCTATGGCAGTACAATAGAAATTCATTTGTTAAGACGACACAACGGAAGTTCGAATCAGCAACTTAGGAGCCTGGGAGAAGCTTAGGATTTGGTAAAGGCCCAAAGGCAGCTTTCAATGAATTAATTTCCGGTCTGAAATATAGCACATTATAATATTTGTTCGTAATTCTAAGGATTCATCTACAGCAATCTAGGCAAAAAACGTGAGATCTCGGCATCAAGGTTTCATGTCATGCCGTTTTTTCATGAGAACTCAAGTATGCTGCATATGGCAATGAAGAGAATAATTGAATTCCCGAAATTATATTAGAGTAGCTTGACCTCAGTACTGTGATGGCATTCAAGCCCATATTACATTGGACACCAGGCTGGGACTCTATAGTCCGTAAAAAATTACTTCTGACTTGGAGGAATATGCAGCTCAGAGAAATGGAGGGAGATCAACAAATTACAGTGATTAATAGTCATAGGTAGAAGCGCAGTTGCCAATTCATCAATTGTCTGACTGCTTTCAGACACGAAACTTCGCATGTGTAGCATGAGCACATGAACAGTCACTAGAAGTTGGAGAACGCTGGCCGCTTCAAAACGGCAACATCGCGACTCTGTATCCCTCCAGATGTATGCTTTCTCTGCTGTGCATGTCCATCCCAGGTAAGAAGTAATTTTGTACAGAGTATAGTGTTATCACAACGGTCCCCCAAGTGAGACACCAGCCGGACACCATAATTTGCAATGTGATGTCCCGGCAAGTGTCCCTAGTATAGTGAGCGCAATAAGAACTGCTCAGAGAATCAATAGGACATTCCCACTGGTGACCTAATGTAATGCGGGCCTAGCTGCAATTGAATTATAACAGACAAGATTATCACTCATTTCCTATGAAGAAGATATGGGGAAATACTAAATAGAAAAATACAAGGCAATCCAGAGATATAAATAGTTTTATTTAATTTGTAAGGACAAGTTAGTCTATAAGCCTTATGAAGTATTATCACAGAGTTCAATACATAATAATTAGGTGGAGGAATATAATTACATCATACTATTAGTTATTGGTGTGACAAAATCATGATAAAGATACCAAGGTATTTAGATGAAAACGGTAGGGGTCATGAAATGTGTGCGCAGTGGCCAGCCAGCTAGATTGCGTCATCGCCACCAAACGAGGTTTTTAACACCTATATAAATTTATAAAACGTATTTTTGTTAAAAACAGATGATTGGATATAAAATGACGTCAGCTACACCGGAAATTTAGCACAAACAAGCGCGTGACACCTACCGTCTTCTTCTATATACCGTGAAAGATACATTATTATTCATGTACTCGACCAATATCTCAAACAGCTGTCGGAAATTCAATTCCAATCTCAACACATTTTTGTAGTCGATTCGTTTAGTAAAGCCGCGTTTACACCAAAGTTATTAAGAAAATGTTATTAGCTTAATCCTTATAGATTCTATTAGATTGAACGGAACTTGACAAACACATATGTTTAATCTAATAGATTCTAATATATAAGGATTAAGCTATTAACATTTTGTTAATAACTTTGGTGTAAGCACAGCTTTACTAATAAAAATGTGTAATCAATATTTATATGATTGATTATATGATCATAAATAACATTTCATTTAGAAAATTAATTACAACTCAATTCAAGCTGAGAAACATTATTGAATACTGTATTCTGATCACATATCAATTATTTATTCCGGCATCTGGCTTACAAATATTAACAAAATATTATTATGAAATTGAGAAGACCAGAGTCTATAAAATATAAAATAATCATCTCACTCATTCACACAAAATATTTTCTATGTGGAAATTTGTTAAAACAATTGGGCTCATTTTCAAATACCTATAGTTCAAGTTATTTTCCAGTACGCTAAACGATTTGAAACTATAATAGCTAAAAAAGAGATCAATTTGTCAATCATCTCATTTCATAATTGAATCGTTTATTTCAGAAACCCATCAACAGTCATTTTTTCAAAAATAGCTTTTGAACAGTCTCTTATTCCTTTTCTGTGATAGGCTACATAGTTTACATATATGAATATCGTTACCCTAATTAGCAAACCTCCAAACTCCACTTTATTGTCAAGTTGACTTTTGATGCCAACCTATAAAAGAAAAACTTCTCTCCAACATGCTTCAAACCTCTTAACTCAAATATTTTTTGTTAATTTGTTGTTTTTCAATATAAAGCAAACCTCTCAACTCCCAGGCAGCACGATTGAGTTGGAAGACCTGGTAACTCCTAGCTTGCCTGTTGTTTAGTAATGCAAATTGAAGCAGAGCATTGTTGTGTTGTGGTGTAGCTGTGATCTGTTACACTTTTATAGGCAACTTTTAAGTTTATATTGCGTATTATGGCTCGCAACAGGGAAGAGAATGTTTGTGAGACTAATGACACAGAAAACTGCAACAGTCAGAGCCAGAGATCGAAAAGATGAAGCAAACAGCAGGAGAAAATATTATTTGAAAAAATCTGGTACAAACGCTCGAGTCTGTAAAACAATGTTTCAAAATACTCTAGGTATTGGGGAATGGGTGGCATTCCACTGGCAAGACTATGATGCTGATTCAGAGTAAGAAGAGACTCTGGATGAAATAGACATGAATGCAGAGCCTGATCATAATAAAAATCTCGGAAGTCAGTTGAAGTTGAAGCATTTGATGAATTTTTCTCTTCTTTACCTGCTGTTGAATCTCATTATTGTCGTAAAAGAACCAGTAGACACTATTTGGAGCCTGATTGGAAAACTAAAAGAGAGCTTTACTTGTTTTATAAAAATGAATGGTGTGTTCAAAAACATATAGATCCACTTTCTCAATGTAAATTTGATCAGTGCTTTGAAGATCATAACTTGGCATTATTCAAGCCAAAGAAAGATGCCTGTGATGAATATGAATCATTCAAAACTGGAAATTATGATCAGGAAGAATATGAAGCACATATAATGGGAAAAGATGAAGCCAGGCTTGAAAAAGAGGCTGATGGAAAAAGAAATGACTGTTTAACAATGGACTTACAAGCTTTATTGTTATGTCCCAGGTCTAATGCATCTGCGCTATACTATAAAATGAAACCAACAACACATAACTTCACCATCTTCAATCTAGGAAACCATGAAGGGTTTTGTTTCCTGTGGAATGAGACTGAGGGTGGCCTTACATCTAATGAGTTTGCCACAATCATAGTCAAGTTTTTGCATTCACATTTACCATTGCCAGATGGAGTGACCACAATAATTTATTGTTCTGTTCAGTGATGGATGTGCTTACCAAAACAGAAGTGCAACTGTATCAAATGATATTTTGCACTTTTTCTTGCACAAATCAGGTGACAGTTGAACAGAAGTACCTGGAAGTGGGTCACACCCAAATAGAAGGGGATTCTATGCACTCTTTAATCGAGCATAGGCTGAAGAATGTAAAAGTCAACATTCCAGCAGATTATGTGGATGTTTGTAGCAGAGCAAGAAAAACCCCAAATGCGTACAGAGTTGAGTATTTAGATTACAAATACTTCAAGAACTTCGAGAATTATTTATTTTTCAAAAGCATTCGACCAGGAAAAGTTGTTGGAGACCCATGTGTGACAGACATTCGTGCTCTACAGTATGTCCCAGATGGAAAAATCTATTTCAAATTCAATTTTTCTGAACAATGGCAGCTTCTACCCCAGCGGAGAAATAAAGCAGTAAAAGCGATGGAAATACAAAACTTGTCCGACGTGTACACAGGAAGACTTCCAATCAAACAAAGAAAATATAATGACCTCCAAGACCTGAAATCAATTTTACTTAGAAACTACCTTGCATTCTATGACAACATTCCTTTCAAATAAATAAGTTGATAGACCAGACAACATCATCTTGAATTATTACATCACTATACATTTGTATTTTTTGATAAATATTATCAATTAATCCTAGAAGGGTAAGGATGAGTAAATTTTACTCCCTGGAATTTGCTAGTATTTGAATGGTGTCAATGAACCGGATACCCTACTACCATCTAAAGATGCGTACAGATATACGCGCCGCGAACATGAGTAATTCACTTTTAATCAGCTGACTATATCTGTATTTTTAAAGAAACGGAAAGATACAGATATAAAAATCTTGGCATCAGCTGACTAAAAGTGAATTGCTCATGTTCGCGGCGCATATATCTGTACGCACCTTAAGGCTCACAAAATCAGTTGTGCATGAGACAGCATAGCCAGTGGAAGTGGTCACGTCGCCATCAACATTTCACAGACCTTCAAATAAAAACTGGTGAGTAAATTTTACTCATGGTTACCCTTACATGTAAATGTTTGTGAGTAATATTCACTCATGTTTACCAATAAGTGCTCTTTTTCATGGAGTAAACTTTACTCCTAGTTACTAATAATGACTTAATGAAAGTTTCTTTTTTCTTCTAACAATTCATATGAAAGTGAACGGAATGTTTTTCATAGCAAATCTGGATAGAATTTCATTGGATCCTTCAGTATCTTCAAACTTTAGAGCTATTACTTATATATTATATTATGTGTAGAAAACTAAAAAAAAAAATCAATTTTTGTAATTATAATGAAGGCATTCTTGATGTACAATCTCTATAATAATTGAAGTGCATTCTGAGAAAAGCAATCAGACAAATGTATACATTTTAGAGTGAATATTTCATTATCAAGGTTTTTAGTCTACCTTTTCTAACATTTCCTTTGGATAATAATATAAGCATTCACTATCTTTTTCTGTTCTTGCTCTCTTGTTCCTCTCATAGCATTGCATTAATTCAATTCTGAACTACTGATCCAGTTACTTGAACATTATCTTCATTTTATTCCCACAACATAACTTTATTTTTCAGATTCTCAGCATGACGCAACTCGACAAGAATGAGATTTCGAATCTCTTAGAGCTCTCATCTGATGAAGGTGAAGAAGATTTGGTGGAGTTCGATTCGGATTTCTCATGCGATGACAGTTTGGCTGACCCAGATTATCGTCCAGAACTTTAAGAGGTTGAAGAAGCTTCCTTCGAGGATATTCTAAATATTGAAAACTCAGTACCACAAAAACGGAGACATGTAGAAAATCATAAAAAAGGTTAAAAATAGATTAGCAGAATCTGATACAGTGAATAAAGTGAATGTGATTACAATTTCTGAAGCAGAAACGCTTGTGGGCAAAAATGGATTTGAGTGGAACACTAAGTGCTCTGATGTTGCAAAAAACGATTCCTCAGAAAAATGTTGTCCATATTCGACCAGGTCCAACAGCAAGAGCGCGATTGGCTTTAGAGCCTATCAACTGCTTCAAGTTATTCATTTTTGATCCAATTATAGACATCATCATTTTACATACAAATCAGGAAATAGCCAAGCAGAGAAGGAACTACAATTATTGTCTCAATCACACAGTTAGTGACATTACAAGAGAAGAATTCAGTGCCCTATTGGGTCTCTTAGTGTTGTCTGCTGCTATGAAATCAAATCATTTGACCACTACGATCCTGTTTGATAAAAGCTACAGTGGCGATTGCTACTTAGCAACTATGTCCGAGGCTAGATTCAAGTTCCTTATCAATTGCCTCCGATTTGATGATAGGGTAACCCGTGAGCAGCGTTTGATAGGAAATAAACTTGCACCTATATATGACATTTGGGAGATCCTTCTGAAAAACTGCAGAGATAATTACAAAGCCAGTTCCTACGTCACTATTGATGAACAATTGGTAGGCTTTAGAGGCAATTGCTCTTTTCGAATGTACATTTCCTCAAAACCCAATAAATATGGGATCAAAATTGTGGAAATGTGTGATAATTCAACAAAGTATCTGTTGGATGCGATTATCTACATTGGGAAAGGTACAGTGGAAGCTGGTAAACCAGTTGCTGCAACTCTAGTAAATAGATTAGTAGAGTCCATTGAACGATCAAATTGCAATGTAACTATGGACAATTGGTTCAGCAGCATCCCTCTTGTCATCTCCATGCTGAAAGAAAAAAAGCTGACGGTCGTATGTACTGTGAAACAGAACAAACCTGAGTTTCCGAAAGAATTTACTAATCCAAAATTGAAAAATAGGGCAGTTGGATCATCTGTGTTCTTGTTCCATGGACATTTAACAGCTGTATCATACAAAACAAAAGAGAATAAGACAGTGACATTGCTGTCATCAATGCATAGTGACAGTAAACTGGATCTGTCTACAAAGAAACCAGACATTATACTCACATAAAACCAAACTAAAGGGGCTGTGGACACATTCGACATGATGTGCAGTAGCATGAACTGTGGCAGAAAGACCAAAAGATACTCACATTGCTATTTAAAAAATCTGATGCTATTTGGGAGTTGTGTCCTTTATGTGCTGACACATGATTTCAGCTGATTAATTGAACGAGTGATAGCGAGTTCTTACTTTTGACTCAAGGCCAAAGTCGTTGTCCATCTGTGGGTTTGTATAAGCTACAATAACTTTTAAAATAATTGATCAATCAGCTTGAAGTTTTGAAAATGTACTCTTCGAACCTTTTCACAAATCAAGTTTGTTGAACAACAAAATTTCCTCACTCCTTCGTCCTTTCTCTGGATATAAAATAACATTGAAAGTGCATACGAAGAAAATAGTTGTGATTTACTCTGGTCACCTCAAAAGTAAGTTGCACTATTTTTTTATATCCGCGCAGTTGGCAGGAGACGTCTGGGGTTCACAGGGAACTTTTGTCTGGGTGTTGTGATAGCACTGTAAAATTCCTAAGAGGCTGCCATGACTTATTTGTCAGTTGCGATGAAACCACTATAGCGCTATCATACCACTTACTCCTACCGCCGATTGCGAAGTACGCAGTGTTATTCGTCATTTAACGAGAAACAATAAAAATGCAACTGAAGTTCATCATGAGTTGTGCAGTGTGTATGGTGAAAACGTTAAGTTGAGGTCAATGGTTTCTTGTTCGCGCCAATCATTATTGAAGGTTTGTAGGCAGAACAACAACACATGACAAACAACGACTTTATGCATACCAATCATTGTCCAAGACAATGCTTGGATGGGATGTTTTCGGACACCCACCATACTCCCCTGATAGGATGGGATGTTTTCGGACACCCACCATACTCCCCTGATACATACTTGCTCCAATCCAAGCGACTTTCATCTGTTTCCACAGCTGAAACGACACCTTGGGGGAAGACGAAGAAAATCTCAAACAAGAAGTTCAGACATGACTAACCATTTTGGCGGTACAACAATCAGTTTGGCGGTTTGAAAGATACACTGACACATCTGAGCATTTGGAGAATGTGATTGAAACCTGCGAGTTCCTCATCAATGATTGCAGTCTCAAGCAGTTCTTGTTACTCATCCTGCAACTTGGAAACAAACTGAATGCTGTGAGTAGATTTAATTTTCTCGATATATTGTATAGGTGGATGATTTTCACTCTACAAGAGTGTATGACTTCAAGTTGGGATAACGAACTCAGAAGACCATCATAATATATAATTTTGGTGATGGAAGATATTCTATGAAATAAATCCTCAATGAGTTATTCTATGTTCAAGAACTTGAAACTTTGATCTATTATGTGAAATTGTATTTGGAGTATGAGGGCAGAGTTTACAAACTTTCAATTTTTCTATTCTATTTGATCTAGTTTTGTTCCAATAATTATATTTTTAGATGATATTGCAATATGATGAAATAAAAAAATTTCCCTTTAAAATTGATAAAATAAAAAAACAGGAATACAAAACAAATTCCATTTTATAAATAGAAGAAAGTAGCCCTGAATTCATACATTCTAAAAATATGGAACTACCAAGAGTTGTAAACCAATTTAAATATTTAAAGCTCAAGATAGAAAAAGACAAAAGAAAACATACAGTTTAATGAAGAATGTCCGGCCAAGAAAATCATTCCAAATTATGTTCAAGTTACAACCAAATCTAAATCAAGAGCAGCATTAAAAATCTGGTGTGGTACACTCACACAACTTTCCTTGCTCATTGATCTATAAGCCTCATTAATGAGGATTAAATGAAATGATGCAGCTGGATTTGTTTGATTTGCGATGCTGGTTCAACTGTAACAAACTAGCACTAAATGCGAGCAAGACTTCCTATATAAACTTTTCATTATCATCACCATTTAGTTTCACTGATCCTGTCAGGTATCATCAGGTCGGTTGCAGATCTGTGAGTTGTGACTGTGAGGTAATTCAACAATCTGACTCTATTAAATATCTTGGGCTAATATTGGATCAAAGTCTAAATTGGGATTTGCATGTGAATAAAGTAAAAGGGTACCTCTTATACTTGGTTAGGACTTTCTATCAACTGTGTCAATTCTTCCCTGTAAATATTCTTCGTGTAATGTATTTCTCTTTCTTCAATAGTAGGCTGGAATATGGAATTTCATGTTATGCATCTACCTTCATGTCTCATTTTAAAAATCTTATAGTCCTACAAAAATCAATTGTTAGAATAATGTTTGGAGCTAATAGACGAACGCATACTTTCCCAATATTCAGGTTCTTTGGAATTCTACCTTTCAGATACATGTATGTACTGAAAGTTTTATGTTTGTTTTATAAAATGAGTGGGGAATTGAATCAAATGGGGAATCTTGAACAAAATCAGCAGATAACTAGGCAAACTACAAGGATGCTAATCAGACTCCCCAAACCAAACAGCACTACCTTCCAGAGATGCTTTTTATTCCTTGGACCTAAATTCTTCAATATTCTCCCAGATGAGATTAGAAAGCTACAGAATCTCAAGAAATTCCTAAAACAAACGAAGAGTTGGCTATGGCTTCATTCACCATTAGAAGTAGAAGACTTATTCAAAGTAGTAAGCTGAGAAACACATGGTGCTAATATCTAATCCATTATTGAATATGAATTTCAGTGTAGTATGGTCTTTTTACTGTAGTTACTTCTGTATCCTTTAAAGTTTAACCTTTGCTTTGAGCTTTGATCTGTAAACATTGTTTTATTTATTGCTGTTATGTCTCATCTTTTATTTTTCATTTTTTTCCCCTCTCTTGTCATGAATTATGTTGAAAAAAATTATACTGGTGATTCTTCCTCCCATTTTTTCGCAGTTTTAACTACATTCCATAATATAAGTATATTTAAAGAGAGGAAATGCTACAATCAATCAATAAAATTACTTGATGATGGTGATTGAATGTGTGTGTGTTTGTGTGTGTGTGTGTGTAGGCTTTTTTCTCCTCCTATATCCGATTAAACCTCAACTCCTGCTCACGGACAAGTGCTTCATGAAGCACTTTGTGAGCAGTTATTGTTCACATTAATATTATATTATATATTATTATATTATATACTATTACTTACAATCTATTATTAAATTTTAGATGGATTATTGTTTTATTTGTCAAGCTAGACTCTATTTGGTTTCTGTATATGTATTTATGAGTGTGAATAAATTTGAATTTGAATTTGAAAAATTTGAATTTGAAAATTTGGATAATTTAGGGGAATAACAATATGCCGATGGGCATCTAAATAGTTAAAATTACGATTATACTGTTGTTATTGTGTTCATAGTACATTTTCCTTTGTTTGAATAATTATGAAATTCGAGGATTCTTTAGAAGTTGTCAAAACAGCTGTTCTACAAATAAAATATCGACATGAGTTCTTTTGAATAAACTGCTCTACCTGCCTACCTCACGCACGAGAAGGAGGTTACAAAGTAAATTTCTCAAGGATGGGGTGGACCCCCTGTTAATTTCTTAGGGAGGAGACTCATGCCAGTTAATAGAGCTGATTTATAACTATACAGGGTATGAATTTGAAAAGAATCGGTCAAGTCATTTTTGAGAAAATCGTGATAGAAATCTAACAAAATTCATTCTTCTCAGGAATATTACGGAGCTCCTGCAATTTTCCCAGAAATGAGACTCATGTCAGTTGATAGGGCATATAAATAGCTATCCATGGTATTAATTTGAAGAAAATCGTTAGAGCCGTTTTTGAGAAAATCGTGAAAAACATGGTTTTTTAGTAATTATTCGCCATTTTTTCCGCCATCTTGAATTGAATTTTATTGAATTTCTTATTGTCAGGTCCTCAAGTTTAAAATTTCAAGTCAATCGGTTAATTAGGAATGGAATTATCGTGTTCACAGACATACACACATACACACACACACACACACACACACACACACAGACCAACACCCAAAAATCATGTTTTTGGACTCAGGGGACCTTGAAACATATAGAAAACTTGAAATTGGGGTACCTTATTTTTTTTTGGAAAGCAATACTTTCCTTACCTATGGTAGTAGGGCAAGGAAAGTAAAAATAGGGCAGTTGGATCATCTGTGTTCTTGTTCCATGAACATTTAACAGCTGTATCATACAAAACAAAAGAGAATAAGACAGTGGCATTGCTGTCATCAATGCATAGTGACAGTAAACTGGATCCGTCTACAAAGAAACCAGACATTATACTCACATAAAACCAAACTATAGGGGCTGTGGACACATTCGACATGATGTGCAGTAACATGAACTGTGGCAGAAAGACCAAAAGATGGCCAATGTGTCTTTTCTACAATATACTGAATATTGCAGCCATCAATTCATATGTAATCTATGTGAACAATGTTATTGCAAAAGGTGGGAAGCCACTATGTAGACTAGAATTTATGCTGAAACTACATGAGCAGCTCACAAGAGACTGGCAGAGTCTGAGACAGCAAAATGTTCATCTCAATAAGGAAGTGAAGGCCATGTTGACAAAAATTGTTGATGGAGCAACGATATAATATAATATTAATATTTATAATACATGATATTGAATCATCATACAACTTGTGTTTTCTTCTTATGCTTTTGTTATCAGATGTTCAATTATTTATATTCTAATTCAATCTATTGGGTATTCATTTGTGATCATTAAAGCCTAAAATGCAAATGTTTTTATTACAATTTAATGATCATGGGAGAGATCCATAAAAATGGAAAGACCAGGACGAACTACAATCAAATTATAATACTATCATAGCTTCAACAAAAACCGCCCTGACAAACCTAAAACTTAATATAAACACCTCAAAAAGTAGGCTACAGTAATAAACTTCAATACAAGATCAAAAAATAATGCAACCGAAAAAAATATAAAAGCTAATATAAGAATACAATTTTACAATTTTACAATTTTATTGACTAAAATAAGAACCAGTTGTGCCAAAATTTATTTACTTTTTCGAAATTATAACTTTTCCAAGATAAAATTTTATTAGAGTGCTGGATTAACATTGTGATTTTCTCATGGTATCGGAGTTGTTTCATGATGTCATTCTGCACATTACATAATTAAATTCTGATATTTCCTCTATTGTTTTCAAACGTTTTCCTAGAGTATTAGAATTGTTGTAAACGCAAAATCATCATAAAAAATCAGTTGAACGTCCATTCTATTGCTGAGTCTTCTACTTTGATTGAGGGAATTTTCCTGTATTCTGTCCTTATTAGTTCTATTCCTTTCTCATTCTATTGAGGGAAATTATTGTCGTCCCCACCACATCCTTTGTAATTTGGTATTTTCCAATGCATAATATTGCCAGCCCTGATACCTATTTTTGAGCCTGATTAGGTTGACTTGGAGACCTGAACAGGAGACCGCTTTTATCTTCTGTAGAGTACAGACATGTTTTCTGAGCTTAAGACCTGATTCAATAATGTCTTTTCCAGACAGTTTTTTATTCTCTCTCAGAGACTAAAATTATATTATTGGGAATCATTTATCCCATCAGTTTTGAAATCGCTAATCCTTTTATTAAATTATTAATTGCATAGTTAATTTCCATTCAGAGCGGTTGACTGCTGCACTTTATTATTATTGTAGGCTATGGATTAGTGACAGTCGAAAACCCATTTAAGGGTGAGTAATGAATATTTTATAGTATTGTTGTATTGTCTTTATTTTGATGTATCAGGTAACAACCCCTGATTTAACAATTATTCAATTAATTTTATTAATTTTTCACTCAATTTTGTAGTCTTACAACTGAGATGTATCACGATATCCTAATGTACAAGAAAGCTATACTAAATGGAGTATATTCCTATTTTTTATTGATACAGTCATTTATATCTCTGGAATTTTGTAATTGTGAGTAAAGTCTAGAATACACACTGGTTGTACATCAACTGTAACTCTGTAACTGTTCATCATTCTTTTAACTAGTAATTTCTTTTCATAATCCCATTCATTATAGATTTCAAATTCTACAATTAAAACCTATAATATTCCTCTAATTTTAATATTTATGTAAATTGTATGTATTGTATTCATTAGATGATTTCTTGAGAAATCATTCATTAAATACAATATTTAGTATGTTATTTATTCTAGCATTACTAAGTAATTGTGACTTGTGTAGCAGGTTTTTTTTTTTTGTGTGTGTGTGTGTGTGTGTGTGTGTGTGGTGTGTGTGTGTGTGTAATTCATATGTAATCTATGTGAACAATGTTATTGCAAAAGGTGGGAAGCCACTATGTAGACTAGAATTTATGCTGAAACTACATGAGCAGCTCACAAGAGACTGGCAGAGTCTGAGACAGCAAAATGTTCATCTCAATAAGGAAGTGAAGGCCATGTTGACAAAAATTGTTGATGGAGCAACGATATAATATAATATTAATATTTATAATACATGATATTGAATCATCATACAACTTGTGTTTTCTTCTTATGCTTTTGTTATCAGATGTTCAATTATTTATATTCTAATTCAATCTATTGGGTATTCATTTGTGATCATTAAAGCCTAAAATGCAAATGTTTTTATTACAATTTAATGATCATGGGAGAGATCCATAAAAATGGGAAAGACCAGGACGAACTACAATCAAATTATAATACTATCATAGCTTCAACAAAAACCGCCCTGACAAACCTAAAACTTAATATAAACACCTCAAAAAGTAGGCTACAGTAATAAACTTCAATACAAGATCAAAAAATAATGCAACCGAAAAAAATATAAAAGCTAATATAAGAATACAATTTACAATTTTACAATTTTATTGACTAAAATAAGAACCAGTTGTGCCAAAATTTATTTACTTTTTCGAAATTATAACTTTTCCAAGATAAAATTTTATTAGAGTGCTGGATTAACGTTGTGATTTTCTCATGGTATCGGAGTTGTTTCATGATGTCATTCTGCACATTACATAATTAAATTCTGATATTTCCTCTATTGTTTTCAAACGTTTTCCTAGAGTATTTAGAATTGTTGTAAACGCAAAATCATCATAAAAAATCAGTTGAACGTCCATTCTATTGCTGAGTCTTCTACTTTGATCGAGGGAATTTTCCTGTATTCTGTCTTTGTTAGTTGTATTCCTTTCTCGTTCTAGTGAGGGAAATTATTGTCGTCCCCACCACGTCCTTTGTAATTTGGTATTTTCTAATGCATAATATTGCCAGCCCTGATACCTATTTTTGAGCCTGATTAGGTTGACTTGGAGACCTGAACAGGAGACCGCTTTTATCTTCTGTAGAGTACAGACATGTTTTCTGAGCTTAATTATTTATTGACCTGATTCAATAATGTCTTTTCCAGACAGTTTTTTATTCTCTCTCAGAGACTAAAATTATATTATTGGGAATCATTTATCCCATCAGTTTTGAAATCGCTAATCCTTTTATTAAATTATTAATTGCATAGTTAATTTCCATTCAGAGCGGTTGACTGCTGCACTTTATTATTATTGTAGGCTATGGATTAGTGACAGTCGAAAACCCATTTAAGGGTGAGTAATGAATATTTTATAGTATTGTTGTATTGTCTTTATTTTGATGTATCAGGTAACAACCCCTGATTTAACAATTATTCAATTAATTTTATTAATTTTTCACTCAATTTTGTAGTCTTACAACTGAGATGTATCACGATATCCTAATGTACAAGAAAGCTATACTAAATGGAGTATATTCCTATTTTTTATTGATACAGTCATTTATATCTCTGGAATTTTGTAATTGTGAGTAAAGTCTAGAATACACACTGGTTGTACATCAACTGTAACTCTGTAACTGTTCATCATTCTTTTAACTAGTAATTTCTTTTCATAATCCCATTCATTATAGATTTCAAATTCTACAATTAAAACCTATAATATTCCTCTAATTTTAATATTTATGTAAATTGTATGTATTGTATTCATTAGATGATTTCTTGAGAAATCATTCATTAAATACAATATTTAGTATGTTATTTATTCTAGCATTACTAAGTAATTGTGACTTGTGTAGCAGGTTTTTTTTGTGTGTGTGTGTGTGTGTGGTGTGTGTGTGTGTGTGTGTGTGTGTGTGTGTGTGTGTGTGTGTGTGTGTATTCTTGAATACTCATTCGAGGATCGTGCTGTAAATATGCCTTGCTGTCGAACGAGGGCTTACGAATTCGCTGACCGAGATGGCAGTGATATCGGACTTCTGACCTTGCCGTGCGGGGCTGAAAGACAATCTCCGATCTGGCGCCACTATCCCGATGCCTGGAGGCCATCACCCTTCATCCTCATCCATCACCCTTTGAACACAGGACTTGAGGACGACAGATCTTTGATAAGTACTTGATACCC
This sequence comes from Nilaparvata lugens, assembly GCF_014356525.2. Taxonomy (NCBI): domain Eukaryota; kingdom Metazoa; phylum Arthropoda; class Insecta; order Hemiptera; family Delphacidae; genus Nilaparvata; species Nilaparvata lugens. The sequence continues at coordinate 51,452,035 of NC_052509.1, forward strand.
CCACTACAATATCAGATGTGCCCCATAAATTTGGTCTCTTAAAGACTTATTGTTTTTGATCTCTTAAAGACATGAGTATTTGGTCTCTTAAAGACACATTGTATTTGGTCTCTTAAAGACATGTGTATTCGGTCTCTTAAAGACAGATTGATTATTAGATTATCCATGTAAAGATGTATTTTGTAATATTCTCTATATTATTCTCATTATTATAAGAACAGTCAGTCAACCGTTTTGACTATGTCTTTTAATTCCAAGACCCTCAAACCACTAGAATTAGGATCACATCATTGATCAGATAAAAATCCGCAGATCTCAGGGTCTAGCACAATTTCAACAACTAAGCCTTCTCCGACAAAATCATTTGTTACCAGGAGATCGGTTTCACGGTAATCAAAATGCCAAAGAGGAAAACCCGGGATCGAAATAATGTTGAATCTCTATCACATAATCAGGATACGCCTACCGAATTATCTCGAAATTAACCCGTTGATACATCTTTCATCTCTGAATCAATTGGGAAAATTCTCAAACCAAAATGTGTAAGTGTGGATCCAGATTCTCCTAGTGCACCAATGGAATGGAGACACTGGAAAAGAATGCTGGATGCCTACTTGAAAGGAACCTATTACACTGAAGATACGAAATTGGATATCTTAGTTACCTTGCTGTCAGCTGAAAATTAAAAATTGATAATAGATTGTACTACATTCGAGGAAAGTATCTACATCCTTGAAGGCATATTTATCAAGAAGAAAAGCGAAATCTTTGCAAGGTACCTTCTCTCTATAAGAAAACAAAAACAAGGTGAGTCCATTGATAATTTTTTCCTAAAACTGAAGAGCTCAGCCTAGAATGTAATTTTACAGCAATCTCTGCTACAGAGAATCAAGAGGAGCACATAAAAGAAGCATTGATTGCTGGTTTATATTCATCCAAAACCGCCAACTAATTTTAGAGAGCCCAGATATGTCTTTGCATGAAACTCTTAATCGTGCAAGAGCTTTTGAGTCTGCAAAAGATCAATCACAATGCTACAATAAATCTAATCCTCCATTTGAGCTTAATGCTTGCAAAGATACAGAAAATGCATCAAATCTAATTCCTAATCAAAAAGACATTTCAGACTCCTCATTATCAGCTGTTAGTATTGGTGGACAAGCATGCTTTTTTTGTGGCAACAAAAAACATTCTCGACTATTTTCCCAGCTAAAAACGAACTCTGCAAGAAGTGTGGTAAGAAGGGACACTTTGCTCGGGTAGGTAACTCAAAATCTTCCATATTAGAGAAAAAAAGAGTTTAGTAATTTGATATTACTAACACCTTCAGTGCAAGCCGAAAAATGTCTTTCAAAGGTTATTATTCCTATTACCATAAACGGAACTGGAAGTCAAGCACTGATCGATACTGGAGCAACTGGCAACTTTATTGACAATACCTATGCAAAAAAACTGAATTTAGAAGTCATACCAGAGATAGGAAAAGTAACTTTAGGCTCAAAACGCTCCACACCACAAATCCGAGGCAAAGTTAACGTGAATTTAACAGTTCAGGGAGAAAGTTATACAAACACAACCTTAATGCTTATGCAAGACCTCTGTGGAAATATTATTTTTGGGCACGTATTTATGAATAATTTCTCCAGTATAGAAATACCATTTGGAGGTAATAAGCCACCTCTTACTATTTGCGGAATAACTCAAGCAAAAATTCCTCCTTGCTCCCTTTTTCAACATCTAAAACCCAATTGTCAACCAATTACAACCAAATCTCGCAAATTATCAAAAGATGATGAAGATTTTATTTCCAATGTAATTTAACAATTACTGGAAGATGGCATCGTAGAAGAAAGCCACACACCTTGGCATGCCCAAGCATTTGTTGTTAAACCCGATAACCAAAAAAAAGGATGGTTATAGATTATTCTAGAACTATAAACAAATTCACTGAATTGGACGCCTTTCCCATTCCAAATATGGAAGATTTAGTTTGCAAAGTAGCTCAGTATTCCTGGTATAGTACTGTAGATCTGAAATCCGCATATCACCAAGTACCAATCTTACTTGAAGAAAGGCAATACACAGGATTTGAAGCATGTGGGAAACTTTATCAGTTCTGTCATATTCCTTTTGGTGTCACTAATGGTGTTTCAGCTTTTCAAACAGTAATTGATTCACTCATACAAAAAGAGAAATTATTTGATACCTAAGCTTATTTAGATGATGTCATAATTTGTGGAAATTCAAAAGAAGAACATGACACTAATCTTGAACGGTTTCTTGCAGCAGCTTCAAATAACTCACTTACTATAAACAAGGAGAAGAGTAAATTCTGTCAAAAGGAGATAAGTTTCCTAGGATTTTTAGTTGGAAACAAATCATTACCCAGGTAGCACACCTACGTGTTTCCAATGTTGAAATTTGGTTGTTGAGGTCGAATACCATTAGTGGTTGAATTTTTCAACGTTTTAAATGCAACATTGTTTTCAACGGTTGCTCTCTTGTTGAAAACACATTGAAAATGAGCTTCCAATTCCACCACTCACAGCGCTACAGTAGTCCTTGAACAAAAACAGATCTATCACTTCTTTTAGAAGTGTCTACCATTCCACTTTGACTTGGTAAGTTTATTTAATTTATTATTCTTATTTAAAAAATGAGATTGTTTGGTGATTTATTGTCTAAAATTGAAAACAAATATTGTGTGTTATTCACACTTGTTTACATTTGAGGTTAGGGTTGGGTATATTTGTTAAATTAGAGGGCTCTATTTTAATATATTAAAAATTAATACAATAAGCTTGGTTTTAAGTATTGTACATGTAGCCTACTACTTAACTTCCAAATAAATTACAATTACTTTGATTTCTGCACAAAGATTTTCATTATGCATTATGCTATGTTTTTGTCACAGGACTGCTTGTGTTGAGAAATTCAATGAGACTTAATATAATAAAAAATATAAATTTTTGTCAAACATTACCCAATTTAACCTGCAAACAATGAAAGTCTGTTGCTATGGCACTCATAAATAGTCTATGTAGGCTAACATCAAAGTGATTGCTTTTAACAAGTTCAGTAATTAACTCGGTGATCCAAGAAATTGAAAATAGGTGTCTGGAGTTCAGCTCATAGTAAACAAATCTGACAAACAAATCTGAATGGGATCTGCCTGGAATTCCTAATGCGCTACAAAGAAAATGGTGATGAATCCTTAATTCAATAGTTACCGGCAATGAAACCTGGATTTCTTATTACATGCCAGAAATAAAACGGCAGTCATGTGAATGGCGTCATCCTCAGTCACCAATGAAACCAAAAAAGATCAAGACACTGCCGTTTGGAAGGAAATTGATGGCCACGGTATTTTGGGATCAATTTGGCATTATATTGATTGACTTTATGCCACGAGGAACGACTGTAAATGCAGAATATTACTGTGAAACACTTTTCAAGTTACGGCGTGCCATTCAGAATCGCCGCCACAGATGACTTACCGACGGCATCATACTGTTGCACGATAATGCTCGCCCACATGTGGCTGGTAAGATGCTCAATTTACTGAACAGATTTGGTTGGGAAATTTTCAGTCACCCACCATACAGTCCAGATTTAGCCCCTTCAGATTACCATTTGTTTGGCAAATTGAAAGAATTTTTGGGAGGTAAGCAATTCATGGGTGATAACAAACTTAAAGATGCCGTGAATTGATGGCTGAATGAACTGGTGGCAGAAGAATACGATGAGGGTATATTAAAGCTGGTGAATCGCTATGACAAATGTCTCAATTCATATGGCGACTATGTAGAGCACTAATGTGAGTTGTGTATTTCATTCTGTATCACTTTGTTTGAACATATTTTTTAAATAAATTTTTTTACAACAAAATGGTCTTTACTTTAGAGATAACCCTCATACTTTTTACAGTACTTCAAAGTGTTTGTGTCCGGAATACATTACAAAGAAAATTGACTATCTCCCATTGATCAGTTTACCATGCCCTTTATTCGGTCATTGTGATTCTTTTTATTCTCAGGTAAATGTGACTATGTGGCGAACAGTCAGTTTTACAAGTTCATGGATAACTATGTAAATGAAATAAAGGCTTCAGGTAGAAGTAATTAACTCCATTTATTCAGTTTTGTGTGATAAAATGAGTGTCTTATTGTTGTCTGATCAGATGTAGTTGACCAAGAGTGCTGTTAGTCACATTTACTCGTTTTGTTTACTGGACATGACAAGGTGAGAATCAGATGGATATAGACATGCATAGAGCTTGTTCACATGACAGCGATTTACGCTCGGTTTGCTTGGTTTGCAAATTGCTTGGTTTGCCAGCCTCATACACATAACAAAATCATTTCCGGGATCTGATCCAATAGTTGAAAAATTGGCTAGCAAGAGTGGAAATGCAAGTTTTAAATTCAGAATTGACTTTGACGAAAGAGCAGATATTATGACTAGTTCTGTTTGGCCTAAAAACCTAGTCTTAAAGCGTTTTTTTATTCAGGAGAGATTTCAAAAAGACTCAGTTAACTAAACCATGTACAGTAAAAAATGGACCATGCATGGCTTCCGTGCAGATTGTAAATAGAATAGTAAAGTTTGTATATGTAAATGTTCAGTGTCTAAGAACCAAATTAAACTTGGTTTCTTCATTTGTTGATGTATTGTGTATCAGTGAGTATCATCTCGATACCTCAGAGCAAAAGGGTTACAACACAAAAAATATCAATTTTGTGATGTTCATGTATTTGGATGCAAAAACTTCCATTTTATACAATGCAATACAGTTTACAAGTCGAAAAACTAGTGATTCTCTCTCTAAATGAGATAAACCCCTGTTGCTCTAAATCAATTATCTCATTTGTCCAGCACTAAACAGTTACAACCTATTTTGCCACTCTATGACACATGAACTTTGAACCAGTGTTCAGTGCAAAACAGTTACAAGTCGAGTTGCAACTATTTTGCACCAGAGTGCAGAACAAATGGAAGGTTCTATTCCCAATTTATAGGTTATGTCAGTCAGTACAGGTGCTGGATATTATTGAAGCTGTATACAACACATGGCGTCATTTATGTTGATTGTGAATAATTAATTGTGTTTGAAAGAAATTTCGTAAACCAGAGTATATTTTTTGTTTTTGTCAGTTATAATAACCAAGTTTTATAAAGTGAATAGTGAAATTATAATATGAATATTTCTAATATAAGTTGAATTTGGGTAGTTTTATGGTTTCAGTTTTGTGTTGTAATTTAGGTAGTGTAAATAATAATACAAATTATCCATATAATTGTTTATTATTTGATGATGAAATATCAGTCATAGAAATAGAAACTTGAACAAAAATATCATTTATATTCAAAATTTTATGTCTGTTGTTTTAGAACAGCATTGGGCTGTTAGAGGAGTCACATGTGAGGAGACTTTTAGGTTATGTTATTGAGTTTCTCTCAGTTTTCAAATGTGTTCGTGGAGTTATTATTTATTGAATTATTGTGGATGATTGTTTTCCGTTATAATGGATGAAATCTTGGATAATGAAGATTTAGACAAACTCATGAATCTTCCTGAAGATGAGTTGAATAGTTTTTTAGGAATCAAGATACCGGACAGTAATATTTCTCTTCTTGTTGATCCTCTACAAGAGAATATACAAGTAAGATTCTCTCCAATTTATTTTTGAAAGCCTGTTTTACCTGTGCAATCTAAATCATTACCTGAGTCAGCAGTCCTGTATTACAGGACTCATTGGTATGAAAGCAAATAACCTAAAGCTACTTTTACACTATATGTAGTTGTACACCATAGTACATTATACATTACATTATAGTAGTGTACACTATATGTAGCTGGGGAGCTATAAGAAATTTGAGCTACATATAGCTCTGCTATAAGGAGATTTATGCAAATTTCATGTAGCAGAGCTAGATGTAGCTCTGCTATAAGTAGTAAATAAGATAAAGTAGTAGATGTGGTAAAATAGTAAATTTATAATATGATAAACCCCAATTTTTAGTTTGTTTCATATTATGTAAGTATGTATCAGTTGGTTATAAACATAATAAATAAGTTAGTAACCAAAATATAGTTTTAGAAAAGTAGGAAATTTATGATATTTTTAGAACCTTATTTTCAGTTTCAATTTCACATTTTTATATTATGTAAATATGTATCAGCTATGAATATAATAAATAAGTTAGTCACCAAAATCTGGTTTTGTGTATCACCTTTTTGAGAATCCATTTTACTACTCTTGAGATATTTATTATAAATGACTTTCATTGTTATAATGTTGAAATCAAGAAAAAATTATTGATTAGGAATAATTCCATAATGAAATCATTCACCTCTCCTTGAATAAAGCATGATGAAAAAGCATTGATTTTTCTAATGCAAAACCAAAATTTTTTACTATATGTATTTGAAATGACCCAAATATCCCAATGTTGTTTTAAAACAACATCCCCTTAGTGGCCCCTGGAGGGTGAGAAAAATTTGGGAAAAATTATTTTCTCATTTTCAAGAGTGTTTTGACACATAAAAACACCAGAATAATTATTTCATCTTGTTTTTTCATAAATTGGGATAGAAAGGGCTAGGCGTTCATGTTTTTGTTATTGGCTTTCATCATGACGAATTCGTGTTTCGTTAAATCTTTCAAAGTTTTTCCAGTGAAAACTTTGTTCAGTATAATGGGATAATTCTGTTCCTATTTTTTTCATTTTTGTGAGTTGGTGGCGCGTGCACGTAACGAATTGATTCAATATCAATTTTATTTTCCTTTGGGTGAACCCATATCACATCTACTTTTGACTGTAACTTGGCGTGCCTTGTTAATATTTTTATGAAGCTGCTTCAACACCATCATCTACTTTTAACTTGGCTTGAAGTGCCTTGTTGCTGTTAATGAATCTGTTTCAATATCATATTGAACCTTCTTTTAAACTTGATTTGGAACTGTAACTTACTAATGTTTAGTGATGCCCTGCCTTTACTTAACTGTTGTGTTTAAACTGGTAGCCACACACATGCTTAGGCTTACCTCAGTTTCCATATGAACTGGATAATTCAACTAAAGTTTGCTCTTTAAATATTGAACAGTGATTAATATTTTCTTGGAGGATCTATCAATGTTTCCAAATAAAATGGGAGTTATCCATGTGCTGTAACCAATCGTCCTATCCATACAAGTGTTGGAAATCTGCATCAATTCACTACAGACAGTAAACCCATACTACAAGCAAGCCTACCTTGACTATTTCCTGGAGCCAACTTGAACACCACTACCATGTTGAAACTCTAGGTAACTGCATATTTTTATCACCTTTGTATTTGCTAATTACCATTATCTTTCTATCCCTTAAACTAGGTTAGGGTTGGGTTATTTACTATTTAGGATCTAGTTACTTAGGCTATTTTTGATTTTTTTTTTGTTGCTTCATCATAGGTCAGGTTTTTGTATGAAACAAGATTAACTATGACAACCTATTGAAATTTTTTCAATCATTCAATTCAGTATTTGAAGTTATTCAATCATGAATGTTGTCAGAACATAATCCTTTTTTGCTCATGATGCAACTTACTATTGCAGAATCACTTAACATATTAAAATATTGGTTACTTGGTGAAATATTGTACATCACTGGCTTGGGCTAGTTATTTGATCATCACAATGTATTATTGACTTAGGATTTTTAAACAAACAAGCAATTTTTATTGCATCAAATATATTTTGTTCAATTACAATATTTTGTAATCTGCAAGTTTTATAAATATTAAATTAATCACATTTTAAATTCAAATTCAGTATTTTTAAAGCTCATTATTGTATTGTAATCTTATCATTAGTATTCAGGTTATTTGTAAGTGTGAATTACCATAGATGCTGTGCATCTTAACTGAATTATCTCTACTGAACTTCGATGTTTATCGATTATAAACTTTCCATATTAAACCTCAATGGTTATTGATTATGAACTGCCTCTAATGATTCTTGACGTTTATCAATTATCTTGATTTTTTGTTTCTCCATTTAATTTTTATGTTTACCGATCTTAACAATTTGTTATCAACTTTAATTCTGGATGATTCTTGAGCTACTTTTATTCACTATCAAACATTACTGTTCTGCTATTTTTATTTCAATACTTTTATATATTGCTCACTTGGTATTTCTTCTCCAAGAACCTATTCATGTTAGTAATAATTTTTCTGTCTTTTATGAAACAAAGACGGTGGTCCTCTCCTTATTAAAATTATGTTGTATCTGGGTCAATGAACAATAATGAGAATATTTACATCACATTGACCAGCTGCTCTATACTGATCCACTAGCTACCAGAATCGGACTCAGAAACAACACTCACTCTCCTTTGAATATAAATAGCTTATTACATTTAATTTATTCAAGATGATATTTGCCAAGACTTTTCCTTTCAAGTTGAGAATTTTTATCATCAGTTCATGGTTTAGTGGAAGATTTCTGTTTCATTGATTTGCAACAATCATTTTCATAATTTGTAAAAACTAATTCAGATGTGTAATATTGTTCCAGGTTCAAGAAGTTTATGCTGGAATTTGGCAATCCACAAGACTCTATCAATCAAGATGAAGCTGCTGGCCAAAATTATGATAGTCATATTGAAAGAGGATCAGACCTTTCTGTCCTGCATGATATTGTAAGCTAACTTACATTCTCCATATTTGATAAGCTTTGTCCAACTGTTCATTCATTGTAAATCACTAATCTCATTTATTTAAAAAGCATTAATCGAATATTTTCAATAGAAATTTGAGCATAAAGCCTATGATGGCCACCCTCTAAGAGCATAAAAAACTGCACCATTTACAAAATAATAATAATGTGACTGATATTGTGCTCAATTGATAACAAAATTTAACAAAATATGTTTTTTCATGCAAGTATCTATAATAACAATAAATTTTACATTCTATATTACAATATAACAATGTAAGTTTATTGTTTCAGGCTGAAAATGTTGATTATGAAGCTGAAATCTTTAATCAATCACAAATATTAGCCAGCTGTGGTACTGATGGCAAAATTCATTATAATGATAACATAGAAGATACAACCCACACAGCACAAGTATGTTCTGAGCATTTTCTAGGAACGTTCTCTAAGAAGTTTAGGGACATCCCCAGAACGTTCTGTATGTACCTTGGAATGTCCTGGGGATGTCTCTGGAAGGAGCGAATGTCCAAAATTGGCAGGTTCCAGGGACATTCTCAGAGCACATCCCAGGGGTGTTGTGGAACATTCTTAAGACATTCTCAGTATGTTCAGAGGATCTTCAAGGGATGCGCAAGCAATCTATTGGATAGCAGCATTATTATGGAATATGAAATGATATCCAATTGGCAGGACGAAAATTCAGTGATTGCTAATACGTCTTGCAATGAAGATGACATTTCCTCAGTGAGTATAAGTTTCAATTATTTTTGGCTTTTCCATTTATGAATTCTGAAATAATAAAGCCTACTATTTTTTGTTTTTATAATCAATATTATTGTCCTTGTACACTTGAGTTCCCTTTATATTGTATTTTCCTACATGAGTGATTTAACAGCCTTGCTTTTGAAATATGATAATATTACTCACAGAGTATCAATAGATCAATTATTTTGAAATGACAATATTAAAAAATAGACTATATTAAATGTTAGTGTATTGGAGGGAGATCTAAGAGGTAAACATAGCAGCCACAAAGCAGTTCCTGAACAAATAAAAAATGATGTAGCAGCACATATTAATTTTTTAGCAGAATGGAGTCACACTATTGCCGGGAAAGGAGTAAGAAAGAGTATCTAGATGGAAGTTTAAACATATCAATAATGCATAGGATGCACATGGAGAAATGTAAAGAGAGTGGGAAGGAGTTTTGCATGCAGCATTTGTATGAGCAGATTTTTAATAGCAATTTTAATATTTCCTTCCATCAGCCAAAAAAAGATTTGTGCTCACTCTGTATCTCATACAATAATTGTCCACAGGAAGAGAAAAATTCAATGGAAACTAAGTACAGAAAACATATTCATGAAAAATTTCTGTCACAATAACAAAAAAGTAGAGATGTGGAGTCGGCTAAAGAAAATGAAGCAATAGGTGTTTATTGTTTCGATTTACAGGCTGTTCTGAATAGCCCCTGCAGGGAATGCTCAGAGTTTTATTACAAGAGAAAATTATCTTGTTACAATTTGACTGTGTTTGATGTGGTTAATAAGGAAGGCCACTGCTTTTTCTGGCACGAGAAAATAGCAAACAGAGGCTCAAATGAGATTGGATCATTAATTTTGATCTTTCTCAGATCTGTAATGAAGGAAAAAGTTGTACTTTATTCTGACAACTGCTTTGGTAGAATAAAAACAAATATTTTGCCTGTATGTTGTTGCATGTTGTGGCCACATCGGAAACGATCAACTCTATCACACACAACTTTCTCATCACTGGACACACACAGAATGAAAATGACTCCATGCATGCAACAATTGAGCGAGAGAAAAAAAGGGTTCTGAGAGGGGGATCCATTACTGTTCCCACTCAATGGGTAACCGTTTTAAAATCTGCAAAAAAGTCAGGAAAACCCTACAATGTCAGAGAGCTTGACACTAGCAACATCCTCGACCTTAAATTTTTGGCAGATGAGTTGGGGAAGAACTTCACGGTGAATGATGATAAAGAAAAAGTATCATGGGCTGGAATAAAAATCATTGAAGTGAGGAAAACAGACCCATTCAAGATATTCTATAAAACTAGCAATGAAGAGCAGAATTTCAAAGTAATCAATATCAGGGGAAAGCTTCGTGGCCGACCATCAACAGCAGGGGCAATAGTTTTGAAGCCAGCATACAATTTGCTGATTAAAATAGATGAAGCAAAGAAAAAAGATTTGTTAAGCCTTTGTGAAAACAATCTCATCCCTCGAGTTCACTGGGATTTCTACAAGAACTTGTAAATATTGTTCAACTTTTTTTTCAATAAAGATGATTTTTCTGTAAATCTTGGTTTTCTACTTCTTTACATAAATCTGTAATGATCGTACAATTTTTTATATTGATAGGAATTTCTGTTCAAATGGTAAGATTTTCAGTTATGTTTGAAATATCAACATATTTTTCAGTTTAATTTTCCATAATATCAATAGTGTTACTCTAATATTAGTATGCAACATAAGACTAGTTAACATCAGCTACCTCTTCAAAATTCCAGTTCAAAAGGGTGACAAGTCAAACCTAACAGGTTATAAAATAAATTGCACTCCAACTTCCTAGAGCAAGAGGGTTACAACCTGCACAGAGAGTACCTAATAAAAGTAGTACAGTCGACTCTCGATAATTTGAATCTCTTGATAATTTGAATTTTTTGTCTGGTCCCTTGAAAAACTCTCAATAATTTGAAAAAAAAATCAATGTATCAGGCAAATCAAATATAAACGGGATTTTTGTTCCTGAGCGTCTACTGTTGGTAGGACTGGGACCGCGCTGCTAGTATACTTGGGTGGGGTCACTAGGAGTGGGGAGAGCCAGTCCCAGTCGTCCCACACTTCCAGCCAGTTTTTCAGTTACAATCACGATGTCGGAGCAACAAGTGCACCCTTCCACTGCGCAATGTATTATTATAAAATTTCTTGCTTGTGAAAGAGTTCCAGCGATGGAAATTTTTCAAAGATTGAGTGCTCAGTTAGGGGATCAAACATTGTCAAGGACTCGTGTGTTTGCATGGCATAAAGAGTTCAAGGAAGGGCGAGAACGAGTGGAAAATGAGAAACATGATCGCCATCCTTGGACCAGCATTACAGACGCAAACATTCGCGCGGTTCGAGACATTCTTGATGAAGATCGACGGGTGAAGGTATCCGAAATTGCAGAACAGGTAGGAATAAGTTATGGGAGTTGTCAATCGATCATCACAAATTATCTACAGTTCAGGAAAGTGTGTGCCAGATGGGTCCCTCGCCTATTGACCACAGATCAGAAAATGAGACGTTTGGAGGTCTGTCAGAGACATGCAGCAAAGTTCACGGAAGAAGGGGAGACATTTCTGAGTCGGATTGTCACCTGTGACGAGACGTAGGTCCACCACTACACTCCGGAGTCAAAACAAGCCAGTATGGAGTGGCGGAGGAAAGGGGAGGCAGCCCCTGTGAAAGCCAAGACTCGACTGTCAGCTGGCAAGGTCCTTTCAACCATCTTCTTCGACCAGTGAGGCATTTTGCTCATTGATTTTTTGCACGAGTGATGCACAATCAATGCTGCTTACTACTGCGAGCTGCTGACCAAGGTGAGGGATGCATATCGTCGCAAAAGACGAGACCAATCGATTCAAAAGGTTATCCTCCTTCACAACGCAAGGCCCCATACTGCAGCTCTAACCATCTCAAAACTGGAAGAAATGCACTGGACTCAACTGGAACATCCTCCCTACAGTCCAGACCTATCGCCCTGCGATTTTCATTTGTTTGGGCCGCTTAAAGAAGCTCTAGGAGGGCAACGATTTGAAGATGACGAGGGCGTGAATGAGTTTGTGCGCAATTGGCTTGTGATGCAATCAGCTTCGTTCTATGATGCTGGGATAAAAAAAACCTTCCCACTTGCTGGGAAAAATGTATTTTTAAAGCAGGAGACTATGTAGAAAAGTAATTTATATTTGTCATTCATTTATCAATAAATAATTTTTATTTCAAAATAAAATCCCGTTTATATTTGATTTGCCCTAATTTTGGTCCCTTCGATAATTTGAAGTTTTAGGATACATCTTGACTACCAACATTCTATAATTTGAATTTTTGTTCCTCTAATCTCTATAATTTGAAGTCCACCAACACTCTATAATTTGAATTTTTCTTCTTCTACTCTCTATAAATTGAAGTCTGATTCTAGACCTGTTACTGCCTGTCATTTCTTCAATGAATCATCACACAGACCTGTTGTGACATGTCTTTTGTTTACTTCAGTGTACACACCACCGTAATGGTTTGAGAAAGCTCTCAGCTCTCAGTTCCCAGTTGAGAGTTCTTTTGGCAGTTGTTAACAGTGTTGCTTGGTTTTTGGTTAAGTGAAATTTAGTTTAGAGTGAAATTTTAAATTCAAGATGAGTGCAAAGAAGAAGAACATTAGTCTTTCTATCAGTGATAAGAAGCGGGTTATCAAAGCTGTGGAGGATGGACAGCCAAAAAAAGACGTTGCTAAGCAGTTTGGGATTTTGCCCTCAACCTTATCCATGATTTTGAAGAACAAGGATCGTATCAATGCAAGTGATTCAAGTGTGTGTAAGAAGAGGTCACGTCAGGGTGAATTTCCGTGTCTTGAGGAGTGCTTACTCAAATGGATTCGCCAGTGTAGAGGACAGAATATTCCAATTGGTGGTTTCATGCTGAAGGAAAAAGCAAAGTCTTTCGCAGAGTCTCTTGGTATTGAAGGATTTGGAGCTAGTGAGGGTTGGCTATCAAACTTCAAAAATCGACACAGCATCACATTCAAGAAGATTTGTGGAGAGAGCGCCAGTGTGGATAGCATGGTTTGTAATGAATGGACTGATAAATTGAAAGAGCTTCTAAACGGCTATGAGCCTAAAGACATATTTAACACAGATGAAACTGGACTTTTCTATAAGTGTCTTCCAGACCGCACCCTAACATTCAGGAATGAAAAATGTCATGGTGGGAAACATAGCAAGGAAAGAATTACTGTTCTCTTAGCATGCAATATGGATGGATCTCAAAAGTTGAATCCACTTGTGATTGGAAAATCTGCAAAACCACGGTGTTTCAAGTGGATAAAATTGCTGCTCACAATTTACCGTTCAAACAAGAAATCATGGATGACAACAGAGTTGTTTAATGAATGGCTGATTTCTGTTGACAGTGATATGAAAAAAGAAAATCGCAAAATTCTACTGTTTTTGGATAACTGCAGTCGTGTGCATAATAACCCATCACAATTGGACAATGTAAAATTGAATTTTTTCCCACCAAGTATGACATCAAGACTACAACCACTGGACCAAGGAATAATATACAATTTTAAAACTCTATATCGTAGGGAGATTGTATCAATTGTGCAGCATTGAAAATGGAGAGACAGCGAACCTAACAGTTCTGTGGCAGAAAGTCATAAGCTGACATGTCAAAAAATTTCAATATTGAGGTTATGTGTTCCCTGAATAGATATTGCTTATTTCCACGTTCTGGCAAAACCTGACATGTCTATATTAAAAACTAGATTGTTTTAAAGACTTGGGCTTTTGTTGACATGTTTTACATCAATGTTTTTGAGAAAGCCTAGAGCTGATATGTTTTGTGCCATAATATGACATGTCTTGGAATGAGTGAAGTTGTGTAGGTCAAAAACTGACATGTCACAAACAAACTAACCTAAAAAATTATGTTCATTCCAATAAGATAAAGTGTAGGCTATGTACTAGTAGTCATGTATTAAAAATTATTGACTAGTTTATTAGAAGCCAGTGGGGCTACAATGTTTCGAGAACGAACAAAATATTTGGTATCACTAGCCAAACAATCGAATCAAGGTAAGTTATTTTTATACAATTATTTTTTATTATTTTACAAGAAACAGAACTAGCCTATGATATTAACCTATAAATTAGGTGGGCCTAATCATTTAATAAGTCTGTAGTTCAATACTGAGGTACTCTTTTCTAAAATAAAACAAAATAATGTATTCAGCTCCACTTATTTTAAAAGCTAGTGATTTGATTATTCTAATAGGCTTTACATAATAATAATGTTAATGTATAAAAAAAAGCAAATAGTTGTTGCTAGATACAGACAGATTGATTCCGTTTTCTACATACTACAGCCTACTCATGGCTTGTAATAATACTGTACTTTTGATGATGGTTTATTTTTGAATAATCAAATAAAATATCCATTTATTTATTAATTGAAGATGGTATTTCCTATTGACAAAGGAAAAGTCTCTAGGGAGGCTACATACAATATCTTATATTATGCTATTCTAATATGGTAAAAATTAATAATGTACAATGAAATAAATCTTAAATATACCCATTTTTATAACTTTTAAATCATATGATTTTTAATCAGCTTTGTTTACTTCATCTAATGTTTTATTTTTATTTGAAATCTAGTATATTTTCACACACTGATGATGGCATTATAGCCAAAACATTGTATGTGTTTTTTAAATATATTTTTAAAACTGTATTAATATGAGCAGGAATCCCCAGTCGCCGGTCCTGTACAGTCTCTGCCCCACACACGCACTCACATGCACCGGTTGCTCTATCAAGTGTGTTGCATTCAGGCCAGGTTGGTTCAAGTCCAGTGTTGGACTGCCTATGTAGATCTCTCCAGGTTCTCCAATAGCTTTGACGTTTTGGTATTCATCCATGATGACAGCATGAACCTTTGGAAGCAATTTACCCACGGGACAATATTTTCCTGCCTCTCCTGTTGCCACTGATAGCAAAAGATCAGCAATGGCCACATCAAGACACTCGGAAATTCTATAGAGGTTGAGCAGTTGTATCCATGGCAACAAGTGACACAACTTGTCCCACAATTTGTTGTAACCACTTCTCCATGCAACCAGATTTGCCTGACAGATTTAAGCTTTTCTTTCAAATCCATGCCTTGGAGTTCCAAAACCGCTTGCAACAATGACAGAGTGAACAGTACTCAAGTTATTTTATAACTATAAAGGTCATCAACCAATTTCTTGGGGTCATGGATTACATTGTCTGGGATTAAGTAGATTCCGATTCCTTTGATTAATGGTCCGAGCATGTCCCATGCAGAGAGAACTGCTATTCGGTGATCATGCTTATGGGGATAAGCCCTGTGCCTCAACATATGAGAGAATAAGGCATCTCTGTGAGTGAAGCGAGTGCCTTTTGGCTTGCCAGTTGTTCCTGAGGAGTAGACAATGCAGGCCATATCATCCAGTGAAACTGCCACTGAGGCCGGTGTCATCTTATTGCAATAATCATCCCATTTGAAATATTGCTCCTTGTTATAAAAAAACTCATCAAAGTTAATTACACAACTCTTCTCCATTTTGTGAAAGCGATCAACTAATTTTGTTGTGGAACAGACTGCAATTGGTCTTGCATCTTCTAGCACAGAATCCAGTAGATACTGAGGGTAAGATACCTCAAGAGGCAAGTAGGCCACTCCAGCTTTCAGTATGCCACACTGTCCAAGTACTGCTAAACAGTCGCTCCAATAATCAAGGTATTTAAAGGTAATATAATATGCATTATTATTGGGAGTTTTCCTCGCTTGTCTCCGAAACATCTCATGGAGACATCCTTGGCTGTCATAGCCGTCCATTTCCACTTCGGTTATTTCCATATTCATCAGAATCAGATCAACCATCCAGTAGATTTTCACGCCCAAAAATCATTCACTCGAGTTGCCAACACAATTTCCTTCACTACCTATTGAAACTCTTATTCACAGGTTTCCTTCACTCTGAATTAATTATAAAAACAGATATAATGCTGCTCAAATAAAACACCTTTTACAAGAAAAATCGTCCTATTCCTAATCACGGCCCCAGCCACATAAATAGATATGTATGCCTTCAGATGAGCCCATCAGATGTGGCTAATGCAGTGGTATCTGCCCTCAAGCAGCCATTTTCATGTTCAATATTGAAGTAATCAACAGGCACCTACTCAATATTTCACTTCTATTGGCATATTATTCATAACAATATTATACCAGTGATTTCCACCAAGGATCTATTATCATAATATTAGTCTTATATCCAAAGTGAAGTAGGTACTCCTTTTTGTAAGAACCAATAATCTTGTCATCAAATAATAGCATTAGATTTTTTCATAGTTTTTCTATTGGAATGATTAATTTTTTGATTGTTACATGTGTAGGCCTTTAAATATTTTAAATACTTATTTTTAATTTTAATATTTTTAATATTTTAAATTCATTTAAATACTTTAAATATCATTCGTCAAGATGATGGTAGGTTTATGGTCTCACTTCCAAGGAAGGATTCCTTTGATCTCTTAGGCAATTCAAGATGGCAAGCTGTCAAACGCTTTCATTCCCTGGAGAAAAGATTGTCATCCAATCCAGAATTGAAATTGCAATATGTGTCATTTATGGATGGATATTTACAACTTGATTCAAGCTCCTGAAATTACAACAGATCAAAAGGCTTATTATCTACCCCATCATTGTGTTTTGAAACCAGATTCCACTTCTACAAAACTACGTGTAGTTTTTGATGCTTCAGCCAAAACTAGCAGTGGATTATCTTTGAATGATGTTTTACATGTAGGACCTACTGTACAACAAGAATTATTTCAAATTGTTCTGCACTTTAGAACTTACCCTATTGCATTTGTTGCCAACATTTCTAAAATGTATCAACAAATTTTGCTTGACCCAGCTGACCATGATTTTCACCATATTCTATGGCGTGATGATCCAGCCAAACCATTGCAAGAATATAAACTTAAAACAGTCACTTATGGATCTGCCCCTGCAGCCTTTTTGTCCACATGATGTCTTATTGAACTGGCTGAGTTGGAAGCCAAGCACAATCTTGAATTATCTCGAGCAATTAAAAATGATTTTTACGTAGACGATTTACTTTGTGGTGCTAACTCAGTTGAAAAGCTAAGAATCTATCTCACAATTTATTAGCTACTCTTGAAAAAGGTGGATTTCAATTGAGGAAATGGCTAAGCAACTCAGATGATGTATTAAATTCTTTTCCATCTGAATTCATTGAAACCTCATCAGTTAGGCCAGTCTCAGAAGCCAATGATAGTGCAACCAAGGCACTTGGGCTTATTTGGAATGCTAAGTCGGATAATTTATCTATATCTTCTAATATAAATGAAATAATTCATAAAACCTCCTTCACAAAAAGAGAGTTTTTGTCATGTATTGCTTCCATTTTTGACCCACTTGGACTAATTTCCCCTGCAGTCATCTCTTGTAAAATTCTTTTTCAGGAATTGTGGCTGTCTAAGATCGATTGGGATGATCTATTACCCAGTAGTATTTTAACTAAATGGTTGACAATACTTTGACAATTGCCTGCTATTTCAGAAATATCAATACCACGTTGTGTTGTTAGTAAGGACAATAATGTTATTGTCAAACTTCATGGCTTTTCAGATGCCAGTCTCAGTGCTTATGGGGCTTATATTTATATATGCTCCATTCAAGAAAGTGGTATACAAACCCAGCTGTTATGCTCCAAGTCACATATAGCTCCTCTCAAGGCATTGTCTGTACCAAAGTTAGAGCTGTGCATTGCCTTACTCCTTTCTAGACTTGTCAATAAAGTTATCAATTCACTGAACTTGACATTTTCTAAAATTATCTTGTGGTCCGATTCCAAGACTGTTTGCGAATGGTTGAAATCACCTGCTGAAAGGAAAAATATGTTTATAGCTGTGTGTATTACTGAAATTCAGGAATTTACCTCAAAATCTTGTTGGAATCATGTAAGAACAGCTCATAACCCCGCTGATATTATATCACGTGGTTGTATGCCTCAAGAGCTTATTGATCATTGCCTTTGGTGGAATGGCCTTAAGTTTCTATCAATGCCCAGTTCTTTTTGGAGCTCAGTCTCATTAAATGTTCTTGTTTCAAATGTTCTAGTATCCAATGCTAATACTCTGCAAATTTCTGTTCTATCTCAAATAATATCCAAATTTTCTGAATGTCACAAAATGATTCATTCCACTGCTTTTCTGCTGCGATTCATTCACAATTCACATAGTTCAATTGAGAATCGTCATACTGGTTTTCCATCCATTGATGAACTTTCAAATGCTGAACTTCAACTTGTGAAGGCTGTTCAATGTGAAGCTTTTTCTACAGAATTAAACCTTCTAGCTGAGCATGAAGAGTTGTCATCAAAAAGCCCATTGAAGAATCTAACACCTTTTCTCCATTTAGATGGCACTATAAGAGTTGGTGGTCGTTTAGAAAATGCCAAAATTCCTTTTGAATATAAACATCAAATTGTACTGCCAAGCAAACATAAATTTGTTAAAGCTTTAGTCATTGCAACTCATTGCACTTGCTTCATGCTGGAGTACAAAGCACCATGGCTGCTATTCATCAGAAATATTGGATCATATCTACTCCCCGTACTGTTAAAAGTATCTTGCACACTTGTTTGAAATGCTTCCGATTCACTCATACAAAAGCTGAGCAGTTGAAGGGCAATTACCAACTGTCCGAGTCAACATAGATTTTCCATTTTACAATATGTGGTGTGGATTATGCTGGACCAATATCCATACATATTGGTGGACCCAGGTCACATACCTTTGTCAAAGCTTACTTATCATTATTCATATGTATGGTGACTCGTGCAGTGCATGTGGAGGTAGTCACTGAAGCTTCCAGTAAAGCTTTCATAGCTGCACTTAGTCGTTTTGCTTCCCATTGTGGCATTCCGAAAACAATCTATTCTGACAATGCTACATTTCATGGCGCCAATAATGGAGCTATCTGACTTTCTATCATCAGCACAAAATCAAAAAGAAATTCAGTGTAAAGCATCTGCCTTCAACATTCAGTGGAATTTCATTCCTCCCCATGCCCCACATTTTGGTGGTCTGTGGGAGAATGCCATTAAAAATTTCAAAAATATCAACAAGGTAGTCAAACTAAATCAAATCTTGAATTTGGAAGAGCTATTTACTATTTCAACTCAGATTGAGGCCATACTCAATTCAAGACCTATTGTACCTCTTACTGAGGATCCAACTGATTTGTCCTACTTGTCACCAGGTCACTTCATCATTGGTAGACCTATCAATGCATTACCTTTCAAACCATCTAATACAAAACATACAAATTATTTGTCATGTTGGTTACTTCTTTCCTCTCTCACTCAGAAGATTTGGGATCGTTGGTCAGAGGAATACCTAGTAACATTGCAAAAAAGGCAAAAATGGACTTCGGTCTCTGACAATATTAGTGTTGATACACTAGTTCTTCTTAAGGATAACCTTCCTACAAATTGGAAAATTGGTCGCATTGTTCAAACTTTCCCTGGTGCTGATAAAAAGGTTTGTGTGGTCTTAGTGCGCACTTCTGAAGGTACTTACCTATCACAAGTATTGCTCCTCTTCCTCAGGACAATTCTGAATAATTCGTCCTCTTGTTTCAACATATTCTCTTTATTTTTGTTTTTGTGCAATTCTTTTAATTACACAACTGGCCTGGCTTATGTTGAAACTCAGATCAAATTCTTCAGTAATTTTGAATTTAGCGCCTTCCCACTCCGTCTGTTGCCAACCCAACAGCCATTGTCATTAATCTATCAACTATTCTCGATTTTGTCATTATTGTATTTTGTAGTTGTATTTCTTGTCTGATTTTGTATTATTGAGTATTTTTAGTGCCTCTCTATTTGGCATTGATTTGTTGATTGTAATTTTAATTCTGAATGTGAATTCAGATGTGTGTGGCAGTGTTTTTTTGCCGCTTTTTCACAATGGCTTCTCGTTCGTTCTACACTCTACAGCATCTTTTCCTGGTTGTTCCTGATTCATCTCTTTCAGTGACTGCAAAGCTGATTCTAACTAATTCATCTAATCTTTTTGAACAATTACCTATGTAAAAGGTTATCCTATCTAATAGGTTATTCAAGTCGAAATTCATGAGCGGCGTCTCATTTCTCAGTGATTTCCAACAATTACTAGCCAATTTCTATAACATCGTTTGGTGACATATTCTCATTCAGAACTCTAACCTATTACGGATTTCAAACACATTGAAATTCGAACTAGCAATATTTATTATTATCAATTATTTTGAGAATTTTACATATCTTTATTCAACAAGACATACAAATCATTGATTTGGTACACTTCATCAGGACTTACAATACTAGGACTCAATTTTAGCAAGCCTAGCCTGCATTGACGGTACATTGTGCATCACGATTTTTCATGTTATCAGTACTTACAATTTTTGAGACATTCCAACTTGGAACGATTATTCAGCTTTAAAAACTACATTATTCTCTCCATGGTACATCATCCTTGCTGAAACCCTGGTTCCTGAATTTCAAGTCTCACTGAATCTCCTTATTCAACTCTGGTTCCTGATATTCAAATATCTCTGGACATTTAGATTGGACGGCAGTACACTTGAAAGGCAGTATCTGTTCCTTTCATTAACTTATTTACCTGATTATATTTACTACAATTCTATTACCGATTTGAGACATTTGAATAATAGTTATTCTCATAGCTGGCCTGGAGATTTGCCAGCCATTTTGAATACCTGTTCAGACCTTCTACAAATTTATTACATTGAATTTGAACTATTCTAATAGCTGGCCTAGAGATTTTTGCCAGTCATTTTAAATAATTTTTATTATTTAGACTACTTATTTTCACAGGCATTTGTATATTAATACATAACTTATATTTGACTCATTTTGTATCATCCTTTGGTGATACTTAAGCTTAATAAGCTTTTTCATTTCAATAATTTACTTCATTAAGTCAAAGCAGTTTTAGATGTTTTGATTGATTAATTTAAGGTTATTTTTTCTAGTTTCAATTGTTTCCAAATCAATTAAATTACTTCTCAGATTCAATCATTCCTAATTCAGTTATTTATTTTCAATATCAATTAATAGCCTACAGTTTAAATATTCCAAATTTTACTTACATTACTGATTTTTCAATTTGCTAATAAATATTACTACTTTTATACTATTTTTCAATACTGTATTTCTGTTCACAGATACTTTGGATTAATTTTCAATTTTGGGCACCGAATGCAATCTTAATAATATTTTTGGATTATATAGCATACCTATTTTTGACCATCCTCTATAGCATATATTCAATATTTGTAATCGTTTTACTATTGAAACCCGGGAGCTTCCCTCATTAAAATTTATTACTATTATCATCAATAGATATTATATATTGTTAAATCTGTTTTATTATTGAATGATGCGTGCTCTTTACTTCAATTCTTAAACCTTGCTCTCTCATCTGATGGTAAGGGAACAAGGCTCTGGTCCTCCTGGTTATTATTTCACTACTATCAATTCTCATTCATTCTCCGGTGAAGTGGCGCATGTTTACTCAACTCCCCAGTGGCATCAGTTGTAATTTAATCATAAGCAGTCCACTGCCAGCTGTGCGGAGTGCATGGAATGCTTCAATACAATTGGCGGTAATTCGGATCAGTCAATGTGGACAGAAAGGATTAAACTTGAGAACAATAAATTAGTCTGTAAACTTGATTGCTCAATGTAATGTGTTATCTTGGAAAATTTTTCAGAAATTTAATTTGAAAGCTAGGTTGGAGCCCAACTCATTCAACTTTTCAAGTTATTGTAACAAAGAATTAATCACTATTGGCTCTGTCACAGTGAATGCCTGTGTAAGGAATAGATATGGTACAATTAAATTTGTGGTTGTTGATACTGATGATATTTTCTTATTAGGTTTAAGCACTTGTGTGAAGTTAGGCCTCATAAAAAGATTGGATTTGTTGGAAAATCAAGGTAGTACAGTCTCTGGAGTATCAATCCAGCTGAGCCAAAGCAGGTTGTATCCACTTATGACAGTAAAAAATCGCTTATTGAGGCTAATAATCAAGTCTTTGAAGGAGTAGGAAAGTTCCCAGACTAATTGAAGTTAGAGCTTAAAGGAAACAGTATTCCTATGATAAATCCTGTACGTAGAGTCCCAGAGTCTATTAAACCAAAATTGAAAGCAACACTTGATAAGTTAGTGGGTGAGAGAATCATAGAGCCTGTTAATCAACCAACTGATTGGGTCAACAATATTGTATTTGAGTAATCAGCTAAATATGTCAGAGCAAAAGAAACAAGAGTTTAGGCTAGCTACTGACAGTGACCCAGTTCTGAATAGGGTGAAAGAGTATGTTCAAGAAGGGTGGCCAGACATAAAAAAATCAACAACTAAAGAGGAAATATTTTAATCTCAGAGATGAAATATTTCATGAAGATGGATTGTTGTTTTTGGGTTCCAAGGTATTAGTTCCAGAAAAAGTTTAGCAATGTATGTTAAACTTGATTCATGAAGCTCATCTAGGAGTAAATAAATGTAAAGCGAGAGCACGTACTATTTTGTATTGGCCTAATATGAGAACAGTGTACAGATATAGAAAATTGTTGTTTTGTCTTGTAAAATATATGAGAAATTCAGATTTAGAAATGGAAAGGAACCGGTAATGAGTCATCCACCAGCCTCCCGTCCTTGGGAACGGGTATAATGTGATTTGATTTTGGTGGAGCAAGCTATCCTCACAGTTATTGATTCTTATTCCAACTGGATAGAAGTTGAGAAAATTAATAGTAAGTCTGCATACTGTGTCATAGAGAAGTTGAAGATGATTTTTGCTCGTTTTGGTGTTCCTGATTATTTTCTTTCAGATTATGTACCATTCTCTAGTAGTGAATTCATGTCCTTTGCACATGACTGGAATTTTCGAACTATTACAAGTAGTCCTTATTATGCTCGTAGTAATGGGATTGCTGAGAAAGGTGTTTCTATTTCTAAAAGTTTGTTGAGACGTTCTGTTAGTAGTCACAAAGACTTGGCATTTTTTTGCTGGAGTATAGAAACTCTCCATTGAATAGAGAAAGCTCAACTTTTTCTGAATAGGATGCTCAAATCGAAATTACCCACAAGTTCTCTTCTTTTGAAGCCTATGGTAATGTGTAAAGTTAGTAGGAACAACACAAATGAGCGTCATTATAATAAATCAGCCTGTTCTCTACCTGAATTTGAGAGAGGGAGTAATGTTTTAATAAGAAAGTTCGGGTCTCAATCTACATGGGTGCCAGGTGAAGTTGTCGATAAGGTTGATGCTCCTAGGAGTTATATAGTTAAGGATGAGGTTGGTAAGGAATACCGCTCTATATAGTGAATAGTGATGCATATATGAGTCAATTAGGTTATTGCAGGTGATATGTATCACGGTTTCCATCTGATTTGTCATCGTAGTGGTAAAGTCTACCAACAGCCCACTTTCAATAATTTCTTCATTATTTAATTTGATGAAAATTGGGTGTAAAAAATTCACACATAATCCCTAATATTTAATATTTTTGAAAAAAATAACATTATTATTTATTTCGAAATATTTTATTTGAAGGACAAAAACAAATTGAATCATATATGCACCATCATGCATTCAGATGGCACTGCTTACGAAACTGTTAGGTTATGTTTACAAACTGTTCTATGTGAGTTCTAGTTCTGTGCCCAACCCGTGTTTGCAAAAAGATTATATATTTAAAATTATAATTATTATATTATTTCAATTATTATCAGTAATAATAATAATAAGTTCAAAGTTTGGAAATTAGGTTGGTGATGTGATAGGAATAAAGGAGTAGGAATAGGAATAGAGTAGGTAGTAGGTTTATTTATTTAGCGTATGGCAGTATACACAACACATTTATGATCACAAAATTCGAAAAAAAAGAAAACAATAGAAAATTCATATATAAATCGAATGAAAATATCTTAGTCACTTTTGACCTGGAAATTAGAGGCATGCTTCCAGGTATTAAGTAGGCTATTGATGCTGGTTTAGCCACCAGGAAATCTTCATGTGCACCTGTGTATGCTGATCTGGGACATTCCTCCACTATGTGTCTCACAGTCTGGACTGCTCCACACTCACAGAAAGGGGAGTCAGCCTTCCCCCACTTATGCATCAGATAGGCACATCTACCATGATGAGTTCGTACCCTATTCAATGCCGACCATGTTTTACGAGGCAAATCGAAGCCTGGTGGCCTTTTGGTTACAAATGGGATGTCAATGTCTGCTTTGCTGACCACGCTTGTTGCCAGGCCTCAGTTATACGGAAACCTGAATCTAGGCTGTAATTGCCGTCCTAACCGGTGGCTTACGAGATTGCAGACGTCTCTGATTGGCATCTTGTATATCCTCATGTATTGGCAGGCTTCGATTTTCCTGTATCTTCTTGTACTCTCTAGTAAGGGCATTCATGCGTCGAAGATTTGGGGGTGGGATGTGACTCAACACCGGGAGCCATTCCACAGGGGTAGATTTTAGAACACCACCTATCATTCTCATTGAGTTATTTAGCGGAACATCAACCCTATGAACATGAGAGCTATTCATCCAGACTGGAGCACAGTACTCAGCAGCTGAAAAGACAAGGCTTAGGGCTGTAGAGCGTAATGTAGATGCTGAAGATGAAAATTTTCAAAGTCCTACTTTTAACATAATTTTATTTTCAATTCCCTTTTTGGATAGTTTTATGCCTTATATTATTTGATGTCAACTATTTCTGAAGGTTGAAAAGAAAAAAAATTTTTTTTTTTTTTAAGTGAATTCTCATAAAGAAATTTTAAAGGTAAGTCTACAAATATTTTCTAACCTCAAAATGTTTTATTGAGATGGGAAGTAGTATGTGTAACGCTAGTCCGCCCCCACACGGTGCACCTTGGATAATGCTAAATGGACTAGCACTAGCTGGCGGTCAGACAAACTTTAGTTCTCCTGACCAAACACAACACAACACTATAAATTTAGGTAGTAGGTAGTTGGTGTGGACAAAATTCTAGTAGCACAATGGCATCATCTAGTTATATTATAAAAGACATTGACAAATTGACCGATGATCAAATTTTGGAGGAATTGTTTGGAGATTCGGAGCAAACTGAGCTCACATTCACAATTCCTGCCGATAGTGACTTGGACTCGTCTGACGAAGATGAAAGTGCCCAGGGAGGTGAGAATCAAATTTTTTCAAAAATGAAGTTGAGGAGTAAAAATGTTGTTCAAGCTGAAGGTGAAGAAGATGAATCTCATGAAAATATACAGGAATTGAACCCAGAACCTCTATCACATCGACCTGATCCATCACATCAACCTGGTCCATCACATCGAGCTGGTCCATCACATCAAGCTAATCCATCACATCGAGCTGGTCCATCACATCAAGCTAATCCATCACATCGAGCTGGTCCATCATGTCAACCGGAAAATATACAGAAAGTAGACCCTCAACCTGGCCCATCACACCAAGGTGATACATTGCATCAACAACCTCGACCTACAAGGAACACACAGAGGAGGACTACCAATTGGGAGGGGAAAGAATTTGAGCCACCAGACATCCAATTCACTGGAGAAACCCTGAAGAAATAATGCAGTTAGAAACTCCATACCAAGTTTTCAGCTATTTCTTCAACGAGGAACTTCTAGTGAAAATCTGTAAGCAAACTCTCTTATATAGTGTTCAAAAAGACCCCGCTCATCCTTTTGAGATTCAGCCAAACTTGCTGAAAAAGTATATTGGAATTCTAATTTTCATGTCAATTGTAAAAATGAACAATGTAAGTAACTATTGGAGCAAAAACATTGGCCATCCATTAGTCATGAATGTGATGGGAGTGAATAAATTTGAAGAGATAAAAAAAAATCTACATCTAAATGACAATTCTACTGCTCTACCTGTGACTGACCCCAACCACGACAGACTTCATAAAATACGACCTGTAATAGATCATCTCAGAAAAAAGTTTGACAGTGTGCCCAAAGAGGAAAATCTTTCGGTTGATGAACAAATATGTGCAACTAAGGTGAGACATTATATGAAACAATACAACCCCATGAAGCCGCACAAATGGGGCTTCAAAGTTTTCGTGCTTAGTGGAATTTCAGGTTTCGTTTATAACTTCGAATTCTATTCTGGCCAAGAAAATGTTGTGCTTCCCGGTGAGCCAGATATTGGTGCATCTGCCAATGTTGTTGTTCGACTGGCAAGATCTGTACCAAGAAATAAACATTTCAAAATTTATTTTGATAATTGGTATACAAACCTGCCTTTGCTTGTGTATCTAGAACAAGAAGGAATCCATTCCATTGGAACAATTCGACGCAATAGATTCCCTGGTATCTCAATAACAGCAGAGAAAGATTTGAAAAAAGAACGAAGAGGAACAAGCCATGAGAGCGTAGGAAGTGTTGATAATATAAATGTTGTAGTCGTTTCTTGGAATGACAACAAAAATGTTCACCTTGCTTCTACATTTGTTGGAGAACAGCCTCTGGGGAAATGTAAGAGGTATGTAGCTGCTAAGAAAGAGAAAATAGAAATACCGAGACCTGCAATAGTCCAGGAGTATGTGAAGTTCATGGGTGGCGTAGATCTCTTAGACAGCTTGATTGGACAGCATAAAATATCATTGAGATCAAAAAAATGGTACTTTCGTATGTTTTATCATCTGATTGACCTCACTGTGGTGAATTCATGGCTACTTATGAAGAGGGTTCATGGAAAAAAATGACGCTGGGTGAATTTCGCGAGGAGTTATCAATAACACTCTGCAGAATTGGAGAGAAGGAAACATCAAAGAGAGGAAGACCAAGTTCATCATGTTTGGAGCAGGAGCTGCAGAAAAAACGAAGAGGACTTGCAGTTGCCCCACCACCAATGGATGTCAGGCTTGATGGAATAGGTCACACTCAAACCTGGGGGACAAGATTGAGATGCAAGTACCCAGGTTGCAGCGGTTATTCATCGATTGTGTGTGATAAGTGTCAATTGAATTTATGCTTCAACCAAACGAGGAACTGTTTCAAAGAATTTCATGCCAATTGATGGAAAAAATTGATGATGTAAATAGATGCCAAATTCAATAAAAAATAATATCTGAATATATTCAGGAGTTTATAGAGAGTGAGAATTCAGAGAAAATTACTCAGTGACCATTGTTGATGTAAATAGATGCCAAATTCAATAAAAAATAATATCTGAATATATTCAGGACATAATATTAGGTAAATATAAAAATTAGGAAAATAATTTCGGAAATATTAGGCTAGGTATTTTATAGGTGTATTTAGTGTTGTTGGCTATAAAAAGTTTATAGAGAGTGAGAATTCAGAGACAAAATTACTCAGTGACCATTGTTTTGTGACCAACAAACCAGAATTTCCATGTGAGTAATCTATCTATTATATTATATATTCTGAAAAAATCTATATAATCAAATTCTTGTGTGTTTATTCCATTCATATACTTTTATAATAGCATATCTTATGATTTTTTATGAAACTACAACTACTTCTAAGTTATATCATAGAATAGACTGCATGCTGTAGATGAAATTTAGGTAGGCTATGTCAATGCATGATGATGCATATATGAGTCATACCCTTTTCTACTACCCCCTGAGTGCTGAAACCGTTTAGGAATTTTTTCAGTCCTAATTGACAAAATACAATTTTTCCAAACGATTTGGAAAAATCATGCATTGAAGGGTTAATTTGTTAATTGTGTCAATTTTGTAATCATTATGTAACTTACTTGTGGTCTGAATTTTGTATTATGTAAGTGTGTGTAGTTTTGTTTTTCCTTGCAGCAAACTTAATATTTGGACATTAATAATTACAGTGTGATTTTCAACAATTATCATATTTGTTCTTAACATACTTTATACTTATATTGTACTCAGTTTTTATGAAGGAGGAAGGTGTATCATATGTTGTATGATTGAGTTGGCATTGGGAGTTGTGTGTGTAACATGGCCCGAGAGTGGCTGGAGAATAATATTAATTTGATAATCATGAAGTACATAAATTAATTATGTATTATTAATTAATAGTGTTACACCCAAATGATACAAGAAATATTATTTTTTATGTAATACATATATGCAAAAAGTATTCCAAATCCAAAGTATTTCTTTTATTCATTAGCTAAATACAATACTTATTCATTATTATTAGTATTTTCAATTCATAGTATATTTATTTATGATTTTACTCATAGGTCAAATAAGGTATATTCAAAGACTAGGTCCTGATATAAAATAGTTTTAATCTTTTTTAAAGATGATTATAAAGTAGTTAAATTTCCTCTTCATCCAGTTGTATTCAATAATATTATTACAAGAAAATATGTGTGTGTTTTATTTGAATTGTATTGATTTTGATGTATTATATAGATTCTATGTGACTCCTGGAAATAATATTGCAATGACCTACAAAATGAAAATGAATTATATGTTTTTCTACATTTAAATGGTATTTCTTTTAATTCCCCAGACTTTTAATTAATACCAAAATTACCAGGGATCCAGTTCTCTACTTACTTTTAAAAGCTAGCCAGCCTACTTTGCGTGAGTATTACCTAATTTACTGCTTTTATATATGTACATGAAAATAACATCATGTGCAATTTTAATGTATTTTCAGATTAATGAGTTTTTATTATTATCAATCATTGATAATGTTTGAAGTGTTTTTAGGTAGCATAAAAATGAATTCAAAGTGTTTTTAAGGTACCATAAAAATGATTTCAATGTAGGTTTAAAAGTAGTTTTAATCTTTTTTAAAGATGATTATAAAGTAGTTAAATTTCCTCTTCATCCAGTTGTATTCAATAATATTATTACAAGAAAATATGTGTGTGTTTTATTTGAATTGTATTGATTTTGATGTATTATATAGATTCTATGTGACTCCTGGAAATAATATTGCAATGACCTACAAAATGAAAATGAATTATATGTTTTTCTACATTTAAATGGTATTTCTTTTAATTCCCCAGACTTTTAATTAATACCAAAATTACCAGGGATCCAGTTCTTTACTTACTTTTAAAAGCTAGCCAGCCTACTTTGCGTGAGTATTACCTAATTTACTGCTTTTATATATGTACATGAAAATAACATCATGTGCAATTATTTTAATGTATTTTCAGATTAATGAGTTTTTATTATTATCAATCATTGATAATGTTTGAAGTGTTTTTAGGTAGCATAAAAATGAATTCAAAGTGTTTTTAAGGTACCATAAAAATGATTTCAATGTAGGTTTAAAAGTAATTTTAATCATTTTAAAATTTTTCAGAATCATTATAAGAGCTCTGTAAATGATTCTAAAATTAATATTTTGCCAAGTTCATTAATTGTAAATGATTTATAGATGAATATCTATAATTTTTTATGATTTTCAACGATTAAAAACAACTTTTTAAGTACTTTTCTACTCATTCCCTTGCTGCTTGGGAATTTTCAAAACCACACTTGACGGGTTTCTGAAATAAACGATTCAATTATAGATATTTATGACAGAATTAAATCTGATCTAAGTTTGAATATCAGGCCTCTATTTAAAATGAGAATTAGTTGATCACAAACATCGAATTCCATGTAATTACTGTATATAAGATAATAATATCATAGTAAATTAATCATATCAAGAATATCATAATTTCAATTACAGGTGTTTCATAATTACAGGCATTCATGACAGAATTCAATCTAATCTAAGATTGAATATCAGGCCTCTATTTATAATATCGTATGTTTCCTATAAGAATAATATTATTGCTTCATCTGTTAAAAGGCTTTGCTTGCTAAAATATCACACTCAACATTAGTTTTAAAGGAAATATCAACGTTTTGTATGGGTATGGTCTAGCGTTATCCAGATCACCTGGTACTGTTCAATTAAAACTCACGCGGAACAAATGCTCGACGGTTGAGGTAGCGGTTTGAGGGAGCGACGAACTCAGGTACTGAGGAATTGACTGTCGTCTCCAAGGCTGTCCTCAGTGGCGAATATAGGTATGCTCACTTCACCCGTCTTCGTCACTATGGTCAGCGTTTCTTTGCCACATCCCTCCAGAGTATAACCATCCATGTCTTCCACAGAAAACAGCTGAGACTGCAAATCAACAACATCATCATTTTTCATCCACTCCATATTCAATTACAAACAACTACAAGTACCCTTATATTCTATTATTTTTATTTCAGACCCGACTAGTTTCGGGTATTTTTCCCATTATCAGTACAGTATCATCATAGAGAAAGTATAGCATTAAGGTGCGTACAGATTTACGCTCTGCTCCGCAATCGAACGTCGCTCGAGCAGATCGATAGATGATCGCAGGTCGAGCATGAGCGGAACGCAAACAGAGCTTGGCAAGTTCCTAGGGCGAATTAACCAATAGTTGCGCATGTGCGGTTAACGTTTATGTTGCATCAGTTACGATCTCTGTGTTAGCATATAAAATTATCAAAATTAGTAATTAATGATTAAATCATCAAAATTAAATAATGTAAAATTATAAAAACATCTTTAAAAATAGGTACCAGCATATTAGAATTTAAAAGAAATAAGCCAAACTACCAACCAAGCCTTTCACCTTTCAAAACATTGAGAGACCTTTATGTAATAATAAAACTTCAACATAAATGCAATAAACATAATATTTATCGTCAATTCATTATATAAACATAATGTATTATTATGCTACCCAGCAATCCCCTGGTCAGAATATTTTATTTAGTTTTGTCACCCAATCTATATAATAATTTGTTATTTGTGAAGTTAGGTTGTAGCGAAGTCAACAGTACAACAAGCGCGCGATCATCCTTCGAACATATTTCGAACCTCTAGCGAACCCTTGCGTAACATCTCGCGTAACGTTCATCATCGGAGCGTGTGTGGAGCGTGTTCGAGGCGCGGATATCTGTACTCACCTTAAGAGGATATCCCTTGGTATAGGGCGTTTAAATAAATTTTCACTGTCAACTCAAGCCGTTAGTCCTAGTAGTTATTTTTAGTATAAATAATAATAATAGTTTTTATTATTATTTAGTGAAGCTATGTAACGCTGGTAGTCTCTCATACTGTACCGTTCTTACACTCCCACCCCCTACAAAATACTAATAATGAACAGTAGTCGACAGTAATCGACTCGAGTTATCAAAAATCGGCTCGAAATTTGGAACACAAACAACCTATACCATTGACTATCTTTTCTCTATGATCCCATTATCTGTACTGTTTTTTATTATGATCACATTATCTGTACTGTATTTTATTATAATATTGTGCTTTTTTCAAATTACACAGCAGGCTTGCCCAAAACTGTTAAAAAACTCAATTTATTCATGTAAATCTCTACTAGACTAGTATTAAGGTACAAAATAAAGTCCGGAGAGAGACACGTTAAAGGGAAAGCACAAGTTTATTTTTGTTTGAGAAGCCTAGTTAACTAGGGCCCAGTTTCTAGAACACTTATCAAATAGAATCAATGGCATATTATATTTGATAAGAGTTTCCTAGGAACCAGGCATAGAAAGCCGAGAATATTCTATAGATCACATCGAATACATATTGACCATAAATTGTTAAAATCTCAAGTTGAGAGAACAGTGATCTTACTGAGTTGCTTCTTCTGGGAAAAATATTTCTCAGAAATTCTTCTTTATATAATTATATTTAAATATTTCTTCTTTAGATGAAGATTTAGAAAGCATCCGGTTAGAAGCCACTGTTGATTAGCCTATTCAAGTACGAATTAATACTTTTTCAAATCAATGAAATATTCATTCTTCTTCTTCTTTGGCTACGCCTTATCCCAATAATATGAATATGAATATTCATTCATTTTAGCTAAATACACTTCTACGAAAAATGTAATAGGATTCAATAGACGTTACATACCAAGGCCCAATACTTTACGAAATGTAAACAATAAAGTTCAAAAAATGGTTGAATGTAATGTATTTAGTCAAAGTATGAGGTGGTTCGAACTCATCGATCTAATATTCCATTTTTTCAACTTTATAAAGAAATATTGGAAATACTGAATTTGATCAGCTCGTGCAACTTGACAAAATAATGATAACTTACAGGTGGCATAATTTCGCTCATGTCCTCATTAGTTAGCACCTTGACAGTATGTACAACATTTTCGCTCTCTTGTAATTTGGCAAACTGCTCGGCAGTTGCTCGGATTATTTTGAAATGTCCTCGACTTGTTTTCAATACCTGGAAACCGACAAAAAGGAATATAAAACACTTTAGAAGATTTCTACTAGTAGAATTTTGAGAGAAAAATCAGTTCAGCTGTAGGTATGAAGATGAAGATGTTTATGATGAACAGTAGTAGTATAATCAATTTGAAATAGAAGCAAAAAAAAGATGAATAAAGCAATGATAATTACAGAAAGTAATCTAATCCAACATGGGTAAATTACTCTCCTAATATTGCTAAACACAATACTCTCATCTTATGACATTCGTAGATTATAATATAAGGCCTGCTTATAATACAAGGCCTGCTTATAATTCAAGGCAAAAATAGAACTTGGAAAGTGACAAGTATAATAGTAACTGGAGAAACAGTAAATCAGACAAGCCATAGGTAGTTATGAAAATAATTAAATACGTTAATGCAGATTTGTAGCAACCAAGAATCTGTGCATAGTCTAAGTGAAATTGCTCAGTGATAAGATAGCACTTCCTCTGTAAATATTATTGTAGAATCCTCAACTTTTCATAAATCAGAAATGTGAATAATTAGTGTTTTGCTCTAAATGTGTGATTCTGCTACTAATTGTAATTGAAGTGTGTCAAGTGATGAATCAGTTCATCATTCTTTCCCGTCTGTGATAATCTAGTACCATGCTTTCAAATTGGATGATTGCCAAGGCGAAATTTTCTAGACATGATTGGCTACTAATTTGGTAGAAGGTACCCTAGTAATGATTTATCATTTTATTAAGAGAATAAAATGTGATCACAAAAATAGCAAGTAAATTTTATGAAAAGCTGTAGATTTCAATTAAAAATCTGAACATTCACTCTTAAAAAATATGTTATTAACCTACTCGTTATTGGAAAACAATAGCAAATATTTCCTGAATTACTGTCAGGTCAACTAAACATCAAAAGTGGTTCATAGATACATACCCCTGATTCGAACTCTCCTTCATCCTTCATTTTCTCGCTGAGTATTGGCCCAGAAAGTATGTACGGCTTGTCAATCGCATCATCCATCTTGCAATCATTATTGCTGCTCAGGATTTTTGAAATCTGGCAAGATTATACAAAGTTAAATAGATCGATCGTTAAAAGCAAATTCATTTTGTCTGAATTTCTATCCAGACATTTAAAAGCTTGAACAGATTCCCATAAATACAAGAAGTACAGTATCATCAACGGAAGCATGAAGAAGAAATGAAACTTTACCTTGTTATCTCCCAAGAACATTCCTTTGGCTTTTCTATGCCATGCTGATCTGCATTTTGAATCAATATTTTGTTTGATTCTGTACCATTCTTTTTCTGTTATATTGAATTTGTGGAACAGATGACATCGGATTCCGTAAATCTGTAAACCAAAAACAAATACTGGATTGGATTAGGATAAATGTTTATTTTAAATTATCTTTATCCATTATATAGAGTTTCATTCTTGAGTTATAAATTTAAAAAAAAATATTTGTCATGGCTTCCTTGTATTGGACTTTTTGAGTTCGTCATTTGCTTGTAATTTTGTTACTTTGTCTTATCGTTTGTAAGGATTGAGATGTGACCTGGTTTCCGTAATTTTATTTATTCTAGTGGTTTGAATAAGCTCTATTTTCTTTCTGACATGTTTGCTGTACCTAGTTGTTCGAACTCCCTGCCGGCGCACAAGATTTCAGAAAGAAAATGATTAATGATGGTTAACAATATTAATACATAACTTTCATAACTAATCCAGCAGGACGAAACCCTCATCTATAAAAAATCGGAAACAACCACTATCTAGACAAGAAAAATACAGTGTACAAAAGTAATAAAATAAGAATTGTACTAACTGCATAGCGTCTAGCAGAAACCAAGCAGTTTTTAAGAACTGCAATAACTAAAAGAAGAAGAGGTTACAAAGAAAGGTTTGTCTGTCTCTTTCTATGTTAATATTTCTCCTTGGAGAGTGCATGTCCTAGCAGCAGAACAGTTTCTAATAGCAAAGATTGGATGAGCGCATATTTTTTTTTTTTTTTTTTTTTTGGAAGGGTTGCTACTTGAGACAAGCTCCGCTATCAAACTGTTATGACCTTCTAAAACGTTTCCCTGTGTTTTGGAATCCAGCAAAACTGTAGGTTCATTTATCTCAATCTCTTATCATTATCCCTCCATCTATCAAGTCTCTTATGATTACCCTCTCATAAGCTCTGCATATGTATTCATACTACTTATACAAAGACATACTCTTACTCAAACACATATAGGCCTGGATATTTATTTATTTCTTCATTTATTGTATGAAACACTATAATCATAATAGATGGATATGCATCCATATTCAGAAAAAATCAAGTGCAAATCATTATTAGTGTTCACAAAATACTGTAATTGAGAGTACAATAATCCTTCAAGTTGAAACCAGTAAAGCATTAATATTACGTACCATCAATGGATCCAACTGTTTCTTGCAATGTTTTCCTTTGCCAGATAAATTCGAAATGGCCAATACTTCTCTTGGAAACAGGTAGTCCACTAATACAATAGCCATTTTACTGGGTGTGGTGCAGTGAGTGTCAATGTGAACCAGTTGCCTGAAACAATTCAAGAGAAAATAGTTCAATA
Organism: Nilaparvata lugens; assembly: GCF_014356525.2. Taxonomy (NCBI): domain Eukaryota; kingdom Metazoa; phylum Arthropoda; class Insecta; order Hemiptera; family Delphacidae; genus Nilaparvata; species Nilaparvata lugens. Next base: position 51,487,469 of record NC_052509.1, read on the forward strand.
ATTTGAGTTATTCAACTAATGATCAACAGCAATCTCCAGCGAGAACTATTCGAAGTACGTATCTGATTCTTCAAAAAACGATACATAAAATGCTGACAAAAGTCTAGTTAAAAATTTAATTGGAAATGATTCTCAATTTAATTCTAATGTTTAGAGCTGCTTCGTATTACCACGTATACTTCATGCGAACGTATTTACTTCATACCACGTCATTTTCATTTGATTTTTATCATACTATGTCATTATAATTTCACTTGTATTCTGTTTTATTTATTATTGACAAAGCAGGAAACAGGTGTAACCCGTGCTCTGCAATGCAACATTTCAAGTTAATCAGTTCGGTGGTTCAGATGTGATGATGCGTCTAACAACATATCCCCATCTTTACCCAAACATAACCGAAAATAATGTTCAAATATAATATGGATTAATTTTGTTTTATTTTTTATTTCTACGAGAATCAAAACCTATTGGTTTCAGATTTACAATATATTCACAACAAATATTTATAATACGGTATTTCTAATTTTATTGTGTGAAGGAAGAGAAATAAAATTATATCTATTTCCTCCATTTAAAACATTGTAATTCAAAAAACTATTCTCATTAAAACATATTATTTATTATACATAAGTTCTTTTCAATCACTCTCAATAATATACATAATTATTCTTAATGCAGCTGCTTAGAGTTAATAAGAGGGGCTCTTATTAAGTGACGGGCCTCTTAATTCCTCAACTTCACCCACAACACTTTTAATGTTTCAAAGTGTAAAAATAAAGGCATTAATATATCTGTTTCAAAAAAATCAAAACCATTTCAGTGGCATGTCACATGTAGTGTGCTGACATCCCACTAGGACCATAACTAATCTACACCAAATAAACATAGATAGCCTATAAATTGGAAATACTGACGTTGGGGTGATAGGAACTCGAACTCGAGCTTCTGGGTTGTTTTCATCTCCCAACCAGCAGCCATCCGGGTAGTCCGTCTCAGTATTCAGTGTGATCGCCTGAATACTCGAATCCAAACTCAACTGTGCTCGAACGCTCGGCTTTTTCTGGGGTAGAAGCACGGTCAGCTGCGATGAAGTGCTGCAATACAAATATTCGGTAACAAGAGAAAGCTCATCATGGTTATATGGGTGCGGCCACTCAGAGGTCCTATTCTTTTCTATATCTGAGATGTGCGGTCTAGATATAGATATAGATACACATGTGATTGCAGATCGTTCTCTGTGTGGCCGCACTCCAAGTGTTGTTGTACTCACTACTGAAGCAAGGCATGTGCTTACTAGCTATCATGGCCTCTTTCATAGCCATTAACTATGCTATTGTGTTCTGGAACCACATAGGAGGCTGTGAGAGAGAGGGAGTACATTGTGAAAAATCTCTCCCCCTACAGAAAAAAATTTACCGCATTATCACTGGAGCATCTTGCTTCGAACACTGAGGACAAATCTTTTAAAGGTTTTTTTCAGCCAGTAAAGCTACAGCTGCAACTAAGGGGATTTTCACATTAGGATGGAGGTTGATTACATCAATATGAGGCTAGGCGCACACGAGTTAGTCAAGACAAGACAAGACATCATGATCAGTCACAATACTTCACATACTTGCTTATGAAGACATGTCTAATTCCAATTACTAATCAGTGTGAGTTGCGTCATAAGCAACAATGTGAAGTATTGTGACTAAACGTGTCTGATCATGTCTTGTCTTGTCTTGACTAACTGGTGTGCGCCTAGCCTAAGGCACACTGAAGTCAACCTGCCTCACTCCAGACATTCACAATCTCATAATAGTTATTCATTCAAGGCTTTCTGTAAATTAAATATGAGTTTTTAGAGGCACCTTCAAGACACAAGTCTTAATAAAAACGTTCATGATTAGATTAGTTGATTGGCTACCTTTATTTTATACTTTGACGGGCTAAGTTTCATCGCATCCAGCCCTCTCTCAACTTCTTTGAACTTCAACTACTACTTTAATCTTTCCAACCGTTGACTAAAAACGTTAAAAATGAAATAAGTTATATTAAAATCGGAGTAAGAGAAAACTAGAGATGCATTTTCTCGATTATTCATTAATGGAAAACTTATTTTTTCATCCAAGGTGGTTCCATTTCTTAAGTTACCCTATTTGAAGAAAAATGTATGGAGTAGTGTTTAAAGCAGCCTATGTACATGGACAATAATAGTAGCGTCAAATAAGCGTCCACTCTGGCGGGAATACGGAATTGATAATTCCATGTATATTCGTGTTTATTTCCGATTCCGCGTTCCCATAACAACAAGTAGCCGCTACTTATGTCCCTCTGTGCAAGCTGGTAATCCACATGTTGGCCCAGTCGCTGGCAGAGCCTGTAATGTGACCAGTGCCCAATCACGGCCAGAGGTAGCCAACGTTGGCAAACCACCTATCCACACACTGGCGCTGGTCGTCATTGGCCTTCATTGGGCCAACATGTGGATGCGGCATGATAATTGACATTTACACGATTGCGAATGGGTGTCACTCGTATGTGCCTCATCTCAAATGAGCTAGAATTTCAACTTTTCGTTGTATGTGTTTATTATCTAAAATTATTAAAACATTTCAAATGATATTGACATATTGCCGTATAAAAGCCAAAATCTAATCTCCCTCTCTAACCTTTCCTTCTACCTTCAAAACCCAATTAAACAGAGCCTTCTGTGTTGTTCATCTAATTTCATACACTTGCACATTTGAGATATGTCACATCTGAGGAACTCCCTCAGTTCTGCTCATTTATTGAGCACAATATTTATTCATATGGTCACGTTTATACAGCTACTTTAACCATAGAGAAACGATAGAATAAGAAGATATCCCGTGACATAGGTCGTTCATGTTCCAAATTTGAAGCAGATTCTTTGTCAACTCAAGCAGATTACTGTCGACTACAGTCTATCAATTATTACTGTTTTGGCCGGGTGAGAGTGTAAGAACGGCACAGCATGAGAGACTACCAGTATCACATAGCTTCACGAAAAATAACTACTGTACTAAGATTCTCGACTTGAGTTAACATTAAAATTTGAGATATAAACGCCCTATACCATCGGATATTTTCTTAAACTATCTTTTATCGATGAATTAACGCACCTCTCATCATGTTTGACATTTCGCTGACACTCGACAGTGCTGACTTCGATGAATTTCTCGAACATGCTTTCGATATTGGCCAGCTTAAGGAGGTTCTCCTTGCAGCATTCGTGCTCCCTGGACACCTCGAGGTCGTGCTTCACCAAGTTCAGTTCATCGTTGTCGATTTTGTCGGTGAGTGCCGTGTAGAGGGACATCAGCAAATCCACTTTGCTCTCCAGTTGACCAATCCTTTCGGTGAACGTCATCTGAAGGTCAGCCACCTGCTGGCTGATCTTGTAAAATATGTCGATATCGATTATTTTTCCCGGCTTAAACCTTTTAACCCCATTGACCGGAATTGCAGTTGTCATGATGAATTTCTTTCTGAAACATGGAACATTGATGCAAATTCTTGAATACTAATAAAATATATATTATTGCTTTAGCTATAATGTACTTCTTATTTTACCTATAGCATCACAATACACATTAAATGTATTTTGTTATTGAATTGTAATTACATTTTGTCTGATTTCTTATAATCTCTGTATCTTTTGAATTGTATTTTTGCTAACAACGTGGTTAGTTGGTAGATTGGACATTACTGTGGTGTCAACTGAGAGCGCAAACCCGGCCACCGCAGGGACACCAGCATTGGTGCCACAGCTTGCTTGCTTTACATAGACACCATCTGCATTGGAATATCCCAGATTGCTGGCTTTATACATACGGACACCACTACTGGTGGCTCTCTGGTGATAAAGTAATAAAATCCAACACGCCGTGTCACCAGATAGAAGGTTTTGGTGTCTGGTTGATGTCTCACTTGAGTCATCAGCCCGGGTCTGAAGACTTACTAATTGATTAAGTCTCATTGATGACTTACTGATTTTACTCTGTGGTCTAATTGAAAGGTCCTAGCTACATTTAAACACGATTCCACAGTACCCCAGGCAGGTTAGACTTACTAAGTGACACAATTACACAATATAAATAGACAAAATAAGAAAAAAATCAAGCTACATTGAGTTAACTTACATAAAAATACTGTATATGAATAACAATAGTAGCCTATACTATGAGTATATACAAAATTCCATACCTTACTGTATCAGATTTGATTTGATTAAAAAATATAAATCTTTCAATCTCTGATGTTTGTGCATGAATCATTCACGGATAGTTATTTGCTCAATTACATAAACTTCATTTTTAAATAGGGTATGTTAACCAATCATTAAAAATCTAGATAAAATGCAATTGAAAATTAGAATAAGTGGAAAAGGTCTAGTAGTCTATAAATAGGTTAGTTTATTGTATTTTGTGTAAGCCAGACTACCCGCATAAAACATTGATTTGATGATTCATAAACAAAACATTTTTTAGTAAAATAGAATCTCAATAAGTAAACCCAGTTAAAATCTTAAACATGTACTGTACTTTGTAATAAAATTTGAAATACTTTGAACTATCAACCATTCTTATAAAATCCGGTTGATACTTGATAATAGATTGATCAGTATTGATATCAAAAACATTGTTCTAGTATTATTTTACATTATCCTTCAACTTTTCTCAACTAATAAAAAAATTACATGAGTTCAATTTCTAAATTCCCTCCTTACCAGAAATCACGTTTTCAAGTTCACGTAGAAAATTCGTTCTCTCGTTGAAAGCGTTGATGGTTGATAGAATAATGGGAAAATGGCAGGCAGATTCCCTACTCTTGGCTATGGGGCAGCCGACACTGTAGCTTTTGTTTTCACTTTATCACGTCAACACTAGCGCCAGTAACCGACCAATGAAAACCTCTTTAACAAAGTTTTGGCCAATAGGAAGAAAGCTTATAACTTGATTACACTCGACTCCACTCTTCTACGCTCTTCGCTATACCGTTGTACGGCTGTGTTTTGTTGTGAAAGTAAAGTGATTCTGCTTTGTTTTCGATTGAGTAAAATTTGTGATGAATACACGATTTATTGTTGATGTTAAATTTTGAAGTGGTTCTAATCAAATAGTATTGCATTACTAAGTTAGTATTGTAGTTTTGCTTTACTTATTGATCGGACTCAAAATAAAATGGCAGCAGCTCCTATGAATAAGCCGAATGACTTCAAAATGCCGATCCAAAATAATTCAGGATGGCCAAGACCTCGGCCTGCAAATAATCAAGGCCCTCAGACCTTTCCCAACCAGAGCCTTGCTAATATTAACAGGCCAATCAATCTGTAAGTAAATTTCATTCAATGTCATTTTATCTGTTTATTACACTGCATGGGCATGTTAGTTTTACTTCATCAAATGGTACCGGTACCATGTGGACCTGATTACATTCTAGTATTATATTTTTATAGTAAATTACCTATGTTCTCTTTTGTATCAATTTATAAGTTAAAATTTAGAACTCTAGTCAAGCTATAATACCGCTGTTGTGAACCAGGTCCGATCATAGCCAATTAAAGTAACGTGACTTTTATGTTGTTAGTAAAGCTTGTGTTACATAAACATTTTATTCAAATCTATAGGCTTACTAGTATTTGAACTTGAACACTCTAAGCACAGATCTAACTTAGTCTATGCTCCAAGTTATATTTATCATTTTCTGGTTTCTGCCTAATAAACCTAACCTACTCCTTGGCTTAGTTGACATAACCTTACCGGACTAAATTATGAAATTGGTTGCCTCTTACTAGCTACCATCATAATCACTTGATTTATAAAGCAATCTAATATATCTTTTAACATTTTTATTGTTTATGAACATAACCGGGGAGGTTAGGGCCATCCATAAGCATTTAGAACTGCAGTCCTTGGCCCTACAGTAAATTAAAACTGACTTGTCAAACTATTTATATGGTGCATAATATAATGTCGCATCCACAAGTTGGCACAATACGAGTGACGTCCAGCGCCAGGGTAGTTTGCACGTATCAACAAATGCGTGCTGTTTCGTGTTCTGTTTTCTTTGTTTTTTATATGTAATTAAGTTGCTATAAGCTAATTGTTATTGAATTACTTTCTTATAGGGTTTATTGTGTTCCTTTTAATTATTTTTAGTTTCTATTGTAGATATGTCTTGCTGGCTACCGCTGGTCTTGATGAAGAACTGGTCACATTGCAGTGTGGATGGCAAGACCAACGCGACTAAGCTTACCAGGCTGGGCCAACGTGTGGACTATACATTAAATTACCTGGCTTAGCTCCCGAATGTTATAAGTTCTTATTGAACTTATAAGCCTTATTGTTCTTATAAACTTATAACTGGTGTCGCCAGTCCGGCTGCTTTGAGACACCACTGGCGGCTGATAGACTTTACTTTGAATGCGCAAATAGCCTAATCAATATTTATCGATAGTATCCAGTTGGATTAGTTCATCTATCAATACTATATTTGAATAACGATACTTGGTGTACTCAAAGTAAAGTGTCCCACTGGCGGCTGAGAATCATCGTTGGTCATTGAATTAAAGTGCTGCTATCACATTCCTCATAAATAACATTAGTGCTTCTCATTCAATCAATATTAACAATGTGAATTGATTCTCACAATTGATGTACCTGATTGGTCGAGAGGAAATTATGGGCTAAATATTCCTTGTTTATCAGCTTATTTTACATACTGACACCACTGGTGGCTGCCTGTTTACCACTAACGATTGGATTCCCTGGTGACTTGATTTTGATACATGCTTACTAAGTAGATATTTAGACGCATCAACAAAGCCCGTCTACCCCTCTCGATTCTCCGCGTCCTCCTCGGTTGCTCCATATTGGCCTTCACTTGACTCCACTATTTACGTCGAGGTTTTCCTCTCGCTCGTCGTCCTTCCGGATTTCTTTTCAACACTTGATTGAGATTGCTGTCATCTTTTCCTCTCAAAACATGCCTATCAATGTTTAATTTTAATAAATGCCTATGAATCAAAAAAAAATCCCTTGTCAAATATTTGTAATTTTGAATAAACTAATTTTTAATTCTTCAATTTCAGGTATCCTCTTACAAATTATACTTTCAATACACGAGAACCACTTTTCGAGAAAGATCCGTCCGTTCCATCCAGATTTCAGAGAATGCGAGATGAATTCGAGAAAATAGGGATGCGGAGAACAGTGGAAGGAGTTCTGCTTGTCCATAAACATGGATTGCCCCATGTATTCCTACTACAACTAGGAACTACATTTTTCAAACTGTAAGTATATGCATAACATTTGCCTTCAGTCCGTAATAGAATTAGGTTTCTAGTGTTCTAAGTGACTTTGCTGGGATAGATCACCGTCAATCTCTTAGTCCTCTGCATAGTACTTTGAGTCTATCAACCATTGACTTTGAGTCATGGAAGGGGGTCATAGACGTCATGTATTTTTCAGTGCATTATAAGCGTCTTATTAAGCGGCACTCCATCTTATCAATGTACATTTGCATGCAGAATCCGTATTCTCTTTTTAACATAATAAATTATGAGTGAATTCGCATTAAGGCTGTGCAAAGACTAAAAATAAACTTGCTACTGGAGATATTTTTCAACGTTTTTCGAATTGTATATCATCAAGCTATCAAAATGATAAAGGTTTCTCAGGAAAAAATATTTTTTCCGATCATTAATTTTTGAGATATGAGCGTCTAAAGTTTAAATTTTTGGGGCCAGAACATTTCAAATTCGGTTAGAGATAAATCCATGAGATTTGGAGTATAGATTCTTTATGGTATTTTTGATCTATAGTTGGCCAAACGAAAATGGGTCCCTCAAGGTCAAAGCTTGCTCTTGACTCCACCACCCGTCTCTACCAACACTGTTGCCACTTTGTACTAAGGGTGGCTAGTAAGAGAGAAAGTGAATGTGTGTGTGAGAGAGGATGTGATAGTGAAGTATTGTTATTGAAGTAATAGCTCAGTTTATAAATAGTTGCATTTATAAAGTTGCATTTAAAAAATCTAATCATCATTATAAAATTGGATTTCTTGATGTCATGACTCAAGAAAGAGTTATACATTATACATAACAATATTCTTTCCTTCATTGCATGATGTTGAAGAATATAGCGGATGATGGGAGGAGGTAACGGGGGATGTTATTGTTCTAACTTCAAAGAAAGACACAATAGAACTTTTGAACCTGACGTGATCAAAAGAATTTGTGACAGGTAGTGACGGAAAAGAGGAAGAGGGAAGGTATGAGAAGGAAAGAGTTATGTTCAGGGTGTAGAAATATAGTCAATGTATATAGACTGGTCGAGTGAGGGGTGGCCACCAGTGGCAACATTGCAGTGGCCTTGAGAGACCCATTTTCGCTTGGTCAACTATAGTGAAACAATTTTTTTTTTTTGAAAATATCAATTTTTGAGAAAGTTATTCAATTTACTTAAAATAACCAAAAATTAACTTTTAGTTGAGTTATTTTTGGTAAATTGAATAACTTTTTTCAAAAAATTATTTTTTAGAAAGTTTTTGTTTTACTAGATCAAACATACCATAAAGAATCTATCCTCTAAATCTCATTGATTTATCTCTTTCCGAATTTGAAATGTTCTGTCCCAAAAATTTAAACTTTAGGCGCTCATATCTCAAAAATTAATAACATAAAATATGATCGGAAAAAATATGTTTTCTTGAGAAACCTTTTCCATTTTGATAGCTTGATATACAAATCGAAAAACTTTGAAAAATATCACCAACAGAAAGTTTATTTTCAGCCTTTGCACAGCCTTAAAGTCAACTTGATTTTCTCATGTTTTGGTGGGGGCCTCATCATTCTCCTCTTATCTTCAGCTACCGTAGCTGATATTATTATATGAAACACGTCATCGGTTTTCATAGGTCTGGTTTGGAGAAACACTTGTTTGTGAACGAACACTTGGATGGCTTTTCGTGCAGTCATCTGGTTAGGTTTACAACAATCCGTTTTTAATTATTCCTTATCTTTGGTTTGTCTCAAATATGTGCTTTGAAAGTGTCTTAACCGGGTCATTTTCACAGATTTGGTAAATGTCACTTTGAGGCTACTACTGAGATAAATGTTTCAAAGTAGTGGAAATGACAGTAAGGTATAGTTGTCACTTTTCCTTTTCTACCGTCTTCTATAGTAGATAGCTGTGATTCAAATCATGCCGGTATATCAGATCTAATATAGTTATCAATTCATCAAGAAATAGATTTTTTCACAATTAAATAATAAATTGTGATTCAATATTCGTGTGGTTCATTATACAGAATGAGTCATATGGGAACCCTTCAATAAATTGGAAACTGTTGTAGTTATAATACTGTAACTGTCAGGATAAGTTATTGGTCAAATACTCTACCTTTTGACGTACAACTGAATTTCAACCCCTCATAAGGTGGTGACTTACGGGTTGTAAGTCGAATATTTTAAATGTAGACAGCCATTTTGTGGTACATCATTTTAACCTTCCGGCAGTCGCGCTGTTGTAAAAAGTACTACAGTGTCAGTTTTTTTGCTGCACAGAACTATTGAATGGGGTGGTGTCAGTGAATGAGTCACCTATGAATTCCAAAACTTTTCCCCCATCACTCCACTGAGTTGCAGTATCAAGCGAGCAATGATTCAGTCTTTAGGTGCCATTTAGTCTCGACAGTGCATAAATTGCACTGTGCATAAGATAGGAAAAGACTGTATACAGGGACTGTAAACGAACCAATAACACAGAATTGTCGGCTTTGCTTGATGTACGTTATTGGGCTATGAAATGGTAATCATCCAAATGTTCGTATACGTAAAATAATCCAAGAAGATGGAAAAAGAAATTATACAATTAATTAATATGTTTTGACAGTAAGCAGAGTACATAACACTTGGAAAATTGGATGTTGTACAAAATACAACACGCGACTGATCGTGTGATTGAGTAGGGCGCGACTACCGGAAGGTTAAAGGCCATCTTTCTTGTTTTAAAAAGACCTTTGAAATGAACACCCTACTACAAAATGGGTTTTTACATTTAAATTATTCGATTTGCAACCCCTAAGTCACCCCCTTATGAGGGGTTGAAATTCAGTTGTACGACAAAAGTTGGATTATTTGACCAATAACTTATCCTGAAAGTTACAGTATTATATCTACAACAGTCTCCAACTTATTGAAGGGTTCCCATACATATGACTCACTCTGTATACCTACATAGTCTGCAAACAATTTGACAACGTTGTATGATTAGAAAAGGATGCAGTTATCTGCTTAATCCAATGATAGACAGGGGTAGCAAGCCAATGTTAATCAGATGCTGGCTTGAAAACGCGGATCTCAATATGGTGATTGTTTCGCAGTATCCATTACTTTTGTTCGTTAGTATCTTTATTCAAACCAATATGTATGTAATAAGTTATTTTTCCATTCAATTATCCAATTATTTTTTCAATGGAATCAAGAATTAATTTGAATGTGTCTATTGCATCCAATTATTTTTTCAATGGAATCAAGAATTAATTTGAATGTGTCTATTGCAGGCCAGGTGGTGAGTTGAATCCCGGTGAAGATGAAGTAGAAGGATTGAAAAGACTATTGACTGAGGTATGTCATTCTTATTTTTTTAGTTCTTCAGACAAGCATAATGCAAGTTAGGCCTACTTAAAGATACTTCAACATTGTGAAAATCTTCAGTTCTGTGTACAACTTCTATGTTTAATACCATGTTCGTGGATAAGTGGTAGAGTGGACATTACTGTCTAAACTTTGTCACATAATCAAAAAATATAAAGTAATTCTAAAAGTGTTGGTATTATCTGTTTTCTATTTTTAAATTCCATAAGTTGACATCAAATTATTATTACAAAATTAAGTATGTATTTTGGAATTTGTATGTATATTCATTCATGTACACTAATATTTATTGTACCAAAACTTTTTAATGAAGAGTAGGATCAGCGATAAGTGTAATTGAGAAATATGATTCCTGTTTACCGATTTTCAATGTATTTAAAATAAAATCAATCTCCTTATCCATTGTTCACCACCAACACTAATCTCTATGAGACTTTTTGTTGTATTTTAAAAACTATAATTGCTCCAAATATCACGCTACTCGTAAATTGAGTCTACGTAAAATGAAGTCGAAATCAACGTATTGATTTGGCAAGTCTTTCTAATAATACGATAGTATTTTTTATAATTGAACTGTTTTAATGTTAACTTGTCTGCGCTATGTATTAAAAATAAATCAGTGGCTTCTAAACTATACTACTGTTGGATAATAAAATCTACATTAGCCATTTCAAATTATAAGATTAATTTTGTAAATATGTGATTAAAGGCTCGAGAAATTGCGGAATTGTTAGAAATTCTATTTTTCTAAAATCCTAAAGTGATGTAGAAACCCATGGACTAAACTATCCATCCTGCTGTACAACTTTGATGTTTTCTTAAATCCGTAATCATTGATTTTCTTGTTCTATCTATATGTGCAAGAATTGTCAATTTCATGACCTCGTTTCATCACATATACTCCTATTTGAACCACGTGTGACATCAGTCTGCTATTCCCAATGTAGGCCAACTTAATACTTGGCATATTTTAATTATGTAAATTATAATATCATAAGCTAAGTGGATTAGGAGGCATGCAAACGATTGTCTCTATTCGGCTCGTATTATAAATTTTGTTATTTCTCTAACACATGTTTTTCTTTTTTAATATTATGCCTAATAATGTTTGATTGAATATCAAGGTATCTGAAATATTGATACTGTTATATCTTTAATGAACATTATTAAATGTATCGATATTCTTGTTTATTGTTTGCTAAGAGCTTTCATGGCTTTATATTTCCTGGATAATAATATTTTTTATAATACCGGTAATATAATAATAATTACAATAATAAAATTTTCTCAGTTGCTTTATGATTTGTTAAGAACTCGTACATATTCTTTTATATTTACAATATTATTATATTTTTCAAAGTTACCTGAAAACTACCTCAGTTCGTTACACTGTTACATCCAGGAGAAATGTGATTTTAAACCGAAAGTATTCTTGAAGTTTCTCTTCAATTATTGTGATGAATTGTTCTTAAATTGATCTCTGCGTGTTATCGACATTCCAGATGATAAGTTTAAATTCTGTAATCCATTGAAAAATATGTAATTAAGCTATTTTCAATCTTTCAAATATGTTAATAAAATACTTGCTTTAGCGATTGAAAATCAAGTTCTACAGGCTTTCGAGTTTCAGCATTGTTTTAACTTTACCATTTAAATTGGCGTTGTATAATTGTCTAGATGAAATTATATTCATGATCAATATTGGTTGGAAATTCACTAATGTGACGTTTTCTACCCATGGAACGTTATTATGTTTGAAAACTATAAAAAGCCAAAATAAATATTAACATAATTTTTATGTAACCCAGTTATGTTATTTTACATTTTTATTGGCAATGTTTGATATTCATTCTCATATGTGTTGAAAATTTATTAAAAGTATTTGCAAATTTGTATTTGCAGTTACGTATTTGAAATACAGGGAATTGACGGATTTTATGTATGGAATAAAATTTTGTGATGAGGAAATAATAATTTTCTTGTTCGAACAAAAATATTTTTTGTGGACTATTTGATAATTACGTGTGATTATTGATCGTCACACATTTGATTTCAAAACGTCTCTTTATCTCTCAACTTGTGCTATTTATTCCAACTTCTGTTAGACTCATTAAATGTATATACTTTTTGAGTCATTGTAAAAAGACTTCGTTAATCAAGACTTCGTAATCTTTGTTAAATAATTCTTAATATACTATTGCGAACAATTTTCCAAAATTTGACCTGTTATAACACTCCTTCACACGAGTTCATCACCGATACATGAATGTGTTGCAATGTTCTAAAATTTAAAAAAATCGTTAGTTAACTCTTATTTATTTTTTCTGCTTCGAAAATATCTAATAACAATAATATAACTTTAGTTTAGTATTTTTCTTGTCTGATTGTTCTGAAAGAAACCATATAATACATTTATCATGAAATTCATTACAAAAATTATCTTGATCATTCCATGATCAAGATTTCATAAATATGTATGAATTACAAATATTTTAAATATAATCTAAATTATACCTCGATATTCATAGAATAGTTCAATTCTCTCTTCAATTGAAATATTATGTAACACAATACATTGTCAATTTCAAGCAATGATAGTATGAAGTAAATATACAATAATTATTGTATCAACATTTTTCTATCATTCTACTGAAGAGGTTACTCGATGTGACTAAGTTTTAAATACATTATAATAAGGTAACCATTATCTCCCATGTATTTTAAATATAATATTCATATGAAACATATTTTTTATTTTATATAAGCTAGTAATTGATAAATAAATATATTCTCTAAATCTACACCTACATAAATAATTAATAATGAAAGTTTTTATATTAAAAATGAAATTTGTCCAAAAAAACAAATTTATAAATAGGCCTAATGAATTCTCTTATCTAATTTTATCATAATAAATTCAAATTCCTATTGACATTTAACTATTCTTACAATAAAAGTTTTGACATTCTTATTTTTCGATATTACTTTTTGATATTTGTATAATTTATTAATATTCAGTGATATCCTGGACCATAAAATTTTTATCTCCATTTATATGGAGATTATGTTTGAAGCTAGAACCCTTTCTTAGTGTACAATTTTGAATGGTGTTGTCACATTATAGTCATGGCTTTCTTCAAGTTGTACTCGTAAATTTGATATGACAATAGACATTGATTTTATGACATAATTATGTATCATATAATTCAACACTGAACAGGTCCAATCAAACTCCCTCCAACTAATGAAATTCATTTTAGTCAAATAATATTTAGTCTCTATATAACAGAACAATATCGGTAGGTTAAAATAAGAACTCGAAAAAACTAATCAATTTCAATCGTTGGTTCTTTCTAAAGATCATCATACTAGCTGTTACACATTGATTTGTATTATTACTGATTACTGAATCCGTAGGAAAAAAGTTATGCAAGTGGAATTACTTGATTTGTGGTTTATGATTATTTTAGTAATTGCTATCCTCTCTCAATTGTCCATGTTTTGAACCTGGGTTTTTTTGAAATAATAAGAACCAACAATAGAAAATTGCTGAAAATATTAGTTGAAAATAATTCTATTCAGATGTCAGTCAGTAGCTTTTGGCAATCAATATATTGAAAAGCAATAGATTTCAGTCTTATCTCACGGTAGCGAAATGGTATTTAAGAATTCTATCGGAACTAATACAACGGGTTTACGAATTTTTCATTGAATGGAATTCTAAATCACGTCGAATTTTTCTCTGCACGTTATTGAAGCTTTTCACATTCGATTTTTCCATCATTCAATGAAATTCTTTGAGATGATGGAGTATATATCAGTTTTGATTTTTGTCTCACTTGAGTCTCACAGTTAGCACAATTAATTATTGTTCCATTTCTGCAATATATTCGACATTCACTTTACACTATAAAATTGAAGTTGTGGTTTTTCTTAATCTGGTTTGACGTTTAATTTTGAAAATAACTTGCATCTTCAGGGGCCTGATTCGAAGCTCCGTGAAATAGAAACAGCTCTATTTGTCTACTAGACATGCACTTATTTGCTGTACAGCACGCTTTCTATGACCCACCAAATCCTAGTGAGTTGTTCATAGTTACAAGATGTCTAAATTTTTATCAAACAAGACCCAGGTCCTTCTAGGGTAGATTGAAACTCTTGGTCATTAAATTTTCTTCTCATTAAAATGTTATTCCTTCCCATTTTGGAAACATATTCAAGTGCATAAAACCGTCTGTTATTGTTGAACTGTAGTTTGTTTGTAGTTGAACTCAAATTTTGTGGCAGGACTTTTTAGATAAAACATTGATAATTTGTCGACAAAATAAATTTCAATCAATTAGGTTCCTCTATACTCTAGTTGTTGGTAATCTGTATGCTTATTATAATTACCACCTTGTGTGATGATGATAATAATATTTATTTCATAATACTGTAGCAGTTTAAGAAGAATCTTTTGTTGTAATTTATTACGAAGACTAGAAGAAAATTACACTTAAAATGAGCTCAATCTCACTTCAACTCTTGCTTAAATATATCTCAATATGTTTTGTATTGTTGATGCTATATCAACCATGTTCAGTTCTAAAAAGTTTATCATAATATTTGTCCTCCATTTATATTTTCTTCAAATTCCATGTAACAATAACAATGCTTATGAAAATAATGTTATAGCTGTTGAGCTTCCTGAATTTGTATTCAAATAGTTTCATATATGGACTTTAAATGTACAATATAAGCAACAATTTCACACTTGAAATTTTCACTTGTGTTTGATAAAGAAGAGTCACTACTGAAATCGGATTGTAAGTTTTCAATGCTGCTTGGAGGGAGATGAGCCATTAGGTCTTAAATTAGATCTAGATTCCATACAATATTATAAACCCCTAATTATTTTGATAAGCCAGGAATAAAATATATATTTTATACAGCCTGTGTGTTTTTTCTTGAATAAACTATGTAATTGAACGACCATATCTGTAATACACAATTTCTGGAAGCCTAATGGTGTTGTTAAACCTTTTACAGAATGTTTATTATAAAAAACCTTTTAGTAGAACACCAGTTGTAATTCTTCAGCAAAAATAACTTACTTGGGCGGTGGTAATACCATGGAGAAATCCTAGGTACACAGGTTCCACTATTCTTTAGCTTATTCTCATTCTCACAGCATTCTCTCAGCATCACATAACTTCCACCCTGAATTCTCTATTAGCCTACTATTGAGAGGGAATCAAAGGTAAAAGCTATTTTCCACACAGATTTTATATAGAAACGTTTCTACACGTATTACAATATTTTGGTATTCGAAACATTTAAATTCAAAAATATGGTTTGTGTAAATATTTTTCGATTGAAAATTATATGGAGTGAAACCCTATTTCAAACTTTTTTAGGGCCGGTTTCCGAGCTCGGGATTTAGCTAAGTCCTAGACTTTGAACAGCTGGAGTCAGAAAATTGGCTTTCCAAAACGGGGCATATTCGCAGCTTTTATAACAATAGTCGTAGTTTTTTTTTCTAAACAATTCAAAATAGCTGAAACTTTACACTATTTTCTCTTTATTTTATTTTGTGTTCAATTTTCTAGTTTTTCGAAATTTAATTCAAACGTGACTATGATAGTGACTGCGACTACGTCCCGTTTTGGAAAACCAATTTTCTGACTCCAGCTGTTTAAAGTCTAGGACTTAGCTAAATCCCGAGCTCGGAAACCGGCCCTAAATGTCTAAATTTGGGGAGAGAAATCATTCAAGGTATGCTTAGTTTTTGTCTCCAGATCTTTGATTTTTTTGTAAAAATAAAATGAATAAATATTAATTATGTGTAAAATAACATCATAGTACCCTTTTTGAGAAGTTTATAATATAAAATAACAATTAAAAAACACACATTTAAAACTCCTCAAAAGGGTACTATAATGTTATTTCACAAATTATGTATCAAGTAGCCCTAAATATATACATTATTTGAAGAAAATATTAATTAATTTTTATTCAACAATGATAAAACACAATAATAAAATGATTGGAAATGGAAAAACAGGCTTACAGCCCTTACTATTCCATTCCCGAATTTTGATTGACAATAATTAGTCCAAAAGAGGTTATGATTGTTCAGCACTTTTATAATCAATATACTAGTGTTAGAGAACGCGGGTTAGAAGTTATTTGATGCAGTGTAGAACCGCTCAAAGTATTGGTATTTCGGTGAGCATTTTCAGCTAGTGTTCCACAAAGCAAGCACAGTTAGTTACAGTTTGTACAGGAAATATTGGTTTACATAAATAATTAGGGGTTTGCTTCATTTTTGTCACTAGTTGTTTATTCTGTAGGTAGAACTGTAACTTGTATTTTTCAATGTGTTTGTAATTGATTGTTAATGAGTGATTGTAGTAATGGCCGTTAGTATAGGCGAATTCGACCAGCAGTGTAGATAATGTTTGTTTTGGAACGTGTGCGGTGTTTTAGACTCTGGGCCGTCAAGATGGCGTCAAGCAAGAATGGACCGTCGAGGATACGATTGGCAACTGGTGGAGGCCGAACTTCGAGCCGCCCCAATACCCCTACATTCCTCCGCACATCACCAAACCAAAAGAACACAAGCGCCTGTTTTTAGTGCAGCTAGCCGAAAAGGGTATAGTATAATAGACAAATATCATTGTACTGTAATCATATTCTGTGTTAGTTATTATTGCTGATAAACGTATTTTGTTGCATGTTTTACAAATTGTACAAACTATTGTGAAAGATTAATTACTGATCATTTGTAAATAGAGTTGGAAGGAGTGGGGGTGACTATTGATATACATTTCTGTAAAGATTATGTATAATTCTCATTTCTTGTCTCGTTGTAAAGTTACAAATTTTGTGCTTGAGTGAGAGACAGATTCATGGCTGTCAACTCTTGAATTGAGTAGATTTCCAATCCTCTCTCTTCAATAACACATAACACACCATTCTTCATCCTGTTCTCATCATCATCTCCACTTATCCCACTTCCTTTCTACCCCCCCCCCTTCCCTTCATCTTTCTCCATTATCTTAATATGGTTGAAAAATCCTAAACTTGAATTAGAATAATCAGTGTAGAATATAGGCCCAGAGAATAGAAACGCATACTTCAGTGACATGTTTGAAACAGGAATAAATGTATCCTTAATCATTGATTTTTGTGGTGAAACCCAAATTTTCATCAACTCTTCATTACAATTCACTTGTTACCTGCTTGATACATTAACTGAAAGCTAGAACATACTTATACACTTACAACAGAACAAAATAATGTATATTGTACAATAATTATTCTCACACAAGCACATTATTCTTAAAACCAACGACTCTGGGTAGACATTTTATGGAAGACAAAAATTACTCATAGCTTTAAGTAGCCGCTTCAATACTAACTTGATAGTTTTAAAAATTATTTTTGGAATAATGCTTGAAATTTTCGATTGATTCAATCATGTGTGTAATATAATGGTCCTTGGCAATTGTTTCTATACAAAACATTTTTCTTTACATAGTTCATCAGTAGAGAATTTTACGTTCAATTTCAAATTAGCCGAAGCTTCAGTAATTATACGCGTTTTCTCTATCAGTAAATTTATTCTCCCTTTCATTCTATATTTTCACTTCAAAATCAAAACCAAGTTGGCTCATAAGTACTCAAGTATGTATCTGAATTTTGTCATGGTTTGTATTAAGGTTTAATAGAGTCGAAAATGAAATTTTATTGATGTTTGAGGAACAACTTAGTTGAAGTTTCGAATGATTTCGCTTTTGCAACCGATTTGTAATCGTTGTATATCTTTATTTCGCAGTGAGTCCTGACCCGAAAATGCAACTTCACCTAAACTGAAATCTTCCGGATGATTTTTGTTACCAAATAGTCCCAACTTGAAAATTATTAGCAACTGGAAAATTCCTATTTAAAATCTGCTGTTGATAATATTATGGTCCACCATAAACATAATTCAGTTTCATTCCATGATGTCTTGTTTATCTTACTTTGTTTGATAAGTGTCTGAAAGAAAATAGCACATTTATTTTTACATGGTGAATTCTATCTGCACTACTTACATTAATATAATGTGTCTCGATTTCTATAAATAACGTTGTAATTCGGTCATTATTATAATAATTTCAAGTTGGGACTCCCAAGAAGATTGTAATAAGGATATTATTCTGTCGCGACTCAGTTGTAAACCAAATTATACATTTAATTGGTTCAACCAAACTAGAGAATTATAGTGTACTCTTACTAACTGTGATTGTTTAATCTTAAAGATCGGAATAATTATTGTTTTGAAGCTATCTTTGTTCAAAGTGAAAGAATTCATGACAATTGTGAAAGCAATGCTTAATGTAAGTCAGTTTTTTTTTTTTTGAGTGAGTCTAAATTATAAAATTGTCTTTTGTAATTTGCAATCAACTAGAAAAATTACCCTTTATCTTCTTTTTTTATGTGACAATATGTCAGTACATATTTTGCTGCTTTATTGAAAGTACATCCATTAATTAACATTGGAATAATAATTATTAAACTAAGGAGCTACTCTTGTAGTTTAGTTGAGTTTAGCAGTTCACAACCTTGATTGTCAGCGATTACAACATGAGAACTCAAATTTTGATCCATCTTGTTAAAAACTGCATTTTCTCCATCCGTATCAATGAGACTTTCTGAAATTATTTTCTTGTATTAGTTTTACGAATCCTCATCGGGCCTTCTATTCCAAAATTACTCATGTACTTTTTGTGAAAAGAATGTTGTTAATATCAGTCGTATTATATATTAATTAATTTCCCGATGATTTTAAAATATTTGAAGATTATTTTTAAATGTTCAACCAAAGTATTTCCAAAAAATCATTGGTTTATTCATACTAATTTCTTGTTAACGAAGAAATTGATTTTTCATTTCCCAGGATGTTTCAAAAACATCACTCTTTACTCTATTCTTTAGTTTTTAATTATTAATTTATTTGTAAGTAACTGATATTCATTTTGAATCGTCCTTGTTAGTCCTTGCTCTTTAATCAACTTGATAATGTTAGGTTTTTGTTATTTATTATCCTGTATTTATGTCTTTCACATTTTTATAAAATAATAATGTATCTCTGTATGATGAGGCATTGCCGTTGTTTTACATAAATGATGAATGATTATAATTTATGTAATGTGGAGAATGTATCGTCTTACTGAAATCCTTCTTTGTTTATATTTATAATTCGAGTAGACTTTTGTTCCCAAAAATTATTCAGTCTGTATTGGCTAATTTATACAATCGAATTCTTTGTTTCCAGAAGTATTTGTTTTTCATAATAATTATACAAGGTTATTATCTTTTCAAGTGAACAAATTTCAACATTATTTGCTATGTTTTGCTCATTTTGGATAAAATTGTCGAAAATTGATATTTAATGCTCTGATAATTGAACAAACTTGAATTCACGACTGTCATGTGAAGCTTCTCTAATTACTAAAATACAGTTTTAATTATTTATTGTTGAGAAACTAATATTTTCTATTTACTAAGATGTATAGTAATAAATAAGATGTATTTATAGAAGAGCTAGGGATATATTATCTATCAAACGACAAATTATAATCTGTCCTAAATGTTTAAAATCATTTTTAATGAAAATTTTAAGTAAATTATCAGGTGTAAACTAATTCAGCTTTCACATTATATTAGTAAAAATGATCCTTTTTTATTATAATAAAACTTTTTTGTATGTGTAACTAAATAATTATGTTAATTTTGAAGTCTAAAAATATTTCACTTTTCCTGTGAGGAAAATCTGGCTTTAAATAACGTGTAATTTTATACGAATCATCATATTTTTAAAGTGTATTACAAGTGTAATATTCTATGAAAATGTATATGGCAATACTAATAAATATAATAGAGAAAAGATATCATAAGCTATGATAGCTTATGCTATCTTTTCTCTTGAATATTCAGGTCATTAGAAGAAATTATAATAAATAATTGATTTGATTGTTGATTCAACTTACCAACTAAAATTGCCTTGAAAATCTTAATCTGACACCTTACTATTGATAGAGTGAAAAATGTTATTAACTTCTGTTATTATTTGTAGTACAATGCAATAGGTGTGTCAAAAATATGATAATTTTTGTTCTTGGGTGTAGTTCCAGATAAACTACTACCAACTTTAGTTTTGCACAAAAACACCTCTGTTATTTCTTAGGCTTGGAAAGTATCTTTTTGGTCTTTTGTGTGAATTATCAAAATTATTTATTTGTCAGTTCAGTACTGATTTCCAATCAGTACAATGATATTGAAAATAATAGTCGCATATTAAAGATTCACTTTGTAGATATTGGCAGTTCAGATCCATTTGACAGTTACTACTATTGTGCAATTGTAACTGTGCTACTTTCTAGATTCACCTTTTTTTAGCATTCTCCCGGCTTATAAAGTTGGAAATATCTTCCTTTTTTTGCCAATATGCTTCTTACATTACCTATTGGTCCTTTCCAGTATTCACTACCATGAAGCATAGTCATTAAAACTCTCTTAGCCGTATTATACAGGGCGATTTCCAGTGAAACAGTGAAGCTACTGCAGTGACTCATGCATCATTCTGATGTGAAAAGTGACCACTAAAGCATGATATCAGCTGGATTATAGTTATACTTGATAGAAAGGTTTGCCTTAGCTAAGCAAATGGGCCATTCTTTGTTACTAAACTTATGGAACAGAGTCACAGATCATGTGTGACCTGCGCATATACAATCAATGTGTATTCAGCTCCTCATTAAGTATAATATTAGCTAGCTGCTATTCTGCTGTCATAATTCCTTCTCAAATCGGATTATTAGCAGTGGCTTCTTTGTGTCCGCTTATGAACGTGACTTGAGTGGCTCTGTATAATAAGGTTCCGGAGATTCATTTTATACTCTGAATAAATCAAGTTCGTAAAACAAAATATCTGTGTACTAAATTTCAATATTTTTATGCAAGCCCATATAACTGGATACATCCAATTTGACAATCGATTCAGAGTGTCAATTCGAATATTTCCAGTCATATGGGGTTGGCCGTTTTCACACTCACCGATTTCTCGCTGATTAATGTCGACCGACTATTGGTAAGTGTAAAAACGGTCATAGCATGAAAATAATGAAATTCAGCACAATTCTGCAACACGGATATTTTTTGAGTCTCAACTTGTTTTATTCAGATTAGTAGTAATAAATTATACTTTCTACAGACTGAGTTCGAGTAGTATTAAAATTCAAAAAATCTGGAGGGTTTTATTTGGAGTAAGATTATGATACTTTTCTCCCTCCAGCTAGTCATTTTTCAAATTAATTTCTATTTATTTCCTGCAAATCTCCAGAAGTTTGCTTAACTTTTAAGGTTTTTATTTGATATAACCTTCAGTAATTTAGTAACTTCTAAAAGTAATTATTTTCCAATACTGTATTGCTACTGGCAATAATTTATTAACAATTTGATATTTTTCAGCGCTATTTGCAGTTCCTAAAAACTACAAGCTAGTAGCAGCTCCTCTATTCGAGCTGTATGACAATTCCCAGGGATACGGTCCCATCATAAGTTCGCTGCCTCAAGCATTGAGCAGGTATGTTTTATTCATATTTTATACTTATTTCGCGCATGATCTCTCTCACTTTCACGAGTGTTAGTGCCGTTAGCTTATATGCAATTTCATTTTAAACTGTATTAAGTCTATATCAAGTCTCGTTTGTTATAATGTGCTTTATTTTGAGCTTAAGCCGCCAACTGATTGAATTCACTTTGAGCTTGTAATGTGCAAACGGCCCCTACTGATACAAGGGTGGCACAGGAAAAAGAGAAATGTTGAAAATTTGTATAACCGTTCGAAATTTTGCACAATTGATGTTAACACATGATTATTTAGTTATCATGGATCCTTGGACAGTTGTGGAACGTGCAATACCTGTGAGAGCAATTTATAAAAATGTTAATAATAATAATTGATCACAGGTGCGTCATTCTACGAGTCCCAATATCTTGGAGGCACAAAGTTTGCCGTATGAAATAAAACCTGAAGAACTTTGTAAACAAAAAAGCTGCTATTCCCCAAGATGTTATGCATTGTTTCCATTATCATTATACCGTTATTTTACATTGGTTCCAAAGTTAACAGGTTGATTACACCGAATGGGAAGGACAAATAATTTTAGCTATTTCCAACTTTTTCGCTTTCACCACCCACTTATCTTTTGAAACTAAGACGTTTCTAGCATGTCGAAAATTTTATGTTTTCTTCTAGAAATGTCGTTACATTGACGAACACAATCATTAATTGAAGAATAACCTTAGGTCGGATAAAAATTATCTAAACATCGATAGAAAGGAAAATCATTCTCCCAGCTATTTTGATATCCCATAATTATTCTGAGAGAATTGTTATTCAAACGAAAAACGCATTTTTGTGATTATTTCAATTTCATAAAAAAATTAATTTCCTTTTATCCGTGAAATTTTTAGCACCACTGGAATATCGGGATGATATTCTACATACAATTCTGTGGTTGAATTAGGAATATACTCAATTTGACAACACTGCTATTTCTTCGGATGGAGGGCCAAGTCTCAACTTATTGTATATAAACTATAATTTTATTAGCTTTCATATTAGTTTATGACCTATGTTTGACTTTGTATTCTCCTTTTTACAGGTTCAATTTCATTTACATATGAAGATGAAGTCCAAACATGGTGACGTGCTTGAAGAAGATCTAGCATAGTGAAAGTCCAAAGTCAGGAAAAATAAACTTTTTAAGACTTTAAAACTTTGAAGCAGGGTTTGGTTTATTTCCAATATTATTTTCAGTTCTAGTTTGGATTTACATATGAAACAACATTAACTGAATCTAAAACCCAGCGAAAAACTTACTAACTTAGGGCGGATTCCCACAGAACTGTATCATAGTCAGTGATCGGTCCAGTGAAAATATAATTCCCATGAGTTATTATGGGACTATTCATAGTCGATCGGCCGGGCTGGGCGTGAATAGTCCCAACATTAGAACTTGATGATATAATATATTGACTGAAGTGGACACGTAAGCTGATACTGATCTGTGGAAATTTGCCTTAATTCGACAAAATTGTCTCATAAGGGCGGATTCCCACATAACAAGAGTCAGTGACCGGTCCAGTGAAAATATAACTATCATGATTTCTATTGGGTCTATTCCCATTAGCTCCCGGCCGAGCGAGTCCCTATAGAACTTGTGCGAATCCGCCTTTATGCATCAGTAAAAATTATTTCAAGGGAAATGTTTTTGACATTTTTAAAACAATTACTTGCAAATGACATGTAAATGAGTCCTGTAAATTTTTATTACTTTATTGTTTTCTACTGTATTATGTTTGACATCATTATAATCTATTATAATAATAGTCGATTTTCGTACGCAAGTAGGTGTATTATTATTATTATCATAGATCCTCTTTGTAATCTCATTTGTAGTTCAACTCGTAATATTCAATTGCATCTCCAAATCTTTAATCTTTGAAATGTTATTTGAAGAAATAGATATGTTAATTTTATACAAATTAGTGATATAAATAAAATACAATCATTATTGTATTTCTTGATGTTGAAACCATAGTTGGTCTGTCTAAAATAGCTAGCAATAAAGAAGAACTTCACAACCATATTATGAGTAATTAGAAGCACAGAGTTGGTGATACTAAATAAAATTCACTAAAACTTGAGTTATGTTATTGTGTCCAATGTGAATGAATCAATTAGGAAGCACTTGAATGTGGATTACAGCTTTAAACATCAGTGCATTGCTTAACGGTTTGTGAAGATTCTCTTATACAAATCGATAACTGCCGCCTATGTGCAATTCATGAAATTTTGAACCTACACTTCTTGTGCTACCTTACTATTTTTGTTTTTCATCTGATTATGCTTATAATTCAGAGAATATCTGTTATACAAAGACCCTTAAATGAATTAACTTTGTTATTAGTGCATTTCCACATTGATTTAGAGGAAATTCTAATGAGTTGGAATTGTTCTTTTGTTTTATCATGAGTTTTATTTTTATCTATTCCATAATTAGATAAAGTATATTTATATTGTGGGAAATAGGCTCACATCTAGTAAATGATTGATATCAATAATTATTATCGAAGTGGTATTTTTTATGCATTATTATTTCCACTTAGCAGTTGATAGGCAATACAGTTTTGGACACTTGTGTTTTAAAAGTTCACGGGAACTACCTGATTATTTTGATGCTCATCTTAGTACGTAATTCATTAACTGGAAATTATAATTTTTAAGAAGATGAAATGCCACTTTATAATTTTTGGTATCAATTATTTTCTACATGTGAGCCTATTCCTCACAATATCATGTATGTTTTTTGTAATATTAATTTGAGTTGTGTTCTTACTTGTGTAAAAAATACAAGTAGATACTTGAATTTCTATTTCACGACAACCTTATAATTTAGCGTGACTCAACTGACTTCTTTGTCGACTATTATCAATCAACACGATATTAATAAATTATTTTAGTTAATGCTTTCT
Organism: Nilaparvata lugens; assembly: GCF_014356525.2. Classification (NCBI taxonomy): domain Eukaryota; kingdom Metazoa; phylum Arthropoda; class Insecta; order Hemiptera; family Delphacidae; genus Nilaparvata; species Nilaparvata lugens. Next base: position 51,512,706 of record NC_052509.1, read on the forward strand.
CAGCTCTTCTGTATTTTAATCATGTATTTTTTCTGTCAATTTCCTAATAGACCATATTATATTTCCGTATTTTTTGTTTAAAAATATTTTACAATATCTATATTTTAATTTTGATTGTAAAAAAATGTATGAGTGTGTAATGTGTGATGACTAGGTAAATAGTGTAGAATATAAATATGCCAAGAAGTGCGTAGGTGTTAGTACCACCTGTGTATATTCAATAGTATTTGTAGGCTAATACTACAGTACAATTAAGGAATTCTACGATTTTAGGACATTGAGCATAATCGTCAATTCATTCAAGTGAAAAGCTCAAATAAATCGTCGAGTGAAAAAGCTGAGTGGATCACTACAAATAAGAAAGGTTGACTAGAAACTGAAACGAGAAGACTACAGTAATCCAAATGAAGAAACGTTATTCAATCAAGTTAGAATAATAGAATAGGCTTTGAAGTAAACTGTTCCAGAATTTTAACAATATTAATGACGAGAAATAATTTTCCTAAAATATATACAGGAAAAGAACTTGTATAATTATTAGTATCAGTTTTTGAGAGATTCATTTATTTATTTGAAAGAATCATTATACTTGGCTAAAGTATTATTGAGATAACATAATAAAGATTGTGCACTGGTAGGCCTATTATTGATATTTCCTTCTGTGAAGAAGATTAATTTATTAAATTCAAGATCTATCTTGAAATTTATAATAATTTTATTCAGATACATAGTCCAAATATTTATTATCTATGAATTTGACTAATAATCCTTTTATATTATAAAATTTGTCCCAGTTCTGTATATAACTTGAATACAATTTTTAAAAATTAATTTTAAGAATAACCAATATTTGTGATCATTATAAAAAATAGGTAGCCTTTAATTATTTATGAAGTATGTTCATAGTTTTTTACCACACGTATATTTGTGATATTTTTATAAATTATACATTAAAGAATCAAATGGTTATCAGTCTTCTTCAACTTCAGTTTAATGAAAAACCCACAAAGTATCGCATAAAAAATTGAAAAATTTGTTTCTTATGTCAAAGCACCCACCAGACATCTTTTATTTCACAGAAATACTATAACTGTTCAAGTATTTTATCTAGAAATTGAAAGGCACAACCACAGTCAATATATTTTTACTAAACTCAGTAATAAATAGTTTTATGATAACTATCAATTCCTTTAGCGTCAATCGTCTTGGAAACGTTCAACTCTTGGGACGAGACCTTGTGCGTTTTCAGACGAGTCTGTAGTGGAGGAAGCTCTCCTATTGGTTGACTAGGGTGACGGGGAATCAGCCAATCTGAGAGTTTCCAGCCCTGCCGTTAAATAACGCCTTATATTCTCGCCCTTTCAGTGCAGTAGGTAGAATTACTTGCGCTTTATGCAATTAAGTAATCACTATAAACATTACGTTAGCTTTCAGACAACTGGTTTACTGAAAATACATAAGCTTAGGGTTAAATTGCAGCCTTAGTAGGTGGGTACAGTATCGGTTATTTTTTCTTGTAAACATCCCCGAAATTTGAAGAGTGGTACAGATTTTTGAACTTGCATACGGTAGTATACCGGTACCGTCAGGACTTCCTGTATACTACCTTAATATCTCATCATACTACCTTTTAGTATATAGGAGGTCCTGGTACAGTAATTTGAGGCGAAATAGAAATTAAATTATACTATGGTCGTTCAAAGAAACAGTTTTAACTATTTGATTTTTATAATAAGTGGTACCGCTTGCACACTTTCTTTGTGCAAGCCAAGCTGGTAAAGATCAGTGTCTGGATGGGATGATGTAGGCCCCTATATTAAATATAGGTACCGTACATTAAATACATGGAATAATAAAATTATAAATTGATTTGTTTATTCACAAATTTTGTGGATGCTCGGCTGGCCACTCTCCTTCGCACGAATCGTCACGACAAAAATCAAAGGAAAGCGAAGGTGCCTGCTGGCAAAGCAGCCATCCACGCGCTCATCATTTGTACTCACTTGATGAGAGTGTGGAAGCAGCATTGAATAATTATTTCAAATAGCCCGCCGTCAACAAGAAAAACTAACACATTTATGTAAATAACATTAGTTTTCTATAATCATAATTCGAATATTTATTTTATAACGTATTCTAAGGAATTCAATTTATTTGATAAAAATCAAGAAAATATAAATTATTTTCGAAGAAATAGTTTATTTTTAAGACTATTTCTGAAAGTATTACGTCTGAAGGCATCATTTTTTGAAAGGTTGAAATTGCTCAAATAAAGAATTGGCCGTCTTATTGGTTATTTTTATGTATCCTGGGTACGAATGATAGATATTCCAGTTTGATTTATATGAGTGAAATTCACGCTCGAGCATCTGAATTCTCCATTGATTGTCATTTTAAATACTTTTGAATAACATCAAGCCCACCTGTATGAAAATATTTTTTTTCGTTGGTATATATTTGGTCATTTTTTACGACGTAGAATCAACTTTTTAAAATAAAATGTGTCCAGATTGTTTGCGCTCAAAAAAGGTCTATTAGAATAAAATATCAAATTGAGAAAAAATTCTGATTTAGAACTCAAAGAATAATTTTTGATTTCAAAATAAGATAACAAAACTTTTTTTATTATAAATTTACGTTTTAATATGAAATAAAATACAAATATCAATCAAACAAAAGATAATAGAAGGCTGTGGATCATTTCCCACTCAAAGGCTTCCGTCGTTTGTACGTTTCTTCTCTCTTGTCTCTTCGGGATTGGTTTTTGCCGGAAGAAAAATTGTGATTATTTTAAAATTTTAATTAATTGTTCTTTACTGAAGTGACTACAAAGTGCGAAATTACATTTGGCTACTATCTAGATAGGTAGTTGTAAATAAGCAAGTATCTGAGGATCTGTTGAACTAATATTTTTTGTGTGTGTAGCATTGCTAGTTAAGCACAAAGCAAAAATGACTGAAGACAAGAAAGTAAGTAATTAAGCATTCGAAATTTATTTTTATACATAATTTATGAATAAATTATATTTTTTTACTAAATTGGAACACCGCAGGAAAATTTTGCTTTGGTTAGAACAAGTTCAAACAAGTTAGCCTGCATGCTTGAAAATGGCGTGGGTATTGGCCTAACCGCTAGCGGCTAAGTCTGGAGCTTACTTCGGAGATTAATTTAGATTTTAGAAAACTCAGAAATATACTTTTACAACTCAATCAATTATGGGTCTACAAAGAAAATTTTAATTTTTTATTATTTACCACATCCGAGTTGAGTTATGGCTCATTCATTTATTGAGTTTTGCTTGCAATACGGTAACTTATCCAAAAAGTAATTTTATACATAATTTTTATTTTTTCCTCCATGTTTTCAATTTAATGTTTATTCTTTTGGTTTATTAAACATTTTTGTAATACGGTAGACAATTGAAGTTTACTTTGTGAAGAAGTGAATCACTGATTTCAAGCTACGGTAGTTGCAGCCATTTTAATTATTGAAATCATCAAATTATGATATTCCTAATCTGAGTTTTCCTAACCCAAAGCTTTTCCTAACCTAAGCTTTCCTAACATAAAGCTTTTCCTAACCTAAAGCTTTTCCTAACCTTAGCTACTTATAGGTTAAATGCATGTAAGTTCTGCTACTTTGAACTTAGTTTATTTTAAAAACAATAGTGAGCGCCGTTTATTTTTTTTGATTTTGTGCTCAAAATAACATACTAAATCGATCCCAACCAAAAATTTGATGACAGGTATGTTGGCACTGGACGTGCACTTTAGCCCTAAATTTCTTTAATCATGAAACAACATTGTTTTGATTATCATTATTATTTAAGAATGGAAGCTTCATAAAATTGTTCTCTATAAGCATAATGATTTTTTTTAACCTAACCTAACCTAACTCTATTATCTAAAGGTAGGCGCACACAGATCGTCATCGGACGGACGGCACGCATCGGACAATTAGATTTGATGGATTTTTTTCAATTAGAGTGTGCATACCTATCCGCATCGTATAGGAATGCGCACTCTAATCAAATCTAATCGTACGATGCATGCCGTCCGTCCGATAACGATCTGTGTGCGCCTACCTTAATGTGGAAAACGGAATTAGATATTGTATGTACATTTGAGTTTCGGTCAATTTTAATTCCACGTTCCTGTAGTAGCAGTATAGTGAGATTTATATTTTAGCTGTAGTGAGATCTACTTCAAGTTCATTTACTCATTGACATGGCAGTTTTTATTTTTCTTAAACTTGCTTAGCCTACTTGTGAACTTGCTTAAATGTAATACGACTACGTCATAAACAGAAACACATAATTATTATTATCACGTTATAGTGAGAGTATTTGATTAACATTGCCGTTTTTTCCTTGTCGATCATTCGTCAAAGCAGAAAGGTTTGCTCTATCCTTTTCTAGCTCCGCTACGTACGTTGCTAGATCGTTTTTAACAATTTAGAAATATCAATGATAAACAAGATAGGTATTTGATCTCAATTATAAAGATGTATTATTGAGAAAAAATATTTTTCTGATGATTGAAATTAAATTTTGCCTACTATTGAACAGTTATTATTACATTAGATATGTACCGGTATCAGCTATACTTTATAGAAAGCAGCGACAAGGCAGATATACAACTCTTCTATTTTTCTCCACTGCTTTTATTACTTGACCTCACTGTAGAGAGGTACTAAAGTCCTTCTGTGCAATGTTGTAAAATACAGTTGTATAGAATATTTCTCCTTTTATCAAGAATTATATATTTGTAATGATGTTTACTGTTTGTCATTTGAATGTTCTTATTTGATCTTTTTCAGGCGGGAGAAAGCGAACACATTAACCTTAAAGTCTTGGGTCAAGACAACAATATTGTTCAATTCAAAATCAAAAAGCACACGCCTCTCAGAAAGTTAATGAACGCATATTGTGACCGATCAGTAAGTCAATCTTTTCCACTTGTCAATATTTACCAATATTCGTTCATATAGACACACTAAAGTAGTTGTAAACAATCTAAAAAGTACAATTATATTTATTCATATGAATCAACAATATTTTTATTACAATTTGGTAAAAATAGTGTTCCTGTTTCTAATTTATTTCTATTATGCTGCTATTTTTGTTTACTTAGTCCCGGTGTCTTTGCCATGATCCAAGGATCAGTGAATTGTTGCACCTGAGATAAAATCAGCTTTGTGCGCAAACCGATGCGTACAAATTCGGAATTTTCAAGAATTCAAACTGCGGTTTCCAAACTAAGTTTTCGTGGTGAAATATTCGCATCGCTGAGGCACCCACACTGGGAAGCGAAATAATCGCTATGTGGAGCGCGGGAATATTCGACTTGTCCTAACCAAACAGTTCAGCTCTTTTATAATCTAAAATTTACGTTACTACTGTAAGCTACTTCATTTCAATTTACTGAAGTTCTTCATGATATCATCATAAGCCCTACTATTACTAGCTGTGGCGGCAGACTGAAAAAGATGAAAGGCCTGAAAATAAAGATAGACTTCAATTTGGAGAATACCTTACTCTTCTTGTACCACAATTGAGGAAGGATAGACAGCTATCCTTATATTTTTATAAAATGCATGAATAAGATCATACAATATGGATAGGTTAAAGAATAATCTCCAACAATTGTTCTGTGTTTGCTATTTTCCTACTTGTGGTCGTGCAATGTCTGTCACTGTTTACAAGACAGACGTAACTAGTGTAGTTCCAGAACTTGCCACAAAATTCGCACCGCGAAAAAGCGCTGCAAACGCTGCATGTAGCAAAAGTTGCGAATATTTCGCAACGCATTGGTTTGCGCTAGCACCTACACCGCAATGGTATTACATTTCCGCACGGCAAGCTCTCCGAATTGAATTCGCACCGCAACAAAACTTCGCAATATATTCGCGTCGGTGTAATAGTCTTACCATGAAATGTATTTTGTTAAATGGGAGATCCGTTGATAATGAAATACTAGGCTGTTTGTCAGGTAATTTTTAGCAAGGAAGAGGAGAATTTTCATATGCTGGTAGACAGTAATTTCAAACACAATTTTCCAGAAACATTGAATGTTTGTTTTGTTAGAAATTAAGATTTTATGCATGCGTGCATTAGTTATATTTAGTATAAAACATAAGCCGTCAAATGTGGACTAAATAAGTATGTTCTCCAACCACCAAGCTCATCAGAATGTCTTGGGAATATAATTGTACGCTTCGTTGGTAGAACTGATTTGGCTGAGAGGCCTTTTTTATAGTTTGAGTTGAAACTTTTTACATAGTTTAAGCATAGAGAAAAGATAGATATCCCATGGTATAGGGTGTATACGTTCCAAATGTCACTCTTAACTCAAGTCGATACTCCTGGTAGTTATTTTTCGTGAATCTATGTGACGCTGGTATTCTCTCATACTGTGCCGTTTTTATACTCTATCCTGGCCAAAACAGTAATAATAGACAGTAATCGGCTTGAGTTAACAGTGAAGTTTGTAACATAAACTTACTTACTTACTTGATACTTGTCGTTGTCAAAGACGGGATTCCAGATAGACAGTGTCATGCAAGTTGGTAGGTAGCCATTCTGACTAGTCGTTGGAGAACTGCTTCAAAAAAGGGGCTCATCCTCAAGCTCAGCAAATAAGTAGAGTGGTCTGTTGTTCACGACCTATTCCACATCTTCTTGTTATATTTTTTCCACGGTTTAAGTACCTTGGGAATATTGATCACAATATGATTTGATGATTCCAGTAAAAGTTTAGTACGAGGTTGGTAATCTTACAACAATGACTTATCAGCAATTTTTCAAGGATTTGTGTTTGTTTGCAGGGTCTGGCGACTGCGGCGGTACGCTTCCGATTCGACGGCCAGCCGATCAATGAGGCCGACACTCCACTCACACTCGAGATGGAGGAAGGCGACACCATCGAGGTGTACCAACAGCAGACCGGTGGTGGCCCCGTCTGAACCACCTTCATATCCACAAACTTAATCGATGTTGTTGTGTCGCTAATGTGCAAGACTAAAGAGACTTATTTTATTTAATCTTAAGAATATCATTCACTTCAGGTTTTTCTAAAGTCTACATTCAATTAAAATGACAACACTATTCTTCGAATAGAAATTATATAATACAAAGTGTAGTTGTATCATCATTCCAGCTGACGTTAATTTATCTTTAAGTCCTAATGTTGACTACTTTGATACCAAGTTTATTTTTTCATTACATCCAAAGAATATCTGAACGCAGTTTTTTAATTTAGTAGTTGACTACTTGGAAACAAAGTTCATCTTTTCATTACATCTAAAGAATTTCTGAACTCAGTTTTTTTCTAATTAGTACTCAGTTTTGTAATAATAATGTATGTTGTAATCACTACGATTTGAAATACAGTATAAATGTAATGTTGAAAACTTGGAAAATTATGGTAAAATGCCACTTGATGGAGAAATTTAATTTAAAAATAGAATCCATGTGATTTTTTGTGTTTCAACATTATTAAATAAAAATCTTTGATAAAATTTAAATACACTTCTTGTGAACTATCCCCGATCTCTAATGGGTTTTCCTCCCCCTACTATTTTACTTTGTAAATAATTATCGCAGAACAAATTATTATCATAGGGTAGTAGGCTACTATTATTTTTGCTTTCTCAGAAGGAAGTAACAACAGCAATTATTCCAAAGCATTGAGTTCATTTATTGGTTACATCGTGTTATCAGATTTGTTCATTGGTTGTAGTGGCGTTGGTCTGCAAGATGACGTCGTGTAACTATGGATAAATGTACTAGACTTGTAATTGAGACTAATTCAACAAGCATGGCAAAATCTGGTGTTTGTGTCGGATGACACAATCTGATAATGTGCTTAGTCCGACGTGGATTGTGTCCTCTTAGAGAACATTACCGAAGGAAGAATTGAGTATTGAAAAAGGTGGAGAAAACATGTGTTTATTATCATAGGGTAGTAAGCTACTATTATTTTTACTTTCTCAGAACGAAGTAACAACAGCAATTATTCCAAGGCATTGAGTTCATTTATTGGTTACATCGTGTTATCAGATTTGTTCATTGGTTGTAGTGGCGTTGGTCTGCAAGATGACGTCATGTAACTATGGATAAATGTACTAGACTTGTAATTGAGACTAATTCAACAAACATGGCAAAATCTGGTGTTTGTGTCGGATGACACAATCTGATAATGTGCATAGTCCTACGTGGATTGTGTCCTCTTAGAGAACATGACCGAAGGAAGAGTTGAGTATTGAAAAAGGTAGAGAAAAAATGTGAAATAAATAGTAATTTTGACTTGACTCTCGCAGGGAGAAAAATTTGAGCTGCCATTTAGGCCGTAGATCACTATTTACTATTTGTTAGACTTGGAATTCTAATATTTTGAGCTCATATTTTTTATGAAATTTATTCAAGTTTGCTTCAGAATGATAACCATAGACAGGGAACTGAGAACCAGAGTGTGAAGTCTGGTCTAGCTATTTGAAAACTCATTTCAATTTACTGTTACTATCATAAAACTATTCACTTATTAGTAAATAAGAACCAGTATCTTGTCTCATGCAAATTATTATTCTAAAAGCAATCGTTCAATTTTTTTATACTTCTTCAAACGGTATTCACTCATTACTTATATAATTTTTTTAATATTGACAGTCTCGAATTGCATGAGACCTAGTGATGTGCCTTTCAGGAAAAATTGTACTTAGAAAATTAAACAATGAACTCATATCGTAATTTGCAGAAACCAATCTACCTGTTCAGTTGACATCAAGCACTAACCTTGAACTAGAAGCTATGACGAATAATCCTTGCTGTCTAACTAATTATTACATGAAAATGAATAGTCTCATCCTTGCCTTGGAATTGTGGAAACGAGAATGAATCATATATCATTTGTTTTATTAGAGTTTTACATTATTATAGAGCTAATTGATTTGAGAAAGGATTTATCACAATATAAACTTGTTCATTGTAATAAGTGATACTCAGACATTGAACATATTAAGATATCTTTTTAATTTTTAAATCATCAGAAACAGAATTTACATTGAAGTGGACACTGTAAAAGAAACCGGCTGCTACAGTGGAGATGGTTGCTATTATGCTGATGTACTCTGCGCGATTGGCAAACGCAGTTCCGCAGATGGTGTACCACCTCTTGATGCCTTCCGGGGGACCTGTCCCAGTGCACGAGAAGTCAAAGTATCCTTCGTCATAATCGTCAACGCAAAGATACTTCTTTTTTTCTAAAACCTGGAAATATTGTGTGGTGTCAGTTTTCATTTGTAAGTTGAGCAAACTAAGGCTATGCTCACATTGAATGCACGTTTGTGCAAGTACTGTAATTGGGCGATGCACGCGTGCAGATAGAAACACAATCCGGAAAGAGCACGTTGTGACTTGTCTATTACTGCTCACACCGGGGGCCTATTGTATGAGAAAAACAAACTAATAATATCACGTGTGAGCAGCGACAGACAAGTCACAACGTGTTTCTATGACTCTTTCCATTTTTTTTATTTGCTTGCCTGCGCCACCTAATTACTTGCGCAAACGGGCATCCAATATTATCATAGCCTAAAGCTCGGTTTCGAGGACACTCATCCTATACTATTAAACGAGTAATTTCTGTTCATATATTTGTATTTCACCGGATCTCCTAAACGGCTCTATAACGATTCTCACGAAATTCAGAACATAGTAGTAGGTTTATAATGTAAGAATTTGATTGCACTAGGTCTCATCCCTGGGAAAACTCACAGAAGGACATTAAAATGATAATTATTATTCATCCTTGGAAAAACAGCTGATAATAATAATTATTATTTCGTCGTCTGTTGATGATGGAAGTGAGTGAGCGAATTCATGAGTGTGGGACTGTATCAAAATTATGACTCAGCTTTTGAACTTTTGTAATCATTCAATCAGGTAATTAGTGCCAGTTGCAAAAAAGCCGGGTTATTTTCAATCCTGATTAATTCCAGTAGATCCATCTTTTTGAAATGGTCTTCTCTGGTTTGGTTCACGTGAAATTAATCAGGATTAAAATTTAACCGGCTTTTGTGCAATCGGGCCTTTGTGAGGGAAATTTCTGCATTCCTCTGGGAATTAATCTCAATTAACTGTGATTAGATAGAACATTTCTGTTTGAACTATGAATGTTATTATAATTTCTTCTTTTGTAATCAATTTTTTATGCTTTTGTACTCCAGAGCGAAGCTCGGTCCCCGATATTTAAATCTTATTAACCATCAAATCTATATTGATCTAACATTGAAAGTTTAATGGTCCATTCGATTTATTAAGTGTCCAATATTACAATGAGAGTATGGAATTACCTAAAACATTTACCCTTACTCACAGGCAATATAGCCTATGTAAGGGTATTTCTCATTACTATCATATTCTGTACGGTATATTGTACAAAACAACAAATTGTTACTATCGTTTTACTATAGTCTTTATTATGCTATGCTTATGAATTCTATGTTATGTTGTAGTACTACTGTATTTACTGTTGTGCTGTGCAATATACATCGATTTTGTAAAGTGTTGAAGAGAATAAATTTGATTTGATTTATATTCCAAGTTGAAAAATGAAAACTGATTTACGGAAAATGAAAATTTCTGAGAAAATTACCATTCCTAGAGCCGTTTGTAGTGGTGCCGTCTCGTTGCATGGCCCGGTTGGTTCATGGAGTCCTGTTGACACCTCATTTTCTGGATTGCCTACTATCACCATCGAAAGGAACACCAAGTAATGGACGAGCAATGCAACCACAATAATTGTCCTTGATCTGAGAACTGTGAGAAAATATTGATTACAATAAACTGCAAAGTTTTGTAACTCATGTCACCCCATCACTCCAGTAGAATAAAACAAATAGGACCGGTTGCATAACAGCCGGTTAAATTTTAACCGTGATTAATTTCATGATAACCAATCAGAGATCAGAGATTGGTTCTCGTGGAATTAATCACGGTTAAAATTTAACCGGCTGTTATGCAACCGGCACATAGTGCCCAAGAAAGTTGAAGAAAGGGTACCTACTTTGATTTTAATTTTAACACAAATACGAGTAGCACTACTTACCAAAATAGTGAACAAATAATATGATATACACCCTTATAGATGATTAATTATCGATAAACGAATTTATCAGGACGACAGTTTGAGATTAAAACACAATATTCATCTCATACGATAATAAATTAATTCGCTTCATTTAGACCAGGTTTTAGGGTACGGTACCTATTAAACTTTAATGGACCATTAAGGCTGTCCAACAAGCTAAAAAATAATATTTTTACAGATGATATAATATAGGTACTATTATATAATACGATTTTCCTTTTTGAGGTGTTAAAAAACTTGAGTCCTCTGGAACTAATATTGAACATGTCTATTGCTCCGCACATGAAAGGTGGCCAGGAAATGGTCTATCCATGCACCTACGTTGCTATAAGCTCAGGGCATATCCATGGAAGTACCTTTTTAACAACAGTTGTGTGTACAGGCATCACTTGCTTGGAATGATCATTTCTCGTCCCCTCTTTTACAATGTTGGAAAGATGGTTAACTCTTCCGAATACAAGAAGAAGTGGAAGGATAGAAGTCTATAGAATTTATTTTATTCACGTATCGTACAATTTTAACAACACAATTACAATTATAAAATGAATATTAGAACCCACATAGACTATTACGTCCGTGTGTGGGAGCAGTTCTTAAGATTAGCTGTGTTACAATAAAAAATATTGGGCTATAAGTAGCCTATAACATACATACGGTAAATGAAATAAAAATAGATTATATTTAATATATTTTTAGGATTAATTATATAAAAAAATCAATTTAAATTTGAAAAGGAAGAAAAGATAGATCAATTGGAAGAAAATTAGGCAATCGGCTTGTAATAATACCAATTTTTATAGTTTATTAATAATAATTATTTTCATCACACCAGAACAGCCGGAATCGCTTTTTGCAAAATGTATTTGGTAAGAAAAACAAATTAAAATTTGAATTTCAAACATAAGTTGATTTGATTGAATTCTCTGCATCCTGCCATCCAACATGCATTAACCATTCAGAAATTCTGCGCTTTAACACTAAAGCGACTCGGCCCGCCCCAGCCTCAACTATTTCTGGAGGAAGGTTTCTATACAGCCATTGCGAAATGTAAAATGAATTGTGCCTTTGCAAACTGATACTAATAGTAGGATTAAATAAACGTGACATTGTTTGGTTTCTGGTTAGATGACTGTGTTGAATCTCTCTGAAAAAAGTGTCCTTATTTTTGAAAATGTAGTAAATTACTAAAGTTTTTATGAAAATCTGCCTAACATTCATTAGTAGAATAGTAGATTGGTGGGAAAACGCTGTTTTTTTTGTAATACGGTTTTAATTATCAACCTCTGGGCGACCGACAGAGGCTCCAAGACCGCCAATGACGCACCTCCCCACGCCAGAATGCCATACTGCAGCAAAGTACACTGTCCTGCAGCGATCCACAGTAAGCACTTGGCCCAGCCGTGAGAAGGCATAGATTAATTTTCTCAAACGGTTCTTCAGCCTTTGTACATGAGGAACCCAGCTTAATTTACTATCCAGGATGACTCCTAAATATTTATAATGACCAACCCGTTCAATTATGCCACAGCCGCAGGCCTCCGACTGAGGATCGTCACAAGTATGCATCCTTAACACATAGCGACCACAGTCAATATCTTGTCGACCAATAAATGGAAGATGTTTGGTTTTTTCAATGTTAACTGTAAGAGAGTTATGGTCAAACCAATTTATAATTTTGGCAAGGTCATGGATGCATGCATGCATGCATGAAGATGCATGCTTGTATGCCTCATATCCCACGTGCAGCCCTCAGATACCACACAGCCGTATCATCCGCAAACAAGAACAGTTTCCCTTTAATTTTCAATTTGCTTATATTATTAATATAAATCAAGAACAATAGATGGCCCAATGTACTGCCCTGGACCACTCCGTACTCTATTGGTAATAGTTTGCTAAGAGATCCATTGATTGATTGAGACAATTTGTGAGCGATTCCCTAGATAACTAGTGAACCACTCCAATTCTCTATTTCTCACTCCTATTGTTCCTAGTTTTTTGTAAAGCTTTGTCCTATCAATCGCATCAAAAGCTTTTGCTATATCTAAAAATGTAATCAAAACCTTCTTCTTATTTCCTAATTTTGTAGCTATTTCTTTGGTTAGGTCAAAGAAAGCATCTGAGGTGCTTTTGTTGGTAAATGAATCCATATATTGTTCATCTGCAATAATATTTTCCCTAACGAGGTATCTTGTGAGCTGAGCTTTAACACATTTTTCTATTATTTTACTAACAACTGTAAGAAGAGAGATTGGCCTATAATTGCTTATTGTTGACTTTGATCCTGCTTTGTAAATAGGGATAATTTTTGCTGTTTTTAATGATGTTGGAAATTTTCCTGTATTGATACTCAGGTTTATGATGTGCATTAAGGGTTGTTGTAATTCATTAAAGTTATTTTTAATCATTTTAGTAGGTATATTATCTGAACCGGGTGATGAGTTTCCCTAATACTGTTAGGGGAATATAACACCATAAAGTTCTTCTGGACTAATCGGCTGTAGCTTGAATACAGACTGTATAGCATGATCAGCATCATCCACCTCGGCAGGTCCTACTGGGTTCAGAGCCTCCGTCAGTTGTTTTCCCACAGAGGAGAGATATTCCTTAAAAGAATCGCTTAAAGTTTCGAGCGCTGTGGCAGCCGAATCACCAGTTTTGTGCCCAAAAGCCCCGACTGGAAATACCTCCTTGCCAACTTGACGCCCTGAAGTCTCATTGACGATTTTCCAGAATTTTCTTGGATCGCCAGCTGCGGAATATATTTTCTTTTCATAAAAGTTATTTTTAGCCTTTTTTATTAAAGAGTGAAGCGAGTTCCTATAGGCCTACCTAATATATATTTGTTTTAGATCGAGATTAAAAAGTTGGGCCCGCACTATTTTGCTAAGTTTATCGCGCATTCTAATAGATATTACTAATCCTGACGTAATCCATGGTTTTATCTTTTTATTCTTTGAAGTTATCGGGGTACTGCTTGCATTAGATTCTAAAGTTGTTTTCAAGATACTGAGAAATTAATCTGTGTAGCTTTGTCATCAACATCATTTGTATTTAAAACTTCATCCCAGCACTGAAATTGCAAACAATGTTTAACGCTGCTCCAACATACTTTTGAATGAAATTGATTACTATTGCTATTGTTATTGTTATTATCATTACAATTACCGTACTACTACCGGTATTATGAATTATGTTTAAGCAGATAGGATAGTGATCGGTTATTTCGGATTTTAAGATAAAAGATGATAATTTTGTTCTGTTGGGTATTTTTGCAAAAATATGATCAATACAAGTATTACTATTAGGCCGGGTTACTTTATCAATACATGAAATTAAGCCGTTTGCATACATCACCTCTATGTAGCGATCTAATTGTATATTTGGGGTTGGATTAAGTATGTCACAGTTGATATCGCCAATCACTGCCGAAAGGCCAGCGCTATCAAAGTTCTTGCCACAAAAATCATTCAAGGCATTTGTGAACAGCAACTGATTAGAATTTAGACTGCGATAAACAGCTAGGAGATTGCAAGGAAGACCAAACCAGTCGAAAACAAGATTCAGGCAGGTGTCAACCCCTCCCAAACACAGCTCAGTACACGAAACAGACAGGGCACTATCAATGAAGATAACAATACCATCATTATAATTGATACTATTGAATGATCTAAACACATTGAATCCATCATTTAATGTGTATTAAATCAGTATCGTAATTAAGCCATGCTTCAGTTGGAATAATGCAGTTGAATTTTACTTTGAGATCTTCAATCAATACTAAGAATTCGTCGAAATTGCGATTATAGCTCCGGATATTCTGGTGGATAATTTTGAATGATTGAGTATTATCTATCTTATCTTCCTGGCTAGCCTGATAAAAACTACATGTATCTTCACAGTATAAGCACACTACTAACTGGTAATCAAAAATTAGATTCTGTTCAATCATAAAAGTCAATCCGAATGAATCCGCTTTCGGAAAGCTGCTAAAAAATATAAGTAGAATTATAAGAGGCCAATATCTTTGTTGATGATTAGAAAACTATTAATTTGTAAGATCGAAAGGAAAGAGTATCAATGTAAAAACAAGTCCTCTCCTTGATTTAGAAAAAAGTATGAGGTACATCAAGAGGTGCGCTATTGAAGTACTGTATCAAGTTTCAAGACAAAGACTTTACTAAGTTAGAAGCAAAACAATATACACTGAAAGAAAAAATAAATAAATGTAGGTATTTTCCAATTTGATATGTTTTTATAGATCTAAAAAATAAGATATCATACTTTCAGATAGTGATAACCAATTCAAGTTGTTTTCATAGATTAAATTTATTCGCTCACAACTAAAGTTAGTATGGTCGCCTACTTGAGTAGAACAATTTAAAAGACTGAAACATTTTTGCAAAATGTTTCACTTTGATCTCTCCTTAAAAATTATAAATGAACAAGATAAAATAAAATATACATAGTTAATAATCATTTCAACAACCAAATCTGAATATCATTTAAAACTGTTCGTTAAAACTGATTAATGAAAATTAAAAACAAATATGTAATGAATCTTTCTTGGATTTCCACATCATTAAACGAATTGAGGGTTTCGGAAAAACATTTCATTATATAATATATGACATAAATAAAATAAAATAAGAATTAAGTTACCTCTGTTAGTATCCTCCTAAATTAAAACAAAAAAGTCTTCAACTTGAAGTTATGTAACGTTCTTAAACTCAAATAATATAATTCAACTTGTCCTAAATCAACTATATTCATGAATCAAAATAAAAACTAGTATTATTGATTTTGTATTATCATTCAATACCCACAATTATAAAAATAATACCCACCAATATCAGTAATATGTAAAAAAAGAATATTCTCAGTGTAACTCGGATTCAAATTCAGAGGTATCTCTGTTGATTACCGTATGCTATTTGAATTGAAACTAGCAGTTCCATCGCTCAAATATCCGGCGATTACTATTATAAAACAAGTATGAATAAGAGCATTGTACCTATTGACTAAATTTAAACGGTTCCAAATACTTGGGAATTATTAATACTATTGAAGAAGTATTAATATCAAATGTATATAGGCCTACTCGTATTTTATTATTATTATTATCAGTCTCCTATGCACAGTGGGTGAAGATAAGTATTAAAAACTCACAGTTTGATCGATTTCGATACTTAAGAGCCTGATCCTGAAGCCAACGCCTTCGTGTTTGGTGTAGCCGCTACATCATCACTTGTCGCATCGGGAGCAGCGGGGTGTGACTCGGTATCGGCAGCCATCAATTGTTGCTGATTTTTGTCCAATAATTGTTGAAAGAACTCCACATGCTTTACTCGTTGTGGGTTGTGTGTAAGGAAATTCGTGATAGAGACTGGTACGGTCATGGCCATTAGGTTGAGAACACAATAGTGCAAAGCTAGTTTTATATATTCCATAACTTTCTTAAATGGAATGCGGAATTCTGAAGTTGTATTCAACATTGTTATCCCTACCAAGAATTTGTGTAATTTCTGTGTTTAAATATACTTGAGTATAGTAAGGCCTTCCGATAATTTCAAAACCAATAAAATAATATATAGGCTTCATATTGAGGACACCATGAATTCTGTCCTAATAAATGATAGTTACTCTTACCTGGTGGATTACCTGATTTTGGACACCTGTCATTGGTCCAAATAATCAGCATGACTATACTAAACATAATGAAGAAAGTGACTTCAGTATGTATGCCAGCAATGTCGTGAAGAGGATGATAGATTAGGATGAACACTAAAACCCCTCCAGGTGCGCCAAGAAGAGAAGCCACCAGCATTCTTTTCACTTCGATCATAAAACTGAAATTGAATGAAGAAAATATCACTGACCATTTCGAGAAAAATAGGAATCTATCTATAAAGTTCCTGCAACTTTCATTAAAAGCAAACATTTACATATTTGAGCATTTAAAGAATATAACTTTCCTTAGAAGCCAAGATCACAAACAATGAGACATCTTAAGATTCTTCTTTGAATAATCATTTTTGTATATCTCAGTTTTTATAATATACAGTGGTTCTGCTGGGGAGTTGAATTCAGAATTTATCTTCATATATAGGAACCTTAATACATTACTTATTGATAATTTAAATGAAATATAGGCCTATTTTATTTACTGAGGCTTCACTCACATATAAAATTTTATTGATGTTATTATATTTCTCTTCAATGGTACAATTTTTTGTGTTAAAGACCAATACAATTTGTTGAGACACATTAAATTTGCAATAATACTCGTTCTGCTTTTCTTATATTCTTCAATGTGCAATGAAAATTTTCGTGTTATAATTTCAATACAATTTGTTGACACACATGAAATTTGCAATAATACTTGCGTAAACGACACTTCATGTGTACCTCTCAGTAATAACAAATGTACAGTGTTTTAGACTTATAGAAGTGGTGTGTGGTTCTTTTTTGGTCGAAGATCTCTCTATTCTTATAAATTTTTTCCATAGACACAACCCCTTGCTGCTCCCATCTTTATATTATAATTTTCCTGGATCTTACCTTTAAAAAATCCAAGCAATTGAAACTAGGAAAACAGAGGAATAAGTTTAACCAATCCATTTTCAGTAAATAAAATTTTTATATCCATTCTATTTTGGAGAGAATATGCTGTTGAATGTCCATGATTTTCTCACCAATTAGTATAAGTTGAATTCAAAATAATTTTTTATGAAAACTTGATTACACTCACGTTTTTATTGTGACGACATGTTTTGTACTGGTATTGCACATTATTTTCAAGCCCAGAGACTTGGGTCTTATTATTAGAGCTCCAGCATAAAACATGTAGCCACAATAAAACCTGAGTGTAATCAAGTTTTCACAAAAATTATTTTATTTTTAATTTATACTAATTAGTGAAAAGAGCATGGACATTCAATATCATATTCTCTCCAAAATAGAATGGATATAAAATTTCATTTTAGAAAAGAATTTTGATTCTAAATTAAATTTTATTTTGAAATATATATTATTATATTATATTATTGTTGAATGAAAAAGACTAAGAAATTGTCAATTTCTTACTCTTTTTCATTCAATATGAATAATTACCACAATATCAACTTCTCAACTACACAAAAAGTTATATTATTGTAATACCTGTTTGCCGACCACTTGTCATGCATTGCTACATGTCCCATTGAGCGGTTGAACCAGAAGATGAAACTTGCAGCAAAAGTGCAGTGAAAAAAGTATGAATTCCATGGCACCCAGTAGTGTCGATCGCCTATGTTGGGATCAGTGTCATGCCATGTCCAGTGTACAAATTTCACAGATGCTATGTCGTAAGGCATATCGATCAAAACAACTATTGCTCCAACTGTAAATAAGACAATTCGAAAGTTATTGTCGAACATACACACTAACCCAAAACCCACAATAACTCAAGCCTCCAGTCAAAAGTAGGGACTTGGTACGCTCGCTCAACAATTATATTCATCAAGAATAGTTAGTTATTTGTGCAACTAGTGCGCAAAGTGACAGTTTGCTGCACCGAAAGAAACGTTTATGATTCCGTTTAAGGTTCGAACCCACTAGAACGTATCATACCATGACCGTGCCCGTACCGACACATGCGAAAAAAATTTTCTTTGCATCATTTGATATGTAATACACCCATTAGACCGTTCCGTCACCGGCCAAGCACGGAGCGTGCCATGCACGTCCAGGTCAACATTTGTCGGCCAGTATATTTTGTCTGTGACGGAACGCTCCTTGCATGGCACGTGACGCCTGCAAACCCCGTTGTAACCGCGCATGCACCGCGTTGATAACCAGTTCACAGCTACATTCTCTTGCTAACTGACGCGTTCCCAACAACTTCTGACCGGGCATCATGCGTGTATCATACGCGTACCATACGCGTACCATACGCGTAATGTACTGGCATAGAACGCTGTTGATCCGTTGTAGTGGGCATAGTTGTTATTTTACGTGCCTGGCATGGTCTGACACGGTCCGTGTCTGGTACGTTCTAGTGGGTTCGAACCTTTAAACGGAATGGTTTTTTGAGTGCAGCAGAGTTTGCGCACGTATTTCTCATTAAATTTTTCCTACAGTTCCTATTGAATATGAAAAGTGGGTAATTATGGGTAAAATTCGCTGAAATCCATCAAATGTTTTTCTGTGTAATTTTATTATTAATAAATAAAATTGAATAATGTAGTAGTAAATGAATGAAGACGGCTGTCACTCATGTGGTGGCTGTCGTTGTCCTCGGTGTCCTTAATATTATTATAACAACACTATACCACAGTCATTTTTACCAAGTTCATTTTTGTTTTCATGCACTAATCCTCCATATAACCCACCAACTATTTTGCGTTGCCATGATGCAAATCTGGAGTGCAGAAAAAAAATTTCCCGCACTAGAGCGGAAAAGTGATTCTTTGCGTTCTGTAATCAGTGCAGGAATGGCCACTTTTCAAGGTAACTGTAGGAAAAATATATATTATTTTCATGATTTAATACTAAATTTTCATAATTCACATGAAATATTCTGGTACCAGCAGTTCATTATATTTCTGCATAACCTGCAAACGATTTGGCGATAGTGCGGAGTCTGAAGATGATAGACAAGCTATCTTCTTCATATAAATGGCAGACAACGATAGCAAACCAATGTTAATCATGTGCTGACCTTAAAACGTGAATCACACTATAGGTAGTTTGTGTTACACTCTCTCCTACTATCTTTTAAATAGTAATAGAATAACTATTGTTATTTCTATCTTTTTCTTTCCTTTCAGTTTTTATTGCCTAGGGTACCTTATTTGCTTTTCATTATATATAGAAGGCATTTTTATCAAATACTGTAATGTAATTCAACTATAATAATGTAAGGTAATTTTAACTATTTTTTACCTGCCCATGGCTCAGCCCACCAAGAAAGTCTCATATTAGCAGCAGCTGCCATTGCCTGATAAAGGAAGCATGGATCTGCAAGTCCAAAACATCAACTTTAGAATATTATTGAATACAGAAATGATAATAGGCCTAATAGTTAATATCAATAATTATCATAATATTGATCAATATATTGCTAGGAATGCTATTACATTATTTTATGGCACCGTTACAATATCAAAAATCTGGTGTGGTGCACTCACACAACTTTCCTTGCCGTTATGAAAATTAACCCTCAATTACACGTATAGCAGCATAGCGTGCCGCACATCTGCATATTCGTTCTTTTAAGGTGGCTTCAATAGCTTCCATTTTCCAGTGCTTCCACGTTTTCTTTCATCATACTTTTCCGTAGTAGATGACAGTGTTCGTGGGAGTCTGGGGGCGTTTCTTCGGTGTGCAACTGACTGTTGAAGTGGGAAGACCTAATTTTTAAGACGATAAATAAACTTCACAATTACACTCAATAATCTTTTTTCTTATTATATTATCCTTTTTAAATGTTATTTTTCTTTAATGCTGAAGTTGATAACCACTTTTCCTTATATAAATACTGATATTATTATTTTGTACGTATTTTCATAGAAGCTTGTTTTCTTTGCTAAACCAACAATTATATTTTACCAATATATACAATTTTCTCAATTTCAATTTGAATAATAATTATTGTAAATGAATAATATTGTATCAAAAAAGTTTTTCTAATTTTCTTCATCCATGTACAGCTCAAATTCTATGAAATAAGTTTGTGAAAGGTTTGAAAACACACAATTTACATATAGCGGCACACAGTGCCGCGCGCATGTAATATCATTAGAAGGCGCCTAGCGTGTAGTTGAGGGTTAATCACCTGACGCTAGTGTTCCCGCGCATCTCAAGTCTACTACTAGTCAAAGATCTGAGCCAGCTGGTGACAGAACAATAACGCTGGAAACACACGAAGTCTGCTATCTCTTCATAGTGAATGATTTAATAGAATCAACCGTTGTCAACAGTTTACAATTGAAATAATCGCATTTTCTCGAATTTCGAGCTTATTTTCAATTTTAGGTGAAAATGTTACTGAATATTAATTGTAGAGATTTTCATGCTCAATCTTTTCCACTCAAAATTTTTTGTTCAAATTGTATGTGAAGCCTGATAATTGGGAATATAAAATCAAACTTTTCATAGATGGGGCGGAGCTCCTGAAATTTTTACAGATATGGGACTTATGGCAGTCGATAGAGCTTATCAATGACTAATTTAGGTATGAATTTGATCAAAATCGTTGGAGCCGTTTTCGAGAAAATCGCGAAAACCCCTGTTTTTGACAACATTTTCGCCATTTTAGCCCCCATCTTGAATTGCATTTGATCGAAATTGTTCGTGTCGGATCCTTATATTGTAAGGACCTTACGTTCCAAATTTCAAGTCATTCCGTTAATTGTGAGATGAGATATCGTGTACACAGACGCACATACACTCATATACACACACACACACACACACACACACACACACACACACACACACACCACACACACACACACCCTCTTTTTTGGACTCAGGGGAACTTGAAACGTATAGAAATTTACAAATTGGGGTACCGTACCTTAATTTTTTTCGGAAAGCAATACTTTCCTTAGGTACCTATGGTAATAGGGCAAGGAAAGTAAAAATAGGTAATTATTAAATTGTTTATTATTATAGAATGATCGATAAATCGGGCAAGTAGATAATAACTGAAAAGCGTTAGTAAAGGTACCTATAGTTGGGTTGCGTAACTTCATGATCACTCTATATCATGGATAATGGACTGCTGGATACTCACAAAGAAATACTATGTGGAGAGGTAGCCTTCTTCCAAATAAAATGACAGGAGTTTGTGAATGCCAAAAATTATCCACATTTGGCTGCAAGTAACAAATGATTTCCAAAACAAGTCCATGAAGAACTGTACCAAACCACAGATAAGGCCAACGGCCTCCATTTTTCAACGCTGAAATAATATGATAGAAAAGTACAGAAGTTTAACTATTATCAAATCAATAAATAGAAATAAGTCAACCAAATGAACAAAAGAATCTATATTTTCAATATTATTACCGTATACAAATAACTTTTTGTGTACGGTAGTTGAGAAGTTGATACTGTATTATGGTAATTATTCATATTGAGTGAAAAATACTGAGAAATTCTCAAAAAACCACTGATTTATTGATAATTAGAAAGACCGGTTTCGGTTATTACACCATTGTCAATCTCTGATAAACTAAAACTAAATACAAGAGCAGCAGAGTTTATACTAGTAGGCGAGTACTGCTATTGTAGCAGTAGTCTTTCCGGTCTTTCTAATTATCAATAAATCAGTGGTTTTTGACAATTTCTGTCTTTTTCATTCAATATGTATACAAATAATGTAAGTATTGAATATTTTCAGTATTACATACGTAAAATAACTCAGTTGTAGTTTAGACACTGTGACTGTGTAGGCTATCTTTGTAAATGTTAAAAAAACACTTACTTTTATGATGATATGCATAAAAATAAGTGTTTTTTTCTAGTATTTATAAATATACATAGCGTCTAAACTACAACTTAATTCAATATTTAGTAGTTTTATGCAGCGGTTTTATAATGAGTCTTCAAAGCACGAGTGAGATGAGTGATTATACAGTACCAGTAGTTCAACCACATTTTACATTATGGCACTCTTATGCAAATTGTTAAAATAATTATCAATGACTGAAATTATGCTTCTCCTGCGTATACATATCATGTACGGTACATTTGAAGTGTGAATTTTTGGCTATATACTGTGAATTGAAGAGGAACACTTTACAATAAAAAGGCTATATCCAAAAGAGCATAATTTTCATATCGTCATATATAAAACTATGTACAATACAGTATTGTAGACTGTGGATGTCATTATTCTATATAAACGAACATACCATGAGAAAGTGTAGCGACCGCTCCAAAAATGAAGGAAGCCTGAGAAAATAAATAGGTGGGCTGTGCTTTATGCAGGGTAAAAGGATCATTGAATTTGATGACCCAATCCCAAACCTGTGAACAATAAGAAATTAAGCTGTAGGCCTACTATGATTTTGTATTCAAATGTAATATTATGCATTTTAACGCACTTCTTCGCAAAAAAATATACGGTACCGTTACCGTACCTATATTCGGTACGGTATATAGGTACCGTACCATGTAGTAAATAAGAAGTCCTGGTTATAGAGTTTACTACTATGACATTATGCCATTCGTTTACTGGCTTTAAAATCATTTCTAAAGCAGATTATTTCTTTCATCTTTCATCAATATGCAGTGTCAAATTTTATCTTTTAAAGTATAAAAAAATTACCCCAAGAATAAAACAATGAAATATTAGTAGCAGTGCACCCTACAATATGGAGGATCAAAGAGATGTACTATAAAAGAGCCATGCTATTTCAATAAATGAATTATTACTGTATTGTTAAATACTATACAAGGAGAATATGTCATTACCGTAGTTTATCTAATATTGAGAACTGAAAACACTATTATGATGTGTTATTTGTTGAAATAAAGAATAAAAAATGAATAAATAGTTTGATTTAATGGTCTATTGATAATTCTATCATAATTTAAACTGTGATTGTATTATAAACAAGATTTGGAATGCATTACTTGGATAATCTCTAAAATATTAGATAACGGTACGGTACAGTATTATTTTAAAAATTATTATATAACTACCCCTTGGAACGAGACATCCTCGCAGCAGTCTTTTATACAGTTCACTTTTAGAGAAGGATCCATTTCAAGCAACTACTTTTTCAAATTTTTAAATGCACTCAAGCCAAACAACTTTCAAGGCAGATAAGCTGAACGCTGATAAGTTACAAGTGGGCTGCTGCAGAGAATATTTACTTACTTAAAAACTCATTATATAGGTATTTATTTTATGAAGCACCGCACATAGTAGGCCTATAGGCTTGCCAGATACTTCTCGGGACGATCGACATTATTTATCTTTAAAATGATAAAAGTAAATCTGTTAATGGAAGGAAGTAATTCTTTCTATTATTATATTCATGACTTCATGATATCTATTGAATCCTACTGGATAGACAATTGCAATATACAGACAATCCGAAAGGTATGGTTTATAAAAATAATAACGGGCTTATTGCAGCAACAAATTTTTTATGAAATTTGTATAATTTTATTTGTTGAACAAGCGTCACTTTTGAGGTGAAAGAAAGCGAATTGTTAGTTCCACATAATGTAGATTTTATTTCACTTTATTAATACCTATATGAAGAATTTCCACAATAATTTTCCAATATGACTCAAGTATTGATGTAGATTGATTAATTTGAGAATTAATCCAATTCTTAATCTGAAAAATATGTATTTTGTATATGAGGTTAGTCTTAATTGAATTACCTTTTGTCTTTTCATTTTTTTCTGATAAGATACCTAATACAAAACCTATCGTTAATAAGAGAAAAGTATTTAGAAACAGAAGGTACTTACTGGTGTAATATTGATTGTTTATTCTTGTAGATGATGAATTATATTTTATTTGTTTAGAAAATTTATTTTTGCATAATATAATAGTAACTATCTTGACTAAGATTCAATATTTTTGTACAAAAAAACCATCTACATAAGTTTTACATAGTTTGCAAACAATTTGGTAAAAAAATAACTGTTGTTGACTCATTACGTGAATTTCACTATAGTATACAGCAACAGCAGATTCTAGTCTCTTAACACATTGCGTGCCACAGCATAATTGGCCCAGATGACCCCCATGCCAATTTTTTTTTTTTAAGAATCTGTCTTCTAGTACAGTATGTAACATGTTTTAGGTCCAAAAAAATATGTCCATTGTAAAAAAACACTTTTTTTTAGAAAGTTAGTTTGAGGTCACCAGTGCCCTCATGGCACCTGGAAGACACAATTGTCATCAGAGGCCAAGAGGTCACCGGTGACCTCACTAAAAATCTTCGGGAATGAAACAAACAAACATATAGCAAGTTAATTTAGAAGCATTTTAGTTTATTTATAACAAGAAAGAATATTCATAAGCAAGTATAATTTTATTCAAAAGCAAGCAAATTCATTAGTGAGACTCAAATAAACATTTATTCAAACATATAGTAAATTTATTTATAAAAAGAAAGTATACTCATAACTCATAAGCAAGAATAATCTCATTCAAAAGCAAGTAAATACATTAGTAAGACTCAAACAAACATATTATACAAACATATAGTAAGTTTATTTATAAGAAAGTAATTTTATTTATACAAGAAAGTATAATTTCATTCAAAAGCAAGCAAATTCATTAGTGAGACTCAAATAAACATTTATTCAAACATATAGTAAATTTATTTATAAAAAGAAAGTATACTCATAACTCATAAGCAAGAATAATCTCATTCAAAAGCAAGTAAATACATTAGTAAGACTCAAACAAACATATTATACAAACATATAGTAAGTTTATTTATAAGAAAGTAATTTTATTTATAACAGGAAAGTATAATTTCATTCAAAAGCAAGTAACTTCATTAGTGAGACTCTTGAAAACATGTCAAACAATAGAATTTTTTGCACTCTTCACACAAGGTTGATATTTTCTTCACATTTTTTTGTGCAAATTCTCTCCCCTGTCCATTAGATGCTTTTTGATAACAAGAAGAACACCTCTGTCTTATTTTCCTATTGCTCCTATCTCTTTTTGGGTTCTCAATGAGATGATGATTTGTTCTTTTTGTTCGACTCGACTCACTTGAAGGTCTGTTACGACAGGGTGGGTCCAGCTCCAGCAAACTCATAATAACGTTTTCTCTAAAATTCTTGATATTCATCCTTTTATGTGAAAGTTTGTTGTACAAGAAGCTGGCATTCACTATCGAAGTATTGAACATGAATTCAAAGGCCACCTTGTGGTACCACCTAATTGTTTTTCTTAGTGGCGAGAAATAGCTGGCCATTTGGTCAGAGACATCAATACCCTGTTTGCCCTTGTTGTACTCCAAGATAGCAGCTGGTTTGGTTATTTCTTGTCTGGTCTTTCGGTTTATTCTCCCAGTTAGTTCCATATCAATGCCATGCTTTGTGGACAAATACATGACATCTCTTTTGTCCTGCCATTTTGCCACGACAATGCCATTGCACTCTTTTCCAACTACATCACCTTTATTAAGTTTTGATTTCACCACAGAATGGGGCAAGTACTTTCGGTTTTTTCTCAGTGTGCCTATCAAATGAGTCTTTTGTTTTATTAATTCACGTGCTAAAGGGACACTTGTATAATAATTATCTGTCACTACAGTATGCCCTTCATTCAGGTAGTCTCCCAATAGTTGAAGAACAACTTGCTCTCCAAGATTTTGTCCTACATTGAATAGTTTCCCAGTATACACTATCATTTTGAGTGTATATCCTTGCTGATTACATAGTTTGAAAATTTTCACCCCATATCTATGTGTTTTATTAGGGATGTATTGACGAAAAAAAAGTCGCCCTCTGAAGGGTACCATGGACTCGTCCACAGCAACTGTTTCCCCTGGTTTGTACTCAGCACAGAATTTTGCTTGTAGCATGTCAAGAAGTTTTCGAACCTTGTAAATTCTATCAGTCTTGTCAGCTGTTTCATTGTTCTCAAAATGAATGAATCTCAATAAGAGCTGGAATCGATTCCGTGACATAGTTTTGGAAACTGGGTTATCTTTATAGAGTGGATTAGAGCTCCAGTAGTCTGGGATATAGGGGTAAGGGACTAGCCCCATGTACAGCACTATCCCAAAGAATTTTAAAACTTCTTCATTTGTTGTCTCCTTCCATGCTTTAGCTCTAGCAGAGTGACTAAGTAGGGTTTTTTCTAAAAATGTCTTTGCATTCCTATTGGTTTCACAAACAACCAATTCCACCACTTCATCATCTATGAAAGACCTAAATACATGAATTGGCTTGAGATCCAGATGATTTTCAGGATAGTTAAGACTATAATTGTGAATTTCCATACCTGTAAATACAATATTTTGTAATGTACTGCAGTCCACTTCATTCCAATTATCTGCATTATCTGCGTGATCATCGGGTATTTGTGCTTGTGGAGGCTGTGGTAGGTTAGGGTCATCTTCTGTGTCACTATCATTGTCAGATGATGACTCTGAATCTTGCTCCCAAGGCCCATCTTCATCAGCACTGGATGGATCAGAGTCCTCTGATCCTTCTAAAATGCGTAGAAGTTCCTCATCACTAAGAACATCCTGGTCCTTTGTAGCCATAACTAGTCCTAAAAATAAAAAAAACATGCTAGTATAGAAAAACAAATAATATACATAACCTATAATAATGTAGTCAATGAGAAAAAATTAGCATTATCAAAAATCAACTATTGGCTATCTGAAAACCAAAATTATATGGTTAGAAATATAATATTATTACCTGTCAAGTCATGAATCTCTATTCTCCAATAATAAGCAAATATAATAAAAATATAAACTCAATTATTATAATCAAATATAAACTCAATATTGCAGCAGAAACAATGAGATTAATGCAAATAAACAGCTGTAATATGTACTCACCACTTTACCAGCTGGTAGGAGCTATGAAACTGCTGCGATCTGTTGGCCATTCCGAAAATAATTCATTTGTTTCCTTCTGAGGCCAATACAAAACATAGAATTGATGTCACTGATAGGCCACAATGAAAAACAACCATTTAAAGTATATGCTACATGAGGTCACCGGAGACCTCATGGCCCATTGGGAACCCAGTTATGAGGGCACCGGTGCCCTCACGGCACGCAATGTGTTAAAAATATTGAGTTCCGGTTGCACAACAGCCGGTTAAAGTTTAACCGTGATTAATTCCACGAGAACCAATCAGAGAAGGCGTTTTTTAAAAGCCGCTTTGAAAAGTCTTTTTAAAACGCCTTCTCTGATTGGTTCTCGTGGAATTTATTACGGTTAAAGCCGTTTTGAAAAGTCTTTTTAAAAACGCCTTCTCTGATTGGTTCTCGTGGAATTAATCATGGTTAAACTTTAACCGGCTGTTGTGCAACCGGAATTCATTATTTTTATGAACCAATCAGAGAAGCCGTCTTTTCAAAAACGCCTTCACTGACTGGTTCTTGTGAAAATAATAACGGTTAAAATCTAACAGTCTGTTTCTTAACAAGGCCTGAATTTTTAATTTCAATGAGAAATCATTCTGAATGAAATGCTTGTCTGAAGAATGCTTTCGGTTTGACAGACTTACTTGCTCTGAGGATGAGTTCAATTTCAAAAATATTGATACTCGGTCAACTCTCACGATGTAGAATCACCTTTGTAAAAATGGATGTGTACAGACATGTTGTGCTTAGAAAATCTTAAGTGCTTTATTGCTTGCAAATGTTGGCTGCACTGGTTTTCCACAAACAACAGGAAGCCAGGCAAACGACAAGGGACGCCAAAGCCGAATCTGCTTCCGTTTTATAAATGGCCTCAGCAGCTCAGCTTCAATAATTTTCATGTTTGTGTTTGGTTTGTAATAAGATTCTACTGCAAGTGATTAGTGTTTTAGTAACTAATCATCAATTTTCATAAAACTTCATCATGAAACTCGTAAAGTAAGTAATTTCTATAATCATCGTTAGAGAAAATAATTTAAATTTGTTTTGATTGTTTCACAAACAAATAAATATGCCGGTTCACTACTTGTTGGGCACTCTTGGAAATTTAGATTAGAATGGGTATTTTTGTAATACAGTATTTTACTATATTACATAAGTATTAAGCTACATTTTTTTTAATAACATGTTTGAAATAATAATGTAAAACATGGTCTAGTGTTGTAGGAGTAAGGCTAGGTTAATTCCTTGTTATAGCCTACTGCCTTAACATTATTTTTTATTTTGGTTCAAACTTGTATTGTTGGTTCCTTATCGTAGATATTGATACTGTACCCAATTAATGTCACTGCCTATACATTATTTTTTATTTTTGTTTGTATACATTAACTTGTATTGTTGTTTCCTTATCGTAGATACCGTACAGATACTGATACTGTACCCAATTAATGTCTTTATTCTAATGAATACTGATTAATAGTTAGCATTTTTAGAGATTTTACTAAATTTAACTGTAAATATAATAATTTAGAGGTGTGTGTGGAAATTGAGGTTAGTAAAAAATTTTTTTTTTCAAATTAATTTTGAGTGTCCGACATCTAATTTTTTTATTTTGTGGCCAAAAGAAGATATTGATTCGATTCCAACCAAAAATTTGATGACCGGCATGGGGTCTTGATTATGGCTAAAAAACCGTGGTTAGTAAAGTAATTTAATACAGTATTATTTTTTATTCAACTTCCAATGGAACAAAATGAAAAATAACAGAGAAAAACAGATTCAAGCACAAATATTTTTATACAATCTTCAATATAAAGTATTGAAAACATGTCTATTGCTGTAACAATAAATAAAAGTTGAGCTACTTCGGCTCTTGATAAAATAACTTTTACCTATGAGTTGATTTTATAAAATTGTAACTAGTTTTGAAAGAAGAATGTTTACTCTAATTTTATTTTATGGTTACAGATTTCTGATGAAACTCAGTCATGAGACTGTTACAATCGAATTGAAAAATGGAACACAAGTTCACGGTACTATAACAGGTAAGATATTCAACTTTATATTTCCAAGTGAATTATTATAAGAGTTTAGAGTTGTAGAATCCATGTTTCAGTATGGAGCAAATGCATGGGTCCATATGTGTTTATCGCCCCTGATAAACCACGTTTTTAATCACGAAAGAACAAAACATTATGGCTCAACTCACACTTACGCGACTCAGGTCGAGAAGAGACTCGACTCTAGTCGAGAGCATGTGTTTCCAAATGGTGACACTCAGACCAGTCGATTTTAGTCTCCGCGACGTTACGCAAGTGTGAGTTGAGCCTAATAATTTCATTTAATTTATTCATAGACAATAAATACAATGCAGATAAAAACAACAGGCATTCGCCCAAAACTGCTTTAAACCTTAATTTGGAATACACAGTCTTGAGTTCAAAAAGTGTATGTACTACAATAATTTTGAATTTATCAGATTAATTAATTTTAAAATCCATTACAAATCCAAACAAAAATCTTACTTCACAATCACAAAAAAATTCACTTAAATCCACAAATTAACAGTAGTTGACAGTAATCGGCTTGAGATAACAAAAATCGGCTTAAAATTTGGAACATAACCGCCCTATACCATGGGATATCTTCTTATACTATCTTTTCTCTATGGTATAACCTACTGAAGGTTACTCTAGCAAATTGCCTTTTTATTATTATTATTCACAATGATATTGCATGTGCTTGAGCAACTACGATCACAAGAGAGAACTCCAAATTGTCTGTTAGAAGCAATACTCAACGTTATTAATTCAAAATGATCATAGTTCTGTGTTCTTATTTAAGAAAATGACCTCGCAACGATTCTCTAATTATGCACAAATTATTGTAGATACTGTATTAGACGTGTGGTGAGGGAATGCCAGACAGAGTGAGAATCGTGCGCATGAGTGGTGACCAAGAACTCTCCAGCTGCTCACCTAACTTGAAATCAATTTAAACATAATTATTTGTTTACTTTTATATATTATTTATTCCATTTAAGGTAATTTTCTACAAGTATTTTAAGCCTAAGGAGATAATTGATAATACAGTACAAACGTTTTGTAATGATTTCAATTAGATAAAAAAAAAATTATTTCTTTTTGATACGATCTGTCCGGGAGGAGCACCTGGCTAACGATCAAGACTTTGGATATTTAGATATTGAACTGTGTGAATGTTTCGACAAAACTTTGCAAATTGTTTCAGGTGTGGATGTGGCTATGAATACGCATCTGAAAGCAGTGAAAATGTCAGTGAAAGGGCGAGAGTCTGTGCAGTTGGATACCTTGACCATCAGAGGCAACAACATTCGTTATTACATACTACCGGATTCACTCCCTCTTGAAACACTACTAATTGATGATACTACCAAGAGTAAGACCAGGAAGAAGGACGACATGAGAGGAGGTACGTTCAATAATAATCGGTTACCAGCAGCCATTTAGAAAACTTGAAGTAGCTTCTCCTAAATTATTACATTCAATAACTGGCCGAAAGCAGTGAGGTCTTTTTTAACTCGGATTTTCTTTTGTCTGTATGTATGTAACACATTTACGGTCAAACGGGTTGATAGAATTCCATGAGATTTGGCAGGAGTATTCCTTTTTTAACTGCGCGTCGATGTATACACAAGTCTTTTTGAAATTTTTCATTTTAAGGATAATATGGAAGTAAAGGAATTTCCTCCATACTTCGATATCACTATAAACTGTATATCATCTACTCTGGAAATAGGATTAATCAACTATAGAATATTATTCATAATCAATTGTCTGGAGGAGCGGGTCAACAAGTGACACCAGATACTTATGGATGAAAAAACTGCGTGAGGTTTACTGTTCACAGAACTACTAGTATTATACAGACTGAAATGATCCATTATCAAAAATCCGTGGAATCATTGACCAGACCGTATCAAGTCTAGGCTAAACTCTAAGGCCACTAACGATACATGTCGCGGCAGACTTGTAGTATCGTTAGTGTCCGATCTCACGCACACTATTACAGTTGGACAGAGCATAATTCCTCCCCAGAATATTCAATGTTGCAATGCACTCTGACTCTGACATCCATCTATTGGCCGATTTTACACTTACCGGTTGTCTGATTGGGTGGGAATTATCCAATCGGAGGACAGTTCTGAGTGTCGGCCCGTCGGCCGACAATTGGTAAGTATGAAAACTGCCAATGTTGTATGTCGGCAGATGTGTGAGATGAGTTGCAACATCTGCTTGTCAATGTTTTGTATTACTCAAACTACAGTTACTTATAAGATAGTTACAGTTACTGTATAAGATAGCAATTGTAACTTAAATCATAGTATATAGAGAGGTCCACGTTATAATGGTAGTACTTGATAAACATGAACATTGGTGTTGCTACATTTGTCTATCATTCGACGAAGCAGAAAGTGCTATCATTTTCTAGCTACACAACGTTGCCAGCTCGGTTTTAACAATGTAGAGATATAATTAACAAAATATTCAAACTTGAATTTTAAAAAACACTTTTGAAGTGAAAATGCACTTACTTTGGAAGTGACGATCGTTTCGACCTGTTGTTGGTCATCATCAGACAGTGGGAATTTACTCAGATAGACATCTCACAGTCTGATGATGACCGAAAACAGGTCGAAACGATCGTCACTACCAATGTAAGTGCATTTTCACTCCATGAGTGTTTTTTAAAATTCAAGTTTAATTTTAGCAGTAAAAAAGTATGGATATGCAACAGAGTAAAATATTCAATCTGAATTATAGATACTTATTATTAAATCATTAAAAAATATTCTTTAGGCGAATAAAATAGTGATTATTTTTTACCAAGAAATAACAATTTATTAGATATAACGGTATAAGCTATCTTCTATAGAAGGCAGTGGCAGGCAGAGAATTGGCAACGCTGTTTCTTCCTTCACTGCCATTATAACGTGGACCTCATTTTAATGAAAATGCTACATGCCCTGAAACAGCAACTTTTCCAGCCGACAAAAGGCGAACTCATGCTATGCTTATATTCAGTATAATTCACCATTGAAAGCGTATGCTGGGCAAGGCAAAGAATTCCATCAGGCTATGCTCAAACTTTAAAGCCAATTACATACACATCGATTTTTGGACGTACGATCTTTTGCCGTCCTTACGAATTCCATCTGATTGTACGGAACTTGACAAGCATCTTGAGTTTGTCATCGGAGTTTGACATCATCTGTTTAATCTAATACAATTCATAAGGACGGCAAAAAATCGTACGTCCAAAAATCGATGTGTGTGTGTAACTGGCTTAACACTTACAACTATGTTGTATAGCTCGACTAATTCAGTTCATAGACTATCGCGCAAGGGGCGTTAATGCTTGGCTCACCAATTTTGAAAAGCTGCTGTCTGAATAATATTTTAGATCCACCACTTTGTAGCAGTCTAACTGAGAATAAAAAAGTTCAGTAACAGTTTGAAGCAGGATGAAGGATATCCAACTTGTGCTATGTGCGTTGACCAAGACGGGTCCGTCCGTATTCAGAGTATTCGACGAATGTTGTTATGAAATTTGTTATGTTGTTTTGTGGTTGGTCTTGAGTGGGGGTGAAATTATGGTTTTGTGTTTCGGAAGTTATTTTCCAATCAATTAACATTTTTTAGAGAGAAAACTCACAGTTTTGGAATTGTTGGTGTATGACGTGGTGATTATGATATTGATGTTGTTATAAATTTCAAATGTTTTTTTAGCAATTAACGATTTGATTTGTAATGTGAATAGTAATTGGAAAATTGTTTGTCAACAGGACCGTCCCGAGGTCGCGGCAGAGGACGCGGGGCTCGCGGAGGAAGGGGAGGCCGCGGAAGGGGCCGGGGACGTCGTTGAACATGACCGATCAATATTGTGTGTTCACTTTTCTATTGATATGGTATCTGTAAAATCGATGTTGTACGAATCATCTTACTTTATTTTTTCTCTGTAACTGTAAATATTAATGAAAGAATACCGTTTATTTTAAGACAATCTCAATTGTTTTGATATTAGTTTTTAAATTAATTATACGTTTTCCTTTCACTTGATGGCAGTTTCTATTATTTTGTTATTGATTCTCTCATTAACTTGAAACTGTATGACGATGTATGAAGTGCTTAGCGGAATCTGAATCTATTGCATTCCAAGACCAACTATTTATATTGTACTGTATGTTTGGAGAATGTTTCCAATCTCCATTAGTTATTAAATTTTAATCAGAGAAGAAGCATACAAAGGTGTTTGAAAATTCACTAAAATATTCATCTGCATATTCAGAATGAAAATTGAAAGAGGTGAGTTCCTTCTCAACCCCCCACCGCTCCCATAGACTCGTCAGTTGTATTTAAAAAATATTGATTCTCATTTATAATCAGTTATGGAATGGGCAACGTTGATCAACTCTCATTTGGAAACGTTGCAGTATTCTCATCGGAGTATTTTCATGCGGTTGTCTATAGTAAATTCATTGAAATTACCATATTGTGAAATAGGATAATAATGGGAACATGATGTTTTTTTTTAAAAAAAGTGTAATTAATTATTACTGGAATTGTTCTCTTTCATACTATACAAACCAAATAGAAGGAATCCAATAAACATGATAAGCACAGCAATCATGAAACTTTGTCTATTCTTAGTGTGCAAGCCTTTGAGTTTCTTTTCATTGTCAATCACAATTTTCTTCACATCAGCCAACTCCTTTTCTAGCTTTTCCCTGAAAACACAAAAATAAATTTCAGTGAAAATGAATTTAAAACAATTTTATATTAATTACATTGATCAATAATTTGTAAACATTGTTATCAATTATTATACTGTTATTGAAAACGACATTGTACTTCCTTTCTAGATATTCATGCTAGCTAGAATTGCAATGATTTTCCGACATGTAGACTATGAATGTTGCAATTCATTTTCAAGTTTCAACCGTAATTTAAATTACAATAAAAGTTGTGCTAGTACTTCTAACTGTAAGTAATCAACTTGTGTGAAATTCAGATCACCAACAAATAATATCCATGTTTTTTGTATCAGCCTAATTCTTTCAAACTTTGACAAAGTTTAGTATTTTACTTATGAATGAAAATTATGAGCTTGTATACAGTCGAATAAATGTTTCATGTTTGTTAATGTGAGAAGTTTGTGTACCATTTGCATGCTTTTCCGTGACTAATTGCAAATTTTAGTTAGACTAATTAGTTTCATAGAGCAGTCAGGAGT
Organism: Nilaparvata lugens; assembly: GCF_014356525.2. Taxonomy (NCBI): domain Eukaryota; kingdom Metazoa; phylum Arthropoda; class Insecta; order Hemiptera; family Delphacidae; genus Nilaparvata; species Nilaparvata lugens. The sequence goes on from NC_052509.1 coordinate 51,547,705, forward strand.
AGCTTAGTTAATGTAATGCAACCTCGCAGCGCTGTTGAGAAATATTATCTTCTATTTTTAGTGTGCAATAAAATTTGCATCTATTAAATTTCCAGCAACGCAATCTATAATAATTTATTGTCTACTTATCAGTTGAAACAAGTTTCAAAGTACTTCCGAGTTTCATTACAAGTTCTCAAAGTGACAGTATTAGATACTGGCAGTTTTCTATGAAGTAAGAGTGACGAGTTGATGGTGCGCCAAAACTTTTTTAACTGATTGTTCTTTCTCTTTTTTGAGAGATTTTCTGCAAAGAGGTACTCTTTTAATATAGATTTGATATTTATTTTTCATTATGATAAATTTCATGACATTGCCTAGTTACTAAGCTTTGTTCAGTTTATTCGATTATAGTTTCTTGAAATAAATATAAGGAATTGACTTCCAAATGAATTACCTTTCATCTTCAACGAGCTGAGTCGTTCTTAGTTCTTTCTCAATGCATTCTATTCTCAACAGAACATTATGTATCAACTCCTCTGTTTCTTTGATCTGAAATAGAAATATTTAATGATTATTCAATTGATAGATTTTATGCTGAAAAGAATACGTTCTACTCAATTAAGGAAATAATAAATTTGAACATCACGAAAATTCAATTTTATTTGAATGCAGTAGGTGGTACCTCAATCCTACTCAAGGAGCAATCCTATATATTGGCTTCACCCCAGTATTATTCATAATAGCTGCTGTCAATTAACTACTGTACTTCAGTGTAAAATACTATTTTCCTTTGATTAATGATGCATTTGATAGTTTCCAATAATATAGAGAGCTTGCTGTGTTATTGTGATGTGAAATAGTAGTCTCAAACGACTTGAAAAAGTCAAAATTGTGAACCACTAATTTATAAAAACAATTTGAGATACTAGTAATGGTAAGTGCGAGGGTGAGTTATGAGATGATTGAACGTCCATGCCAAATCGATGGGATTCGAACCCGCGAGCAGGTAACACTAGCAGACTGAGGCCCGGTTGCACAAAAACCGGTTAAATTTTCAATTTTAACCGTGATTAATTCCACAAGAACCAACCAGAGTAGCAGTCTTATCAAAAAAGCATTCTCAGATTGGTTCTCCTGGAATTATCACGGTTAAAATTGAACAGGCTTTTGTGCAACCGGCACTGAAGAGTGCAACGCTTCAGTCAACTCGGATGTCTGGCCGGCAAAGTGTCAAATATTGTTTATAGGAAATGACACTATCCCCTGAGGAATATCGATCACGATGTTGCATATTGGATAAATCAGCTAGAAAATTTTGAAATCTCCATCACTTCAATTGGTTAATTAATAATCAAAGCAAAATTCATTTTACTTGATACTTTTAGTCCAGTCAAGGAAGGGTTATGGAGGGAAAAGTTTGGAAGTTTTTATATCTCCTCTAGTTATCGAGATATCCGCTCTTGAAGGTGTGACATTTTTGAAAAAACACGTTTGCCACCAATTTTTTTTCTATTTTTGCAACTTTTTAAAAATCGACGGGAAAAATTCATGCTGATTATGAGCTTATAAGGCATTAAATTCTCTACAATTTGATGTATAACTTCACGCTTTTACGAATTTCCCTACACCCTTTACAACAGCTTTAGTGTTGAGTGTGAAATCTCCATTTTTGCAACAATTGACGAAGGAATTTGGAAGGAGTATTTTCAGCACAATTTTTGACTTTGCAGCTTTGTTGGGACTAGTCAGGAGGAGAAAATATCAAAAGTCCCCCATCCCTACCCCATGTGCTGAAGGGATGAGGGTTGTTGCATTTTTTAGATTTTTGCTTCCACGCTTATATCTTGGGAACAATGCGTTCAACCATCGTGGCTAACTATTCATAAATCAAGTTTGATAAATCCTCTACAATTTTTGTTCAATAAAGTTTTGTGATATTTCCATCAGTTTTTGAGATACCGTCCTTGAAAGTGTGGAATTGTCGAAATTACAGGTTTCAATCAATTTGCTCTTTTAGGGCTGATAACTCTTTAACAATGCATTGTAAAAATTAATGCTTATTGTAGGTTTGTAGAGCATTGAATTGTCTTCAATTTGATGTATTTTTTCACCATTCCAAGTTTTCCTTCCATTGTTATAGCAGCTTTAATGTAGGAGGTTGAATTTTAAATGCTGAAATAATTGATCATTTGACAATGAAATTTGAAGGGGGTGTGTGGAACCCAATATTTGACTTTGCAGCTCAATTGAGACTAGTTAGAAGCATTAGAAGATTAACATAGCAAAAGTATTCATCTTAATCCCCTCTGTGGAAAAGGTGTGGAACCGCTGAGTTGGCACTTGTTTCAAACTTAAAAATCTCACCCCCTACATTGAAGCTGCTGTAAAACAATGAAAGGAGAACTTGGAGTAGTGAAAAATTTATCATATTGAAGATAATTCAATGCTCTAGAAACCTACAAAAGTTGCGAGCAATATAATTGGCAACTCTCAAAACATACCGTAAGCCACTGTGCATGTGTACAGAAGAAACCAGACGTGAGAGCTCGACCTCGGGCCGGTTAGAGGCCACCTCCAGGTTGAGTTCTCACGTTTAGGGAAGACCAACTTCCCAAATCCGAAGGCTACTCCATTGCAACCGGCTTAGAAATGGAGCATTTAAATACTATGAATTTACAAAAGCCAGCATGTAATTAAGGCATCAAGTCCGCATTATCTTGGATATTTGGGCCTCTTTTTCGGGCTCATGAGGGGGGTTGTAACCTTCGCTACGCTACGGGCTTTTTCTGTTTTGGTCTTATGACCTGGTTCACATGTGATAGCACCACTAACCACACGTTCAGGGGACCTTCAGGTTAAGATCTTTCTTCAGGTGTCTTCGCCACCGTCCTTATATCGGGTAATCGTCATAAAACGCCAAATATTTAACAATAAAATCCGTATTACATTAGGATTAGGACACCAGGCTGGGTTACCAGTGGGACTCAAATGGTCCCAGCAAGTAGCGGGGCTTTACTAGTTCCTATTGCTTTTATTACACTACAATAATTTTGGCGGCCGGCTAGTGTCTTACTCAGGTCACCAGCTGGCGTCTCACTCCAGTCACCGGCTGTTGTCTCAATGAGGACACCAGATTGGTGTCTCACTTGGGTCACCTGCTAGTATCTTAGTCTGGACACTAGATTGGTGTCTCACTCGTGTCACCGGCTGAGGTCTCACTCAGGACACCAGATTGTTCAATCACTTGGGTCACCGGTTGGTGTTTCACTCAGGACACCAGATTGATGTCTCACTCGGGTCACCTGCTGGTGTCTCACTCAGGACACAAGATTGCTGTCTCACTCTGGTCACCGGCTGGTGTCTCACTCAGGACACCAGATTGGTGTCTCACTCGGGTCACCGGCTGGTGTCTCAGCTTGCTCAACACACGCACACCACTTTTGGTGACCAAATTGCAACCCAGTCGTGAGTCCTAATGTAATACGAGCTATCAAAAATAAATTAATTGCAAGTGTTTAGCTCATTGAACATCTAGGCTAGTAAAACTAATCAACTCTAAACTACTCTAATTAAATAAGTTTGGCTATGCTACAGACCTACAAAAATTGAACATACTAATTATAAGTTTATTACTTACATTCTTACAAACTGAATCATCACTCATCTTGTATGTTGTCTCACAAAAATTTATTATATGCAGTTAAACATAAAATTTATAAATATTAAGTTGTCTTGTCTATTATCATAACCAAACTTTTATGTTATTTTCGATTAGTCTCATTAAAATATTGGCTATTATTTATCAACAAAATTGATAATTTTGAACTGGAGTCCAGAATTATGAAAAAATAAAATGTATTTCCAATATAACTGAAAATATGTTAGCCTTAGCATTCAATGCGTTTTGGAAATAACCTCAAAATTTCAATTTATGTTTGTTTATAAATTTTCGTCAACGTAAACAAGTCAGTGACACATCAGCTGTTTTAACCTATAAATTCATTATTTTGAAAGAAGCTTGAGTTGAAGCTGTTTGTTGTTTAGCCTTACTATAATATCACGCGAAGTGTTTTTGAACAGAATAGAGTTATCAATCAAATATTTGATTGCTGAAATCAAGTTTTGTTTGTAATCAATGAACTCGTTAGTAATGTTTGTAAAGAATTGATCGTGTATTTTGCACGGCAAGTGAACGATGGGCGTCTCACCATCTATGTGGCGGTTCATGATTTGTTGTTCAAGTGTTAATTTGTACTGGTGTGTTCTATTTCCTCAATTGGAGAGTTTCAATAACAATTGTTGATGTAGAACTATTTTTAATCATTTTGAGTTATAACTTATATACTTATTCTTGAAATTTTGTATTTCATGTAAGTTGAAGCGTCCGTCAATCACAGAAAACCATGTCTGGAGATAATAGAAAAGTGGCCTTGATAACCGGCATTTCTGGACAGGTGAGTTATAATTGAATGTACTGTATAACAATATAAAAATCAAAGAAAAACTAAGATATATTATAAACTGAATAGATTCGAGCCATTCAAGAATATTTGGATAACTTGCTTTTCTACAAACAAGTTATTAAGGAATTTACTTTAGCCTACTACTGTCAAAATTATTAGTTGAATGAAAAGCATTGATGATATTTATGGAAAATGTTTATAGTGAATCTAGCTTTAAGACAAAGTTTACAATAATTTGATAAGTGTAGTCTATAGCCTAGGCTTATAGATTAAATTTTTTATATTATTTTTATTCATTTGATTTTCATTGAATTTTTGTTCAAGTAATCTGCCAATCATCAGTTTACATCTTTCTGGTTCATAGAAGCAAATTACCAGATCATCAATTTGCCACATTCTAATCAAGTTTCATGTCTTATTTCTAGGATGGTTCATACCTGGCCGAGTTCCTTATGAACAAAGGCTATCAGGTGCACGGTATTATCAGAAGGGCTAGCACCTTCAACACGTCAAGAATTCAACACCTCTACTCAAATCCCACTTCGCACAAAGGAGGTTTAATGAAACTGCACTATGGTGATATGACAGACAGTAGCTGCTTAGTGAAGATAATAAGTCTGGTTCGTCCCACAGAAATCTACAATCTTGCTGCTCAGAGTCATGTGAAGGTAATACTATAATTAAACTAACTTTAGGTGAGACGATTCACATTCAAAGAAAGCAATTGAGAGAACAGCAAAAACAACCAAAATTAACACATTGATACTTAAGTTTAATTTTAGATAACATTGATTCCATGATTTTCTTACAGCACAATGACAGATGACCTCAAGTTTTAAAAATGGAACATAAAATGAAAACTATATTTTGCGTTTATGCTAGCACAAATTCTCAAATACTAGAAAAAGTTCAATTAATGTAGGCCTATTGTTCTGCTTGAACAATATCAGAGGAAACGATGAAGTTTGGGATTCCCCAGGGAACAGTTCTTGAGCCAATTTTGTATTTGGCATATGAGCTATGTTCAATTAAGATAAGAGGGACAGTCATAGCTTTTGCTGATGATACGTGTATACTATTTGAAGGAAACCTCTGGGAGGAAGTTTTTAATCTGGCACAGGAAGAATTGATGAAAGTCTATAAATGGTTGAGAGAAAATTTTATTACTGTAAATGCAATCCAGAACGGACGAGATCACCGGATTCTCCAATAATTGTACATGCTGGGTCATGCTGGGAGTAAAACAAATATATTGTCGCGTAATCAGGCAAGGTTTCGACAGGAATAAATAAGTTTTCAACAAGATAGTGCAACACTGCAAATCTCTTGCCCAATGGAAATACAATAAAAAAAGAAAAAAATATCTAAGGTCTGTTTGATTACACATATTTTACAATACTGGGGTTTCCTTAACCACAGAACCACACAGAACATTGTTTTTTTGTAAAACAATGACTTATAAAACTTGTATTTGATTTTATAAAAATGTATTTGTTTACTGTGCCATGAAATTAGCATACTATAAATGTTGCTAATATACTCGTATAACCTGTTTTCAGGTCTCATTTGAATTGAGCGAGTACACAGCTGAAGTAGATGCGGTTGGAACTCTGAGGCTACTAGACGCTGTGAGAACTTGTGGCTTGGAGACATCTGTTCGCTTCTACCAGGCCTCTACTTCCGAGCTTTATGGCTGTGTGCAGGAGACTCCTCAGAAGGAGACTACTCCATTCTATCCCAGATCTCCTTATGGTAAGGACTTCATTCAAGATAATTAATGTCAGACTAACTTCTTTCAGCATACCTCATATCAATGAAATATCTATAATGAAAAATGAGAAATTATCTTGGCATTCGGCACTTTTTGGTGTTGTACCATTCAGTATTCAAAAGTCACGTCACATCTAATATGGCATCCTGCTCTGGGTAATTCAGGCAATTTTTCAGGCTATTTTCACTTTTTTTCTTCAGAAGAAAGTTCAATGACGCATAGTTATTTCAACGCTTGCTGTTGACCCATTTTCGTCGTTTGGGCCTACACATCGACGATGGGTCAACTAACTTCGCCACGCCAACAAATAAAAAAATCATTTATTCTATTATATTAATTCTATGGGTAGTATTTTCTGGTATCTCTCCTATACATTTAAACTCACCACGAATCCTCCACTGTGAGAGGACAAATTCATGAACACAATATTCAATTCAATTCAATTCAATTTATTTCACCAAAACACAAAAACTTTACAAAGATGTGACAATCAGAAAAAAAACAATAATTATTATTCTAAATATCTATATCATCTAACTGTAAAATACGGCTGGAGGTGAAGAACTACTGGCATAAGTGAAACACTTGTTCGCCAGTAGGAGTAGAGACTTACCGTAACTGTTTCTAAATCTTAAGCTAATAATTTAAAATGGAATATTTTTATTCAAACAATGGTAAGTATATTTAAAATAAATGCTATTAATTGTGAATTAATCTAGACAATAATGAATAGTTTTAAAAGCTGAAAAAATTTTTGAACTCATAAAATATTAAGATGGAAATAATAGTTGTGAAGTATCCAGTTTTTAATATTTATTGGTACAAACTTAATAGGTACACCGATGAGCTCGTTCGGGATGCAGTTTACAATCTTTGGAGCGATGTATACCAGCTGCTTACGAATAACCGTTAAATTCGAATCATAAGTAATATATCTATGTAGATTGTATCTTGTTCTATGAGTTACATTGATTCTTGAAAATGAGCTTCTATGTTTATTGAAATATTTAAATATGCTAAGCACATAGAGTTGACGGATTGACATGACTCTCAATTCACTGAATGCAATTTTTGAGGGGAACAATATGGGTTTATTTAATATTGTTTTTATGATCATTTTCTGTATAATGAATAGTGGTAACAAAAGAGTGTCATAAGTACCACCCCAAACCGCCAAGCCATAATTTAATAGAGATTGTACAATTGCAAAATAAAGCATTCTCAACTTTGATAAATCAAGTATCGACCTCAACTTATAAAAATTATAGGAGACAAACCTTAGTTTATGGCATAGGTATTCAATATGCCTTCTCCACTTGAATCCCTCCTCGATTATCAAACCCAAATATTTTATTTGACTAGTCCTTTCAATCTCAGGACATCTACAGGGAGCATCGTCTGATAAATTACAATTTAAATGCAATTTAAGTGTACAATTTGTCTCTTCACGTCCAGAGATATTTCTTGAAAAGGCGATATATTCTGTTTTTTTAATATTTAAGCTTAGGGAGTTAACATCTAACCATTTCTTCAGAGTGGAGATGCCTCTGGAGGCCGCTCCATAGACTCTCTGCCAGGTGCTCTCTCCAAACAACAGCACAGTATCGTCAGCAAATGAGAATACCTCACCTCCATTCAGGTCTAATCTGAGTATCTCATTTACATAAAGAAGGAATAAGATTGGTGATAAGACTGTTCCCTGAGGGAGACCATAACCGGAGAGAGGCAGATCACTCACACAGTCATCAAGTGTAAGAATTTGTGTTCTATGTGCAAGGTAGCTATGGAACAATCTCAGAGTTGTACCTCTGATTCCTGCTCGATCCAGTTTATTTAGTAGTTGGTTGTGAGCCACAGTATCGAAAGCCTTGGCTAGATCAAGGAAAACCGCAAGAGTTTTCTTTCCCTTATTTAACAAATCTGCCACAGAATTTGAGAAATGGATTAGAGCATCATCAGTACATTTATTTTTTTGAAATCCAAATTGGTGGTCTTCTATTATCCCATGTACCTAAGTCAAAGAATTCAATAATTTGAAATTTTATCACTTTCTCCATTATTTTCGTTAATGAACTAAGCAAATTGATTGGTCTATAGTTCTCAGTGAGTTTTTTATCACCTGATTTGAATAGAGGTTTGATTTTGGCGACCTTGAACAATTGTGGAAAAACTCCTTCGCGAAAACATTTATTTATAATTGATGTGAAAGGATAGGCAATGAAATCGGCTACTATTTTTAAAGTTTTACTATTTATACCATCAATACCTGGACATGTATTATTTTTCAGACTGAGTATGGCACTTTTTATTTGAATTTCATTTACCGGTTGCAAGACAAAGAGTCGGTCAATCTCGAGTTATTTTTCTTATATTTGAATTCATCAGCGGACTGGCTGGTATATTTAGGTATCCTATCAGCATAAGTTTTACCAACATTTACAAAGTATTTATTTAATTCATGTGCATTTAATTTTATTTCATTTTCTTTCCTTTTCCTATCTAGTAGTTCATTTATGTAAGACCATAATTTTTTTGCATTATTCCCACATTCGTTAATTTTAGTTTTATAATAATCATCCTTTGTACGATTTATAAGATTATTCAGTAGGTTCCTATATGTCCTGAATTTATTTTTCAAGTTAGTATTGAAAGGTTCCTTTTTTAGTTGCTTGGCAATTTTATCTCTTTCATTAATAGACTCTATCAAGCCCAGCGTGATCCATGGTTTCAGTGGTTTTTTCGTATGATTAATTTTTTTTTCATATTTAGAAATATGTATATAATTTGTAAGAGTATTAACAAACCTCTCATCCATAGAATCAACAGAATCATCATTGTTAAGAAATTCCCATTTTTCGTGCAGTAGGTATGATTCAAGTTTATTAAAATCAATCATAGTAATTATATTTGTCTGTGTGACGGGAGTGTGAGGCAATTTACTGTTTAGATTTATATGAAGAGTGGTAGCAAAATGATCAGTGATATTTAATTTAAAGACATTAGCTATTTTTGGTTCGATAGAATGTGTAGAATTCTTGAAGAATATATGATCAATTAAAGATTGACTATTATCCACTTTTCTAGTCGGAATATTAATTAAAGAATTAAAACCATTTCCATTCATAACATTCAGATACTGGAATGTACAGCGATCAGTGCTCAAAATATCGATATTAATATCACCTGCAAAAACTACATTACGATTATTCGGAAGAGATTCAAGATAGTTATTCAACACTCGGATAAAATTATCTGTGTTGCTGTTCGGAGACCTATAGACTGCATAACTTGTATTATCAAATCATTACCCAGTTCAACAATAACACTCAGCGCGTTAGCTTCTATCAACTCACAATCTAAAACTGTGAAATTATATTTTTTGTTAATATACATGCAAAGACTATCGCATTTATTAAGTTTACTGGGCTGGTTTAGCAAATTGTAGCCATCTATATAAAAATTAATAGGCTTATCGCCAGAATACCAAGTTTCAGTTAGAATTATTATATCGAATGACACTTTGAAATTATTAAGACACACTATGAATTCATTAAAGTTCTTATAAATACTACGAATGTTCATTTGAAAAATGTTCATATAGTTAACTGGACTTGTTTCTTTATCAGTGAGTAAATCATAATTCACATCTTCAATTTCTCCCGTCTTAAAAACGTCATCACTCAGAATGTTACATAACTCGTTGAAAGAGTTCATACTAAATAAAAAATCTTATTCTGAAAGCTCCGGAGAAGTCCTATTCAACCCGGTCCTCTGATGATTATTCGTTTTTTCGAGTTACATCGCCATTACCAATTTCGAGAAGATCATTCACGGTCCAAATTCTTAATGCTCTAGTATTTTCCTGTTTCCGTATGTAAACCTTTCCATCTCTTGACCATGCAAATTTGAAATTCTTCTTCTTAGTGAACTGTTTTGCCTCGTATAGGAGTTTCTTATAGTAGGGAGATAAATTTTCATTCAAGTAAACTGGTTTATCAGGGAGATTTCTATTTATGTTGATGGTTCGAAGATTAGCTTTAGGGTCGTTTTTAGATTTTTTCAATTCCTCACGAAAAACTTTATAACTCTTCATCCAATTATTCTTTATTTCTCTAGTGCGAAATGATACAATTAAAGAAGGAATTTCTTTATTTCCTGCTGGAAGTCGATGAGCGGCGTTAATATATGTTTGCTGGTGGCTGATTTTAAGAGCTTTAGCTGTTGATGCGATGATTTCATGAATATTTTCATGGTTAGTTGAAGGAATACCATGAATTTCGATATTGTTCCTTCGCAATATCAAAAGAAAAGCTAATATCAACTTACCTGTCGACTTATAAAGTGAAACACTGCTGTCCCGACATTGGCAATGAAGCTGTTGAATAGTTTGCCTATTCTATAATAGGCTAAGTTACTTTAGAGACTTCTAAGGTTGGAATATTATGTATTTGGAGACATAATACTAGATGATATATATTGACTGTATATATGTATATATATATTATTGACTAGAAATAATATAGATGGTAAAACATATAGTTTATAAAATTACAAACCTATATTTCAGCGAAATAAAGTTTATGTAATTATAAACAATATTTCTCGGTTCAGTTCCTTCAAAAATTTAATAACTAGATGACTAATTTAGAGGAGCTATTATAGTATGAACAAGTGTTTAGACGACAACCTGAGTGGCCTGATTTCAACACCGCTGACTCTTGCCAATCTTATTAACTGAGTTTTTGTATTGTGATAATTAGTCAGAGTATATAGAGTATATGACTATATAGAGTTTGTTTGACGACATGATCTAACCAGGAGTGCCTGGTCATTGTTCTTGATATTGGAAGAAAATATTGAAATGTTTCTCATTCAACCAATGCTGATATCTGAACTATTCGCTATAATCTTTTTTGTCTATTCAATCTAAACTATTTGCTGAACTATATCAGACATTGCTAATGTCTGAAGTGAATATCACTGTAGCAAATGAGTATTGTTGATTAGCTTTCATATTCAAGTGCTATTTCTAAGGTTCAATAACATTATTTTATTTATATAGGGCTACTCGATATTCTTTTCTTATATAGAATTACTACACCTTTTCCAACTGTATTTGAGAAAGTATCAATTGAAGTTGAGAATAGTCATTTGTATTTGTGAAAATGTAAGATGTTAATGAGAATAGTCAATTGTATTTGAGAAGTCATCACTTGTAATTGAGAATAGTGAATTTTATTTGAGAAATTATCATTTGTATTTGAGAACATACAATTTGAAATAGAGAAGTTGTCAGTTGTAATTGGGAAATGATTTAAAAAAACCAGTACTTCAAGTAGCTATATTTTTCATATAAAATAATATGTTCAATATTCCAATAAAACGTTTAGTTTTCGAAAAAATAATTTCCAAGCCTAAAAATTAATTGAAGAATTGCCGAATTGTTCGATCAAGAGATTGAATTGATTATTGATAAAGTTCAATTGCGCCGTAAACATAGAGAATTTGATCTTCCTCAGGTGCAATATTTCCCAAAATTTTTGGAGACAAAAGTTGCGTTGCTAATACATATGATACTCATTCGTTTACAGTACAGGGGAAATACTTTCACCATTGAAAATACTAATTTGCTACCATGCAAAGCCTATGGTAGTAATTGGAATACTGTGTACCTAGTACAGTATCCTTTCCTGTACTGTAGGCTACAGAAGAGTCACGACATGTCAATTGGAAAATTTTCTCATTTCCAATTATATCTTCTCATTTACATTTGACAATTTCTCAAATACAATTCACTATTCTCAATTACATGAAATGACTTCCCAAATACAATTAACTATTCTCATCTACAACTGACATTCTCTCAATTACAAGTGACTATTCTCAAATACAATTGATACTTTCTCAAATTAACTTGATACTTTCTCAAATACAATTGGAAAAGGTGTAGTACTCATTATTATCTCTTCGAAAACACAACTGTGATGTTTATAATATTTAGATTATGCAACAACTATATTCTTGGGATACGGATAACTTACCTGATTTTTTCGTTTTTTTTTGCAGCCTGCGCGAAACTGTATGCTTATTGGATAGTGGTGAACTACCGGGAGGCGTATAATATGTTCGCGTGCAATGGAATTCTATTCAACCACGAGAGCCCCCGGCGTGGGGAGAACTTTGTCACGCGTAAGATCACTCGATCGGTGGCCAAAATTCTGCTCGGCCATCTTGATTGCATGGAGCTTGGAAATTTGGACTCGCTGAGAGATTGGGGTCATGCCAAGGATTATGTGGAGGTAATTTATTTGATAAATAATCTAGTTTTAAACAGTATGTGTGTGCTGATTTGAATATACTAATACATATATTAAAAGATCTTGACAATGACAGTCACTGTAATGGTAAAGTAAAAGTAAAGTAAATTCTTATGGCGTTTGCTGGTGGGGAGTCCCTTGCGGGAAGGTCCCACCTCGCCTGAATATACAGGGTTGGGCAGGAAGTTTTGGATGATTTAAGATGATTTAACAGTTTTACACACTCATTTTTAAACAAAACTCAGAATTTGTTGTGTGTACCATGGGTGTTGCTATTATGGGTGGTTTGCCAACGCAGGCTACCGCTGGCCTTCAAATGGTCAAATTGCAGACTGGGCCAACATGTAGATGCGGCATGATATTGAGTTCATGTAGTTCATTTATGGAGTTTTATCTTCAAGCCAGCGTCAGGTATCGAAACCAATGGTCTGTAGGTCGTTTCTGCTGCTTGAATAAAGGACTTATAGCCCCGTCAACAAAGTGTTATAGAGGGAAAAGCTTGGAAGACAATATTTGACCCCGCAGTTCTGTTAAGGGTAGTGAGGAGATAAACATATCAAAAGTCCCCACCCTTACCCCCTGTGCTAAGAGGGTGGGGGTGGTTCAAAGGTACCATTTTTTTGTTTCTCGCATATAATTCGAAAAATATGCATTTTACAGACATGACTATTCTATAAGAAATTAAAGCTTACATAATTTCCTACAATATTGATCTTACAACTTTTTCTATATCTCTTTCACTTTTCGAGGTAGGGGTGGTGACTTTTGATATTTTTACCTCCTCACTACCCTAAACAGAACTGTGGGGTCAAAAATTGTCTTCCAAACTTTTCCCTCTATACCCTTTTTTGAGCATTCATTGCCTGTTAGCATTCATGACTATTAGGTACTGAAACCAGTTGTCTGGAGATGAATTGTGTTTCATACATGTCCGTTTTTCGTTGCCAGGCAATGTGGCTGATGCTGCAGCAGCCAAGTGCCGAGGACTTCGTGATCGCCACCGGTGAAGCACACAGCGTCAGGGAATTCGTTGAAGCCGCTTTCAGCTACATCGACAAGGAGATCGTGTGGGAAGGCTCGGGTCTCAATGAGATCGGCAAGGAGAAAGACACCGGCATTGTCAGAGTGCGTGTCAATCCCAAGTACTTCCGACCAACCGAAGTTGTAAGTACAGTAGTTATTATATCAATCAATAATCACTTCAAATTCAATTTATTCACAGCCAACAATAAAAATTGTAAAACGAGGCAGAGTCAGAATATTATATAGTCATACAAATTGTTGTACGAGTAATCATATAAATAGTTAATACAAGCACATAACTATAGTGAGGTCCACGTTATAATGGCAGTGGAAAAAGATAGGAGAACAACGTTGCCGATCCTCTGTCTTGTCAAATGCCTTCTATGGAGGGTAACTGATACGGGTTTATTGATGTAATATTAATAGTCCAGGCAATGAATGCTCAAAAAAGGGTATAGAGGGAAATGTTTGGAAGAAAATTTTTGACCCCGCAGTTCTGTTAAGGGTAGTAGGGAGGTGAACATATCAAAAGTCCCCACGCCTAACCCCTGTGCTAAGGGGGTGGGGGTGGTTCAAGGGTACAATTTTTTGGTTTCTCGCATAAAACTGAAAAACTATGTATCCTAAGGACTTGACTGTCTTATAACAAATTGAAGCTTACATAATTTCCTACAATATTCAATTCACAACTTTTTTATATCTCCTCTTAGCTTTTGAGATATCCGCTCTTGAAGGTGTGACATTTTTGAAAAAAACACGTTAGCCACCAATTTTTTTCTACTTTTGCTCTTATAACTTTTTAAAAATCGATGGGAAAAATCCATGTTGATTATGAGCTTATAGAGCATCAAATTCTCTTCAATTTGATGTATAATTTCACACTTTTACAAATTTCCCTACACCTTTTGCAGCAGCTTTAATGCTGAGTGTGAAATCTCCATTTTCGCAACAATAGACCAATTGGTACAAAGGAATTTTGAGGGAATGTTTTAAACATTATTTTTTACCTGGCAGCTTTGTTGAGACTAGTTAGGAGGAGAACATATCAAAAGTCCCCATTCCTAACCCATGTGCTAAGGGGATAAGGGTGGTTTAAAAGTTGAATTTTTCAGCGTTTTGCTTTTAACTCTCCAACAATGCATAATAAAAACTGATGCTTATCGTAGGTTTGTAGAGCATTAAATTCTCTTTGAAATGGTGTAATTATTACACTATTCCAAGTTTTCCTTTCATTGTCATAGCAGCTTCAATGTAGGGGGTGAATCTTTCATTGCTGCAACAAGTGTCAACTCAGCGGTTCCACACCTTCAACAGAGGGGATAAAGGTGCGCACTTTCGCTGTGTTCACCTACTAACTAGCCCAAATCGAGCTGCAAAGTAAAAAATTGTATCACAGACATCCCCTTCAAATGTCATTGTCAAACGATCAATTGTTGCAGCAATGAAAAATTCACCCCCTACATTGAAGCTGCTATAACAATGAAAGGAACAGAAGCACTAAACACAGAAAAAGGATAGAAACACTATTGTCAATCGAATACTGCCATTATAACTTGGACATCACTATAGTAACATAGAATAATACATAATTCCTGCTTCCAGATGAATGAACAATGTCTGCTGGGTAGAGAATGAATACCATTGGTCTTTATGAGGACTTTTACTCAAATGATTCTGAAAGTTCACACTAATTAGTTCATATTATTTCACACTAATGTTTGAACAATCCTGTAAGAATTAATGGTATTCTCAAGTCTACACTCTCCTTTCTTACCTGTTCGATTTGAACCCTTATGGGGGATTGGAAGAGCACATTTTTGTTAATTTCTTGACTATTGTTTGTTGCAAGAGTATCGTGGACTCATTTTTTTTTGGTTTATAAAAATCCAGTTTTAATGAAAATCGTTAATTTTTTAGTTGTGTGTAAATCATATTCTAAAATCTGAATGATGTCCTTGAAAGGACTAGTGAAAGCTGGTTGTATGGGTCCAAACTTATGCTTTTTGTAATTTATCAACAGAATTTGCATTGATGACTCACAAAAAAGACTATTATGCAACAGAATCATGTATTTTGATTAACAGTATTCAGTAAATTTTGACACTGGATTATTTTATGTGGTCATTAAATTTTATAATTATTTTTTCACTATTGCTATTAGTTATTGCTGGATAGTTATTATCTAAAATTAACAATCGAGATATGATAGAATAGATTCAACAAGTTAGACTTGCATGACATGCCAAATGGAGCATTTGAATGAAATATTTTAAAGAATTTTGCCATAATTTCTTCCACTTGATTATGAGACATGTGTTATCATAATATGTAATTTTATTGTTACTCATTCTTTCCTTGCAATTTTCAGGATATGCTCCTCGGAGATTCTACAAAAGCTAAAGAAAAATTTGGTTGGAAACCAAAAGTAAATTTCCAAGTAAGTGACTTATTTCAAGAAATATTTTCACTGGCCCTATGATATTGAATTATTGGCTTGAAGGTAATAAGTTCAGAATTGGTGGCAGGCTCTAACACTCAAGTCACCATGAAAGATCGTTACTAATAAACTATTTTCTATGATGCGTTTCAACCAAAGTATTCTAGTTAATTAATATGAATACTGAGAATATTTATTCCTCATAAACATTCGTGAATTATAAAAACATTTACTAATATACTCAAGTTGAAATATTATTTTGTTATGGTGACCTGGCAAGTTTGAAATATGTAGATAATTATTGACTGGGATATAACCCATGTATTTAATGTTTTGAGAGGCATATATCATTGCAGCTTATGCACAGCTCTTCTGACAGGCTGGCCGAGTGTTCTGAGGCTTTGCAACTTCAGTTTGCTTAATTCCGGCCGGGGGAATTTGATCATCTCATCCTATTACCCACGCAAAGGTTTATGTGGACACCACCTAGCAAAAACATTTCTTTTTTTTGATGGAATTAAATAGAGAATGCATTTATTCAAATGCTAACTAATATATAACTATTTATTCAACGAAAATCCTAAATTCAAATTTAATTAAATAAAAAAATTTAATTCTATCAATAACTTGTTGGCCGCTATGGCTTCGTATAAAATGAGCGCTGCTATCCAGAGATTGTCAGTTTGGTGTAAGGGTATGCATTCCTGACTGGCAATTGGGAGGTACCGGGTTCAATTCCCGGGCTGGCAACTAATTTTTGGAAAGTAGTTCTCATCGAATTTTTCCATCTAGCTGTTAACCCTGTTGTCAATGTCTGCAGTAGCAGAAGTCTTCGGGGAGATTTGCAGCATTTATTTAGGATTTTCGTTGAATAATAGTTATATTTCTTTTTTTTGTTCACACGACATTCAAAACTTAATCCATCCAATTAATACATAATTCGTCTCAGGTTCTGTCTGCTTATTATCACTAATTAGTAATTTCCAGAGAGGTCTGCTTCATTCATGACCTTTGATTGTAGCAAAAATGGCTACATATCAATACATTTACTTGATGATGATTGGTTCAATTAGATTTAATTCATTTCTATCATGTCTTCCTCCATGTAAATAACCAGATAATGCCATCTTTATCTATCTCCATGTAGATGCTCACACAGCCCCAACACCATCCAACTCCATGTAAATTCACTCAAGTTTAGTTCCACTTCTTAATTGAAAGAATTAATTCAAAACTCTTTTTATCATTTCATAATGGCTTGGTTATTTTTCAATTTGTAAATCTATAGTCAATTTTCATTGCTTCCAGGATCTAGTAAAATGCATGATGGAAGCTGACATTCAGTTGATGAAAACAAATCCCAATTTAAGAGTGTAACAATTGATAAAATTTTGTGCTTACCATTTTACCATGTGAGTATGTACCGGGTCCGGTATGAGTACTTACTGTTTTTGAAGAAGTCATTGTGTGGGTTGTATTGGTAGCACTTATGTGATGAGGGTAATATTGTTTGAAGCGATTTAGATTGTGCACCTTGGTTTGGCTTGGTGAGCATCGATGGTTCGTTGAGGAGCAGTTCATCATAAAAAAATGCTAATTAAATGAAAAAGTATTTTTTAAAGTCGGTGCCCAAGGGTTATGTGGTGTGAATGTGGATCCTTATTCATTGAGATCTTCCTCCGACCTAGGCTTAATCTTTTTCTTGAGGATCACGAAGAGCAAAAAATTTGGTTTCAGCAAAGCATAACCGCATATCAAACCTTTGGATATTCTACAGAAATTTTGAGAGACTCGATTCCTGGAAGTCTTGTTTTCTTGTAAGAAGCATTGACCGTTTTCACTTTTACCTATTTCTCGCCGACATAATGTCATCCAATATCACCTACAGCTGATCCTTAGCTAATCGGAGGACATACAGAATGTCGTGACGGCGAGAAATCGGTGAGTGTGAAAACTGCCAATGCTTGGCCCCCAAGGTCACCAAACAAGTTGCAATTTTTGGAGGCTGAAGTTAACAAACACTGTCCCATAAATCTTCATACATGAAGAAGCCAAGGTGGTAGCTATTTCAAGAGAAGTGACAAGTAATTTAAAATGATATATGAGTATAGGCTGATAGTACTATTGATTGATAATTAATAGAGGTATGTCTTATGTATATATTTTTTCTGTGACCACATTTAAAAATTAAGTCAGATTTGTTGCCATACTCTGTATTTCACAGAGCACTGCCGTAAATGATTTAGAGATTATTCAAAATAAGTTATTGAGGTATCTTTATTTCAAAACGTATAATACATTTTGTCCAATAGCTTTTTCCACCGAAACCTTAAGGTCAACATTTAAAGTCCAAAAATTAAAAACCAGAAGATCCATTAGAGCATTAATGTTATTATATGACATTCTAAATAATAATATATTCATGCCAGATTTCATCAATTTGTTAAATTTCCATGTTCCATGCAATAGACCAAGACTTAATATGCTATTTCAGATACCGTTTGTCAGAACCGTTCACCATTTCAATTCCTACCTGAATAGAACAATGAGATTGTACAATAGACTAAACCCATTCCTTGACCCCTTCTATGACCGCTTCAATACATTCAAAAAATCTTGTGAAAAATTATGCTGCTCAATTGATGAATAAATTATTATTTTTGAGCTCTACTAACTCTCCTTTTTTCAACTGTTTCTTCTTTCTTTTTATTTAAATATTTTTCATCCTATACCCTTTTACTAACTTTCTGAATCTGACCAATATATCGTTCTCTTCTAATCTTATTAGTTATAGCCTACTGAATTGTGAATATTTAATGAATTGCGATATTATTTTCTTTTCTCTTATTTTTTTTTTAATTGTAACACATTTTTTATCAAATGTGTCATTAAGGCTCGTTCTGGAGTTTGTCTGTGAGCCTTTCTATGTTTTTATGGAATAAATAAATAAATAAATTTCCTTTTTCACATGTGTTGAGCAGCACTCAAATTATTGGGTTTGAAGATATTCTCTAATTGTGGGGAAATATGAATGTTGGGTGTGAATAGCTTATTTATTTTTCTGTATTGTTCTGGAGGTGATGTGATAAATATCTAATATTTAATTAAAACTACTAGACATTGTCAAAGCAAATTATTTATTAAAACGATTTGAGATATTTTCGGTTGTTACATCATTATTTCTCTCTTGTTAACTATGTGTCAATTTATCAAAACATTTTTTATAAAATCTATTCATACTCTGTGTCAATATCAATCAATTTATTAAAACTACTTTAGTACACATAGTTTATTAGAGGTTGATAATGGTGTAACATCCGAAACTATTATCTCAAATTGTTTTAATGAATAAGTGGTTTGGCAATATCTAAGCCCAGTCGTTTTCATTTGGTCTATTTATTTGTCATAATTCATCTGTGAAAGGCGCTTACGTAATTCCATTTGCAAATCATATAAAAAATATATACAAATTTACATTTATATAATATTTATGTTTTTAGAAACATATTAATTTCTATGTATATGTTCAGGATCTCGTAAAGGACATGATGGAAGCGGATATAAAGCTGATGAAGAGTAATCCACAGGCATAGATGGCAATGGATAAATACAGACTTTGTGTTCAAGTGTTAATTTTCAAATATCATATAATTTCTTGATCCATTGCGAAATACATGTCGGTGTGCAAGTGGAAAATCATGTCTGATGCAATAATTGTTTTAGAATTGACTATTTTATTGTAATTACAATTTAATCAATTTCAAATTATATAAGCGGTAGGGATCATTATTTTCGATATGGAAAACTTGTTGTGATATCATGTCATAAACCATCTTCATCGCGAAAACAAATGATTAGAATCACTTTAAAAAGTTATGTAAATCTACAGTTGGATAGGTTTGTAAATCTTTACTATCATTGTGACTTCCTTATATTTGGGAGTGAAGTGGGAGTAAATATAATTGTGTGTTATTATAATATTTTAAGTGTCATTTCTAGCTTGCAATGGAATTATAGACTAGTAATATTAATACAAATTAACTGAAGCTCAACATAATCATATTATGATATCATTGATCATAAGTAGTGTTACCAATGCAATGGGGAGCAGAATGATTTTTTTTTAATTAATTTTCAGCTATTCATTGGGATCGAAGCACTTGCTTCAAATTATAGATCTGTAGGCGATTCCAGATACTTCTTATAGATATTCATTTTTAAATTTGAGACTTGAAAGTAATGCATACTTTTCTTGTAATTTAATAAATTTCTAACAATTTTAATTTTCATTGCTTTTTTGACAACACTGTGTATAGCTTGACAGAAATGTAGGGAGAGGAGAGGATTAAGCCAAACTTATCTATACGGATGGTTGAATTAATATGAACGTTTTGAATTTCTTCCTCTTGAAAAAATACTGTAATATAGAGAATAATTATTAAATTACTGTATTGTGAATAATAATAATATTGTTAGTTGAATGAAGAATATATTATATTCTTCATTCAAATAAATATGGGCTATTAGGGCACATTCTGAAAAATTTTATTTCTTTTTTAGCATAATTATCTTAAATTATTGAATGTGATTTTTAAATTATATTAATCAGATAACTATTTGTTGAGCTTTTTTAGATTACTTAACATTTTGGCCATTAAAAAGCGGAAACGCTAAAAACGCACTTCTATCTGAACTGTACTACTGTACTTGATTTTATATAGTATATTTTATAGACAAGCATTTAGGAATTATAAAAAAATAGTTGAACTGTTGAATCTTTTATAACATTTGAAAACTGTAATCTCCCATTCTAGCCTCTCGCAACTTATTATATAACTAAAAAACTTCCAGTAATTGTGCGATCTAATTTTCCTTCCAAGTAGGCTACTATTTAGTAAAATGTAACATTCATATTTACCTCTCATTTACATCATAATCATTCTGTAAATCATGTATTCATTCATAATAAAATATATTATCCAGTTTAAAATTATAGCTGATTGATTCTAAGAATCATTTGAAAAGACTTGTTTGAAGCCAATGAATTTGGAATTAACAAAATATAATATAATAATGTGCGTCTAAGAATATATATTTGTATGGACTGCAATAAAAATAATTTAGGAGAAATGTTGCACATTTCGACCTAATATTTGTAGATTGATAAAATTGTAAAATTTGAAAATGATTAAGTTTGTAGAGTGAATATTGATGTTGTGAAACTTTTCCATACGGTAATTAATTGAAGAGACTTGAAATGTGATATGTGAGCAAACACGAAAGCATGCTCCTGTGGAATAATAATTTTTATTAAAATAAAGTGGATTTTTTGACAACATTTCAAGTCTCTTCAATCTTGAAAATTGAAGTGATAGAATCTAACAATTATTATTAAAAAAAAAACATTCCGAAATTTGTGCATTTGGAATTTAAACTAAAATGTAATGCTTCCATTACAACATTTTATAAATTTTATTAGCATGTGTATTCATTTATAAATGTTATTGTTGTAGATATGGTTTTTGTTTATTGTGTTTGATAAATTTAATCTGTATTGAAAATAATATTTATGATTGACAGCACAATTAATTGAGCATTTTAAGTTTCTCATTATAATACAATATAGCCTATTCTATTCCAAATTCCTAAAAAAACTCAAATAATATTATTTTCCTTCTCACTATCCATTAAACATTTCAAGAATCTCAATTTCTATCAACTGTTGAAAATACAATCAGTAATGAAATAATAATAAATTATTTTCTGTGATGCGTTTCAACCAAAGTATTCTAGTTGATTAATATTAATATTGAGAATTTATTCCCCATAAATAACATTCTTGAATTATAAAAACATTTACTAATATACTCAAGTTGAAAATATTATAATGTTATGGTGACCTGGCAAGTTTGAAATAATATTTGTTTGTAATATAGTTTTTAATAGCATATTATGTAGAGAATCATTGACTGGGATGTAACCCATGTATTAAATGTTTTGAGATGCATATATCATTGCAGCTTATGCACAGCTCTTCTGACAGGCTGGCCGAGTCACAATAGATACTGTGGCCGAGTGTTCTGTTACTTTGCAACTTCTGTCAAATTTGATCATCTCATCCTAATCACCCACGCAACGGTTTCTGTAGACATCATTCAGCAAAAACATTTCTTTCAAATTGTGTCGCCTATAATAAATATTGTCCCAGACCCAGATTGAGATTCACATTATAAAATCAACACCTGATTAGTAGTATATTTGTTGCTATGCTTGACTGTCATTAAACAAAGCAGATAGCTTTATCCTTTTCTAGCTCCGCGTCGTTGCCAAATCGTTTGTATGGTGAATATAATATAAATATTTGAATTTGATGATAATTGACAAGAAACAACCATAAATATTTTATCAATCTCTTTCCTGTATAGGGCTACTTGTAATATAAATATAAAGAAAATAATTAAAAATCTCAGTACCCTTTTTTAAAAAATATATTTTATCACGACATGTTTCGGTCAATTATGCCATTTTCAAGTGATATGAATTAAATAAATAAATACTAATGGACTCTTATTTAGAGTCTTCCATTAGTATTTATTTATTTAATTCATATCACTTGAAAATGGCATAATTGACCGAAACATGTCGTGATAAAATATATTTTTTAAAAAAGGGTACTGAGATTTTTAATTATTTTCTTTATATTTATATTTTATCAAATATACAGGCATAACTGGAATCTCAGTTATCTTTTAAAGATGACTGTGGGTAAAAAGTAAAAGGAATTTGTGAATCTCACATTAGTTTGCCTGGCCCGTTGTTATCAGGCAACATTTCAGGAACAAGGTCTGTAATAATATTTATGGACATTGTTCAGGAATTAGTCTGAATTTACACTTTTTACTTTTCTTGCCCTATTACCATAGGTAAGGAAAGTATTGTTTCAAAAAAAAAATTAAGGTACCCCAATTTCAAGTTTTCTATACGTTTCAAGGTCCCCTGAGTCCAAAAACATGATTTTTGGGTGTTGGTCTGTGTGTGTGTATGTCTGTGAACACGATAACTCCATTCCTAACTAACCGATTGACTTGAAATTTAAACTTAAGGTCCTTATACTACCATGAGGATCCGACAATAAGAAATTCAATAAAATTCAATCCAAAATGGCGGATAATTACTAAAAAACCATGTTTTTCACGTTTTCCTCGAAAACGGCTCTAACGATTTTCTTGAAATTTATACCATGAAGCTATTTATAAGCCCTATCAACTGACATAAGTGTCATTTCTGGGAAAATTGCAGGAGCTCCGTAATATTCTTGAGGAAAATGGGGGATAATCACTAAAAAACCATGTTTTTCACGGTTTTCTCGAAAACGGCTTCAACGATTTTCTTCAAATTTATACCATAGATAGCTATTCAAAAGTCCTATAAACTGACATGAGCCTCATTTCTGGGAAAATTGCAGGAGCTCCGTAATATTCTTGAGAAAAATGGCGGATAATTACTAAAAAACCATGTTTTTCACGATTTTCTCAAGAATGAATTGACCGATTTTTTTCAAATTCATACTCTGTATAGTTATTTATCAGCTCTATCAACTAGCATGAGTCTTTTTCCTGGAAAACTAATCGTGGGGGGGGGCCACCCCATCCTTGAGAAATAGACTTCGTAGCCTCCTTCTCGCTTCTCGTGCATGAGGTAGGTAGGTAGAGCAGCTTATAAAAAGATAACATCATAGGCTAGTCGAGATATTTCATCTGTAGAACAGCAGCTGTTTTGACGACTTTTGAAAAAATCATCGAATTTCACAATTTACACAAAGGAAAAAGTAATCTTAAAACAATTATATATACTCATATAAGATATACAGTAGTCTGATCGTAGTTGCAAATATTTTGCCGCCAATCGTCATTAAGTTATTCCCCTAAATTATTCTCGTTTAAGAATGAGGCTTATAGTTCAATGAGCAAGGAAAGTTGTGTGAGTGTACCACACCAGATTTTAATTTATCGGAGAAGTGATAATGAGCATTTTACATATCGAGCAATTACACTCTTCCAAAGATGCTTCATGTTTGTTTATTTGTTGTCATTCCATCGCAATAAATCAGTTACTTTCTAAAGGTATTTGAATATAAATCAATATTATTGAATAATTTAAAAGGAAATATTCTATTGTGTTTCGATATTTTTGTTATAGATACATTTACAAATTATCTGAAATAAAAAATATTGATGGCAGTGAATGAAGATCAACTCTGATATCAAAGGCAGGGCTAAATCGCACGTCCAGTGCCACCTCACCTTTCATCAAATTTTTGGTTGGGATTGATTAAGGATGATATTTTGAACATAAAATCACAAGAAATAAACGGCGCTCACTCATCATAATTTTTTAAAAAAATAATTTAGTTCTACTAACCTCACTTTGTTCACAAGATTTTAAACACCTCTAATATATTATATTCACAGTTAAATTGGTTTCAATTGTACCTGAATGACACTTCAAAACATGCAGATCACTTATTCTTAACGATAAACTTCAAAATCTTTCTTAAATATTATCAAACAGTACTTCATTAAGATATATTTTTCTGTTTTTCCAGGGACCAGAAATCAATTTAATATTCACTGGACTTTGTTACAAATATCGATGATCGATAAATAAATTCGATATTGATTTGTGAACTATCAATAAGTGATGCACATATAGAGAAGCTATCATTAGAAAAATGCAATAAATTTATTCGTATTTCATTATGAATTGAGTTCAATGAGTTTATTTCAATAAATACTTGAAAATATTCAAATTGTTTTATTTTTCCCACCAATCTCGTCAATAAAACTTGAAAACATCACAATGGATGTGAATTTTTCTATATAATTGAATACTACTCTAGTAAAATGTTAAATTCTCCATTATATAATTCGCCCGTTGTCAATGTTTTTGAAAGTGAACCAACTACAACGCTGTAGTGAGGTCCATGCTGTAATGGTAATGTTTACTCAGCACTGGTATTGCTATCCTTGTCTATAATTCAACAAAGCGGATAGAGCTGCCTCTTTTTCGATTTCCTCTGTTGCCAGATCGTCTTTTTACAATGTGAAATTATAAAATTATTGAAAAGATTTGCTCTGTTGCCAGATCGTCTTTTTACAATGTGAAATTATAAAATTATTGAAGAATATAATTTATTGATTAATATTGACCAAGCAAAGTGAGATCTTAGATTCAAGTCGACGGTTTTGTATTTATTTCTATTCATGTTTATATGTTTTTTTTATATTTATGTTTATATGTTCTGCATTTATAGTGATATGCAGCAATAGTATATCATAAAATTTGACTTTCACACTTTCATGAAAGTGTTTAATGTAAAAGGGTTGGGGTTTAGGTTATTTCAAGTTATATTTCATGAGGTGAGGTTAGGTTTTTGCTTTAAATTTGCAATATGCTAGAAAGGGCTAAAATACAGGTAGAATTATGGTTTTTGATATTTCAAAGGTGAAAAAATAGGTAAGGGGGTTAGGATTTTGCTTTGAAATTGCAATATGCTGGAAGGGATTACGGGTTTTTACAAAGATATATGTTTAATAATGTTTTAAATATGAAAGGATAGGTTAGGGGATTAGGATTTTGCTTTGAAATCCAGAGTGTTGAATGTGAAAGGGTTAGGTTAGGTTAGTTAGGTTAGGTTAGGTTAGGTTAGGTTAGGTTAGGTTAGGTTGGTTAGGTTAGGTTAGGTTAGGTTAGGTTGGGTTAGGTTAGGTTAGGTTAGGTTAGGTTTTCACAAAGATTTATGTTTCATAATGTTTTAAATATAAAAGGATAGGTTAGGAGATTAGGATTTTGCTTTGAAATCCAGAGTGTTGAATGTGAAAGGGTTAGGTTAAGTTAGGTTAGGTTAGGTTAGGTTGAGTTAGGTTAGGTTAGGTTGGGTTAGGTTAGGTTAGGTAAGGTTAGGTTAGGTTGGGTTAGGTTAGGTTAGGTTAGGTTAGGTTAGGTTAGGTTAGGTTAGGTTTTCACAATGATTTATGTTTCATAATGTTTTAAATATAAAAGGATAGGTTAGGTTAGGTTAGGTTGGGTTAGGTTAGGTTGGGTTAGGTTAGGTCAGGTTAGGTTAGGTTAGGTTAGGTTCGGTTTTCACAAAGATTTATGTTTCATAATGTTTTAAATATAAAAGGATAGTTTAGGAGATTAGGATTTTGCTTTGAAATCCAGAGTGTTGAATGTGAAAGGGTTGGGTTAAGTTAGGTTAGGTTAGGTTAGGTTAGTTAGGTTAGGTTAGGTTGGTTAGGTTAGGTTAGGTTAGGTTAGGTTAGGTTAGGTTAGGTTAGGTTAGGTTAGGTTAGGTTAGGTTTTCACTAAGATTTATGTTTCATAATGTTTTAAATATAAAAGGATAGGTTAGGTTAGGTTAGGTTAGGTTGGGTTAGGTTAGGTTAGGTTAGGTTAGGTTTGGTTCGGTTTTCACAAAGATTTATGTTTCATAATGTTTTAAATATAAAAGGATAGGTTAGGAGATTAGGATTTTGCTTTGAAATCCAGAGTGTTGAATGTGAAAGGGTTAGGTTAAGTTAGGTTAGGTTAGGTTAGGTTGAGTTAGGTTAGGTTAGGTTGGGTTAGGTTCGGTTTTCACAAAGATTTATGTTTCATAATGTTTTAAATATAAAAGGATAGGTTAGGAGATTAGGATTTTGCTTTGAAATCCTGAGTGTTGAATGTGAAAGGGTTAGGTTAAGTTAGGTTAGGTTAGGTTGAGTTAGGTTAGGTTAGGTTGGGTTAGGTTAGGTTAGGTTAGGTTAGGTTAGGTTAGGTTGGGTTAGGTTAGGTTAGGTTAGGTTAGGTTAGGTTTTTACAAAGATATATGTTTAATAATGTTTTAAATATGAAAGGATAGGTTAGGGGATTAGGATTTTGCTTTGAAATCCAGAGTGTTGAATGTGAAAGGGTTAGGTTAGGTTAGGTTAGGTTAGGTTAGGTTAGGTTGGGTTAGGTTAGGTAAGGTTAGGTTAGGTTAGGTTAGGTTGGGTTAGGTTAGGTTAGATTGGGGTAGGTAAGGTTAGGTTAGGTTTTCACAAAGATTTATGTTTAATAATGTTTTAAATATAAAAGGATAGGTTAGGGGGTTAGGATTTTGCTTTGAAATCCAGAGTGTTGAATGTGAAAGGGTTAGGTTAGGGTAGGTTAGGTTAGGTTAGGTTAGGTTAGGTTAGTTAGGTTAGGTTAGGTTGGGTTAGGTTAGGTTAGGTTAGGTTAGGTGGGTTAGGTTAGGTTAGGTTAGGTTAGGTTTTCACAAAGATTTATGTTTCATAATGTTTTAAATATAAAAGGATAGGTTAGGAGATTAGGATTTTGCTTTGAAATCCAGAGTGTTGAATGTGAAAGGGTTAGGTTAAGTTAGGTTAGGTTAGGTTAGGTTGAGTTAGGTTAGGTTAGGTTGGGTTAGGTTAGGTTAGGTAGGTTAGGTTAGGTGGTTAGGTTAGGTTAGGTTAGGTAGGTTAGGTTAGGTTAGTTTTCACAATGATTTATGTTTCATAATGTTTTAAATATAAAAGGATAGGTTAGGTTAGGTTAGGTTGGGTTAGGTTAGGTTGGGTTAGGTTAGGTCAGGTTAGGTTAGGTTAGGTTAGGTTCGGTTTTCACAAAGATTTATGTTTCATAATGTTTTAAATATAAAAGGATAGTTAGGAGATTAGGATTTTGCTTTGAAATCCAGAGTGTTGAATGTGAAAGGGTTGGGTTAAGTTAGGTTAGGTTAGGTTAGGTTGAGTTAGGTTAGGTTAGGTTGGGTTAGGTTAGGTTAGGTAAGGTTAGGTTAGGTTAGGTTGGGTTAGGTTAGGTTAGGTTAGGTTAGGTTTTCACTAAGATTTATGTTTCATAATGTTTTAAATATAAAAGGATAGGTTAGGTTAGGTTAGGTTAGGTTGGGTTAGGTTAGGTTAGGTTAGGTTAGGTTAGGTTGGGTTTTTACAAAGATTTATGTTTAATAATGTTTTAAATATAAAAGGATAGGTTAGGGGGTTAGGATTTTGCTTTGAAATCCAGAGTGTTGAATGTGAAAGGGTTAGGGTTTAGGTTATTTCAATTTACATTCAATAATGTTTCATGAGGTTAGGTTAGGTTTTTGCTTTAAATTTGCAATATGCTAGAAAGGGCCAGGAAACATGTAGAATTATGGTTTTTGATATTTCAAAGGTGAAAAGATAGGTTAGAGAGTTAGGATTTTGCTTTGAAATTGCAATATGCTGGAAGGGATTACAGGTTTTTACAAAGATTTATGTTCATTAAGGTTTAAAATATGAAAGGGGAGGTTAGGGGGTTAGGTTTTTGCTTTGAAATTACAATAATTATGCTGACTTAGTTATAGTGTTTTTTTAACATTAGTTAAATAACAACCGTTATATTCTATTAATTATATTATTGGGAAGTATTCTTCTTTTATTAAATGAAATGATGATAGTATATTGATTATTATATCGAATTTAATGATAAATCATCATTGGATAATAATATATCCTCATGAAAATGGAATGACGGCTCCAGTTACAGTGCTCGGTAACCATCATCACAAAGAACGTTACATTCAATGATCCTCATGAAAATGGAATGACGGCTCCAGTTACGGTGCTCGGTAACCATCATCACAAAGAACGTTAGATTCAATGATCTAACGGGGAAAAACCGTTACTAACGCATGTGCGATACGGAGCTGTCTGAGACCGAGAGTGGTTTGTTCTTTCTTCATTGTTAACATAACCTCATTCTTATTTGTTGTGTGCCACTTCAGAAATTCAATTCAATTTTTTTTGATATTTTAATTCTGCTCTTAGGTTGAAATTTATAGTACAGACAGATTTTTTTTGTTCCTTTCCCATTGAAAAAAATAAGTCGGTATCTTTAAAAATAGTTGAGATACAATTTGTGCCATGATTAGTCACATTTATACACTATTTTCTATTAACTGACTAAACGTCTGCTACATATTCAAGCAATTTTTAGTTCCAATTTCTATATATTGGCAATGAATAATATGTATTACATCGATATGTACTGTATCGACCTTTCAATAATTTGATCTTGATTGATATTCCATAATCAAAATGGCTGGCTCTAATAGGTTAATGCATGTAAAATTGTGCAACTTTGAACTTTGTTTATTTTAAAAACAATAGTGAGCGCCGTTTATTTCTTGTGATTTTGGGTTCAAAATAACATACTAAATCGATCCCAACCAAAAATTTGATGAAAGGTGAGTTGGCACTGGACGTGCGATTACACGCAATAAATCAGTTACTTTCTAAAGGTATTTGAATATAAATCAATATTATTGAATAATTTAAAAGGAAATATTCTATTGTGTTTCGATATTTTGTTATAGATACATTTACAAATTATCTGAAATAAAAAATATTGATGGCAGTGAATGAAGATCAACTCTGATATCAAAGGCAGTGCAGAGATTCTGGCAAGTTTGCGGCTGGCTTGCTGGCGGCTGGCAGCCATTTCTGAATTGGTAAGTTTATTTTGATACTCATTCATTGACTTTTGTCACTTGTAATTTAATTCTATTATCTATGATTAATTTTTTTGAATACCTGTAACAAATATTTATGACATTTAGAAGTTTTTGATGAGATAGTCATCTTCAATCACTCATGTAAGTTGCGTCAGTTCAATAAGGTAGAGAGGTTAGGTTATGCATTTAGGATTAGGTCATTTTGATTATCACTTCATTATTTTTAAATTATAGATAATGGCAATACAGTATTGTGTTAAGGTTTTTGTTGCTCAGTAATAATGCAAAATTACAAGCGACACCAGATTTTTTAAAGCTTGTAGAAAAAGTAGGCTACATAATATGCATGTAATTCTGTCACGTAGATTAAACTAATTGTATTTTAAAACATATGTAAGATTACAAACCTTACTTCATTGTTTTTTAAAGTTTTTAAACTACTTGTACATTTTTTTATCATTCATCATTCTATTTGAAATTATAATTATTATTTATATATATTGCAGCACAAGCACAAAGTTATAAAGCTTCGTTCGTCAATTTTTCTGGTCTCAACTTAATAATCAAGATGTTATATTTTAGTCGAGAATGTATTATTTATACCTCTTGTTCTCTTGTTGACACTTAAACAGTAGCCTATGTAGTAAACAGTTCTTCTCTAAGTTACGGTATAGGCCTAGGACTTCTCTTGCACGATCGAATTGGCACTTTATTAATATTGTAATCACTTTGTGTTTTCTACCTAATAAAGTTGAACTGTTTGATAGGTATTATTTCCCAAAATTATCGTAGTTCATGCAATTATACTTTTCCAACCATCAAGAGTATTCCATTACTGGTGTTCTTTTTCATCTAACAGCATAACTGAGTGTAGAAATATTATGTATATTAATAGAGTGTTAAATATTATTTTCAATGTCTAGATCAATTTCTGAATAGATCACTTACTTACTCTATTTTACACTACTTCACCCTTGTATTTACTTTCATTTCTACTTTCTTTACCCTTGATATACTAGGTACCACATCCTCCCTTGCAGTATTATTTATCTCAGCCTTATTATCCTACAAACTATTAGCAATTTGCTATTTAGATCTAGTAGATCAGAATCATTGCTTGTTTTATCTCTTTATTCTTTGCCACTTTGGTGAAACCTGCATTATAGATTCAGTAATCCATAGATCATTGTTAAATACTCAAAGTTAAAACTCCTTTCTCTCTTTAATTGGGTTTCTTTATTTCATGGCTGTGATGACATTCTATTCCCGCTCACCTATTCTATTGTCCCACTCAAGTATGACTATATCGAAATAGTTTTACCCCTTCATCTAGACGCTGCAGGAATTTGGCTGTAGGCGAGATGCTGCCCCTTACACATGAATCCGTTGCCTTTTGGTAACAACATTCAAGTTGATGGTTATAATTTTTTAGGCATTTTTACTCTTCAAATTCGGGTCTCCAGAATATGGTAGTGGTTTATCACCGCTCTCAATAACTATGAAGATACGAACAAGATGCTAACAATTATAATAACTAACAAGTCAGATAGATAGTATAGGCCTATAATAGTTGGATAGTAGATAGTTGTAGAAGTGAAGAGCTACAAGAATTTTCCTATTTTGGACTATGCTTTTAATCTTATCTAAATTAGGAAAAGGAATAGTTCAAGGTTACTTTATTTTTCCTCTCTCTATCATTATTTTAATGATGTATGCTACTTGTAAAAAATAAAGATAAGATGTTGGATCCCTATAAAAAAAAACACTAAAATTGATTGTAGATAAGATGTCGGACAACGAAGACTACGAGAGTGGAAGTGAAGCTGGTAGCAGAAGCTACCAGGGCAGCGACGCGGGAAGCGATGCTGGCAGCGAGGTGGGAAGTCCGCGAGCGAGCGATGCCGGAAGTGCCCGGGGAAGCGGAAGCGGACGTGGAAGTGGACGCGGCAGTGATGCCGGTAGTTACAGGGGCAGCGACTCTGAACCAGAGGTCAGTGCCAAACTGCCAAACAATTTTTTTAGTAGCAGAGCTTTCACTAAGTTAATCATTTATATTTTTAATTTAATTTATTATTGGCAGTAGCCTTAGACCAGAATAGACACGCCCCATACTGAAAGTCGATGAAGCCAACAATTATTGCCATATCGCCCCATCGTGACGTCAGCATCGTATAGAAAACTTTTCTGTAGAGTTTGTTTAGATTGTTTTCTATAGCAGATTGTGTCTATTTTAGATGGAAGTATCTTATTATTATTAAAGATTATTATACATAGAAAGATATGATCTATCTAATTTACAAACTCTACAGAAAAGTTTTCTATACGATGCTGACGTCACGATGTTGGCTTCATCGACTTTCAGTATAAATACAATGGGGCGTGTCTATTCTATAACTGGTCTAAGGCAGTAGCCTACATCCATTGTTGCTGACGTTTCGTGTTGTCACGTTGATTACGCATACCTATAATATTTGTGACTATAAAATAATAAGCTTCAAGTTTTATTATTGTTAAAATTGAAAACTGCTAAACTAATGTTCTGCTGTACAGAAATGGAATATCATTGGTTACTATAAATAAATTATAGTGTTCACACAGGGAGAAACCACTTACGTAGGAACCAATGATAATATCTTTCTGCTGAACAGAGCAACAATTCTTAGGAAAGCAGAGTTTAAATGCGTTTTTAGTCAAAATGCTTATGTATCAGGGGCAGATTAAAAAAAATAAATTTGTATTAAACAAACACACTACATTGTGTTAAAACATTGTTTTTATACTGCATCAGAAGTCTTGTGGTTTATGTGGCTTCTAAAGGTGCGTACAGATTTACGCGCCGCGAACACAGGAAATTCACTTTTAATAAGCTGATGCCAAGCTTTTTATTTCTGTATCTTACTGTTTCTGTACAAATACAAATATAATCAGCTGATAAAAAGAGAATTGCTTGTGTTCGCAGCGCGTATATCTGTACGCACCTTATTAAAACGAAAGTGGTTGTAAAACGTTAAACGTGAACTAGAACGAAGCTAAAAAGCTAGAATCAAGCTGGAAATTTTCATAGATGCAGTCGAGTTGAACAAAGTACCCTATACATCATAATCTCAAAACGACAGTAGGCCTACTGCCAAAATAAATGAATGTATAGAAAGATCGCTGAAGATCTTACAACGTGTTAGTTCCAACACCCATCCTAGACTTGACAAATATTTTAATAAATTTCCCTCCCAGCCTGTGTTTTCCTCTCACCACAGAATACAGCATATTATGGTGTAGTCTATTTAGAATATTATGGTAGTTTTCTCTGCTCTCACCTAATATTATGAATTCCAAAAACTGTGCTAGTTCCTCAATATTGTTGATAAATTATCAATTATCACAAGAATAAATTTTTGTTTTCCACGTTTTCTGTTCATCGAAAAGCAGACCTTTACTATTGAAATTCCCACGTTCATGCTATAGAATATGATTTTTCAGAATGGAGATGCGAGGAGTAGAAGTGCTTCGAGGAGTCGCAGCCGAAGTAGGAGTGGAAGTCCGAGGAGAAGTAGGAGTCGTAGCCGAAGTCGTAGCAGGAGTCGCAGCCGAAGTCGCAGCCCCAGTGGTTCAGAAGCCGAAGAAGTCGATGGAAGGTTCGTATATTTCTTTTACTACCATTTTCCTACAACAATAACTTCTTAGCTTATGAATAGAGTATATCATATCACTAAAATCACTTCACTTGTATTGGCTACTTTATTCAAATAAATAAAAGCAATATAAAACTTGTAGGCCCTTCGTTTAACTTGAAAATGGCCAAAGTAGGTCGAAACTAATCGTTAAAATGTTTTAAAGTTTTTCAAATGTTTTAATAAAAGGGTACTACAAGTTTTATATTGTTTTTATTAATCATATCACTGTACGATAACAACGGTACTAAAATGAGGGTATTAAAAGTGTGTAGGTTTGTTTCAAGAACTCAAGAATTATTGAGTTTCGATAGAGGTCTATCAATTTAAAATAATCAGAATGAAAATAATCATCTGTTGAGTAAAACATTCGGTTATTCAGCAATAATATTTTTAAAATGTTTTTATATTGTGATTCATCAGCAGCAGGTTGCCTTCGTCACAATATGGCTCCTGACTCATCGCTTTTTATTAATGTTTTCTTGTTTTAACAATCTTTTCTTTGAAAAACAGAATGAAGATGAAGTAACACAGTTTGTGTCCCTATCCTCCAATCTCTAGTACTAAGCACTGCTTTGCTTTACAATAGCTCATCAATTCCGTGTAGCTGTACACATTATTGAAAGCATTATGGCTTCTTGATCCCTATGAAAATATTCTACATTTTATCAATTTGCATCTCATATTTTGCTGTAGTAACAAACTGTTGATTTTATTAGCTTGGATTGACGTTTTCACTTTCAATGAAAAAATCTGAATGTTGATTGTCTAGGGAACGTGAACCATCAGTGAGTGACGAAGAAGAACCTGAAGGGGAGGACCTGAATTCCGAGGATGTGAGTAATAAATAAATTTTATTTTAAAAATTACGATGGATCATGTTTATTTGGTTCTTTCCAAAAAAGAACTGGAAGAATGCTATTTTTCAGTTTTCATTTAGTTTTATCTTGTATATTAGCAGCGAATAGCTCCAGGTTAAGCGATTTTAATGGTTCTAAATGCACTTTAACACCAACTGTTCGATGATGTTTGATATAGATCTCTAATTAGAAATTCATGGTAGCTTATTAATTTTTATAGATGTGGAGGATATTTGCTCCTAGACCTATATATTATATATATCGTATGAGATAGAGCACATCACAACATTTTCTTTACAAAGTAAAAGTCACACAGTTAAATTCAGTGCGTCAAGCCATTGGATAAAATTTGGTGTTGCTTGATGCACCTCGTCAAGGTTTCCATTAAATTTAAAAATTGGACATTCTAATATTGCATGA
Organism: Nilaparvata lugens; assembly: GCF_014356525.2. NCBI lineage: Eukaryota > Metazoa > Arthropoda > Insecta > Hemiptera > Delphacidae > Nilaparvata > Nilaparvata lugens. The sequence goes on from NC_052509.1 coordinate 51,582,168, forward strand.
TTCATTGTCTGTGTCTCAGCGCCACATTCACATAAAGCAGAGTCAGCAAAGCCCCATCCATACATCAGACCTCCACATCTTCCATGGCCAGTGCATCCTAGACCTAGAACATCTATATCAAATCATTATGATAATCTTTCACCTAATAATGTTTACATCGTCCTCAGCGTTAAAAACGTCCAGAATTCATTAAATTTTTTGAAATATTTTCCAAGGGCCGTTCTCAAACATCATTCTGATCAATACGTTTTAATGATGTTTGAGAACACAAGCGAATTTTCAGTGAATGACTAATAATGGTACTTCCTCTTTTCAATGTTTATTTTTCGGTTCATGTTTAAAATTTCTCTAATAAGTGAATATATTCTCTATTTTAAAAATAACTGAGTGTTAAAAATTATTATTATTTTGGTATTTGGAACATCCAAGTTCAAAAGAATGGTTTGTATGAATATTTCTGGACAGAAAATTTTGTGGAAATCTAGAAGACATAACCTCATTTGGACTTGTTACCTAAATTTGGGAGAGAAATAGTACAAGGTAATTATACAAACTTTTACCCCGGAATTATTATTATTGATTTGAAACACATCTCTAACAATGCATGCTATTGATAGGAATTCGACGAAGAGGAAGAAGAAGAGGACGAGGGCCCTCGCAGCAAAAAGAAGAAGAAGAACGACAGGTTTGGCGGTTTCATCATCGACGAGGCGGAGGTCGATGACGAGTTTGAGGATGAGGAGGAGTGGGAGGAGGGTGCTCAGGAGATCGGCATCATCGGCAACGAAATGGAAGAGTTGGGGCCGACCGCGCGCGAAATCGAAGGCAGGCGCCGAGGGACCGCCTTGTGGGAGTGAGTATTTCAATCGAAATAGATTTTCATCTAATAATGGTTACATCTATACGTGTAATTAATACAAAATGTTTTTATAAATAGGTAATGATTCTTGATTGTTTATTATGATTCTTGAAGGTAATTGCAATATCTTATTGCTGGTAATTGTATTTCATACTGTAAGGCCAGTAGTTACACACAACATCGATTTTCAACGTTCGATTTTTTGCCGTCATTCTAAATTCTATTAGATTAAGATTAAACGGAACTTGACATACACATGAACACATCATCTGTTGAATCTGAAATAATTTATAAGGATGACAAAAAATTGTACGTCCAAAAATCGAAGTGCAAGTAAAGCCAGAGGGATTTTTTACTTGTCTGTCTGCTGCTGTGTGCTTTCGCCAAAACACGATGTACCAAACACGATACAACAGTTTACAGTATCATATATTTTTAGTAAGTTACATCATATTTTCTTTTAATTCATGGTATTTTACTATACTTTTACACTGTCATATCTCGTACTATATTTTTCACACCTGTTATATTTTCTGCTGTTGTGTGTGTTCGCCTTAAGGTACATAATATTTTTCATTTATGTACCAAATACGATACAACAGTTCAGACAGTATGCTATATTTTTATTTTTTTTTTATTTTATTTTTGATACAATTACAAATCATATGGATATGATCGGGATAGAACAACAGGCATAGCCCAAAACTATTCTGTTCCCAAATTTTGATAAATAATAAAATGTCCGAAAAAATAGGTTATGTTCTTACTGAAGAAAGTTAAAGTTCAAAGTTCAGTCCAAAAATATATAGGCTATGAGCTAAAATTTTTGAATTTAGAATGATTAAAATACCAAATTATAGTCGAATATTGCACTTAATATCACCGCATTTTGAATAAATTAAGTTATTTCTGAAAATTTTTAAGCCAAAAATATACACACAACTTTCCACTAGGCACAGCTTGAGTACATTATACTAATACTATACTTAATTTTACAGTATTTTACTATACTTTGACTTTTACACTATCATATTTAGTACTATATCTTTCACATTATAATTAAATTTATGTAAATCTATTTAATTGATATAAATTTATGAGTTACATTAATTGTACTGTGATCTCGATTGACATGTGCCCGTTTGCTTCACAGTTCGCAAAAGGAGGCGGAGATCGAAGAGTACCTGCGCAAAAAGTACGCGGACGAGTCGATAGCGTCGCGGCACTTTGGCGACGGCGGCGAGGATATGTCAGACGAGATCACCCAGCAGACGCTGCTGCCCGGCGTCAAGGACCCCAACCTGTGGATGGTCAAGTGTCGCATCGGTGAGGAGAAGGCCACCGCCCTTCAGCTCATGCGCAAGTACATCGCCTATCAGGGCACCGAGCCGCTGCAGATCAAGTCGGTCGTGGCGCCCGAAGGACTCAAAGGTGAGTTTTACTTTACTTTTCTTGTTTGTCACAATTATTAAACTGCATTAGGGGAGCAACGATCTCGCAGTATATGACACGTCAAAGTTTAATCTAATATCTACTATCCTTCATATTTCAACACAACAGATCCCACATAACATACATCAATCAACAAGGAAGTCTGCTAACCTGTAAGGACACATTACAATAAGGAATTCCCTGAGTGTTTTTTAACTCCTTCAAGCCATCAATTTCCCTTATGTGAGATGGAATTGAATTGAAAATTTTCATTCCCATCTAAATCTCGTTTATGGGGATGACTCACCTGGCTCTCCTCATACATTCGTCTATTTTTGAAAACGAAGATTGCTAAATCTAATTTATAAATAGCAGGAGCCGTCAGCAATCTCTTTTCTTTAAAATGAGGTCTGCAAGAACGCATTGTATTAATCTTATAAATTATCCTAATAGCTTTCTTCTGCAGTATGAATATTCCATTATTCTCTATACTTTTTCCCCAAAAAATTACTCAATATCTCATAAAATTCATTCAAATACAAACTAATAAATTTGAATTGAGAATTAATATGGTTATATGGTTACTCATGCTGAATCCCTAGTCATTGATTTTTTTCAACCAGCAAATACTTGGGAGTATACTAGGCCATGTCAGTTCAATAAGATTACGAATTATCAAATTACAATAACAATATAAAGATAATACACAGGGAGGTCCTAGTTGTACTTGAAGGACTCAAGGTTATTTTCATTCTAAATATTTATATATATAGATTGGAACTGTAGGCTTCACTGGAAGAATAGCAATAAAAATTGATATTTTAGGATGAGAAATAAGAGAACAAAATTAATGGTTAGTCCTAGTAACTAGTTGTAATAGAAATAATAAGAAAAATCAATATATAAATTCATAATTGAGAAATTGAGAATTAATGTGGCTACCCATGTCATAGGAAAGTCGTAGTTGCACCCGAATGACTCAAAGGTAATTCAAATCAAAATTAAAATTCATACTTGAATGTTGAATTTGTATGAGAATCAATCAATCAATATTGTTACCCATGTAATAGGAAGGCTTTTCTAGCATTTATTCGTAAATTCTTCTGTGTTCTGAGTGTTAATAATTGAGTGATTTTCCAGATTGGACGGTGTTTTGCAAAGTAGAGGAACCAACCCACAAACCAATACTTTTTTAGAAATCAGGTTTAAATTCAGTAATTAAGTACAATAAGGTGAAACTGTAATAATTTTCCCAGGAACCAAGCTGCATGGTTCCATCATAGAAGGGAGGAATAATACTGCATGGTTCAACCTTACGGAGAGAGAGAAATTATTATGTTATTATAATTATTATAACCAAGCCACTTGATTTCATTCTGCATTTAAGAAACATTCAGTGCATAAAATGGGTTCTCTCCAAGGAACAGCCTCAATCTTCTCTTCAGGCAGAGTCCTGTTATTTCAAAAAGTGATAGTAGCTTAACCTAAAATTTAATCCGGACTGTAGTAAAAATTTGAGAAGGGACAGTTTTGAGCATAAGCCTGTTGTGCCTTCTTACATAAGTGTAATAACTGTACATGACTGAATAAACTGTGTGGATTTCAGGCTATATCTACATAGAGGCGTTCAAACAGCCGCACGTGAAGCAGGCGATCGAGAACGTGAGCAATCTGCGCATGGGCTTCTGGAAGCAGCAGATGGTGCCCATCAAGGAGATGACAGATGTGCTGCGAGTGGTGAAGGTGCAGACGGGCCTCAAGCCGAAGCAGTGGGTGCGAGTCAAGCGAGGTCTCTACAAGGACGACATTGCGCAGGTCGATTATGTCGACTTGGGCCAGAACCAGGTGCATCTCAAGCTGCTGCCTCGCATTGACTACACGCGGCCACGTGGTGCCCTCAGAACGACACAGGTAACTCTATGTGGCTACTACATCTATACTCAGAATGACACAGGTCGTAGCAACTATGTAGCTACTATCAGATGTAGGGATGGGCACGTAGAGGGACAGTTTGTCCCATTGCAAAGCACAAGTTAAATTTTAACAGTGATTAAATAACACGAGAACCAATCAAAAAAGCTTCTCTAATTGGTTTACGTGGCATTCAATCAAGATAAAAACTCAACTGGCTTTTGTGCAACCAAACCTTTCTATTTAGTTTTGTGGAAAATGGTTCGTTTATCGTTTTTGTTGAAGGAAATCTTTAGTACAGAATTTCGTCAATAAACATAAATTTAAAACTCTTTTGAAACTTTCAACTCTTTTCCAGTTTTGGGCTTCAAGCCTGTTGATTCTTTAGCCAATCATATTCAAAATGAGTTTAGAATGATATTGTATCAATGAATTTAAAAATAAATGTATTAACAACTCTTGATTGCTTAATTTAAATTTAAGATTGAAGCAGTTTTGGTCGCCTGTTGAATAATCTCTTATTTTATCTGGGATGATTTCACTCAGATACTGTGGAGTGATTTTTCAAATGATGTTTTCTTTTTTCAACGAGCCTGATACGTTTTATGCCTTTTTTACTTTCCTGAATGGGGCCTTTCACAAGGTCAAAACATTTATAAAAAATCTTTGATAATAATTTTACACTATAAATATAAACTATTAAGGTGCAATTCCTTAGCGATGACTAGAGAATATTGAGTCGTCGCTAAGGAATTGCACATTAATAGGTTATATTTTATCGAATACCGTATTTCTTTCATAACATTATAAATAGTAGGCATTAACTTTAATAAAAGTTGGTCTTTTTCTAGATTATTTTACTATGTAGCATTTACATTTACACTATTACATATCTCACACTATTATACACTATTCCATTATCACATAATTCGAAATTAGAAAATAATCGTGACTTAGGCCCGCCGCTAAGTAGACCCACGCTAATCCGCAAATGTTTTGTAAACCATTGCTAGGCTTTTCCAGACATCTGTGAATACATGCAATGAATGATCCACTTGTCAGCCGATAGATTATGAATAATTCTATAGCAATGGTTCATAAAACATCCCACGGCGTGGGTTGCTTTTCGTGGATTAGCGTGGGCCTACCTTGCGGCGGGCCTTAACCTTCGCTCTTGTTCTTTCAAGCTACAAGAAGTGTTTGATGCGTTGACAGGTGTGAAGCCAACTCTGTCTGAGCTGGAGAAGTTCGAAGAGACCCCTTTAATCATCTTATTACATGATTTGAAATGATAAAAATAACTCTGACTTCCTAAAACAGGATATTCTTGTGTTCTCTGCAAACTAATCATTTGAACCAAATGTGTTCGAAGGTGTGAAGCCAACTCTATCTGAGCTGGAGAAGTTTGAAGAGGCGCCGGAAGGCGTTGACATTGAGCTGTCGGCCACCAACAAGGAGGACGGACCCGGCCACTCGTTCAGTGCCGGTGACAATGTCGAAGTGTGTCAGGGTGAATTGATGCACCTGCAGGGCAAAATCCTTGCCATTGACGGCAACATGATCACCATCATGCCCAAGCATGAAGATCTAACGGTCAGTAAATTAAATATCCTATTATATTAAGCGAGCGATTCCTGTATTTATATGGTTATTTATGTCCAACGGATCTCAAAAACGGCTCTAACGATTTCCACGAAATTTGGAACATAGTAGGTTTATGATATAAAAATTCGATTGCACTAGGTCTCATCCCTGGGAAAACTCGCTGAAGGACATGAAAAGGATAATAATTATTATTCATCCTTGGAAAAACAGATGATAATTTCGTCGTCTGTAGATAATAGAAGATGCGAGTGCTTGTGTGGGAGAGAGACAAAATTTTATTAAGCTGTTGAATCAATCAGCTTATCTCACGAGAAATATCTAGAAATTTTAATCGACTTGATCAAAATAATCTGATTTGTTGACATGACATGGTATATCATTCTAAATCAGAGTATATCATAATTTTCAAAGTTAATCATTATTTTACAGTTTTAAGTGATTATTGAGTGTTATTTCGTTATTCAATTTAGTTTGTAAACAATCTAAATTAGACCTTTTCTGTTTTCAAATGTTTGGACTGAAAATTTGACCTGAATTCAAGTGTATGGAACATAACCTAATTTTTGGACTATTTGTAGTGTAGTCTACAAATCAAAATTCGGGGAAGAAACAGTTTTGGGCTGTGCCTGTTAGTGCTTCCCCAATCATTTAAAATAATTGTGTTCTGTTTATCGATAAATAAATAACGAGCGAAGATCGTTGGCCAGATATTTATATATAAAATAAGTTAATTGAAATTTTATTTTTTTAAAAGATATTTCATTTATTAACACATGCTTACACCATGGCAGAGGAACTCAGACTGAGATTGAATAAGATACAATACGTAATACTTGCTCAGCTCCACCTACTCTCTGCTATTGGGAGAGGGTACATAAGTTATATTTATCGATTTTGCCTTCAGGGATGGGAATAGAATCCGCATCATATGATGATAAATTATTACACATTGAAAAAGTTAATGTAAATTTACTATTTATTCTTGGTTTTGTGTTATGCCTAGCCTACTTATGATTGATTTGAAGAAAACCTTTTCGAAATTTCAGTTCAAGAGTACATGAATTCGTAGAATACAGTAACATTCAAGTTGAATTTGAAATAGTGCAATAATTTTTTCTATTCACATTAATTGGCATCACTGTAGTGCCAATTCGAGTTGAATCTCCAGGTTGAGCAGAAAACCGTCTATCCTTCGAAAAACGAGATGAACATTCAATTTATAATTAAAACTGAAGGAGAAATGCAAATTAATGTTATTTTACTAATTTAGAGTGCCTATTTCAAGTTCATTGTTATTTACAAACTACTACAGTTGGCAAATTATTGCATAATTATGCAACTAACTATCAATGAGTTGTTTCTAAGCTCAGCTACTGTATTTTATTGTAGATTATTCTTAGGTTATTCACTGGTTTTGGGTTTAATGATCTGTTTTTCTTATTCCAGACACCTCTTGAGTTTCAAGCGAATGAATTGCGGAAATACTTCAGCATGGGAGACCACGTGAAAGTATTGAGTGGTCGATACGAAGGAGATACTGGACTCATTATTCGAGTTGAAGACAATAGGGTAAATAAATATCAGCAATCAATCCCAATTATTATTCTAAAAAATAGCGCTCATTTTTTGTTTACGCTGCATGCTCTCCTTGATGTGATAATTTTATGCTTGAGTGATAACTTGAAGGATGATACACATTTTGCCACGACGAATGGGAATCAAACCCATGACCGGCACAAATACAGTAAAATTGCTGCTCTTTATTCAGTTGCCTAGTTCCAATATTTTTCCTTTATTTTTCCATGACTCATTCAATCATAAATAATTATCCGCAATTTTTCCGTCACATCACAGATTTTTAAGATTGTGCATCAATTAGTTTAGTAAGTCATTGGACACGGGATGATTTCAGGATCATTAAAAAATCATCATTGTGATAACAAAATTTCACTTTACCAACAAGAATAATTGAAAAAACTACTCCTTACCACTAGATACCAAAATCCATATCACTATTACCACTAGCCTTATTCGTGTTAGCAAAGATTATGAATTATTCCTACCAATGAGTAATGTAGCTTTGAATCATTTTCAATCAGTGGTCTAATAGTGATTGCTTCAAGTTATTTTATTGTATCAATTAGTCAGCCTGGAGACCCGTGCTTCACTTAATCAGAGAGCTCCACCATTTATATAAAAATATACAGGGTGGGTGAAAAGTCCGAGAACGGCTTAATATCTCATACACAAAGGTAATTTGACGGTGGGTGTGATTGGGGATCCTATTCAAATTGAAAATACTACTTTACTATGATTTTACAAATCTGGTCCGCCATCTTGGATCCGCCATATTGAATGCAACTTAATTTTTTTAAGTAGGAAGGTTGTCATACAATACATGATTTCAATGCAGAATTTCAAGACAAAATGAATGGCGAAAACCGCATATCGATATCTCAAACCGTTTAGAAGATATTCAAATTATTAATCAATACCATGCAAATCAGAAATGAAATACATAAGTGGTATTGATTAATAATATGAATATCTTCTAAACGGTTTGAGATATCGATGTGCGCTTTTCACCATTCATTTTTTCTTGAAATTCCATATCGAAATCATGTATCGCATGCCCACCTTCCTATTTGAAAAAAATAAAGTTTCATTCAAAATGGCGGATCCAAGATGGTGGACCAGATTTCTAAAGTCATAGTAAAGTAGTATTTTCAATTTGAGTAGGATTCCCAATCACACTCGTCAAATTACCTTTGGGTATGAGATATTAAGCCGTTCTCGGACTTTTCACCCACTCTGTATGTATAATTTTTATATTCATCAATTAATTTTATTGTCATCATTGTGCTTTATTATCATACTGTAGTAGTAAGTAGATCTGTATCAACTTCAGTTATAATATAAGAGTATTTGTATCAACTTACTACATACTTAAAATATATGTCATTTCGAATTTGTAATATAATTGATTTCTCATTTTATTTTTTATCGTTTCCAGATTGTCCTGTTCTCGGATTTGACAATGCACGAGCTGGAAGTTTTGCCTCGGGATTTGCAGCTATGTACCGACATGGCCACAGGTGTGGACTCCCTCGGTCAATTCCAATGGGGCGACATGGTACAGTTGGAGTAAGTATAACATTTTCCACATTGACAATTAAATATTATAGTCTTCATACTGTACTTAATGCATGCAGTACATGTGTATTTTTAATATTCTAATCTATGGATAACTTATTCTTACCTGATATGAAACCAACTTTATTCACTGAACATTCTAAAGAAGTATTTAATAGGGCTACTTGAATTAATAATAATAATAATAAATTTTATTGCCAAAAACAATGCATACAAAATAATACTCAATCATCTAGCATAAACTAATAATAATACAATAATGAATATTATATACATTTAATTCTCTTGACAATAAATACTCTCATGCAAGAGAAGCTTCCCTGTACGCATGGAGGAGTTGCTGCAGACCCTAGAAACTCTCTTATAGTAAAAAAAATCAATTTGTTTATCGAATTCCTTACATAATGTATCCAGTAATTATAACTAGGAAATGAAAAACAAGGCATTGAGAAACAAAAATAAAAGTCATACAACAAATAATAAAGAATAAGATGGAAGCTAACAACAGAGAAAATAGTAATTAAAATAACTTTTAGAATTTGAGAAATGTGATCTCTCACTGAACACAAATAATTGTTTAATTATTATAGAAATAACTAATAGGCCTTCCCTTTTTAAACTTTTTTATATAAACACTACTATAGTGAGGTCCACGTTATAATGGCAGTGGATGAAGATAGAAGAATAGCGATGCCTAATTTTTGGACTATTTGTAGTGTAGTCTACAAATCAAAATTCGGGGAAGAAACAGTTTTGGGCTGTGCCTGTTAGTGCTTCCCCAATCATTTAAAATAATTGTGTTCTGTTTATCGATAAATAAATAACGAGCGAAGATCGTTAGCCCGATATTTATATATAAAATAAGTTAATTGAACTTGAAATTTATTTTTTAAAAGATATTTCATTTATTAACACATGCTCACACCATGGCAGAGGAACTCAGACTGAGATTGAATAAGATACAATACGTAATGCTTGCTCAGCTCCACATACTCTCTGCTATTGGGAGAGGGTACATAACTTATAGTTATCGATTTTACCTTCAGGGATGGGAATAGAATCCGCAGCATATGATGATAAATTATTACACATTGGAAAAGTTAATGTAAATGTACTATTTATTCTTGGCTTTGTCTTATGCCTAGCCTACTCATGATTGATTTGAAGAAAACCTTTTCGAAATTTCAGTTCAAGAGTGCATGAATTCGTAGAATACAGTAACATTCAAGTTGATTTTGAAATAGTGCAATAAATTTTTTCTATTCGCAGTAATTGGCATCACTGTAGTGCCAATTCGAGTTGAATATCCTGGTTGAGCAGAAAGCCGTCTATCCTTCGAAAAACGAGATGAACATTCAATTTATAATTAAAACTGAAGGAGAAATGCAAATTAATGTTATTTTACTAATTTAGAGTGTCTATTTAAAGTTCATTGTCATTCACAAACTACCATAGTTGGTAAATGATTACATATACAACTAACTATCAATTGATGAGTTGTTCCTAAGCTCAGCTGACAGCTACTGTATTTTATTGTAGATTATTCACTGGTTTTGAGTTTAATGATCTGTTTGTCTTATTCCAGACACCTCTTGAGTTTCAAGCGAATGAATTGCGGAAATACTTCAGCATGGGAGACCACGTGAAAGTATTGAGTGGTCGATACGAAGGAGATACTGGACTCATTATTCGAGTTGAAGACAATAGGGTAAATAAATATCAGCAATCAATCCCAATTATTATTCTAAAAAATAGCGCTCATTTTTTGTTTACGCTGCATGCTCACCTTGATGTGATAATTTTATGCTTGAGTGATAACTTGAAGGGTGATACACATTTTGTCACGAAGAATGGGAATCAAACCCATGTCCGGCACAACTACAGCAAAATTGCTGCTCTTTATTCAGTTGAGCGATGCCTAATTCCAATATTTTTCCTTTCTTATAACTCATTCAATCATAAATAATTATCCGCAATTTTTCCGTCACATCACAGATTTTTAAGATTGTGCATCAATTAGTTTAGTAAGTCATTGGACACGGGATGATTTCAGGATCATTAAAAAATCATCATTGTGATAACAAAATTTCACTTTACCAACAAGAATAATTGAAAAAACTACTCCTTACCACTAGATTACAAAATCCATATCACTATTACCACTAGCCTTATTCGTGTTAGCAAAGATTATGAATTATTCCTACCAATGAGTAATGTAGCTTTGAATCATTTTCAATCAATGGTCTAATAGTGATTGCTTCAAGTTATTGTGTCAATTAGTCAGCCTGGAGACCCGTGCTTCACTTAATCAGAGAGCTCCACCATTTATATAAAAATATACAGAGTGGGTGAAAAGTCCGAGAACGGCTTAATATCTCATACACAAAGGTAATTTGACGGTGGGTGTGATTGGGGATCCTATTCAAATTGAAAATACTACTTTACTATGATTTTACAAATCTGGTCCGCCATATTGAATGCAACTTAATTTTTTTAAGTAGGAAGGTTGTCATACAATACATGATTTGAATACAGAATTTCAAGACAAAATGAATGGCGAAAACCGCATATCGATATCTCAAACAGTTTAGAAGATATTCAAATTATTAATCAATACCATGCAAATCAGAAATGAAATACATAAGTGGTATTGATTAATAATATGAATATCTTCTAAACGGTTTGAGATATCGATGTGCGCTTTTCACCATTCATTGTTTCTTGAAATTCCATATCGAAATCATGTATCGCATGCCCACCTTCCTATTTGAAAAAAAAAGTTTCATTCAAAATGGCGGATCCAAGATGTTGGACCAGATTTCTAAAATCATAGTAAAGTAGTATTTTCAATTTGAGTAGGATTCCCAATCACACTCGTCAAATTACCTTTGTGTATGAGATATTAAGCCGTTCTCGGACTTTTCACCCACCCTGTATGTATAATTTTTATATTCATCAATTAATTTTATTGTCATCATTGTGCTTTATTATCATACTGTAGTAGTAAGTAGATCTGTATCAACTTCAGTTATAATATAAGAGTATTTGTATCAACTTACTACATACTTAAAATATATGTCATTTCGAATTTGTAATATAATTGATTTCTCATTCTATTTTTTATCGTTTCCAGATTGTCCTGTTCTCGGATTTGACAATGCACGAGCTGGAAGTTTTGCCTCGGGATTTGCAGCTATGTACAGACATGGCCACGGGTGTGGACTCCCTCGGTCAATTCCAATGGGGCGACATGGTACAGTTGGAGTAAGTATAACATTTTCCACATTGACAATTAAATATTATAGTCTTCATACTGTACTTGATGCATGCAGTACATGTGTATTTTTAATATTCCAATCTATGGATAACTTATTCTTACCTGATATGAAACCAACTTTATTCACTGAACATTCTAAAGAAGTATTTAATAGGGCTACTTGAATTAATAATAATAATAATAAATTTTATTGCCAAAAACAATGCATACAAAATAATACTCAATCATCTAGTATAAACTAATAATAATAAAAATAATACAATAATGAATATTATATACATTTAATTCTCTTGACAATAAATACTCTCATGCAAGAGAAGCTTCCCTGTACGCATGGAGGAGTTGCTGCAGACCCTAGAAACTCTCTTATAGTAAAAAAAATCAATTTGTTTATCGAATTCCTTACATAATGTATCCAGTAATTATAACTAGGAAATGAAAAACAAGGCATTGAGAAACAAAAATAAAAGTCATACAACAAATAATAAAGAATAAGATGGAAGCTAACAACAGAGAAAATAGTAATTAAAATAACTTTTAGAATTTGAGAAATGTGATCTCTCACTGAACACAAATAATTGTTTAATTATTATAGAAATAACTAATAGGCCTTCCCTTTTTAAACTTTTTTATATAAACACTACTATAGTGAGGTCCACGTTATAATGGCAGTGGATGAAGATAGAAGAATAGCGATGCCGAATCTCTGCATTAATTAATTATATTTCTACACTGTCAAAAACATAATTGGCATCGTTGTGGACCTAGAAAAGGATAGTTCCACTGACTTTGTCGAATGATAGACAAGGATAGCAAAACCAAAGTTCATCAAATACTGTCATTATAACGTGGACCTCACTATAGTTTCAGCATACATGTCATTTTCAAGTGTCTTTTTTCATTGCAAATTGATCGTTTTTTTTAAAAATCTTTACTAAAAACTAAAATTGTAAGCAATATTCTTTGAAAACTTTCTTATAATATTATTTCGTGTTACAGTTCACAGAATGTTGGAGTGATTGTGAGACTGGAGCGAGAAAACTTCCACATTCTGAATATGCAAGGAAAGTTAGTGGAAGCCAAACCCCAGGCTCTGCATAAAAAGAAAGAGTTCCGAAACACTGTTGCCCTGGATTATCAACAGGCCACTATTCAGAAAAGAGACATTGTCAAAGTCATTGATGGACCACATGCCGTAAGTATTGCCGATGAAAAAAATACGTTCTCAATTTTTAATTGAAAATTATTTATTCATTAGTGACTAGCAGGTAACCCGTGCTCCGCAAGCGTCTATTTTAAAACTTGACAAACTGCAAAACTTGACTTAATTTAATCTTTAAGAATTGAAAATAGGCATATAACCATCCCCGGTTAATTAAGAATCTATATGCAAAATTTCAACTTAACCAGTCCAGTGGTTCAGACGTGATGATGTGTCAAACATAATTTTCCTATCCCGTACGTGAATAAGCCAGTTCTCTCCTTTATTATAATATAGATAATAAAGTTATTATGTCCCTCATTCTTTGTTCCTCGTACGAGAACTATTTTATCTATTTTAAAGATTAGCTTTATTTAGTAGTACTGAATTTATTACTAAATTTCATAATTTACAAATGCTGAATCTTATCTATATATATAAAAGCGAAATGGCACTCACTCACTGACTGACTGACTCACTCACTCACTCACTCACTCACTCACTCGCATAACTAAAAATCTACCGGACCAAAAACGTTCAAATTTGGTAGGTATGTTCAGTTGGCCCTTTAGAGGCGCACTAAGAAATCTTTTGGCAATATTTTAACTCTAAGGGTTGTTTTTAAGGGTTTAAAGTTCGCCTTTTAGCATGTATATTCTTCTTCTCCCAATCTCTTAATTATAATTGAAATGTCCATATCATATGTTACTATAGAACTATAATCTAGATAGAGTACCTCTTCGAAACAGTTGTTAACTGGCAACTAAATTAATAATTTTGTCAGGTTGGCATTAAGTTGAGTTGACTTTGTTAGGTTGGCACCAAGTTGAAGATTTAAATGCATTTATCGCGGAAAAATAATTGATTGGGCACTGCTACTTCAATCCTGGGAATATTATATTACTGGCCGTCAGGCTCGCTTCGCTCGCCATATCCGTTTAGCCAGACGTTTAGTCTGAACCCCCCGACTGGATTGTCCTAACATATGATAAAAATGCTCAAATGAAAAATGCAGGCGAGCGAAGCGAGCCTGCTGATCTCATTCTTGGACGATCCAGTTGGGGGTCCAGGGGGCGGAGCCCCCTTGTTAGGCGTATATGGCGAGCGAAGCGAGCCTGACGGCTAGTGAGATATCAATTCATTCTTTGAAGAAGTGATCACACATGTTGATAACAGACAATTATTAAGAGCTGCAATTACACTTCCCGATGTTCCGAAACTAAATCTGTAGATCCACTCATCCACTACCCGTATCCTCCCTATTACTGATATACAAGCCCGAGGCTTAAAAAGACAATATCCTCCGCAATAAATAAAAATATACTGTTCTTTTTTTTAGCAATAACAAATCTCTTAATATATTTGTGAATATTCCATACTAACAGTTAGGAGTTGCGTATTGTTTGTGTGAAGTATGTTATTCTGATTCAAACAATAATTGTTGAAATTCCTTCTTTTTTTGAACCCAGGGACGCAGTGGTGAAATCAAGCATCTGTATCGCAGTTACGCATTCCTATTTTCAAGACAATACCTGGACAATGGAGGCATATTCGTGTGCAAGACAAGGCATCTTGAACTTCCAACCGAGAAGAGGGTAATTATCATGAACATAATTATCATGTGTAAAAATTTACATTATATTATGACTTCTTTCCTTATCTTTGAAATATTTTCTTTATTCAACTCAGCAAAACAGAACATTATGCAGTTGAATATCTTCACTAAAACTAATGTTATAACTAATAATCACCCATGATTTCTTTGAATGTGACCAATATTTTTAATAATTGTAGCTCAATATCAAAGTTCCTTTGATCGTTTCTAGCTTGTTACTTACATCAAAAACCGTGCCGATTTTACACGCCGACTTTTGTTATTGAATATTGAATGACAATATTATAGTTGAGGTCTTAATTTTAAATCTAGTAAAATCTAGGTAAATTGAGCTAATTTGATTAAATAACGTTGCAATGTATTGCAGGTTCATGATTGAGTTAATCGATTATGTGCGTGTGATATGTTATTGTTACATTTGTGTAAATGTTTCTGTTGTGGTTATGTAAATTTAAGAAGAAAATGACAAAGGAAGAATCACATTTTCTTATTGTCATGAGGACTTGGTACAAAACGTCTTAGATAGGGTATATCAAGGATTAAGAAATCAAAATTTAATTATTATATTAACATGCAAAACTGGCAAAGAAAACTTGGTAACTTAAGCTAACTTGGTAACATGAATAATTCCAAGTACCTATTATACTTCACATCTTATCTACAATTAAGACCTAAGAGTTAAATTTGTGCAAGATACTTTTCTAATAAGTGATGCAATTATTAATACTTGCGTCTTGTGTGACAATTTATCGGAATGTGTTTACTGTAATTGCAGAACAACAACAACATGAACAACATGAATGCCGGCTTCATGTCTCCACGCATCTCGTCGCCGTACCACCCGAGTGGGGGTGGTGGTGGTGCAAGAGGGGGCGGAGGAGGAGGGCGTGGCAGGGGAGGCGGAGGAGGTGGGGTGCGCAGGGACCGTGATCTCATCGGACAGACTATCAAAATCACTGGAGGATCTTACAAAGGTACCATTTCTCATCATTTACCAATCATTCGACTTGAAGAAAATATTCAAATCTATGTTTTACCAAGCGCCCAAAAATATTAACAAATTTTAATAAATAATGAAGGGAAAATTGATTTGTTGCTATACTGTGAACCACTGCTAACTTGGATTCTCCCCCACTAGTGTTGATTTGCCTACTAGTAGGAGGAAATTCCGGATTATTTATGTCTCAAACTTCTGTTTAGAAAGTCAGTAAGAAGACATTGACTAACTTTTTGTGTAGAACGTCTAGTAGAAGACAATCCATGAAAGAAACTTCATAGTTTAGAATTAAGAGTATAATTTTGGTGTCTGTGATCGCTTCGAAATCTCATAGCTTTTTTGTAGATTGTTATTTGTTTTGTTGATTATTTGTTTTTTGAGGTCTGAATTGACAAATCGCTATAAGTCAACTTGTAATAAACTAGAAGTGTTTCGAATGCATTCAGTGATAATAAATCATTCAACAGTACTTGAAGTATATTGATGTATTTATTTCTGGATTTAGGATATAGGCCTACTACAGCATTCAAACAAGTTTTATAAAAGCCAAATAAAGTATATGTTCTAACTAATATATGCCAATGCCAGTTCCTTTAACTGTTGTGTATATTTTCTTTCTGTTTCGTTCTTATTACTTCAATAATTCAAATTTTATTGTTATTTCTGTCTCTCAAATTTCAAATGAGTAGGCACTTTTTTTAATGTGATATTCTTATTCGTCAGGTAATGTTGGTATGGTTAAGGATGCTACAATGACAACTGCACGTGTGGAATTGCATTCGTCTTGTCAGACGATATCCGTCGACAGATCTCATATTGCCAGTGTGGGAACTCCTTCAAAGGTATGCATCATTTCTTTCACTTACTCGAAAAACAAATTTCTTCAAGTTTACTCAAATGATAGTTATGAGATTATTATAAATATCATGAATTGATGAAGTAAGAATAAAATCCCAACTATGGAGATTTGTAATAAATAAGGATGTATGAGATATACATAAACATTAAAAGGAGTTGGTCTTGAGCTTGAGTATTTTCAAAACGAACAATTGGAAACAAATAATTATGTCAAATATCATTAAATGACAATGATCAATGACCATCGATGATAGTCAATAATGTTCATCAATGGCCATCATTTTAGACCATCAATAGATAATCATTTTTAAAATGATTATCACTCAGAAATACTTGACGCTAGACGGCTTAATTGCTATTATCTTTATTATATTTGATATTGAAGTAGCTATTATACTCCCAATTTTCATTTCTATAAAATTAATAACAGTAAAAAAATTATCATTAATATGTTAATTCCTTGTTTATGTAGTTTAATAAAAACAAATTATTTTCAATAATTGAAAAAAAAAATTTTTTCTTGAACTTATTTAAGGTAATAAAATAATGATTCAATGTATTCTGTATCATTCCAATCCAGTTGATACAACTCTGTTCATAGATGCGGTATACTCTATGCAGACTTTCCCATTATTTTCTACTTCATCGATATTTTAATGTATGAGTAAGTTGTCTCATTGCATTCTATTCTAATTTGAAATGCGACATTTTTCAGGACGGAAGCTTTACCACATACAGCCGTACCCCGTCTGGTGGATCGGCGACCCCTGCCTACCAACAAGGCAGCAAGACTCCCATTCACGGGTCTCAAACACCTCTCTACGAAGGTAAATTATCAGATTTTTGTAATTTTATAAATTATATACTGTACTCTTTTTCAACTATTTTAAAAACTGTATTTGATACGCATACAAATATCTACATCTCGAACATTGATGTTTTAAAAAAAAAATGATGAGCGAGTTGAAACATTTATTAAACTATTTCAACATTCTGTGTCAATTTCAGCAACTTGGAATAAACTTTTAGGACTATTCATATTTCAAGAACTGTAGGATTGATTGATTCTGTACGTTTTTCATTTAACCTACCGGTAGTCGCGCCCTACTCAATCACACGAGCATTCGCGTTTTTTATAACATCCAATTTTTCAAGTGTTATGTACTCTGTTTACTGTCAAAACGTTAAATAATTACTTTTTCCATCTTCTTGGATTATTTTACGCCTATGAACATTTGGATGATCACCATTTAATAGCCCAATAAGGTACATCAAGCAAAGCCATCAATTCTGTGTTATTGGTTCGTTTACAGTCCCTGTATACAGTCTTTCCCTATAAATATAAAGAAAATAAAAATCTCAGTACCCTTTTTTTAAAATATTTTATCACAACATGTTTCGGTCATTTATGCCATTTTCAAATGACATCAAGAAGTCTGATTTTAATCTGTAAGATACATCTTAGCATTTGAATTATTATTACCATTCTTATCTTCTTATTACCATTTGATTTCTTATTTCAACATTTTCAATTCGACTGAAACCCATGTGTGTAAGTACATCATTGTATTATTTAGTTGTGATTTATTCAGTGTTGCTGTACACTAATTAACTGTTTTGCATTGTTTTCTGTTAGCTGGCTCGCGTACACCGTACGGTGGCGCGACACCGTCGCACGACGGCTCACGGACACCGGGCGCCTGGGACCCGACCATCACGAACACGCCGGCACGCTCCGACATGGACACGTTTTCGCTGGACGAGGGGGGCTACGGTGGTGGCTCAGGGGGAGGGGGTCCTGCCGGGGGGCCCTACACGCCGCAGACCCCCGGCACCCCTGGCATGTACGGATCGGATCCGTCATACTCGCCGTATCCCGCGTCGCCCTCGCCTACTGGATATCACAGTGAGTGTGCTTCTGATTAAAACAGATAAAATGTTGAAATCTCCACAGTTGCTTGCACAGTATAAAGCTATAGTGTGATTCATGTCATGAAGTCATCTGGTTGTCTGTTATTACCTCTTATTGTTGCCTGGTTGTTTGTCATTACCTGGTTGTCTGTTGTGTGTCACCTTTGTCTGTCATTAGACAAAGCAGATAATAGTTCTATCCTCTTCCAGCTCCATATTGTTTCCAAATTGTTTGTATAGTATATTATGAAGAGATATTACCAACTACTAGAATGTTTAATTTCAAATATGAAAATTCATTATTAAATCATGAAAAGATATATTTTTTGACGAATAAATATATAATTGATCATTATTAACTAGAATCAACAATTAATACTAAATCAGATATATTGGGATATTGAATTGGATTGAATTGAAAAAAATCTTAATTCATTAACATGTGCAGGTACATCAGGAACAGCGTCAATATATAAACAAACATAAACATAAAATTAGTAGAAGTAGTAAAAAGTAGTAACAGTCTTGAACCTCCTATGTAAATAACAACAAAATATAAACAACAATCATTAACCTACAGTGTGATCTGTAAACTCTTGTAAGGAGTACAGACACAATGATATTAAAAAACTCCTTGAGTTTTATACTTAATTTGTTGATGTTCTCTATTGCCTGTAGTTCTAAAGGCGGCATTGTGAAGTATTTCCTTCTCATGTAGTGCGTCTTTTTCTTGAAAAATTCCAACCTGTGTCTTTCCGTTATCTTCCCAAATCTAGTATTGTAGCCATGAGTCTCATTCCGTAGTTCTTGTACAGGGTAATTCCTAACATACATAATAACATCAAATACATATTGCCCGTAAATTGTAAGAATGCCAAGCTGCGAAAAAAACTGTTTTACAGAGTCCATTCTTTTTAGTTTCATCATTATTCTTAGTGTTTTTTCTTTTGAATGAGAATTCTATCAAGATTGCTTTTGGTCGACGCTCCGTAAATGCATAGGCCAGATGGGGTGTATTAGTGAGTGATAAAGCGTTTTCATAGTTAGAGGTCTGCATTTATTCGACATTTGTCTTGAAGCATACAGCCCAGGATAAGTTGAATTGTGCTATCTACTCTAGAAGGTTGTGGAACTGTAATACTTGGCAACTCTGTCGTTCTATCATTTCTACTGACTTCATAACGTGAATCTTACTATAATAATAAATTATTATTGAACGAAAACCCAAAGTTATAATATTATGTATGCATAATTAGTCATGATATAGTACTTACTATAGTACTTAAAAGTGATGAATGCAATAAATTTAATACTATGATAATTGCATTTTAGATTGCACTCACATAACACATGTAACATCAACCATACTAATTCGACAATATTACACCATAAATTAGGTTATCACATCCCAAAACAAATAAACTTTGTTCGAACGAATTGAAATAGATATTTCGTTTTTCCCAAATCTCTTTTACTATCCTATTTTCTGTAGTCCTATTTTCTAATAAACAGGACACAGTATTAGTTGATAGAGACTGCCCAAGCCTAGGAAGAGCGTAGAGTGTAGCTTACAAAAAGTTGAGTTTTTGGATTATAAAGTAAGGTTTGTTTTCAAAATATGTTGAGTTTACAGTTTTTACTAGTAAACTGGTTGTTGAATTCATTGTTATCTAGGTTACACTTGTAATATTCCAATAATTCCCTTTATTCAAATCAAATCAAATTTATTTCCATTCAAAATACATTTCACAAACATAAATATAAAATACATTTTTATGGAGAAATTAATTGCTACTTGTGTTTATAACTTTTTGTTAACACAATTGTACGTTTTAAAACGGAGATGTATTATTGTAGTTATTGGATTGTAACTTTGTTTTTGCAGGTGGCAGTTCAGCGTACGTGGAAACGCCTAGTCCAAGCAGTGGCGTTCCGCCCTATGGCACTCCGTCCCCTGTCAATTACAGTCCACTGGCTGATGGTGGAGGCCAATCACCTTACAACCCACAGACGCCTAGTTCAGGTCAGCACACTTTCTACAAATAAATTCAGTGATATAATAATAATAAATAGTTTTTTCCATTTTTGCATAATACAAATTTAGAAAAGTTAATGAATACTCAAATTGACGAATAATCAAAACTGTCAAATTGATCAATAACAAATTGAAAGTTAACATAAAAACCATATTACAGATATCAAACTGTACACAGTATCACGTATATGAAAATACAGAGATAAACAAATTTCAAATTTTTCAAATTTCAAATTTATTCAAGTAAGTTACAATACATTCTGGTTCATACACGAATCTACAATAAATTACAGTACAACAGCCAATTATGCAACAAATTTCACATATTATGAAAACTTATTAATTACAATGAAGATTGAATGCAACATTAGAATATTGATAATATAGTATTGTAATATAACTACATAAATCAGCGGTGTTTCAACAATGAATAAATGATAATTTCAATGAATAAATATACACCCCACTATATATTATATGTGTTGGGGTAAAATGAAAACAGTTAAAAACACAACAACGTCTCAAGTTCCATTGAAATAAGTCACTTTATAAAAAACTTAAATATAACTATGAAATAATTAATGCTTTGTCAATAACAAATTGAAAGTTAACATAAAAACAGTACATATCAAACAGCATTAAATCAATTACCAAGTTTACCGTTGAAATAATTCAAGCTGTAGAGACATTTCTCTACTAAGTAGTCTCTAAGCTTGAACTGGAATTCCCTTACCTTTATAGCTTTCATATTTCGTGGTAACTTATAAAATATCACATCATTAACCACAGGATCTCTCTCAGTGACTTTTTTGTTTACCCTTGTTCTCTTTAAATTTAAATATATTAATTTGTTCCATCATCTTGCATTTAATATTAGTATGTTGAAGTCTTCTACCAATGTGGAATCATTGATTGATAGTGGCTCATTCCTATCGCAAAACAAGTGTAAGGAAAATCAAATAATCAATTACCAAGTTTACAAATTATTTCGTCAATTTAAGTTTTGTCAAAAATACAATGTTTCAAAATGTTCCATATACAATTATGTAAAATGAACAAAAATGTGGGTTGTTTGTCTCATTTTGAATGGGGCATTGAGGCGCAATAGTTGCCTATATTAACCAATTAATTCATTCTTTCCTTCAATTGATTCTCAAGTAATATCCTTCATTTAAGGCACGTAAGGAAGGGATTGTTCCAGCAGTCAGCATTATATACTATCACTCACAAACCACGCACTGTAGCTGTAGATACATCCCATTCTAGGGCTCGTGTGTATCAGCTTATAGAAAATTATTATGATGCTGATCTTGCATCTTTGTAAATAGTTAATTGAAATAAATAGAACAATTTACGTACTTTATCGGCAATCTGATTCTAATTGGTTCACCTAGACAATTTTACAAATCGATGATCGTAATAAAGTGAACGCAGCGCTGATTTGCTGGTAAGATTTTGATTGAATGGAAGAGAAGGCTCTTGAGTCCTAACTCCAAATCCTAAAACATAATTCATTTTCATTTAATTATCGCTGTATTCGCTATATACTTATAATATAATAATTATTTGCAGGCATGGAAAGTCCAATGCAAGAATGGCATACGGTTGACATTGAGGTGAGAGTAAGAGATTCACAGATTGATGCTGGACTTGCTAGGCAAACAGGAATCATCAAGGGTATAAGCGTAAGTGAAACTTTTTACTTTCAAATTTTGTTCAATATCTTTAATTCTTTCAGATTTTAGATAATTTTTCTTTCACTGTAGTCTTGATACCTCTTTATAATTGTACCTCATTGGCCACAATGGATTATTTAACTTGTTCATTGTGCAAATCATGTTTGCATTATATAAAATTTATTTACAAGTGATTTTAAATTGGCAGCTTCTATTTAGTAATTTGTGCCTTAGTCCGTTCATCGCGAGCCGAGATCTGGCCAGTTGAATTTTCAAACAGGCCTTCAAACAAAGCAATCAATTATATTCCCAACTCATTCTGAAGATCTGAGTTCTACGAACGGCTGTGGTATAGTTACAGAGACTCACAGTTGGCGACCCTGGTTTTACAATACAAATTTATAAATATTGATGAAAGACATAAATTGCCAACAATGCGGTACAGAGAAGATGTTATGAGAGAGAAGAAGTTTCTTGTTGGCGCCTGTTTTTTTTTTCTCTTTCCAATGAATATTGTCATGTTTTCACCTAATAAATGAATAGGGTATGATCAAAGAGTCAACTCAAAAATCGATAGTACTTGCTTTACTTAATTTCTTATACCGGCGCTACAGTCCATGAAGAACCTTCGCCTCCTGCACAATTCGCCTGCAATCATTTCTTGTCTGGCCAAACACTCTTCACCGCATCACTCCCATCACACGCAGGTCGTCCTCCTGTACCCTCAGCCAGCTCCTTCTCGGCCTTCCTCTTCTTCTTGCGCTGTAGAAAACCTCTTGCATGAGCTTCTGCCGGGCTCTCTCCTGTGGCATCCTCTCGACATGTCCCAGTCAACTTATTCTCTTGACTTCACGAATATGACAATATTCTGCCTTTGGAGTAGGGTTTCGATCTCCTCGTTATATCTATCTGATCCTCCAAATCCCTCCTTCATTTGTGGGTCCAAAAATCTATAGTATTTCATATTGAATGAAAAAGACTAAGAAATTGTCAAAAAACCACTGATTTATTGACAATTAGAAAGACCGGTTTCGGTTATTACACCATTGTCAATTGTGGTGTAATAACCGAAACCGGTCTTTCTAATAATCAATAAATCTGTGGTTTTTGACAATTTCTTAGTCTTTTTCATTCAATATGAATAATTACCACAATATCAACTTCTCAACTACACAAAAAGTATAGTATTTCAATTTATTTGTTTCAAAATACAATTTCAATAAATACAGTTTACATATATTTCAATTCCTCTATCCAGCTATTTGAGGAATATTAAAAACAAATTCTCATTTACTAGGTTGCTATGCATGAACAAATATAAATATATAATATATTGGATGAACATTATTAACAAAGTAAATTAGAAAATTCATAAATAATAATGAATTATTATATAATTTCTAAACTAAGCGATTGTAGATTAGTAATTTCAGTATTGTTCAACTTATTTTCCAACCAATTTTAATTGAAACTCATTTGTTTGTACAGGGCCTGATGTGCACAGTGTTCCTGCCGGACGAGGACCGAACGGTGAGCATTGGCTGTGAGCATCTGGAGCCAGTGGTGCCAATGCAAGGCGACCAGGTCAAGGTCATAATGGGCGAGGAGCGCGAGATGGTTGGCTCGCTCATTTCCATCGACAATGCCGAAGGAGTCGTCAAGCTCCGCTCGGACAAGTTCAGCGAGCCTGTCGAGGTCAAAATGTTGCCGCTAAGGTCACTCTGTCGCTACAAGCCTACTGGATAAACATTCACTGTTATTCGCTCTATTTATATTGTGGACAATGAAATTGTGCATGAAACAGTTTTCATAGTTCAATGTGTTGCACGACCTAAAGTGAGATGTGGGCTTCATGTAGACCACTTGCTAATCATTCACTATTATTTTTTCTATAATGTGGACGATGAAATATTGTAAGAAGGAAGTTCTGTATTAAATATTATATTATAGGACGAATAATATTTATATATGTGGACAGTTATGAATGAATCATTGTTGAACGATCCATTCAGTTATCACTGTTCAATTTGTTGCATTAGAGGTTATCTAACCTAAAGTGAGATGTGGGTTTTATTTAGACCACTGGCTTGTAATGTCTATTCACTATTAATTACTTTTTATTATCTGGGACGATTGATTCAGTTATCTCTGTTTAATGTGTAAAGGTTTATCCAACCCAATGAGCAAATATGGGCTTCACCTAGCCTACTGGCGTGTAATTCACTTTTTATCTACTTTGGATTCAGTTATTACTGTTGAATTTGTTGCATTTGAGTTTATCCGACTGGAAGTGGAAATGTGGGCTACACTCAACTCATTGGCTATTAAAATCTAGTATTTATGGATTGATATTTCAAGATAATAATGCCGAGAATTAATTATTTGATATTCATATTTTATACTGTGTTTACTATCAATTTATTATCACACTTTGTTGTCACTGATATGTTGAATTTAAATTTATCAAGCATGCTGGGAAAGTGAGGGCTTTATCACTAGATCAAGTACGGTAGTTTATACTGTCGCGTATCTATCATGTGATATGTATAATTTGATATTTCAATTCCATACTGTGGGGGGGATTAGAATCACCCACTACTAATTTAATAATCATTTGTTATTGTTTTATATTATACTATTGAAGAAACAGCGTTTAACACAGACCGTACATTGTAATCAAATGAAGATGAAGATCTAATCGAATCTTACATCAAGAAAGAGGTTCATCTCGAAGCTTTTGACATGGATGAGGTAAAGGATTTGGGAAAGTTCGATAAATACGGTCATTTTGTGTGGAGTTCTAAAACGCGAGAGCCCGCTGACTCATGGCTTGAAGGCGAGGGCTCAAAACCCAGTTGAACGGGCTGTCAATCGGTCCCATGTGAATGAAGTGGGAGGTGACGAAACCCCAACTAGCAAAGTATTGAAGTAGAGGCTCAAAAACGTCAGAAACTTGATGGAGGGCAGATAAACTGTCCAAGGAGCCATTGGTCGTTTACAACATTCTCGATTTGACAAGAACTCTTGACTCCTTGAATGGTTCCTCTGTCCTACATCACGTTTTCGATGTCCTTTAGTCTGTGCTTCAACACTACTAGTTGTAATACTACATGGATCAGGTCTACATGGATCAGGGTCAGTAACATGGGGCCGATTGACAGCCCGTTCAACTGGTTTTGAGCCCTCGCCTTCAAGCCATGAGTCAGTGGGCTCTCGCGTTTTAGAATTCCACATGAAATGACCGTCTTTATCGAACTTTCCCAAATCTTTTTCCTCAATCATGTTGAAAACTTGGAGAGGAACATCTTTCTTGCTGCGAGTCTCGATCAGATCTTCATCTTCATCAGATAACAATCTACTATCGTCATCGTCGGTGTCAAACGCTGTTTCTTCAATATTATCCAATACAAAAACGAATGATTATAAAATTAGTAGAGGGTGATTTACAATATCTTATGTACACCACTGCATTTTAGAATTACATAAATAGTGATTTCAAAGTTAAATTCAAATATTTTCAATGATTAGACGTGATAGCGGAAATTCTTTGATAAAAGTAGAATGGTAATAGAAAATTGAATCTTGAATGGAATCCATCAAGCTTTATGATTTGTTAATTTCCTTGTAACATGAACTCCAGTTCTTAATGAAATTGTGAACAGTTTTTACTATTTATATTGATTTGAAAGTTTTTCAGATAATTCTGAATTACTAAATTTTCAGTAATGCGTTTGATCATTTTTGATCGTTCATCAAGAAGATCTTATTCAATAAGAGATACTACATCTTGAATAACTGTGGATATTTTCATAAAAATGTTCTCACCAATTTTTGATCTATTATAAATAGGTTCTTTTGATTAACAACATGTGGTGTAATTGATGATGATACATGAAAGAAGTTTTATTGCTCTTGACATAACTTGAATATTCAAATATATATATATATTCTCACTCTAACTGTAAAATATGATAAATGAATTCATTCTAGTAAATGAAAAACTGAGTTATTCAATTGAAGCTTACTCGTTTAGTTCAAATGTTCATAAGAAATTTCGAGATATACCTAGATGACCTTCTAGGATTTTTCAATGACTCAATGTTTTGTAATAATTGTATGTTTGTTTATTTGATTATAGAATAATAAATTAATATTTGATAGAATAAAATGCTTTATTTTGAACACAATAAAACACACTATTCAATACGTATTGGGAATTATCATCTTATTTTTGTAATTCCAAATATATTCAAGGAATTGATTCTATTACTATAATTGACCAATCACGTTTACAGGAAATGTAATCAAGTTCATTTATCAATAGATTTCAAATTAGTTTGAAATCCTTTAAAATGTTTCTCCAGCAGTTTTATTAGCATATGACATCATTTTGTCCATGAACTTTTTGACTTTATCCTCGGAAACCATGTTCTCCCATCTGAAATAGATTGGAAATAAATAAATTAATAATAATTGTCACAGTTTGATTGCTGTACACCTTATAATCTATTTCATCTCTTCTCTCAGATGTGAAAAGGAAGCTTAAAGGTAGGCGCGCTCACAGATCGTCATCGGACGATTAGATTTGATGCATTGTTTTCTATTGATCGGTATGCGCACTCCAATTGAAAACAATGCATCAAATCTAATCGTCCGATGACGATCTGTGTGCGCCTACCTTTATAACTTATCTTGCACGATGGATAGATACATTTGTAAATTTGATAGCGAAATAAAAAATTGTACTTCGTATTGTGTATGAATGTAAATTTGATAGAAAAATAGCAGTGTAACTCTTATTTCCTTCATAATTTATTGGAAACGTTAACCTATAGAGTAAAAATAAGAGAATTGAAAAATCTATTTATATTTTTCAATTAATGAATGTAGATAAGAACTCTAGTACGGTACTCACCTCTCGTCCTTTTTGAAATGAGTTCCAACAATCACTCCATCAGTTTTTCCAATGAAAGAGCCTACATTATCAGAGGTCACACCAGATCCAACAAGAACTGGGATAGTTACGCTTTTCTTGACACCTGCAAAATCACAGAATCAAAAATTGTTATCTCATCAATATAGGCCAATATTATAATCATCAATTTGAAAATGTCCAACTGGCAGATAAAAAGATAGGTCTACTTATATTACAATTTAGAGACCTGACAATCTGTTTTTTTTTCAACTTTTGAAATTACTTTAATTGTCAAATTAGCCAATAATCATCAATATTATTGAAAAATCCTTGAAGAGCCAACTACTTTGAAGAGAGACTGAGTTTGGCATTTATATTTTGTTAAAGCAATCCAATTAATTGATTTAATTTATATCCAAATAATTGATTCAATTTTCAAGTTGAATGTACCAAATACACCTTCAACTATTTCATCTATGCCAGCGTTCTCAATAATTATAATTTTGGAATGTCCACCCTAATTGATTATGAGAATTGTATTTAAAAGGGTTTGAGAAGATCATAACAAAAAATTAATTATTACTATTGTATAATTTTATAACTTGAAGTGGAAAAAACACTCACATTCTTTGGAGTGGCGACCACCGTTTTCTGTTGGTGTTGCACATTCTCAAGCCAAACAGAAACTGAAGTAGTTAAGGCTATGAGGGTGGGTATTTGGTCAGAGTGGGGGTGAAGGGGATTTTTGGAGGTTAATGGAGAAGGATTTAAATGAGTTTGTCAAACAGGGTGTGGGAGGAAAAGTTGATTTGGTCATTTATAATATTGTTTGGTTTACTTGTATATTTCAAACTGCTCCAGTACATCTAATTTTCTGTTTTTGTGGGAATAGTGAAACTTTAGTTTCTGTTTGGCTTGAGAATGTGCAACACCAGCACGAAACGGTCGTCGCCACACCAAAGAATGTGAGTGTTTTTTCACTTTGAAGTTATAAAATACAATAGTAATAATATTAGTGAAAACAAGATGGATAACCAACAACGAAAAAATGAATGTTGATATAATAATTATGATGTTGAAATTTATATTGATAATGGATCGACCTGAAACTTCTTCAACATTGGCAGCATGTCCCGTAGTCATTCCTGTGACAATTACACCATCACTCAAGAAAAACTCGGCTGCTTTAGCTGTCTCTTCTATAGTAATGTCTGATGTTATGGCATGCGAACTGCAAAATTAAACAAGACATCTTTCAAATTATGAAATTATTCAAGTTAATAATTTTGTATCACTCCAGAATCCACTTTAGATGGGGTGCAAATCTATGATACAAAACTCAAATGTAACGATTGATTGAAATAAAATCAGAGAAAATATTATTTATACACAATACTGTTGATCATTCAAATAATCACTATCATAAGTAACAAATAATTGATTAATCTATGAACATTGGAGTTTTGCTATAAGTCTATGAAAATACATATTTATTAAAATGTATGAATTCAGGGCTACTTTCTTGTATTTATAAAATAGAATTATAGTGCCCTTTGAAATTAATACAATTTGTATTCTTGTTTTTCAATATTTTATTAATTTTAAAGGGTACTGTAATTCTATTTTATAAATACATATTTTTACTTTCCTTGCCCTATTACCATAGGTAAGAAAAGTATTGCTTTCCGAAAAAAATTAAGGTACCCCAATTTCTAAATTTCTATACGTTTCAAGGTCCCCTGAGTCCAAAAAAGTGATTTTTGGGTATTGGTCTGTATGGTGTGTGTATGAGTGTATGTGCGTCTGTGTACCGTACACGATATCTCATCTCCCAATTAACGGAATGACTTGAAATTTGGAACGTAAGGCCCTTGCAATATAAGGATCCGACACGAACAATTTTGATCAAATGCGATTCAAGATGGCGGCTAAGATGGCGAAAATGTTGTCAAAAACAGGGTTTCGCGATTTTCTTGAAAACGGCTCCAACGATTTTGATTAAAGTTATAACTGCAATAGTTCAAGTTCAGTTCATTTATTGACACACTTTACAATTTACAATAATGAATAATACACAAAACATTACAAAACAATAATGTAAAGTGGTTAGGTAACCTCATTTGAAAAAACGTGTTGAGGCACCATCACACTGAAAATAAAGAAAGAGTAGCTTAGAGCCTAGCTAAAACTTGATAAATGTTTATAATACAGAGAAAAAAATATGTTGAAGAGTACTAAGAGATAAACTGTCCCTTCATAAATGAATCATTCACTGCAATATGATAATAGTTATACAGCTCGCTACAAAAGTAGCAACTGTTGAAATCCTTCCAAATTAATATTTTGTTGCTTCATCGATAAGCTCTATCAACTGTCACAAGTCCCATATCTTTAAAAATTTCAGGAGCTCCGCCCATCTATGCAAAGTTTGATTTCAGATTCTCAATTATCAGGCTTCAGATACAATTTAAACAAAAATTTTCGAGTGGAATAGATTGAGCATGAGAATCTCTACAATTAATGTTCAGTAACATTTTCACCTAAAATTAAAAATAAACTCGAAATCGAGAAAATGTGATTATCCAATTGCAAACTATTGGCAACTGTTGATTCTATTAAATGATTCACTATGAAGAGATAGCAGACCTCGTGTGTCTCCAGCGTTATTGCCCTGTCACCAGCTGGCTCAAATCTTTGAATAGTAGACTTGAGATGCGCGGGAACACTACCGTAGCGTCAGGTGATCAATTTTCATAACGGCAAGGAAAGTTGTGTGAGTGCGCCACACCAGATTTTAAAAATAAGCATGTATTGAACTATGTTTTGAATTGTTTCTGATGAAATACCATATAACAATAATAATGTTTGGGATAAACATAAAACAACTTATTACATAAAAAATGCATTGCAGACGTACCTTTATTTCATCAATACCTATAATTGAACATATGATACACTAATTAATATTTGAAATACCTTTATAAAATCACAACTTATTGTTCACATTCTGCAAACAGAAAGGAGAATAGAAAAAACATCTTTATTTGCAATGGAGAAAATCGCAACTATGTGAACATATATGATACCAAATTAATATTTGATTACCTTTATACAATCGAAACTAATCGTTCACATTTTGCAAACAGAAAGATAAGAAAATCATCCTAATTTGCAATGGATGAAATTTGCAAACTATTCGTTCATAAATGCACAATTATATTTAAAATACCTTCATACAATCGAAACTAATCGTTCACATTTTGCAAACAGAAAGAATAGAAAAATCATCCTAATTTGCAATGGATGAAAATTGCAAACTATTCGTGCATAAGATGCACAAATTAATATTTAAAATACCTTCATACAATCGAAAATAATCGTTCACATTTTGCAAACTGAAAGAATAGAAAAAACATCCTTATTTGCAATGGATGAAAATCGCAAACTATATGAACATATGATACACAAATTAATATTTGAACTACCTAGTATATTATAAATTTGATTCAATCAATGAATCAATGTATGTGAGAGTAACGTATTGAGATTTAATAAAATAAGAGAATAAATTTATTTGTTTCAAGCACATATGCTAATACAAACGATTGATTGAATACAGTCATTACATCTATGATATCACATTACTGGTATGTCTAAATCATGCTTTAATATATATCACAAGTAAGAGTACTTTAGTAAGTATATATGTTCCTAATATACAGAAGAATAGATCTATCACTTCGATAAATTTGAATTTTAAATAAATATCTATCTGTACATTTTCATGTAATAACAATCCCATATCTATCATCATAGCACTCCCGTATTATATACCTATACATATTTTATAACGTGCAATCCAGTTCAACTACAAAATATGAATTTTTTGTAAAATTTATCCAATACTACATTTCTCACATACTAAAAAAATACCATTTATAGTAATCAACAATAATAACATTCCAGTTTTAATATCTACCTATTCCTATTTTATAAACGAAACGAGTATAACAGTATTAACTTCAACAATAATCAATTCTAGACAAATATATCCATAATACATTTTTTATAATAATCCGTCCACATACAATAATCTCTTCCAATATCTTATTTTTAGAGCTCATCTATCCCCATCAAACTTACTTTATTCAGCTCACTGCATTCCTCATTTAACCGTCTAAAATGAGCATCGAATACTTTAATATTTTCAATGATAATCTCTGTTCCCTGACTATAATATCGGACATTATTCAAGTGTTATTATCATAGATCTGATTTCGATTGCTTTCATTGTATACCCATACAAACGGTTGATTTTCTGCTCCGTAAAGTTCGAAAGTAAAACCATGAGTTTGTCATCGTCAGTAACCACATTTGTAGTGAATTTTTCTAAATAGTGTCTTCTTATTCCACCATACATCGGGCACCTTAACAGAAAATGCTCAACATATTCCTTCTCTTTCAGTTTTGTACTAGTTTTCCTTCCTTCAACTTGTAAGACTTAAGAAAACTTTCCTCTGTCCTGCCAATCTCCAACCAGATTGCAACCCGCCAGATGCAACTGATTCTTCAACAAACACACCCAGTTACCTTGGTTATCTGCCAGTGTGAACTTGGAAGAGCATTTCCTAGAAGTACATCCAAAATTGACAGTTCTGGATGCAGAATCGATAGTTCTACAGTTCCTGGAGATTAATAACGATAGTTCCATTGAAATAGTCGAAATAAATGGATTTGAAAAAATGCTCTTCCAAGTTCCACTAGAAAAATCTATTTTTGTCAGCAGAACACAGAGAAATGCTTTAAGATCCTCGAATATGAGAGTTCTAGGCAGAGGAGGTCAACCTAATATAGAACAGATGAGTTCCAATTGATAAATTTTTATGGCTATTTGAAATTCAAAAAATCTGGTGTGGTACACTCACACAACTTTCCTTGCTCATATTCGAAACTACGATCAGATTTTTGTATATGTGTATATATAATTGTTTTCAGAGTACTTTTTCCTTTGTGTAAATTGTGAAATTCAATGATTTTTTTAGTCGTCATTTTTTTAAAGTCTTAAAACAAGCTGTTCTACAGATGAAATATCTCGACTATGTGTTCTTTTTTGAACTGCTCTACCTACCTACCTCATGCACGAGAAGGAGGTTACAAAGTCCTTTCTCAAGGATGGGGTGGACCCCCCATTAGTTTCCCAGAAAGGAGACTCATGCCAGTTAATAGAGCTGATAAATAACTATACAGAGTATGAATTTGAAAAAAATCGGTCAATTTATTTTTAAAAAATCGTGAAAACATGGTTTTTTAGTAATTATCCGCCATTTTTCTCAAGAATATTACGGAGCTCCTGCAATTTTCCAAGGAAAAAACTCATGTCATTTGATAGGACTTATGAATAGCTACCCATGGCTTGAATTTGAAGAAAATCGTTAGAGCCGTTTTCGAGAAAACCGTGAAAAACCTGGTTTTTGGTCATTATCCGCCATTTTTCTCAAGAATATTACGGAGCTCATGGAATTTTCCAGAAATGAGACTCATGCCAGTTGATAGTGCTTATGAATATCTATCTATCCATGGTATGAATTTGAAGTAAATCGTTAGAGCAGTTTTCGAGAAAACGGTGAAAAACATGGATTTTTAGTCATTATCCGCCATTTTTCTCAAGAATATTACGGAGCTCCTGAAATTTTCCCAGGAATGAAACTTATGCCAGTTGATAGGGCTTAAAAATGGCTATCGATGGTATAAATTTGAAGAAAATCGTTGGAGCCGTTTTCGAGAAAACCGTGAAAAACATGGTTTTTTAGTCATTTTCCGCCATTTTTCTCAAGAATATTACGGAGCTCCTGAAATTTTCCCAGAAATGAGACTTATGCTAGTTGATAGGGCTTATAATAGCTATCCATGATATAAATTTGAAGAAAATCGTTAGAGCCATTTTCGAGAAAAACGTGAAAAACATGGTTTTTAGTATTATCCGCCATTTTTTCCGCCATCTTGAATTGAATTTTATTGAATTTCTTATTGTCGGGTCCTCATGGTATAGGGACCTTAAGTTTAAAATTTCAAGTCGATCGGTTAATTAGGAATGGAGTTATCGTGTTCACAGACATACACACACACACATACACCACACACACACACACACACACACACACACACACACACACACACACACACACACAAACACAAATCATGTTTTTGGACTCAGGGGACCTTGAAACGTATAGAAAACTTGAAATTGGGGTACCTTAATTTTTTTGGAAAGCAATACTTTCCTTACCTATGGTAGTAGGGCAAGGAAAGTAAAACGAGATAATTCACGTTTTCACCAGAAGAACACAGAATTCAAATTTTGAGAGATGGAAATCATAGTTCTAGGAAGAGGAGGTCATCCTGAATCGAGAACAGCTGAGTTCCAATTGATAAATTCAATAGATACATTTTTATTGCTATTTGAGATTCAAAAAACAATAATTCACGTTTTCACCAGAAGAACACAGAATTCAAATATTTGAGAGGTGGAAATCATAGTTCTAGGAAGAGGAGGTCATACACTAATACACACACACATACAGACCAATACCCAAAACCCACTTTTTGGACTCAGGGACCTTGAAACGTATAGAATTTAGAAATTGGGGTACCTTAATTTTCTCGGAAAGCAATACTTCCCTTACCTATGGCAATAGGGCAAGGAAGTAAAAGAAAATATAAACTATTCTGCCATTCTTCAGTAATTAATGATGCAATATGAACAACTCTCTCTCTCTCTTTCTCCATATTTACAAGAATTCCAGGAAATGTCCCATTCGCATAACACAAGATATTCTTCAAATATTGATATATCACTACTATTCAATTAAATTTCAAAACAAGAATGAATTTTGTACAAGCACAGTTTTCAATGTTCAGTATTAGTGATAGTAGAGATAGATAGGAAATATCTTGGAGAATCACCCACAAAAGTTAAGTGCATCACATTTCTATAGTTGTTTTAGAGTGAATGCAATGTTTAGTAAGAAAAATGATCCCAATAATCCTGAGAACTACAAAGCGATTTCATTTACAAATGCAATTTACAGTAATAAATATTTGTAAGTATCTTGTTGACAAGATTGGAGAAGTGGATTTATTTATGGTCGAGAAGTCATTAGTGAGAATCAAGCAGGTTTTCGAAAAGGATACTCCGCAATAATTGATAACATTTATATTTTTTTTCAGATTTTTTATATTTTTTTAACAGAGACATGCTGTTACGAGGGGGGGGGTAATCTTTAAACACTCAATAACTTTGTCTAGTGATGAGCTATCGATTCCGTTCTTCGTGGAATATGATAGCAGAGCTTGTGTACTACATATTGGCTCATTTAGTTTTTCAGAAATTCAATCATGGCAAGACTAGAAACGAGTTTTCGTGTGTGGTGATAGGCGAGGGGGGTGGGTGAAAACTTACAATCCCCTATAACTCCGTTTGGGTTGAGGTAGAACATCGGTTATTGGAGGTAGAAAATAGTAGAAAATATTTAGTAAATATTGGCATAGTTTGTTTGGTGAAATTCAAATGTGGCCGGGCCAGCGACATGCACGTGACCTATACATATTTTAGCCAATATCTCCATTATGCGTGATTCGATTTTAGTTTGGTTTGAGGAAGAAAATAGTAGAAAATAGGTAGTAAATCTTGGCATAGTTTGTTTGGTTAAATTCGAATGTGGCCGGGCCAGCGACATGCACGTGACCTACACATATTTTCGCCAATATCTCCGTTATGAATGGTTAGATTTCAGTTTGGTTTGAGGTAGAAAATAGTAGAAAATAGGTAGTAAATCTTGGCATATTTGGTTTGGTCAAATTCAAAGATGGCCGGGCTGAGAGGTCATTGACCTTTCTATATTTTTGCTCATATCTCTGTTATCCTTGAGGTAGAAAATCGGTTATTGGAGGTAGAAAATAGTAGAAAATAAGTAGTAAATCTTGGCATAGTTTGTTTGGTGAAATTCAGAGATGGCCGGGCTAACATGCCCCTGGCCCGGCACTTTAGTTTATTCAATATCTCTGCTATCTTTGAGGTAGAAAATCGGTTATTGGAGGTAGAAAATAGTAGAAAATAGGTAGTAAATCTTGGCATAGTTTGTTTGGTGAAATTCGAATGTGGCCGGGCCAGCGACATGCACGTCTAGCAGGAGGCAGTCGAGTTCGGAGAGCCAGGGCGAGCGGTCGAGTGAGGTGAGGAGGAAGCAGCGTGCAGCTAGCAACATCACAGTACGTCTTGTACTAAAGTGAACTCCGAATTCTTCAGCGACCGGGAGTTGTGTTTGAGGCTAAAGACGATTAGCCTCAAACACGGTGAACTCCATTGCTCAACATCCGTTTGGGCGAGTGCTGATCGACATTTAACCCGTTTAGACGACGGGCTACCAGTTTCGACCAACGGCGACACGTCAGGTTTTGGTCGAAACCTGACTCCCCATTGGTAGACCACCAGTGGAACATCGAGGCGCAAGAGGACCTCAAGGAAGGTGTGGGAAAACCTTTCCCGCGACTCCGCGACCGATCCGGACCCCAGGAGAGGACCCGGTGCTCGAGGACTTAGACTCCGCGGCTGCGAGAGGAGTCCGGTGAATGAGCCGCCGCAGCGCACTAATTCAGTGCGGGATCGAAAGAGGACCTCAACTAAGGCCAGGGAAGGCCTTTGCGGGAACTCCGCGACCGATCCGGACCCCAGGAGGACAGCTGGTGCCCGACAAGTAGGACTTAGGAAAGTCCAGAGCGCGAGCCGCCGCAGCGCACTAATCCAGTGCGGAATCGAGAGAGGACCTCTGGAAAGGCTAGGGAAGGCCTTTACCAAAGCTCCGCGACCGATCCGGACCCCAGGAGGACAGCTTATGCCCGACAAGTAGGACTTAGGAAAGTCCAGAGCGCGAGCCGCCGCAGCGCACTAATCCAGTGCGGAATCGAGAGAGGACCTCTGGAAAGGCTAGGGAAGGCCTTTACCAGAGCTCCGCGACCGATCCGGACCCCAGGAGGACAGCTGGTGCCCGACAAGTAGGACTTAGGAAAGTCCAGAGCGCGAGCCGCCGCAGTGCACTAATCCAGTGCGGAATCGAGAGAGGACCTCTGGAAAGGCTAGGGAAGGCCTTTACCAGAGCTCCGCAACCAACCCGGACCCTAGGAGGACAGCTGGTGCCCGACAACTAGGACTTGGGAAAGTCCAGAGCGCGAGCCGCCGCAGCGCACTAATTCAGTGCGGAATCGAGAGAGGACCTCTGGAAAGGCTAGGGAAGACCTTTGCCAGAGCTCCGCGACCGATCCGGACCCCAGGAGGACACCCGGTGCCCAGGGACTAAGACTTAGTCCCGACACGAAGCCCTTTCTCACGACTGACACCGCAAAGTTCCTATTCCTTTCATTCCGCGACCAACCCTGTTTGGCAGTGCGAAAGCACGGCCCCTCTTTCCTAAAAGAGGGAAACATTTCTCCAAAACACTCAAAACCCTGTTTCAACCCCCAACTCGAACGAGGGTGGTTGACGGACGCCCCACCAAGACTCCCGTCCCCCTGCCGCGGCCCTCCCCAGTCGCCGACTGAGTTTAGCCGGCCCAGAGCGACACTGGGAACTCTGATAGAGAAAGGTGTGGGCAAAAATCTACTCAGAATAAAAATAGAATTGTAGTGCCCTTTGAAATTAATACAATTTGTATTCTTGTTTTTCAATATTTTATTAATTTTAAAGGGTACTGTAATTCTATTTTATAAATACATATTTTTACTTTCCTTGCCCTATTACCATAGGTAAGGAAAGTATTGCTTTCCGAAAAAATTAAGGTACCCCAATTTCTAAATTTCTATACGTTTCAAGGTCCCCTGAGTCCAAAAAAGTGATTTTCGGGTATTGGTCTGTATGTGTGTGTGTGTGTGTGTGTATGAGTGTATGTGCGTCTGTGTACACGATATCTCATCTCCCAATTAACGGAATGACTTGAAATTTGGAACGTAAGGCCCTTACAATATAAGGATCCGACACGAACAATTTTGATCAAATGCGATTCAAGATGGCGGCTAAGATGGCGAAAATGTTGTCAAAAACAGGGTTTTCGCGATTTTCTTGAAAACGGCACCAACGATTTTGATTAAAGTTATAACTGCAATAGTCATCGATAAGCTCTATCAACTGCCACAAGTCCCATATCTTTAAAAATTTCAGGAGCTCCGCCCCATCTATGCAAAGTTTGATTTCAGATTCTCAATTATCAGGCTTCAGATACAATTTGAACAAAAAATTTCGAGTGGAATAGATTGAGCATGAGAATCTCTACAATAATGTTCTGTAACATTTTCACCTAAAATTAAAAATAAACTCGAAAATCGAGAAAATGTGATTATCCAATTGCAAACTATTGGCAACTGTTGATTCTATTAAATGATTCACTATGAAGAGATAGCAGACCTCGTGTGTCTCCAGCGTTATTGCCCTGTCACCAGCTGGCTCAAATCTTTGAAATTTACCTAGTTATGATGGGGTAAATTAATTAAGAAGATAACACGAAAATATTCAACATTCAGTCTACTCTTGACTGCTCGCTACAAAAGTAGCAACTGTTGAAATCCTTCCAAATTAATATTTTGTTGCTTCACCCACTGGGATACAAGTATTTACACAGTAGCTTTTTACCAAGTTTTATTTAAATGTTATTGAATAATTCAATCAAATTGAGATGTATACTCCATACTAAATAAGTAAGCTATACCATATTATTATATCGCAGGGGCCAATGACATAATGACATTGATAAACGTTTTCTTAACTATCTTTATTTTCTATATTTTACAATAAAATCCGTTTTTAAAATGTTGAACGTTGATAAAAAGTATGAAAATTTTGTTAAATAATATTAAAAAACAAACCTGTGCTTCTTCTTTATGTCTGTGAAGATCATTATATTGTCAGCCTGTATATTCCTCCGATATCTCAACAAGTCTCCAGCACAAGAATCTGTGTATCCCTCATCTGCAACGTGGCCGAAAACAAATCCTTCGGCTCGGATGAAATCTAAATTTGCTGCTTGAGCAACTGCTAGTGCTTCCTTGTTTGCACTAGCTAAAATCTTGTGCAAAAAGTTGAATTGCATCAGTATACATGTAAAATAGGAATGTATTAATAAATGAAATGAAACAATAATAATAATAATAACTCCGTACAAAGTACGAACAGCTTTCAGCAAAAAAGGAACTTCAACTATTGATCTGTTTGATTTAAAATTCTAAGTAATCCATGCAAAAATGAAACTACTTATATATAATAACTTTTTCATATGGAATGTCATTATATAACTGAGAGAAAACATAATGAATATACCTGTACTCCACATTTGATACTCCTTGGCAGTAATTGTCTAACAGCAGAACAAATCCTCGTCATCATTGCAGTTACTTCTGGTGTAATTTTCGAATGATGAATGTAGGGCACATCGTGCATATTTTCTATAATAACTGCATCCTGAAAAAATGTCTATAATTAATTCATCCTGACAAAAAAAACATCGCTATTCGTCAGGTTCATTGAATTATACAATGTTTTAAAGGTAGGTGAAAGGCGCCTACTTACTATGGAGCATTTTTTGAAGATCTCAGCTTCCAAACAGGAAGTTTCAATAAGATTCTCAACTGATCCTTGGTATTTTGGTGTGCCTGAAAAATATTGGAACAATTATAGAGCAACAGTTTTAAAATGTAAAATTATATGTCATATTACAATAAAGATATGGTGTACAATATCCTACTTTTTAAATTACAATCATTAGTAAATTATAGTAAAATGAATATTGGAAATATTAGTAAATGACTTACGGTACCAAATAAATGATACCTATCAGTTTTGACTTTTTACAATAACTTACCTGTTGATATTATTTAGAAAAAATTTAAGCTAATTATTACAAATCACAAAATGTATAATTTTCGAGTAAATGCTCATTTCTCATAAAACGTAGAGTAAAAACAAACCGTTTTTGTTCGACTTTTGAAGCAAGTGTTTGAAAAGAGATCAATTGGCGCGCAAAGTGTTAATGCGCTCTGATTGGTCTGATTTGCTTTGACACTCATCTGTTCAAATTCTAGGTTAGGTGAAAGTTTGAAGTTTCAATATGGGATACTGCAACACGTGATAAAGTGAATCTATCAAAAGTGTCAAAGTGTGGATAAATGAATGTTTTGAAGTGTTTACCATGTTATAAAGCTATAATAAAGTGTAAAGGATAAACGTGAGTAAATTTATTATTTCAAGTTCTATTTCTAGTTATTTGTTTACCTGGCAATGGTCCAACGTGAATCATGCCGAAAGTGACACACCTTTTTAGAGGGAACAATTTTTTGAATCTTTGCATTTTACTTTGAGAATAACTATTTTCTCATAGAATGTACAACTTTTAAATGCAATTGATAAATTTCCAAAAATTGATCAATCAGTTAGTTGGGAGTTGACATTAGAGCCCACGTGTTATCAAACTCCTGACCAATGGCGCCGACTGATGACTGATGATCGAGATAGAACAAGAAAATAATGACAGCTCAACATATTGTTTTAAAAATTTTTAAGTTCACAGGTTGAGGATTTAATAAAATATTTTTCTTATTATAAAGTTAAAATTATTTAGAAAGTTGTTATCAAATCTCACTAACCCTTTTATTTGTGAAAGTGAGGTTATGATGCTTCATCGTTTCTAAATAATAAAGTAATAAGCCTATGGGTTGTTTTTGGATCATCCTAAATTGTATCATTATCATTATCAAACTATAAGTTTTTGATTCTAACATTAATTACAAACTCAGGTGGATATTTTGAAGCGATGGCCAAATATTGTAGAATAATTCAACTTATTTCTGATAACGGTGATTTTGATGAACCCTGAGTTTTTTTAGTACGTAATAGGATAACTCAGAGTTAGGAACAATATTTTCTTATTCCGTGGTAATAGTCAGCCAATGGAGACTTACTTTTGCAAAAAAAATAAAAAAAATGGAATAGCTATATTTTTCTTGGTTTTAGAATACATAGAACCTGACGACCCATGATTAAAACATCTTCCGTCCATAAAACATTGCATAATATCTAACAAACGAAAACTCAAATAGTTGTTGCAGTATTTAAAAGAGCAGATATTTCTGCATTGAAATCGATACATGTAGACTACTGGATGTAGGCTTCTTTAATAAAATTGTGTTTTTCTATTAGACGTAATTTGAATTAAGTTATTCTGGTGAACCCATCAAATTATTTTTGTGTAACAGAAAGCTTCCGGTAGAGTGAGTCCTAAAAACAATATTAAAAATTTTCAATGGAAATTTCCGCTAAAATTCCGGATTTGTTTGAAATATCTACATAATTTTTTTGAATTTTCATCCCCCATAAAAACTAATTTAAAAAGCGCAAGGCATATGGCAGGGCTCTCCAACCTACGGCCCGCAGGTCACATCCGGCCCGCGGATGGATTTTGTCCGGCCCGCCGAGATTTATTGCTGCAGATTTTTAAAATATATGTCTATACACATTTTTGACAACAACTACGGTTGTTGTTCAGTACTCTTCTCTTACTAGCCACTCCATTTCTTAATATTATTTCTCATTGTCATTGTCAATATTGTAGAACCGTTACTTAATTGTGTAATTCTTAATAAGTGTAAAATATGCTGTACACAAGCAGCGATCAACCATTGCGAGATATTAGGAAATGGTCTGCACGGACTGTACAATTTTAATGATCGGAACCACAAAGTTTGATCCGGACATTCTAAGTGGAAAAGAAATGCAATCTTCTCACTAAAAATAAGTATTCTCTTTTAGCTTGGTAACTTTCTGTAAATTCGTGTATTGTCAAGTTGTCTTATTACTATTGAAAAAAATTATTATAATTTTGTTTAACTTGCTAAATTTATGCATGTCAAGTTTTCTTATGACCTATCTACACTCAATAAATTGGACTTTGCATTGGAATGAAATGAATTGGTTTGTTTCTTCCTGTGTTTTAATTAAACCTACTTGAAACTCCTCATATTATTAAAATGGAAATATAATAATTTTACACCCCACAAATTCTCGTCGTGTGTGTCCCCACAAGTCAAATTCCACGTACATCCTTGTTATTGGCCCTCTAAGCCTCCCAAGAATTAACAATGTGGCCCTAGGATAAAAAGGTTGGAGACCCTGGCATATGGTACGCGGCTAATTTGAAGAGGTAAAAGATAGTCTTCAATAATTTTGTGAAAACATTTTGGTCAAGATTTTTTCCTTAGAATTAAGGATAAATTTTCCAAAAACATTTCCATGACTCAGTGCCCCGGTCTCAGTATGTCGGTTAAATTTTAATCGTGATTTAATTCCACGAGAACCAATCAGAGAAGCCCCTTTTCTGATTGGTTCTCGTGAAATTAATCACGGTTAATATTTAACAGGCTTTTGTGCAACCGGGCCCTAGATATATTCATTTCTGCACTTGGTGTGAGGCACATTAACCCGAAGCAAATGTTAACATGCTCGGTTATCGACAGTCTTTCTCTCTGAATTGAAACAGTTACCTTCACTTTAGGAGGGAATAATGTGTGTCACAACATGTTGACTCTTCCCGTCGGATTTCGGCTCCAATGTAGGAGCCGAAATAGGAGTCACATAATCTTGAGCATGCGATT
This sequence comes from Nilaparvata lugens, assembly GCF_014356525.2. Taxonomy (NCBI): domain Eukaryota; kingdom Metazoa; phylum Arthropoda; class Insecta; order Hemiptera; family Delphacidae; genus Nilaparvata; species Nilaparvata lugens. The sequence goes on from NC_052509.1 coordinate 51,624,300, forward strand.
TTATTGCCATAGTAGGACATGTGGACACCTCACCTTCAAAGATACTGATCGAATCATAGTAATAATAACATTGGGTATGATAACATTGGATGAGTGTGTGTGGCAAATACACGTCACATCACGCATGAGCCGGAAAACAAAATCTGGAAAGAGTCATTGAAACACGATGAGACTTGTCTGCAGCTGCTCACAATGAACGCAACCAGCAAATGCACGCTTTCCGTGTAAATAATGTTCCTATTACTCTTTCCAGATTTTGTTTTGCATCTGCGTGCTTGCTCATGCATGACCACGCGTTTACTTGCACATAGGTACGCATACAATGTGAACATATCCTAACTCCTAAGGTTCCTTAAAAGACTGGTCATTGGCCGGCCGGGTAGGTCTATTGGTAAGGAGCGTTACGAATTTACCGTCTGCTAGCACCGCCTGGTTCTTGCGTTCTAATCCCGCCTATGGCATGGACGTTTGATCATCTCATCAATTCAACAACGCACTTAACGTTATTCTCGCACGTAAGCAAAAAGCTCATATGAGCATTATCCGCAATGAAAAAGAAATACTTATAATATTCACAAAGACATTTTATTCAAATAATGAGATGGGAAGATGAGATAAGGGATGATTTGATAAGGATGGGTTATAGAGGATGGAGAGGATTTATAATGGATAGAAATGCTTGGAGGAATGTTGTGGAGGAAGATAATGAGATGGATTCTATATATAAATTCACTTGTGAGATTTCTTCTTGGATTGTCGCACCTTTCGTATCCATACTATCTCTTGTACCTCTATGATGATACATTATTATGACGATCATCTGATAATTATTAGTCAATCATAAAAATGTAATATCTATCAGCATAGAAGTGTAGCCTATTAGGTAGTTAATCGACTATGAATTTTTCTGAGTTATTGTTATTACAACCATATACAGTAGGATCCTGTTGATGGCTAGAAAAAGCAAGATCGGTTTAATTGAGTAACTCGTAATTATAAAAAGTAATAGGAAAAGAATGGGTATGATAACATTGGATGAGTGTGTGGCAAATGCACGTCACATCATGCATGAGCCGGAAAATTTGCTGTGTGTTAATCGTCAGTTGATTGATTAATTGGAATTGAATGAAGAAGACTAAGAAGTTGTCAAAAAACCACTGATTTATTGATAATTAGAAAGACCGGTTTCGGTTATTACACCAGTCTTGGAAAGACTGAAACCGGTCTTTCTAATTATCAATAAATCAGTGGTTTTTTGACAACTTCTTAGTCTTCTTCATTCAATATGAATAATTACCACAATATCAACTTCTCAACTACACAAAAAGATTAATTGGAAATTAAGGGACTTTTTCACAGTGATAGTTTAAACTAAATTTAATTTTAAACTGGATTAAATCCGTATCAAGTCAAGTTTGTTATAATGTTTTCCTACAGTTACCTTGAAAAGTGACGATTCCTGCACTGATTACAGAACGCAAAGATTCACTTTTCCGCTCTAGTGCGGGAAAAATCTTTTCTGCACTCCAGATTTGCAACATGGCAACACAAAATAGTTGGTGGGTTAAATGGAGGATTAGTGCACGAAAACAAAAGTTAAGTTGGTAACAATGACTGTGGTTAGATTTAGATGAGAATCATTTCAATGGCTACCCTACATTTATGATAAAATCCCAATCTAGAAATCCAAAACAAGAATAATGTTCATCTAAATCATAATTAAATAATCATCATTTACAAATTCTCAACATTTAATAATAAATAATAGTTCTTTTCTATTGATAATAATTATCAATAATAATTATTATTATTTCAACTGCAAGAAATGAGAAAAGTAGCAAATATACATTATAAAATTCGAATTTTGAGGTTAAATGATTACCGTTCGATATTCATATAAATAGAATAATAAAAAACATAACAATACTACAATAAATATTCACTGTTGTCTATGTTATTTTTATAAATATTTCTAAGTTTACATTGAGCATTTTTCTCGGTAATTTGAGCAAAAGTCTAAATTTCTGAATCGTGTTTCAGTAATTTTTAGCTGGATGAAACAAACTTAGGTACGATTCTTCCCGCTAGGTCGCGCGCTTGTCGGTTCAGCCATCTTGTTCTGTTCAGCCATTTTGCAGCTCAATTCAGCCAACAAGCTGCTGGCATTCGTTACGGCGCTTATTCGACTAGGGACGCCAGTCAAGTTACCAGATTTTGGTGTTCGACGAGTGTCTCAGTTTAACACGAGCCTCAATCATTCAAAACAAGTGGTGTGCTTCCTGTTCTACACAGAAAACTCCCATCTCCATCCCGCTGTTTCAAGATAATTGATTTGGTCACCATTCCTCTCAGTTATTTTTCAATTATTATTATGATCATATCTTCTTGGTATTGTGTATTATTATTAATTATGTTGATACAGAACTTGTCTTGATATTGTTCAAAGTGAGATTGTAGAGTACTTTTCCTTCTCTTACCAGTTCCCATAATAACCTTTAAATCTTATTACAGATTTTTTAAGTTTTTCCTTTTGATTGAGAGATGAATATAGAATTATCAAAATTGAAACACTCATTTCTCATTTCACATAAATTACCTATAAGCTAATAAAAAAGAGAAAGGGTTGTTTAAATTATAACACGTTTTCCATAAATAACCAACTTTTTATTCTTTAATTTGATTTTTAATACTTTTTAATATTTTTTTCTGGTTATGGTAATATAGTGAACATTTCACACACAAAACTGTTAAGTTTGGAAAGACCATTCCACTGGTAATATTAACATGTCAAACATTTTTTACGGTAGTACAGAGTTTATTGAAGATAATCATAATTATTATGATAACAATAGTTTATCCTGTTGACAATCAAGGTAAGTATTTGGAAATTTTTATGGTCATTACTTCCTCTTGATTCAATCAGAATTAACAACTTCCAGTTGGTATAAAAATTATAGAAATCAATCTACTTAAAACATCAATCACTTGCAGTTGTCACATCAGTTTACATTCAAACATTCTCTCATAAATATTCAATTTGTACTTTGGTGTTTATGCATTTATAAAATGTAAATTTGAGACCAATACTATCGTATGTACATGAAAATCCATACTTATTTTCACTCTAGCAACAAATTATGCCCAATAGAATAAGATTATGAACTAATTTATAATATTTTGAATATATTACCATAATCATTTATAATCAACTAAATCTAAACAACATTCATGTACATTGTATTTTTTAATATATATCCATTAATAATTATATAGCGTACGCTCCTCTTAACAATATATTAAACGAACAATAATGTGTTGTGCACATATTATAAAGATAATGCTATATTGACACACAACACACATATACACACAATCTCACATATATATTATACAACAATGAAAAGACAATATTGTGAATGAAATTTCTTACAGTAGTTATTATTCTTGTAGATATCAATCTGAAACTCTATTTCTCTTCCTTGAGAGTTTCTTTCAACCATTATTGACGACCAAATAGTGACAAGACAATACATTGATTAGAAATGTGTTCAATCCTTTCAATTGAAGCTTCTTTACATTATATTGTAGAATTTGTTGCTCTATATGCTATTTAATTTCTAGTCATGAAATGTTATGCAGATTTTAATAGTCTAAATATTTAATTACTACGATTCTAAAATCTTTTATTATCGCATATTATTAATAAATTTTTAGGTATTGCAATAATGGTTGAACATTGTATATTATTTGTAATCAATGCTTTAGAAAGTGCATGTCCCTACCTGTAAACATCTATGCAAATGAACTTCGAATATATATTATCACAGAGGCTGAACTTCCCTATTACTTATCAATAGGTCAACTACATTGTTCATTATTGACCCACCTAATGATAAAAATTCAACTTCGATCTCTAGAAAGATTCACTTGTCGTTTTTACTATGAGGCGTGAATATAATATCAATGTAACACCAACTATTCTATGGAAAGATGTAACACTATTACAGTGAAAAGCATGACAATTTGTTTCTACTTATTATTTACTTCAACACATTACTTATTTGTAGTTTCAATACTGTTTTCAATCGCAAAAGAATGAGATAAATAATTCTACTTCTAGCAATGATATTAATGGAATAAAATTGATTTTTCTGGGATATTTTTCTTGTTTTACTGTGTATTTTATCAGATCATGTTCAAGAAAAAATTGGTGGAAAATTTATTGAAAGGGATCAGTAATTTGATTTTGTTGGTCAGTATCACAAAAGCACACTTGCTGCGGAACGTTATAAAATGCTTGAATGGGTAAGGTTGTTCGACAGAGATTCAACAAGCTCATTATATTTCTCTGACAACATCCAAAAGATTTTCTTAACAAATAATGTTGTTATAATATCAACTCAATACCAGTTTTCTAGTACTAATGCTTGAAATTATTGTCACAACACATAACGTATGCAGCGTATAGTAGTTACAAAAGTAAAGTTCTATTCTATGTATGATGATGCGGCAGTCAGTTTTAATTATTACAAATCCACATTCATTTGAATTTAATAATTGACTAACATACTAAATCACAATGAAAGCATTGAACATGTTATCTTCCAAGAAGAGTTATCATTCAACAATTTCACAATAAATATTCAAGATTTAGAAATGTCAATAGTATCGAAAATAGTTACATTGGCGTACTCTCTCATACAATAGACAGGGAAAACAATGAAACCTAATGGCATTTCAAGTCGTAGGCTATATTGAAGAAATCATTCTCACAATGAGGATCAGCTCAATAAATAACTAGCATTGCTTTGTTGTTGAACACTTTTGTATCAAACCCAATTATTCTGAACATGTGGGCTTCAATTTTTCGATTCTCTTATAATAATATTATAAATTCTCTCTCATCGCTTTTGAGTGTGCAAACAATACTCAATTATTGAGTAATTATAATAGATTTAAAAATTAAAAATACATTTTAAATAAAACCAATAAAAATCAACATTTTTTTTCATTTGAACTCAAAATATGTACAACTTAACTAAAGGCGTTAGAACTAGAATATCAATTTAGAACTATTATAGATATTAGAATAAAACTATAAATAATTAATTATTCTGAAAGTGCCTCATCACTTGAACTTACTGAAGAATTGAGTTTGGAACGTCTCTTATCTGATCTGATTTTATCTTATTTGACGAGTTCATAAAATTCATCTAGTGTTACAGGTACAAGAAATATAATTCAGGTTCATAATAAATAACAAATGAACAACTTTAAAATAAATGGTTTCTTGATACAAGTATTACTGTGAAATGGACTGCATCATTTTGTCATTCAACCATCAGCATGCAGTCAATTATTTGGTGAAATAAACGATTCTGTTTACTTACTGACTGTCAATAAAATTGTAGTTTTTGGTGATCAGTTATATCACAGCGTATCTTTTCAATCTTGTGGCGTACAATACATAAAGATGATGATGTGCATGTGGTGTGAACCAACCACCAGATTGAAAAGGTACGCTGTGAAATCACCGTTTGAGAAAACTACAACTCTTATCTCAGTTAGAGAATAAACAACAGTTTATTCCATCAAATCATTAACTGCATGTCGTGTTTAAATGGCAAATGGTGCGTTAAAACAGCTTTTCTTCACATATTCAGCTTCCCATAATCTAAAAACTCTTTATCAATTATAATCTTATAAAGCGTTTTATTTTCACATTTATTTTGCTTTTATAAACTAAGTTCAAGTTTGAGCCTACTGTAGAAGTAATATAAGATGAATTGCACTGCTATTAAACTCGAATGGATTGCGTTGAATAGTAAAAATTATAAATGAACTATCATGAAAATTTATTCGCTAATGAGAAGGTGAGATGGCATCCTAAGCTGATTTTTTTCAATTTTTGAGCGTTAAAAAGATCAATCATTAGACGAAAATCCAAATCCAAATGATGTCAATCACGCTGAAGACTTCTGCTACTGCAAATACTGATAACAGGGTGAACATCGAAATGAAAATTTTATGAGAGCTACTATTCAGCAGTGCATAATATTATACTAAAACATAGCGGCAAGCTAAACTTCGGACTGTCAGTAGACCAGTCTCTCTTCATTAGACCAGTAGAACGTAGACTGTGGACAGTATACGGTAGACCAGTAGCTCTCTGTTTTCTACACTCTGTAGAGCGCTGCTATCCAGAGATTGTAAGCTTAGGGGAATCGGGTTCGATTCCCCGGGTAGCAAATAATTTTTGGATAGTATCTCTCATCAAATTTTCATCTGTCTGTTCACCTGTTGACAATATTATTGCAGTAGCATAAGTTTTCGAGGTGGGTGGTTGACAGCTTAATTTGGAATCTCATTTAGTGATTTATATATTTATTAGAATTTGAACAAATAAAATCGCTCATTTTGTATGCTGATGATTATCTGTTTGTTATTTATTGAATTATTAGACAGCAAATAGTAGAATATTCACAATTTTTCAAATACACAAGTCTAATAATTTTGTCAATCTATGTATTTACGTGGTTAGTTTTGCAAATTCCAAGACTATTATTTCTGATCAGTATTAACAAATTACTCCCCCTCAAATTTTCATACAAATCAGTTCAAATAGTAATCCAGTTCTTGGCCGAATCCTAGTACAATTAATTGATTGGTGAATTCAATATTATTCTTTTTACTAATATTAGTACCATTATTCATTAATGAAATAAAGAATAGTCTTATCACTAATGAACACAAGTTTTTTTTACTCAACTAGGATTGTCTGAGATTACTCTTAATCTATTTCCAAGCTTTCGTTTAGGGTTTCAATTGTTGATTTTCGATAGTTTTCATCTTATAGTGTTTACCAATATAATTATATTACAAGTCATATTATTATTATTTTAATAAAAATAACAGTGCCTTAATATACTATTTGTTGAATGTCCATTAGTATCAATGCAATGCATTTTAATATACATTCTTGTAAAAATTAAATCACAAAAACTTATTTTCAGAAATAATTAATATTCAATTCCACGATAAAAAAATGTTCTTCTTGGTGTTCCGTTATAACCTTACAGCGAAACTCGCTTTGTAGAATAAAATAAAAAATTGAAATTCTTATTTTATGAAAATGACTCATTAAAATTCAAAACTATACAATCCATTGTATCCCTTTGATAAATATTTATTTTTTGTCCAAAAAAATATAACTTGATTGAGTTTAATAGCAGTGCAAATTCGTACATCCTAGTTATCAGCAGTTTTAGATCACTATTTATCTCTTGTTAAACTATCATTAAGTATTATACAGTACTATGATCATCCTCCAAAAACTATTTATATCTGATCATCAGTTTTGTTTTATTGGTCAAACTGGTACTTGGGAGTCTCTTTCTTGAACTGGATTCCTTATAATGTACGAGAATCGTATATTCATGTTGAACTTGTTCTCTTGAAAACAAATAACCTGTTGCTGCTAAAAATGACTTCAGCACTGCTGAAATATAATATTATGGCTATTAAGCTCTCTTGAAGCAGCTTATATTATTGCAAAATGTTGGAGAGTGGAATTATTATAATTATTTTACCTGTAAAAATTGTTTTTAAAATTAGTTTAAAATTTAATCACTATATTTTTGTGTATCAAATAGATTATTAATGTTATTTAAATAACCCTATCATTCGAATATTTCCTCAGCTTGTCTCAATTTTATTCCATTACTTTAATTGAAGTAAATAAAAAAGGAATCAACCATAATTTATGGTATCTTCAAGCAAGTCTACTAATATCATTCCTATTTATTAAATCCAATACTAATCGAAAAAATTAATCCAGTTTACTCTATTATTTGTATACATTGATAAGAAGATACAACCTATTGATCTACCAATTCCGAAGATTAAAGCAAGAAACATCAATGCCTAATAATCAATAATTACGTTCACAATAATAATAATATGTTATTTATTTAGACAACCATTTAAACGTGCAGCTAGTCAAACTTGTGCCAAGTTAATATATTATTAGCTAACAATTAAATATCTATACGGCTCAAATTGAATCATAATGTTAAAAGTTTCTTGTTTTTTTATTTATATTTTTATGGTTTACGATTTTTTTTGTTTTTTTATTATTTTTCATCCAGGGATGACAACTGGATATATCTTCATTGGAGAGCTATTCAAAGGTCATTCAGAGTCATTGATCATTTATTTCTTTGTGTTCTAAACATTTTAATTTTTCGATGATGATTCTTGGAAAGTATAATTTAGATTTGGACAGAATTTAGTGTTTCAAACCCCTGATAAAGGAATTTTATTTATGAGGGTAATATGAATCAATAGGTCTTGTGAAGGACTGACGTTTATAGTATTAGAGTTTTGAAATCAAGTTGCTGAAGAGTATCAAACCCCAAAATGCAACCGAGTCCAACTGGGGTATTCACAAGAAATCACAACGGTAGGATAAACTGAATCAATAGAAGGTCATCAATGGTTTGTCCACTGACTGACATTCATCTATAGTGAAGTTCACGTTATAATGGCAGTGAAGAAAGATAGAACGGCGTTGTTGATTCGTAGCCTTGCTTCTGCCTTCTATACTTCTACAGAAGATAGCTTATGTAATATTAACTGTTCATCCTTGTTTAAATGGTCAATTATATTTTATTCGCCAAGAAAATCAATTTACAATGATTTTCATTATAGATAGAAAATATTATGCTAGTTATATTTCTACATTGTTGAAAAGCGATCTGGCAGCGTTGCGGAGCTAGAAAAGGATAGCACTATCTGCTTAGTCGAATGATAAACCACCAATGTTAATCAAATACTGCCATTTTATAATGTGGACCTGACTATAGCTTTAAAATCCAGTTGCTTGAGGGTTGGTCAACCCCCAAATTGCATAACTGGGCCCTAAAAGAAAATACAACTGAATCGATTCATGTGACTTATGTTTCGGAATCCAGTTGCTGAAAGAGGGGGTAGGATAGGGGTGGGGGACATGAGTAGGGGTGGGAGAGAGAGTGAGAGAGAGACTAGCATGCTGACTTGCGGTTGTTGTTGGCGCCAGAGTGGTTTGCCTGGCGATCGGCGCGCCTCTGCTGCTTGTTTCGGGAACTAAACTCGCGCACCTTGTTCTGGCGCTCCATTTGGCCGCGCTTCAGCTGCTGACCGCTCTTACGCTGCTGCTGCTGTCAAAAACACATCACAATCATAATAAAAGTTCAACATCAACACAACAACAAACAAGAAAATCTAATCAGTGTGATGCTATATTATGATTCATTACAATTAACATAACAATCAAAATTATTATAGTAAACAACGATTGACGATGTTAAAAATAGCACAACAATTTATAAGGAAACCATCACTGACACAAAGAGGATCTTATCAATACAAACAATTTAAAGAAGGCAACAGGTTTGTTCAGATGAATTGAGAAAAGAAAGATCTGACGGAATGAAAAGGTACTGGAAAAAAAAGAAAATAATTGAAGCGGATAAACAAAGAAAGAGGACTAACCAGAGACTACACAGTGATCCTATGTGGTCATAAAATCACAAAAAACAACGATTAATTTTACCAAAAAGTGTTTTTCAAAAACCATTATGTTCGCTTGTTTGTAGTACCTTACAAGAGATTCTCATCAAAGTATGGGAATTTTAGTTACTTAGCTCCGTAGGCAGATTCCCATTACAATGGTTTAAAATCCTTTAAAATCCAATTACTTGAGGGTTGGGCAACCCCCATATCGCACAACTGGGCCCTAAAAGAAATTACAGCTGAATCGATTCATGTGACATATGTTTCGGAATCCAGTTGCTGAAAGAGGGGGTAGGGTAGTGGAAACACTCTACTAATGATAGTATTAGTGAACTTATGCGGTAATACTGAATGGTTCAATTTCCCATTCGCTTCAGTATCTCAAGATGCTCAAAGAAAGAAGAAAAGAGATGATCAGAATATTGAATGGTCCCCTTTTAGCTCAGTCTCTACGTGGTCATCCCACTCTCAGCTCACCAGTCCAAAAGTCCCATTTGGTGTCCTGAATGATGACTCCGCTTATAAATGTATTTGAGTGGGGTATTTGAAGTGTTAAAATATGTCCTTGACGAACTGATGTATTCCCGGCTGTAGCCATTTGACTTAAGGTACAGTTTTATTCGTTTGAATGTAGATAAAGTACTGACCTTTTGAGCGGATTTGAGCTGGACTATGAGATCAGTGGAACTGTGGTAGGTGGCCGGGGGTGGAGGCGGTTGTCGGCGGTTGGCAACCGGCTGCAGCGGCTGGCGAGGGGCGGGAGAGGCGGTTCGCGCCTCCGACACAGACCGCGATCGCGGCCTCAGCTGGGAGGCGGCAGACCCCTGACCGTGGTACACCGACATGCTCGGGTGCTCGATCAGCAGGTTCTCCAGGGGCGACGTCTCTAGCGGCATGAGGGGGCCGGTCGACGTGAAGCATGGGGGCGGCGTCACGAACCACGACTCCTCCATGCCAACAGCCGCCCCCGCGGGGAGCGAGCTCGTCGACGATGACCGCCTCTCCATCGGGCGTCGAGTCGGCGAGTTGTTCTCGTCTTGCACTTCTGCCGCAACAAAAGCAAATAAATGAGGCCACATTTTCAACGCAAAAGCAAATAAAAGAGTCCAAATATGCAACACAGTGTCGCCTGAAAAGTGTATCACAGAGGCCCGGTTGCACAAAAGCCTGTTAAATTTTAATCGTGATTAAATGACACGAGAAGCAATTCAGAGAAGGCTTTCCCTTGAAGAAGTCTTCTTTACTTCTTCGGACTTCTTCCCGGAAAAGCCTTCTCTGATTGCTTCTCGTGGTATTTAATCATTACAATTTCAAAGGCTTTTATGCAACTGGGGCATAGTAATGGGCCCGTTCTGTGTACATGGAATGTGGTAAATTGTCCGATTCACAATTTACCAAGTAAAAAGTTCCACGTTCCATGGGAGGAATTTTGACAGATTCTGTTCCAGAATCCTGTTCCAGCTCCAACTTTCTGCCCCACAGTCGAAGTGTGGTAAATTGTCTGACCTGGTACAGTTCCAACAGGTTCCAACTATCTGAGCTCTCATTGGTCGATCATTGTAGTCTGCTTGCTTCTCTGCGCATGCGCTGATCGTTTGTTTACCATAGCATAGAATACATAACCAACAATATGATGTTTGATAACCATTCATTAAATGAATTTTTCTCGATAGAAAATTTGAGAGTAATGGAATAAAATAAATTTACACTTTTCTAGACGGTAGGTTTGTAAAACAGCCTTTCTTCATTCACGCAGCTAGTAAACGACACATTTTAGTGTAAATCAACTTTATATGTGCGCGCCAAAAGCTTGAATCAACGATTTTGAAATGGCGTTCCATGGGAACATTTTGCACTAGTCACGTGATGGAACAATTTACGATTGGGAACTAGAACAATTTACTGTACACAGAACGTACACAATGTATTAAGTAGTGTATCACAAAATACCACATCGATCATCAATAGAATTAATTGAAATCATTTCAAAACCATAGCATATTTCAGTAGTACTATGTGGCATGTCAAAACTCTACTTAGGCTGATTGGCTAACATACCTGTTAAATCTACCTAAAAGAGAATGGGATGTAGGTATTCCTAATCTCTTTCGTCTTGTCAAGCACTTCTCAAAAAAGCACCTAAATCGTAATAACTGTATTTCAAGTTAATATCAATATTTGACCCAATTAACATTATTTTCTAAAAAAAACAGGGGTTCTAAATTTTCGTTCAGTATAAAGTTTGTACTGACTGTTGTGAATATGATACATCTATATTATTGTTGGTGAATCACAAACAATCTTCACTAAAAAATATAACTCATATAATCAATTTTATTTTCACTAACAATAATTAATTTTTTGAAAACGATTCATTTCAGTTATATGGCTCTAAAAAAATGAAAGAACATAGGCTTCTGTATTGTGATATTATGAAACCAATAGTTTCTAATTTCCTATTTTCTCAATGAACTTTCATTTTAATTTTTCAAACAAATAGTTATTTTTCAAATAAATAGTTTCTAATTTTCAATTTTCTCAATGGATTTTAATTTTTCAAACAAATGGTTTCTAATTTTCAATTTCCACAATGAATTTTCATTTTCATAACCAATAGTTCATAGTTTTTCATTTTCTCAAACCAATGAATTTACATTCACTAAACAAACTTCTCTTTGTCTAGTGAATGTGTTTGGGGAGTATTTCTCTTCCCAATAAAATATTTTCATCTTTTTCTAATAATTTTGCATGTGCTCTCACCATCCTTATCAACTAAAAGCCAGTCGTCCTCTTCGACGTCATGCAGTCTTTGGTCCGCGACCCGCGCGGAAGAGGGGTGAGGGGGTGAAGAGGGGGGTGGCGTCGAAGGGACGTTGCTGGTCTCATTGTCATTGTCTTTGGAAGTGCTAGTGGTGCCCCCCAGAAAGTAGCTAGCAAGGTGTGTGAACATCCTGAAACAAACAAAAATCAAAATTAGTCATCAGTATAACTTCAAGAATAAAGAAAGATTTATCATCATCTGTTACAAAATGTTACATCTACATACACACTTAGGCTATTTAGTTAATAAAAACAATATAAAAACTTGTAGTACCCCCTTTTATTAAAAACTTTAAAATATTTTAACGACTAGTTTCGACCATTAATCCTATTATATTAAGCGAGTAATTTCTGTATGTCTGTTTATATTTTTATATCTGGTTATCTTGTTATTTATGTTCAACGGATCTCGAAAACGGCTCTAACGATTTTCACGAAATATGGAACATAGTAGGTTTATGATATAAAAATTCGATTGCACTAGGTCTCATCCTTGGGAAAACTCGCTAAACGACATTAAAAGGAAAATTCATCCTTGGCTGTAACAGCTGAGACTTTCGTCGTCTGTGGATAGTAAAACGTGAACGAGTAATTCTGTGGAAAATCAAAATATCGCATCCCCGAATTTCATAAGCTGACCTATAGCCAGCTGTAAAATATAAACACGATCATTTTAGAGAATTGTGTTCTGTTTATCAATAAATAAAAATAACGAGCGAAGCTCGGTGCCCCGATATTAATTATTAATAATAATAACAAAATAATTCAAAAGGGTACTTAGATTTATATTTTCATTTACATTAAAAATAGCCCTAAAGAAAAAAGACGACACTTATTAAGGTATTATTATAAAATGATGGCGTGAAATTCGTTTTTGAATCTCTCATCAGATCTCCTTCTTCAAGCTGGATTCCAAATATCAATATCAGAGTCCCTGTCTGGTTCAGTGAAAATTTTCTTCCCATGAGTTCTAATGGACTAATCTCACTCACCCTGGCCGAGTGGATATGAATAGTTCCATTAAAACTCATGGGAAGAATATTTTCACTGAATCTGATACTGATATGAGAATCCCGATTGTATACTTTTTAGTTGTATACTTTAGAGTCAAGTATTGTATACTTTTCAAAGTTCACGGAATCATTTAATTTCGAGATTGTAGTTCTTTATTTTGCATCAACTAAATTGAAGGAATCCATGAATTTTTCCTATGAAAAATGAATAAATTCTATATTATTGTTGTTAAAAGTCTTAATTGCTGGAATTTACTACCCAATTAGCTTTCATCAGGTACATTGCAGTGTGGCAAGGAATGAATGTCATAAATATTATAATTTTATCTTTTTTTTTAAGTTTTCATCGTTTGCCTGATCACAATGTCATAGGCAAACTCAAGCCTCCATTACAGTATATAGTGAAACCATGTTCCATTATGGTATTTCCATATCAAAAGAAAGAATTTAGTGTGGTACCCTATCTTGTATGTTCACCCGCTTTGACTAAGGGTTTGTTGTAGAATGTCTGGATACTACACTCCAGCGTACAAACCAAGATATTTTAGTAGCTCTTTTATAGTACCATATAGTCTCTATAATAGTACTAAATGTTTCTAGAAGACTCTTTGAGAACCATATCAATGTCGTTCAGTTGTCAGGTGGCATTTTCTGCCCATTACTCAGTGAATATCTTTCCATCATTTCATGTTCCTTTCTTTGTTGGACACGAAATAAAAAGAAAGTTCAGTCTGTAGACGATAAAGAAGATGTGCTTTGGACTCTTTACCAAGGTCGTTGGAGGGTGGATGCCCTCCTGACAAGGAAGGGGCAAGTTGGGAGGAATTTCTATCTTCTCTCCTTCTTTATCTGTTCTTCTCATTGTCATTCTCAGCCTACCCACTCAATTCCATTCCGTCACGGGCGTGTTTTTTCTCTCTACTTCGTAAAAGCCTCAATGCTCAAAGATTTGTGCTCACAGCTCCCAAACCACTGATAATTAAACGGTTAATCACCTTCAACTGACTTCAAAATTTCACAGTTTAGCTCTCAACTCCTTCATTTGAAATATTCACTTTTCCTCAAAGAACATGGATACTTGAGAATTTTTATTTCATTCTCCCAACCTCTGTAATTATTTTAGTTACTATAATAAATTATTGTTTTCAAAGAAAAAACTTAAGCCTATTAATGTGAGTACCCTTTCAAATTATTTTAGCACGACATGTTTCGGATACTAGTAAGTGCCATTTTCAAGTAAGTTGAAAATAAATAAATATTGAATCTTCAATTAGTATTTATTTATTTTCAAATCACTTAAAAATGACATTAGTAGCCAAAACATGTCGTGCTAAAATAGTTTATAAGGGTACTCAGATTAATATTTTTATTTATATTAAAAGTAGCCCTAAAGAAAAAGGACAACTTTAGCCTACTTTAGTTGTCACCAAAAACGTACTTACTTTCAAAAATGGTACTGGAAATGGGTATACAATTCAATTTATATAATATTTTAAACAATAATTATTCTAGAATGAAAATTGAAAATGATATGTTCAGTCAACTTCAACTGTTACTGATAGATTATATTTTATTTGATTTTTAAGTTACCGGTATGGAGAAGGAAGAAGGAAAAGTGTTCACTTGAAGTGAAGATTGAATAGGAAATGCCATAAATTCCGATAACTTATCTATTACTGTATTGATAATAATTCCCCGTTTACAAGAATTGAGAGTTACTAGGAAAAACCTGTAAATTACCTACACGTTCGATTAGAATATAATTTCTTACATACTGTGTATGGTTTTATAATCAAATTTCTTTTTTCCCAATAACCCTAGTTTGAATACTTTCCTAATCTCTATGTGGTTAGTAATTATTAAAATTAAAATGTTCTGTTTCTAATCTCATGTTTTCATTTTCCAGGTTTTCACTCGCCAGTTGTGACTCAGTTTTGAAGCTGTGACTACAGGTATGAATACGTATTTTTCTTAACCTTATTGCTAACATAATCCAACAAATGAACGTGAATATCTGATAAACAATAAACTTATTCACATACCGTACTAATTCAAATTTTACTATTACATTATATTGTTTCTACAAACACTGGTTGACAGTTACATAATTGTGTTGAAAAGTTTAATGGTGTTCTAAAAATATCCAGTATCCACTTAGATAGGCAAAAATAGATTATTTTGTGGCGCAGTTCACAACTTCAACCTTAACCTCCTTGTGTACTACCCGTTGTTTTCTTTATGGTTTGAATGTTGCATATATTTTACAATGCAATGTCATGCTGTGCTTGGTACTAGAATATTCAACTTGTATGTAGTTTTGAAGGCGTTTGATTTACTGAGTACATTATATTCATTTAAAGCCAGTTTGCATTGAGCTAGTAGGCTGTCGACTTTGAAATAGTACTTGAACTTGATTATTCAACTGCAATCAAGGGTTCCCTTCTAGCTAAGCTGCAATTTGTAGAGCTTATTAATAGGTGGAGAATGACGTCATAGCAACAGTGCGGGGGTTGGCTACTGGTTTTTGTAGCCAGCGATCAGCTGGAGCCCTTCCATAATAATATATGTGTGCAGGTCGTTTTATTGGTAGATATACCCTGTCGCAGGACCAGTTTCAGTTGCGTTGGTTGTGGATCCTATCCCATTCTACCTCTCGTTCTATCTCATCCTATCCCATCCTATCTCTCACTCTATCCTATCCTATCGTACCTCTCACTCTGCTCGCATCAAGGTCGAATCAATTACCTCCACACGATCAGTGCGTCATCGTGAGTGAGAGAGACAAATGCACTAGATGGCAAATGAGCGAAAGAGACGGACAATCGAATGGTTTATTGAGTTGAAAATAAGGATTTCTGTGCAAAATCACAGGATGTCCCCAGGTCCCGGGAGCATTGACCTTTGTACTTGAGTCAAATGGCTACACTACATCCTACATTGCATGGATCTGGTTTTTATTAAACAAATTGAAAAAAATGTAGAAGTTTCATAGGATTTTAGTTTCCTTAGGCTTCTGAGGAGGAGATTATCTCTTAAATGGTTGGCAATTCATCACCACATATTTTTTAAAACGGGAAAATAACGTACCATACTTCAATAACAATTTCTATAACAATAATTGCTACTGAATTGGATTGAATGTAATGTTCAGTTTCTTTAGTTTTAAAATAATTGCTACTAAATTTGAGGTTCAATATAATGTGACGTACCCACAATTGAGCTAAAATTTATTACAGTTACAACCGTTTTTCTGTTCAAACCTACAATCCTTTCGAGTCAATGAAGAATCAATAACTATGACCACCTGAACTAGCGGTGGTAGGCTATTTTGAGGGAGGAAGTTATTTTGAAGAGTGTATTTTGTGGGGGAAGTTATTTTGAAGAGGGTTGTTGTTAGTACAGTTAGAGGGTGATCAAGACAAGAAATGGCACAGTTCTGAAGTTGAAAGTATACTACATATTTTGAAGGTATATTCAAGGAGTAAAGAATAGCGCCCAATTTCCAGAACTTAGCTCATCGCTGCTAGTAGTCTAGTTTTAAAAAGGAAAGAAGCAAAGTACAAGGTGAACAAGGGCTTGGCAAAAAGATCGGAAACAGCATCTACACGCGCAGATACCAGCACTGCCAAAAGGAAATGTTTGACTGGTACTGCGATTTGGAGTCGTCTCAAATCAATTTTGTTTGAATTATTGTTCACATTTGAAACATTCACATTCTAGATGAAATATGACGACTTTAATTGGATCCCAATCATGAATAACTTATCCTCATAATTTTAAATGCTTTATGTCTTTCACTCTTTCTATTTATTTTATAGTGAGAATGAATTCTTGCTTGGAGTTTTAAATTTGACAGTCTATGTTGACGGCAGTTTCAGTCTTTAATTAGCCTAAAAACTTGCAGTATATTCAAATACAGCAGGCCTCTATTGGAATAATTCACTCAATCACTTTATAGGAATTATTACTCTCTTTGAACTACTCAATAATGATTTGATTTTTGTTTAGTTTTAATAAACTATTTCCTTATTAGAGAAGTAACTTTCAGAGATATAAAATAGTATAAGTAATTTTTTCTAAAAATTGATTTAAAAAAACCAATTGAAAAAATTCAATCAAATTGATTGAAAAAAAATAATTGAATCCCTCTTTAGGACGGATCAACGGAACGTAATGCTTACTTTGGTTCTTCTTTATTCCTTTGGGTGCTTGGATGTTCTCAACTAAATGAATAGTGATCCCAATCATGAATAACTTTTCAACTTGGTCTCATAATTTTGGTGATCTATTGATATTATGAACCGTTACATAAAAAAGCTTGGGTGCCTGTGTCCATGTAGGCTATGCCAACAGAGGATTTTGTAACTGTAGAGGGGCCAAAAGTTCTTGCAGGAAGTTCAGGCATTGGTCTACTCATTGCAAAGTACATTGAACTGTAGTTGAGTACTGTCAATCATTGAACTTATAATAGTCTCATAGATAGCCTGATATCATAGGTCATTTTAAAAATAATGAGAAAATATAGGAAAGACAAAAATACAACGCCTAATTTACATTAGAGCTTCTCTTATTGTAGTTATTACAGACACAGATGTGTATACTCTTTATCACAGGGAGGTCCATGTGAACTTGATTGTGTCTCTATTCCTAATCAAATCGTCAACTTGGTCAACTTGATGGTAGAAAAATGTTCAATTAAATTATGTATTTATTTTACATTCTAAGGACATGAACACCAAAATACTATATTCTTAAACAAATCAACATACAGTACCTATTAGAAAACATATTCTTTTTTTTTTGTTTCAACTTTTACTCTTGGAATCCTCATAAAAACTCGAATAATACCTTTTGAATAATTATATTCTTATGTATGAATTTATTTCTATAGATGTAATAACAATTTTCATCATTCTTTCACTATCTTGAGAAATATAATTGCTGTATTACACTCATGAAAGTAGGCCAAACTCTAAACTCAACAAATTATTGTACTATTTAATAATATGAGTCTGCAAAACTATAAAATGTTATGGCCTTGCAAAATACATGGTAATTAGTTGAACAATAATATACTTTGAAGGTTTTTTCTTATTATTTATATGCCAGTTCACTAATGAAAGTAACAAAATTAAGCATTGAAATTGCAGATAGCATCTGCCATTTGTGCACACTGATAAGAAGTGCATTGACCGTTGATTCTTTGTGAATGCAGTTTTAAAAGGCTTTGATTATAATAGTAATGGCAGGTGGATTGTGCGCTCATCACGATTAGTAGCCTTGCTTCGTGATGTGGCCTTTCCAACTGGTTTAGAAGGGACTGCAGCTGTGCTACTACCTCACCTGCAAATCTTTACAATAATAGAGTATGCTATGCAGCTACTACGTCATGTCAGTGATAAAGAACCAATGAGAATAAAGCCTGATGTAATTTGAAAACAGATTGTACGTTTCTACTCAAATCTCGGATGATGATGATAACCTTGTGTAATTATAATTGTTTAAGCTCTATCAAGAGTCGATAATTGTGGAAAAGGTAAAAATCCGAGAGCAATTTCAATAAATTTAAAGAAACTGGTTTCAGTGCAACCTAATTTCAAGTGACAATCAAATCTTATTATTTGAGGAGTCCTATTACCGGTTTCTGTAGGTACAGGATTCTGCACTCAGACTGTCTTAGATTGGACGTTCTTTAGTGGAGTCCTTATTTCGTGATGCCTTTGAAATGTAACTTAGTAATACATTCAATTTATCATTCTCCATGAATAGGAAAAATTGTCTTTCTGACAGAAATAAGTCTGAGGTCTATGACTACCTATAACCATAGACTAAATAAACATAGTCTTGAATCTGTGCTATAAATAATGTTACACTATTATTAAAAAAATAAATCATTCAATTATCAATCTCAGAATAATTTATAAATTTATTATAGAATTGCATGACTACTTGACAGCATAATCACTAAATGAATAATACTCTCTCATATCTCTAGATAAACTATTAGAATAATCTGGTCTGAAATTGGCTTCATCATTAGCTATTGTGCAATATTTATGTCATTGCTCATGCATTACATAATATTAGCTGTAATCAATTGAGATTCAACCCTACTTTATTTTTGAATTTTGTTTTTATTCAGTTTTAAAACTTGAATCGTAATTTACCAACACTATTCAAATCGTTATGGTGGAAGATAATGACAACAAAAATGCCTTCTAGGGAACTATTGTTTTATCTCGAAGTTATGTATTGATAAACTAATGAGTATCATTAATATATTGGGTAACAAAGAAAATTTCTAATCATAATAGGCAATGACACATCAAATTAGTGTTAAGTCTAGTGTTGCGGATATCCTTTGTTGGAAGCTAGTAGCATGGAAAATTACGAGTAGTATAGAGTATTCAATAATACAATTTTTTCCTCTTTGTTAGTAAAAATAATCCAGCGTTAATCACACTATTTACCAGATCAAAACTCAGTTTCAATCGAACAATTATTACTATTTTAAATGAAATTTTCCAATCACATTTGCACGATAAACTTAATTTTTTTGCATTTGATAATAAATTGAACACTTGCTCTTGTGATGAGAATATTTTTTGCTGGTTCTATTATTTATTTGTTCTGGTTTTATTTTTTTATAAAGAAATAAAACTTGATAAATGTTGCACCTTTAGGATTAAAAATAATTAATTGGAGGTATTTGAGAATCTTCTATTACCAGATTCGAGTTTCTGCTCGCTAATTTATCTGATTTTAACAATTATTTTCTGTGGGAAATTTATATTCACTAAGTAACTTACTTCATGTAAAAAACAAGCCATCTATATTTATTATTTCATATTTCCTCAATCATTTTATTTTTACTAATACTTATTCCATAGTAAGTGATTCCACTTGAAATTGATTACATTTTATTACACTTCCCAATAATTAGACTTTAACCATAATTAGATAAGATTTGATTTACTGCACTAAGAAATGAAACACATTTTATAGTGGAACAATTTTCTTTAGTATCATTATTATTTTAAAATATTATTATCATTGTATTCTTGAATCTTAATTATTGTTTCCTAATAATTAGACTTTAACCATGATTAGATAAGATGTGATTTACAACACAAATAAATTATACATGAAAATTTCATACTAGTATTTTTTTCAAATTGTATAGCCTAATACTGCATTGAGAATTGTTTGCTACTTGATTGATAGATTGATTGATACACGACCAAAATTGTTTTTGAAAGCTTCATGAATCGAACAACGGTCACTGACCTCCATAGTACAATATTTCGAGATCGGAAACACATGCCGTAATCGTAATAGCACGAGAAAAATATGATAATGAACTTTCACCACTGTTTGTTGACAAATGCTAATCACGTGACTCAAAAAACCGATACTCACTGCAACCTGGTTTGGCGGAGAAGGAAGTTGCAAAAACATGTTTTTCGGAACACTGGCCAATCAGAGAGATTTACGATTTTACGCAAAAACATTCACAACAATCAAATGTCCCTGCAAAAATGTTTTCCGCAAAAAAATTATGTTTAAACACGCATTTATAAGTCCCTTCACAACATGACTTGTTTACATGAAGGGATAGATATTGTGTAGGCTTGATATCACGAGCGTCACCCATACTATATATATTCTGTCATCTGTCTAAACCAGAGACAAAGCAGTCGAACGCGATGATGTAATGATATACAATTGAATTAATCGCAATAAAAATCGTAAGTGTGTAGTCCCCTTATGCTCATAAAGAAATAGAATAAATATTTATTGAGTGTGTTCTTTCTGTCTATTGAAGTGTGATGTGTAGTTGAATAGTAGTAGCTCAAATTCAAGACTATTTGTTTTACAATTTGTAAAATTACAAATTGACTATTTTTTAACATATTCCAAGACTATGTTTTATTTAGTCGATAAAATTTGATCGTTTTTTTTAAACAAACAAAATTTTTTCACAATATTTTGTTTGCTATTATTTATCAAATTCATTCAATTGTAGACCATTCTCCCTCCACGTTTATCTGTTCCAATTTATTTATCTCCCAATGTTTCATAATTATTCAAACGTTTGTGATTTTTTATTCATAATCTTATCAATTTATTCTGTATTTTTTTCAATTTTCCATTATTAATGTTTTTTTAGATTATTTTTGAAAATTTACTCCTACAAAAGTAAAAGTTGAGAACTGTGATGCATCATGCTGAAATGAGAAAAATGCTAACCCAATTTATAATTACAATATTTATTGAACTATGAATGAAATAATTTATAAAGAAATATTTAATTTTTGAATCAGTCGATTGTCCATAATTTCTTCTATTCCTAGAGTAGTGTGTCTCTCACATTATCAGCTTTATGAATTATGGGATATGGGTCGGCGTTTATTAGTGGTTGCTCTCGCAACTGCCACTAATATTGTGAGATTCATTTCAAACTTTCAACATCTATGCTTCCCATTCAATCAATGATGACAGTTTGAAGTGATTCTCACTAGGAGCCTGGCTAATGTGTAATCACACCTCATAAACCTTTCATAAATCTCAGGCCTATCTGGAATATTTTCAAAAAGAGTACCATATGTCCCTTGGTAATCTATATCACTGCACAGAGTGAACCCATAGCTTCAAGTGGACTATGAGAAAAGAGGAAAGCTGTTATCGGCGTTCAAGTCCCCTTCTAAGCGCGCCTGTATTGCGTGACCTCCTATTATCATGATCGCATGAACTTTCAGCTCATGCAAGACCTATCGCTTCTTTTCAAATGAATAATTTCCAATACATTAATGTTTGAATACATGACTGACAATCCAAGTCATGATCGAATCACACACTCACGATAAACTGCAATGAACGATCAGGAAGTGAGACGGAGATGTATCAACTTGATTATAATTTATAAAATTTTATTGGATTCTTAGAAACCCTCTACGCCTTCACGGAAGGCCATTTACAAGAACTAGGACACAATTTAGAAATGAGAATATTTTTCAGTTATTTTATTAAAAAAAAATGTTTTAGTGTGAATCAATATTATGGAGTAAATTGAGTTTTTGGATATTTCAATGTAACAATTCATTCTTTCTATTATGGGTTATTCCTGAGGAATAGATAATTTCAAATAAAACAACGTTTTATCATTTCTAAAGAAAATATAATATTTTTGGTGTGAATCAGTGTTATTGAGTAGGCCCTCTATTAAAAGTCTCCCTTCTATTATGGTTTATTTATGCTGCAATAAATTAATTCCTTTAATCATGTTCTCATTTCCTGAAATAATGTGAAGATTTAGATGGGACAATTTCATATTACTCTCAACTGATACTTAATAGATAGGACATATTATTTAATTTCAAGTACGAATACTACCTAATACTAATAGAGAACAGCTTGTTTGAAATTGATGTTCTTTGCAAAAGATTGAAAATATAGATTTTTGAGGAAATCAAATTTTAATACTACAGTTTTAATAGGCATACGTATTGGTTGGTTTATATTTTATTTGAATTAGGAATTATTGAACGATATCTCATTTTATTCTATCCTAATAATGTAATTTATGTTTATAGTATTTTAATATTTTCAATACGAGTATTTTCAACTCAATATTATAACAATTCATTTCCAGAATAACTACCCACTAATTGAAACGACCACAATCATGATAACATAGGGATTCTCTTATCATCCCAATCTTCCTTCATCAAAAAGTAGTCCATTTGAAGTGACACGGAATTAATCCGACCTATCTATTTCAGCGTGTTAGCGGACTGGCGAATGTGCGCGTGCGTGGCCGCATTTTAAAAACAAAGACGACCTGCGAGTGGTGTCACACAGACACGTGCCCCCTTATCGTACACTGACCCTGGTTGTTAGCAACTGAGCAACCAGCAACCAGCAACAGAGTATTTAGTAGTAGCCTAGGCCTAACCATGCTTTTAGCACTGGCACAGTGGGCTGTCCTGTACTGTACACTAGGACTTCACTCACAATGACACAAATTTCTCTCTCTCTCGCTTATACTTACCCTCTCACTCTTTCTCTCTCTCTCTCACTCACCCACACACTCTCATCACTCGGGGAGATTTGATCACATACTGAGTTGCTTTTCAACTGGACTGAAAACTGTTGCGCAGTACGAATTCTAGAGATCTATTGTTGTTTCAAAATTATTTGTAGCTCATTTTAGAAATAGAAATTTTGCTAGTAAAATAGGCAATTTTCAACTCGAAGTTTTTCGTTCTCTTTATTAATCAAGTCCATGTGTATTGTTATAATAAAATTTGTAGTTCTTTAGGATTGGATAATAATAGGATTGGATCTCAATTCTTAGGATTGGAAATTTTGTTGGAAGGATATGATGTATTCAATTCAAAGACCATTTCCTACATTTATCAAGTCTCTCTCCAAGTATAACCATAGAGAAATGATAGTAATTATGCTTTACTTATCCAATTATCACACTAATGTTATGAAAATGTATAGTTTACTCTAAATTTGTGTTCTTGGAGATGGACATTTTCTTAGGAAGATAGGATTTATTGAAATCAAAGACATCGTTTGCTTATTACGTTCATGCAGGATAAAATATCAGTATCAGAAATGTTGTTATAAAATTTGTAGCTTTTTCTAAATTAAAAGTTCTCTAACAGAATATTTCAATTAGGATAAGTATATTTACATATTATGTATTTTCCATGTCTATATATCAATATCAGTACCGTTATCAGTTTTTAATTGACTGTAACAGTGACAGCATTCTTGCATCAATTTGCTCGAATATAAAATAGGCAAGATGAGACAGCTTGGCTTTGTTTCAAGTGCAAACTGATGTACTACAGTGAACATCTTTTAAAAGCTTTTCTGAAAATTGATTGCCTTGAAATGTAACTATTTCAGGCAGTTGAGGTGCAGTCAATCTCAAACTACTATAATTGGTTATTGACTTTGAAATATTTTAATGCTTTTTACTCATTGTCATTTTTAGCATCGCATTTCATCGCCTGATAATGGATTGCTGAAATATATATATAGTTCAAACTTTGCTTATCTATGCAATAGGGAATTGCAAAATGCACTTATTCTAACAACGTATATGATTTTACAACGCCCTTGTAAATTATCCAAAAATTAACTCAATTTTCGTTGAATAGTTTTGTTTGAATTTAGCGTTTTATCAGATTTTTTTAGTTTAATTTTAGATGGAATAATTTTTTTGAAATGTTCCCAAAACTTTATAATTTTATTTCTCTATTTCTATTAAAACCACAGAATATTAAACTGAAGCATACAAGTTTTCCAATATAAAGCATTAGCACTCTGATAAGAAATGGCTTAATTAAATCATTCAGGCTTAAATCTGTTACATTAGGCTATCAGTATGATATTCTATTCTTTCCTGTAATGTACTGTATATATTTTTCAAACTATTTATACAATTTTATTTAACCTGAAGAATCATCCATCAATCTGATTCAATCAAAACTAGTGTTATGGGATGAACACCAGACTTCATTTCATTGATTCGAGAACTACTATACTACTTCAATCTTATCAATTTCTCTCTTTATTTGCAGGTTCTGAACATCCATCCTTGATAACTGATTACTGCAACGACATTCTACTATTTAATCCAATGGAACATAATATACAATAAAATACTATTCAAGGTAATATCTTCAATTCATTTAAATTAAAAATTAGTTCGTATAATATAAACTTGAATGTATAGCGAGACTGGAGGTATTAAAGTGTAGTTCACATTCGGTTGTTTTATCATAATATTGAGTTTCACTGTGGTTCTAGTTGGTTGGTGTTATTTATTGATGTTATTTATAAAGAATGCTGCCAGTATGTAGTGAATCTTCAGTTTCAACTTCTCAAATAAACAACATAACATTTATTTTGAATGTTTTTGAACCCAATACTTATTGTTCGAAAGTCAAATTATCCTCGGTTTGAATCGTGTATCGTCAATTTTCCCGCTGTATTCAGATAAAGAGTAGCGAAAGTTGATGCATTGCATGCTTTGACATAGGAAACGTGTGGCTAATTTATTGTCACTAGTTTTAATGAGCTGGCCTGTGAGTGTGAGAGACAGAGTACACAACACAAAACTCAAACCTTGTGTCCGGTCGAACGCTGATACTAAATAATAATAATCTGCGTCGTTTTCCTTCTAAAAGGTTCGCGTCGTAGAAATTTGAGTTTTTCAACTTTTCTTCAGTGAATGTGGGCGAAAAGAACTAGGACATCAAGCATAGCCTTAGCGAAGGCCACCGCCAAACAAGCTTCATCAGAGAAAAGTTGAATGTGTGTAGATCTATAATATAGGTCAAGTGTATTTATAAAACGTAGTTCGCGAATACATTTAAATAAAACATCTGCTTTAGTTCCACTTTATGGCATACAGGCGTCATCTAGTTCTTTTTTGGGTGTAACACAATGGTTGATAAACGATGAAAAGAACAGTAAAATAAATGCATCACATTCTAATTACCTTGACAAATTTGTTTGTTATTAATTTTTAAATTAATTTCCATAAAGGTGATCGTTACATAGGTAATTTATTGGAGGCGACTAGACAAATAAGGCAAGTTTCAGAGCAAGTTTTTATCCCACTCAATATCTAGATGGTTATGATGTACTACACCTGAAGCCAGTTTGTTATTTCAATGAATAAATTATACTCTTTTAACACAAAGTTTTTCTAAAAGAAATAGCTTCTTAAATGTTGTCTCAGCATTTAATCAGATTGATTTAAATCCATAAAAATTGATTATTCTGGTGTGTTTATATTCATATTATAATCAATTATACATAATAATTATGTATATTATAATATAAAAATATTACCCAATGTTATTTCTTTTAATTGTTTATTGCTAGCATCCAGCATGAACTGGATAACCATTTTAATCAATAGTTCTCAGGAAATGAAGTAGGAAAAAATAAATGCAAGTTATCATAAAGTTTTTGTTGTCAGTTATCTTATAAAAATGATGTAATATTATTTATGAACTTCCATTCCGCCAAAGCATGATTGGCTTTGTTATGGCTGTCTATGCTTTGTTGGAAAAATTTCTTATCTTTTCTTTTGTTGAATGACTAAGTAGAGACATGTTTTAAACAAAGAAAATTCTCACAATTTCCATCTGAAATAGAGATGATACTATCCCAATCAAATAACGTGTCATTAATATTATCGCTCATTTTATACGATTTAACAAAAGGAAAAATATAAAAGAAAATAGTATTAATGAATATGGCATTTCAAGTATTATTAATGCAATAATATATCCTGGAGAAGGCTAGAACACAGTTCTGATGTTTTTTCTCTTTAATGGATAATTTAAAAACAATTAAACTCACTTGAGGAGTCCGATCTCACTAGGCTTTAAATATGCAAAAGCCGTAGAAATCAATTTGAAAACTTCATTATGAATCCCTATGAAAGGATAGTATTGCTTCCCAAAAAAAACATTGTAATTCGATATAATCATTTCTTTATTTTTGAGATCTCATGAATACAAAAAGTAACACACTTGAGTCTTTGCATGTTCATTTGTGTTTGCAAATCTCTATTGATTCTGAGATTTCTGTTGATTCCCAATCATCATAACCAATTTAATCAAAAATATGATTCAAGATTGAGGTGTGTCAATAATGCCAGAACATTATTTGCGTTTTTTTCCAAACTACTAGAACAGTATTTACTAAACTCACACTCAAATTGGTATACGGTATTCAAATCTTATCTACTCTATAAAAATCCAGACACAAAGAGATAACTCTAATATAAAAATTACATTTTGTAAAAACATGTCTGACCTGAATATCCAATGAAAATAATGACAATTTTTAGACCCAGATAAATCTATGTAATTAAATGCCGATCCACACTGCATAGAACTGCATCTAATTGAAGAACTATATTGTTAAAGTATATTATTATTTATTGATTACTGGGTCATTAATTACTCTTCTTTGGTCCAATCCATTGACAACAATTAATGAACGAATAAATGAATTAAGATAGTTTAGGAGACTTGAATCATTCAAATTATCAATATTTTCAACAGTAATCTCTCACTCCAGACAATGCAATTTGAATGAACTATGACCAATTACTTTTGCAAATCGTAGAAATATTGTTAAGATAGTATTCGTTTGTCAAATGACCTAGTGATCTCAGAAGATTTTATCATAATAATTTACTCAATTTTAAAAATGGAATTTGTATTAGTATTTAGTATACATAGAAATACAAATCTCAGTACACTTTTTGAATTATTTTATCACAACATGTTTATCACATTCGAATCAAATGAATGCCAGAAACATGTTGTGATAAAATAATACAAAAAGGGTACTGAGATTTGTATTTCTATTTATATTACAAGTAGCCTTAAACATAAAAGAGACAATAGAATAGTATTTAGTTCTATTTCCATAGAAGTGTATGTCTGTATAATGATAACAGGGCACGGCACATGCCTGAAAGTTCTCTGTTGTAAATAAATCTTGATTTTAAATTTAAAAATAAAAAGTCATCATTGTTCAAACTGCCAAATTCAAATTTATTTCATGTCATCCAAGTTTGGAAAACAACGTATTTGGGTTTTATAATTATGTTTCAAAACTCAAATAGTTTACAGTAATGTGATACAAAGCAGTACTCATTCGTTGTTAAATAAAATCAAATACAATATACAAATGAATAAAACAATATAAAATCTTATAGCAACCTTTATTTAAAAAAAAAAACTTTAAAATAGTTTAACGACTAGTTTCGGTGATATTACATCATCGTCAGGTTTTTTAATATACAAATACCTTATGTAGTCCTGTATGGTACTTACTGAATAAGAGCGTGACCCTCTGTGTATTGACAATTAAAAAGACTGCTTTTATAGTAAAATCAATCTTTCATGCGTACCATAATATTATTAATTGAAATAGATAATTTTATAGACAAAGAAACAAATACTGTATTTAGTTTCATTGGCATTGTTATCGTCTCACCACAGAGATAAGTTCTGTTGACTTATTCCACTGCGCATTTATCATAGATTGATTGGCTGGGATGAAAAACTAGAACAATATTTTTATTTGTCAACTTCTAAAATAAATACTGCAGTTGAGTTTGAAGTTGGTGCTTATCATATCTTTAGTAAATGGACCATGGAGTCATGAGGTGAATCCTCACTAGATCAATCACGTGACAATTCCAATTATCATAAATTGCCTCTACTGGATTTGAATCCTGTTTAAGAAAATCAATTTTAAAACCTCATCAAGATTTAAATTGATTTTGATGCAAAAATGCTGATTTCATCTCACATATATTTTGTAAGACTTACTTTTTAACTATTTAATTTTACTTTGAGGGCTCGATGTGGGGTGGTTTCTAAAAGGTGTTGAATTAGAAATGAAATGATCAAGTTTCTTTAAAAATATTATTTTAACTCAGTAAAATCTTCAAATCAGTCTTTTCAAATTAGATTTAATGTTTTATTTAATATTTTATTATTCTGGAAGGAAAAATATGTATTTTTCAACATCTAACTTGATAAAACTCAGTTTTTTAATGACTAAGACCTGTACCGTATGTGAATTGTCAAGTGATTGGGGCTGAAATGATTATTTCGCTGAGATTGATACTCCTTGAAACCATAAATTCATTGTTCTATATATTATTAATCAGTACGGTACCCAACTTAGTATAGTACAGTACTCAGCAGTTACTATAGTTTCGCTTAGTAATTTCAACCAGTACCTAGTAATAATTATTCTACCTCTGTGAATCTTCCATATTTAAAATAATTATTGTGTTAGCAAATGCAAAGCATATTAATAAATTATAATTGATATTTCATATAATATGTTAAGTTAATCTTACAGAGCTAAATTATTATGAATAACCAAAGGGCCCAATGTATTATCATATTATAATACAGATTGTCTCTTTTCTGTTTAGGGCTACTTGTAATATAAAATTAATTAAATTTAAAATTTCATTTTTATTTCATATAATAAATACTTGTAATATAATTCAAAAAAGGGTACTGAGATGTTTATTTATATTTTTGTAATACAGATACTTGTTATGATGTATGATAATACATACATTACAGATAACAATGTATGATAATGACCAATGCATTCTTAATTCTATCCAATAATTTTTATTAAGACTTACTTTACGTTATGAATATTTGTAATAAATGATCGACTATATTCAAAAATTGATTCAATCATTCGCAATATGATTTTTAAATTTTATAGCAGCAATATAAGAAAGGCTCTTATGATTCACCATCGTTATGAGATATAAATCACTAGCAATTTATATGAAAACCCATTGTTCTCGAACTCAATACTCTGGAACAATAATCAATATTTCTAAAAGTTTGAAAATTGAATCTCTTACCTTTTGCTGGCAATTACGTCGAATTCAAATAAATATTTCGACCGCAGGAACTGTTATCCTTTTGCTTTTATCCACAAAAATATATTATAGTAAAATATAAAATAATGGTTGATCTCTATGTAACAATTAAACGTAAAATCAGTCTTTTCACAATTACAGATCAACAACAATAAGCCATGATCACTAACGTTCTAATATGCTATAGCTTTTTGTTGATTTGAGGTTGAAATTGGTTTGTTTCTCACTGAGTTTGTGAGTGCTCACTGTGTGGGACGTAGAATCGCACTGTTCGTTTTCATCAGCAGCTTGTGTTTTGTTGTTGTTGGGGTCGCTAGCGCGCATTCGCGTTGGTGAGCGCGCTGTCAGCTGCAAAATGCATGCCAGTCAGCTGGTCGCCTTTGTTTCCCCCTCCAATAGCATTGCAGCACGTCAAGCACACTTTGTTTACATTTACTGTACAGAACTGCTCTGTTGCAGCCATGATACACATTGTTGTGTATCAATGCCACAAAGTAGAAGGATATTATCTTCACTGTGATCAATGCTCAATACCACCATAGATAAAGGATACGCATATTAAGCTATATTTCTTGTCTCTGATACCACTTTGTTCACAGTCATTTCATAGAACTGGTCTGTAGCAACTATGACACAGATCGTCGTCATACTTGCACCGCTGTCACATAATATGCTAATGTACTTTCCGGAAATTTTCCGGTTTGAAGTTATTGTAGATGGAAGTTTGGGTTTCTGACGAAAATATTTAGTTCTGCGTATTTCCTTGATTAATGCAATTGCTTCTCTGAGATAATATGGTAACTTGATATTTATTGTGAAATCTCACTAGCCTTCTGCTGCTCCAAACCTTTTATTAAATTAAGGGGTTGAGGCAAAACAGTTTTAGCTTACAATTTCTACTTACACACTCAAATTATATTTTGTCTACAAAAACACAAACAATTTAGCTCATAATTTTCCCATCAGCCCCAGTTGAAAGTCACTAATTCTGTATTACTCACATCCTAAATGTGTTTTCTATTATAATGCTCCATAACAAAGTGAACTGAGAAAGTTGATTTAATTGTCATGCTTTCATGATGAAAAAATGATCATCGCTTTGAATAAAAGAAACAGAATATATCAGCAACGCGGTTTCATATCTTCTCTCTCACCAAATACACATTTTCATTCTCTCGCTTTTTCAAAACATTCCTCTATATTTCTTGCCACATACATTTTTCTTTCCTCGTCTTGGATTTCAAGTAGAAAATAATAGAAAAGTGAGAGATCATAATAAGCAATGTTGGTGAAGTGTAATGTAAATAGAACAATCTCAGGCACATCTGTTAACATTGGCAGCTACATTCATCTAAATTTCAAATAAACATTAAATACATCTCGAAATACCCTGCTCTGGATCAAGTTTGTTGGTCGAAAATTGTGAGTTGAAAACCAACAGGATTCGGATACTTCAGTAATTTTGAGTCATTTATTCTTCAAGACGATTTATTAGATAGTGATCGCATTTAAAATTATATCAAGCCTTCTGGCATTAATCCTAGATTCTTTACATAAAGTCGTAAAAAGATTTAATCAAGTCGTTGAAAAGGTTACAGCATTGCCAAAAATCTTGATAAAGTCTGCTGCACTGATAGTTGCATTCAGTATCAACTGAGGAACATAGAATATAGAGGAGACAGTAAATTATAGACTCTACTGATAAGCAAGTGCTTAGGAAAATATCCTATAATAATATTAGTATATATTCTACTTGGCAAGGGCTATAAAAATTTAGTTTATATGGTTTCAATTTATTTATATTTAATTTATTGTACTGTGAAGATATCCCTTATTTTCCAGATTTTAAAACTTGTGAGCTTTAGTGTCTGAGAGCTTGTGACAATACAATTTAGATTATGTGCTGTAAAATCCAATAGTTTTTTTTAACTACTGTAGTCTTGTATTATATAGTAGCTGTAAATCAATTAATTCTATATGTCACGCACTTCTTTTTTATTGAATTCCTTGAAGTAATTTATAACCAAACCAAGAAAAGTAACTACATTCAAACGTAAATCTTCAGTTGTGTAATAGACTACGGTATACCGTTATTGGTTTACCGCACTCAGTAGTTCAGAACATCATTAGTTCATGGTGGGAGAAGATAGAGGACAGCTAGTTGAAGAATCTTAACAAAACTTTTAATGTGAAATTGTTGTTTTTATTGCAAATGCATCAGATTAGATTCGTGCTAATACAAAATAATGTCGAGATATTCAATTAGTAAGGTATGATGCACAAGCATCTTGAATACTCAAGAATACATTTTGCTCTATGGAAACAAAAACATGAATATTGAATGCTTACAAAAAGCTTTTTGTGATGAAGCTCTATTTACGAAGTAAATACGCCCCTGAAATTAATATCATTTGACAAATTGAATTGTCACAATAATTATACATTACTCTCAAATTATAGATTTGGCTTTCAAGCTCTTGCTTCATATGCTCATCATTACAAAACTACTTAAAATATGTTTTTCTACTTTTGAATTTTCATATTCTTGAAGCTCAAACAATATATATTAATTCAATCGGAATTAAATGAAGTCGGATAAAGTATATAAAGAAAGATGCGGTTGTAGTTAATCAACTAATTTTACAGTCGATATCCTTGAAGCGGTTGAGAATATTTCTCACGTTTCAATGATATGACTAACAAGTCTTTTGTTTCCTTTAACCGCATCTACTAATTTTTTTTCATAATAATCTATATAGTATCGTTTAATCTAAGTTTCATGTTAAGATGAAACATAAATTTACTCCTGTATCTACGATACAGTCGTAGTTCTGAGGCATCATCTTTGAATTTTTGGCTTCCACTTTGGATAAAATACATTCTGAAGTCTGAAGTAGAGTTTACTCATCAAGTTTAGGAGAATAAGTAGGTATATAACTTGCCAAAGTAATGAAGATCTTTAAAAGAAGCCAATAAGCCGTTTTAGTTTCTATTTCAAGTTCAGATGATAGGTTTCATGTTAGATATAGGCTATAAAATAATATAATTAAAATTTCTATAAAATCTCACTATAAATTATACATGTAATTCACCGATATATTTTATTTGAAGACCAATCCTGTATTACCATAGTAACAATGGATTTCTTGAATTTTTCTACTAACCAAAATATCATCTAGAAAATTGATCATGTTTTTTATTTTCCTCTCCAAGTTGAATTGTGCCTCTCTCAGTCTCACTCACAGATCTTTCTTCGTTTCTCTTCCTCATGATTGTCCTCTTCCTTTTCCTGTTCCTCCCTTTTTCTTCACGGATCACCCGCACATGTAGGTGGGGGTGTGCACATATACTACATTATGCATAAATCATGTGCATGAAGCAAGCAAGCGCAGATAAGAATTATTATTGTCGCTGCATGTTTATGGTAATCATCAGCATCATCATAATCATTATCATCCAAAACAAAGACTATGTACAGAACGGCCTATAACTGATGACCTACTATGAAAGAGTACGTTGCGGTAGTCTCTTCAGGAGTTGTATTTGAAAGGAAGTGGGGTGCCCTCGACACACCATCTCTCCCACTCTCTCTTTCTCTCTCTCTCTCTCTCTCTCTCTCAAAACTTCCTCTCTCTTCATTTCTCTCAACTCTTCCTCTCTCATAATTTCTCTCAACTCTTCCTCTCTCTTCATTTCTCTTCTCTTCATCACCAAAATTGTTGTCTCTGTTCCCTCCTATTTGTATCAATGCTTCTTCTCAGTTCCCGTTTTATACACGTTCATCTAAAATCTAGGACTTGAAACATCTCGAGCGATTGAGTTTTAGCTGACAGTTTATTGACCTTTACTTTAGGATATGACTGTTGCCTTCTTGTTCTGCCATGACTTCGGAAACGATCATCCGAAAATCATTCGAATCCACCTGACCCAGAAAAGTGGTTTCTTCAACTATTGTGGGAAATGTAATGAGCTCTCGACCAACTATCCAGTTTGCCCCAGACCTATTTCAATCCTTATTATTTATGAGCTCCATTACTCGTAGTTTCTAATCGGAAACTAACAATCTCATGAAACCTTTCAGTTCTAGTAATTTACTAGGTGCTTTTGAAAGATTTATCCAACATAAAGAACCAAGTAGTTTCAGATTATGAAGAACTGTATGCTTTTTCAAGTTTATAAAAGATTTTGTAGGAATGATTTGTCAAATATACAAATTCGAATTAATTTACCAAAATACATAAAATGCATCCACAGAGATGTAAAGAGTAAAGACTCATCTGAGTGTGGTTGGTAAAACATGAAAAAATGATGATATTTTTCCATTTTCCAGACAATCGCTTACAGCAGTAGCAGAAGGTGAAATAGTCATCACTTGGATTAAAACACTGTCACCACGTAAGTTATCTCTAATCTCAATTTATTCTCATTCTTCTACTTTTTTGAAGGCAGGTCTTATAATATGGCGTGTCATTTTTATTCAATTCCAGCAATTTCATGACAGTCGATTTGGCTATTACAATTTGCGATTAAAATAATTATTTATTCAAAATGTTTGCAACAATCATTGATATGATGCATCCATTAAATTCATTATTCGTGACAAAAATATATAATGATCTTTGCTTTAGTAGAAGCATTTACATGATATTTGTCACCCAACCCAACACTTCTGGATAGGTAGGTAGGCTTCGTTCTCCTGCTGTCATTTTGAGAATGCCCGTTACGACAATGGCTCAGCTTACACGGCAGCCTTCCACCCCTATTAAAACCTTAAACACCCCTTTAACATCCCCCACCCTCACCTAATAGCACGAGCCATTCATAGAACAGCCTTCGAGTGAGTTCGAGTTATGCTCAACATATAACATCCTGTCGCACCCCTGTCTTGCATTCTAGATTAAGTTTTTCTAGAACGGCTGGAGAAAATCGAAGTTGCCTCCATCTGGAATTTTTGTTTGTATTTTCCAAGGTTCGGGGTTCGAAATTGTAAAATCAATAAGTTACAGATGGCATTTATATTCACCCACATATCGTGACAGTTCTAATTTATTGATAAACTGCTACAATCCTAAAATCTTGTATCCGATGTAGTGTAATGTTTGTTGTGAGGTTCTGTCGAAGTTCTGTAATAATAATTTTTTTGAAATTGAGAAAAAAATGTCATTTGGGGATAAAATTGAATTTTCATATTGTTTTTTTATAATGTATTTTCGGTATACCTATCGATTTAAAATTGAATTTTTAACGTCTGTGGGCTTTCAAATTAAATATAGTGTGTGTAACGGTCCAGGCAGATCAATACACCGATTGAATAAGCTTTCATTTTCTTATAATGATTAGGGAGCGGCTCCCCTCATCATTCATTTACATAATCCTATTGGTGAACTAAGTATCAATGGTTTTCTATTGTCTAGTCTGTCCAATCAATGAAAACTATTGACCACAAGTTTTCTACAGTATTCAACTACTATACTTCAGTAGAAAACTTCTATTTGTGTTTAAAAATAAATCTGATAAATTTCGTTCAGGTAAATACTGATGTCAGTGTGAATGATCAATCACATCATTGAGTTAATTTTTAGAAAAGCTGAAATTGAATTTTTTAAGCTGATTGATCAGTTGAAATACTAGATAAGAGCTAGCTAATCTGCTTTTAACCACCAAGTACCACAATTATTGCAACAGATCCTTCATAATTTTCCCCCGAAATTGGTTCTCATGTTTATAATATTTAGAAAAGTTAAGAAACGGTTCTGTGGCTGAACTGCAACGGTTAAGCCATGCACACACACACATCGATTTTTGGTCACACGATATGTTGCCGTCCTTATGAATTCTATCAGATTAATCGGAACTTGACAGACATAATCTGTTCAATCCAATAGAATTTATAAGGACGGCAAAATATCGTACGAACAAATATCGATGTGTGTTTAGCTAGCATTAAACTTCTCCAGTAGACACACTATAGTCCGTACAAAATTACTTTTGACTTGGAGGAATACGCAGCGCAGAGAAATGGAGGGAGACCAGTCAATTACAGTGATGAATAGAGTCATCGATAGAATCGTAGTTGCCAATTTGTCGATTAGACTCAGTACACTCAGTGCTTTCAGAGAGGAAACATCCGTATGCTTATCATGAGCAGTTGAACACTCATTTGAAATTAGAGAACGCTGGCGGGTTCAGGACGGCAACATCGCGCCGCTGTATCCCTCCCCACCTTTCTCTGCTGTGTATGTCCCTCCAAGTCAAAAGTAATTCTGTACGGACTATAGCTCATCTTTTCTTTGTTGCACTAGAAGTACAACATCTGTACTTATGAGTACATACGAATATCCTCTCCAATGTCGTGGATGTAAATATTATGATAATAATGATTTGATTATTTGACTTGATGTTTTCATATTATCATCCAATGGTGGCTCCTGATCAACTTCAACGTAATTTCCAATTTACAAAGCAATCAATTGCCTCAATCAAGTTATAAACACGAGTCACGCTCATGCACACTGGGCTATTCAGCCGGATATTTGAATGCAGTTGACGATTGCATTACTGGAATGTTTCCCAATTTTCCAACGATTGATTGAAGCGAAATATTGAAATGCAAATGAAAGCTAGTTGCATCATAAACTCGGGTACGTATTGGTATGGGTGACCTCAGCCTCTTCTCCAATCTCAATGGTGGACAACCTATTACACGCTTCTCTGCTCAATAACCTTCATCATTTCCTACTTTGCCATAGACATTCAATTGCAATCAACAACTATTATTATATAGGTAGGCCCTATTCTATTGCTTACACACAGCGAGGCATTGCCAGTAGGCTAAGCCTAAACTTGTCTTCTACTAATACTAGTATTACTACTGCTGCTGTTGCTGCTTCTATGAAAGAGCATTGAGCTAATCAACAAGGCCACATACTGCATACGTAGTTTGAAATATAGGCCTTATAGAAATGCATTACATGGAACACTTTTAGCTAGCAGTTAACTAAGACTACGCGCAGTGTTACTATTTTATTGAATTTTACTTCCATGCAACAATTTTTTATTATTTTTGTAATGCAATTTTTCTTACTCCCATACAATTCGACTGATCCACTGATAAAAACATACACATGTTGTCAAATTTTACAGTTTTATTTAGTACAAGACCATGGTTTCGTTACCACACAGGTCACATTTTTAGCTTGAATTGAGCTAAAGCTAAAAATGTGACGTGTGTGGTCACGAAACCATGGTCCTGTACCAAATAAAACTGTAGAATTTGAAAATATATGTGTGTTTTTATTTCATTCCCATGCAATTTTTCTTCTCAATCGATAAAGGATTCTATTTTTTACAAAATCGATAGTCTATAATAATCTCTATTTAATTCTGATTAGTGTGGTTATGCATATTGCAGTATTGTACAGATAGATACTGTACTGTACAGTATATTATACAGTGTAGGATACAGTATAACACTGTAATTGTCACAGTTTTCGGTGTTTTATTGTAATACTTTTTACAATATTAGTTGATTATGAATAAATTAATTTAATGAATGATCCATGACACTTGATAAATTCCACTAGTTTAAATTTGGGATAAATAAGCGAGCAATTTCTGTTTATATTTTTATATCTGGTTATTTATGTTCAACGGATCTTGAAAACGGCTCTAACGATTTTCACGGAACTTGGAACATAGTAGGTTTATGATATAAAAATTCGATTTCACTAGGTCTCATCCTTGGGAAAACTCGCTGAACGACTTTAAAAAGATAATTCATCCTTGGCTGAAACAGCTGAGACTTTCGTTGTCTGTGGATAGTAAAAAGTGAGCGAGTGATTCTGTGGAAAATCAAAATATCGCATCCCCGAAATTCATAAGCTGACGTATAACCAGCTGTAAAATATAAACACGATCATTTTAGAGAGTTGTGTTCTGTTTATCAATAAATAAAAATAACGGGCGAAGCTCGGTGCCCCGATATTCGACTTGAATTGATTAACTTGAAAGATTGATATTTACATCCATCTATCAGGACAGAAGGGTTCATAAATTTTAGTACTCTGCGCCTGTCCTCTTTTGAAGTATGGGGTTTTGTCAATTCCAGTCCTATTACTGTAGACTACTCAATATTTATTTATTTATTCAATGATACCCAAAACTCAAAAATTTTGTTAAAGAATTATTTTTGGGGACAAAAACTAATAGTCTTTTAGAAAGACTGGATCCTACTGCAACCGCATTAGATGCAAAATAGAAATTGGGAAAAGAGAAAAAGTTTTTTGTTACTTTTCCTCTTTTTAAAATTTCTATTTCTGCTGTTCAGGGCCGGTTCTTTACGAGAGACACAACCTTGAATAAATAATACTCCACTGCATCCAAAACCAACAAAGCTAAAAAATAAGTGAAAATTGATTGTTAACTCTGTAATTAGAATCCATTGGAGTGGATTGAATTACTCGTCTGTAATATCTAATTAACTGTTAGCAATCATTAAACTGGCACATAGACCAAATAAACAAAGGTTTAAATCTGTAACTGACGTTTGTTTTGCTTCTCGAAAATGGTACACAATGATCGAAAAATGACTTAATTGTCTCCGTTACAATTTTGTGTAAGAGCTCAGTATCCGCGGTTCCTCGCTTGAACAATTTTACGATATGTAGAACTCTGTTATGAAATTTTGATAATTTAAAAATTCAATTACAGTACGGTACTATATCCATAACTTTCATAAGTGCTACCAGTAAATACAGGTAGATCTACGTAGTTGGTTATGCTTTATTACTGAAGTCACATTGATGCAGCTTCCTTAGCTAATGGCTAGGTATGTGTGATAAGACAATCATTGGAATTTCGACGCAGTTGTTTTTCAAAGTTGGCTAATGGCTTTATATTTGACGATTAGTTTTCAATTGACATTTGGAGACAGGTTATTTTGAGTGCACTGTTGTCTACAGGCTAACTGCATTTGCCAAATGAACTAGTGATATTGAATGAGCAATATTTGTTTTCAATCTGTCAATTGATTCATAAATCGTCTCTCTAGTTAGCTCGTACGAGTTTTCAAAGAGAAGATTTTCATAACGGTAGCAAAGGTGGTCACAATCGCCTGTCAATATTCTGCAAAAGTGTTCTTTTATAAATTTATTAATAATTCATTAATTTATCAAATTTATTCTCAATTGTCTTATAATTTTCTCCAACTGAATTCTTGTTTAAAGAATCACTTTCTTGGCACATTACGTATTAATCTCTAGTTATGTTCTCTTTTGATCTTTGCTCTCAATTTGACCCGGATTGCATTTTTTTAAATAAATTTAATTTGAAGCGTTTTCTGATGCTATGATAAATCTATTGCTTCTGTCGAGATAAATCTAGAGATTCAAAATGTAGAAAAAAATTACTGAAGTAGAAACCATAAGCTTTACTATTTTTTATTTTATTTGTTGGTTATTGTCATTTATTAATTAATTTTTCATAATGATTTAACCTGTTACACCAAAAGTCTATAAAGTTCACTGAACCTGTTTACTTGATAATTAAATTTCTTGTGTAACTCAGCTTCTCTTCTAATAGCAAGATGGTAAAAAATGGGAAGCAATCAATTAACGTAGAGGTCATGCTTTTAATTAACAAGATGAATGATAAACAATGTGAAGGGGTGGGCCGTAAGGTGAGCCAATTCTCATTATGCAGGCGCATTTTATGCCATTGTCAACTGCATACGTTTTTTGCAACATCATTAATAATAATCAGTTTGAAAATAGATGACTGGTGTTCTTCTACTATGCCAGTTGAAGACGATATTAGTTCGGTACTAGCCAGGAATTCGGCCTTTGAAATTTTGGCATTGAAACGTTCTTTTTCGCCCAATAACATTATCCATCCATTCCGTTTGGTTGGTTGGTTCTCTTCCAGATTGCTTCCTCTCTTTTTAGAAATTTATTAATAAACGTTAGCTCAGGGTTTTGTCTTCTCAAGAGATTCATCTTCGCCAAGAGTCTTTGTTTACATTTCTTCCACTCTGATATTTGAATCGAAATGATGGGACACAGTAGTGTTCTGGCTATTTCTTCTCAATCGTTGATTGCTTCCAAATTTAAAGTTTATTCAAAATTTGATCATGGAGTACAGTGGTATTATGTCTACTGTATTTCTTCTCGATTGTAGATTGCTTTAAAATTTCAAAAGTAGTTTTAAATCGATGATTGAATCATGTCATGTGACAAACAATTATTATAACAGTTTACTGTATTTCATGATTCCATAGTTTAATGCCCTTATGTGTATTGTCCATACCAGTCCAGTTTTCCTTTTTGGCAGTGATGTTTCATGAAAAACCCACAATGTTGGATCAAAAGTGTTGGTTTAAAAAGAAATGAATCTTTGAAAGACATTGGTGTATCATGAATGAAGAAGGCTAAGCTCAATCAGATATCAAAAGACATTCCCATCAATATTCCACTTAGATTGAGGTACCCAACTCAAGTATGAAAGGCTAATCAGGATCCTTGATTTCAGTTGAGTGCTAAGTACAGGAATACTGTATGGAGACTTGAAACATTGAGTCCCTTTTTCACTTACCCTTAGATTTTCCATCTTTAATATAAAGTCGTTTTTAACATGTTAAAATCTTGTATTAATCTGCTTGCATTTTTCTTTATGTGTTTGTAAAAATACAGCATTTTGGTCGACAAATGTAAATTTGTAGTTGATAAAGACATTATTCAGAAGATGCTTTATGTCGTCTACATCTTCAACTTGACTAAGCATCTTTTAATTTCCATTTATGAAGTGTTCATTTTATTGAATATCACATAACCCTGATAGAGTCCTTTCGTTTTCATACTACAAAAAATTGAATTTCTAATGAGGATTCCAAGAGTGTCGTAGAGGGAGGGAGCATTGACAAATACTCGTAGCTATGATGCTAATGCTAATCAGAATTGAAATGCAATCCATACGCTTACGATCTCATAGTGAAGTACATTCGGCTCACATACGTCTTGTTTATCGATGGTAATGATAGAGTTGACAATAATGTTGAGAAATCTCCGAATGGAGATAAGCTGAGATTATCGTCTTAATTTTCCATTTACTTCGTATAATTTCAATTCAAAACAGAGAAAAATATGAGAGGCGTTGCATTAGGCTTGTCGACATTAATAACTGCGAAATAGAAAGTGGGTCAGAGGTTAAATTTTTCAAAGTGGAATCTCCTCACCACTAGTTATTCGTTATTGAACCGCTTCTATAGTCAAGAGTTGTGAAACAAACACGCTAGAATTCGCCTAGAGATAAGTGCTATTAGTAAACTAAAAATTACTACATTCTCTTTTCAAACGGTGGATGTGAATCTGAATACACCACATTATTTATGGAACAGACACATTTCCACTTATGTTTGATCATCTGTCTGTTCTGTTCTTCGTCCAAATCTGATTTGGTGGCTGAAATTAGTATAGGCTGCGTGTAACTGACCTGGATAGTAGACTTCTACATTATCAGCTCTAATCTAATTTGGAGCGAAGGTGAAATAAATTGGATCAGCATCATGAAAGGGCTGAACGTTTGATTCGCTAGAATCAAAATAGTTTTAGTGTTCAATGGTTCAACCTAGCATAATGAATAATACTTCACCTAAAATGTTATTATATATACAGTATTTCCCATATGATTTTCAAGAAATTTAGAAGATAATTTCTGATATTTTCCATTTTTGAAGTCCTTTAGGACAATCTCTATTGAGTCACAGGTTCATTTTTGTGTAGGAAACAGTTTTGGGCTATCATGCCTATTTTTCCAAACTTGCTCCACATTTTTATGTGGAACGAGGATTGGGTGCTCTGGAATAATATAACTTCTAGCTTTACAAGAATTTCATCTTACAGTATATGAAATCCTAATGAATTGGATTTACTTTTATCAATACATTTTTCTATACTATAGAGTATGGACCATCGAGCTCATTTATAGTCGTAAAACGTAGAAATACATTAAAAATATTGTTTCATAGTAATAAAACATATTAATTTAAGTATACCAATGCTTGTGATATCTCAGTTGAATATGTTATTACAAGAATATACAGTCGAGTGTAGTTAACCGAAATAAAGGTCATGAGAAGAATATAAATACTGTTTTCCCAGTTCCGAATGATGCCAGAATGATTTGCTTTTTTAAGAAAA
This sequence comes from Nilaparvata lugens, assembly GCF_014356525.2. Classification (NCBI taxonomy): domain Eukaryota; kingdom Metazoa; phylum Arthropoda; class Insecta; order Hemiptera; family Delphacidae; genus Nilaparvata; species Nilaparvata lugens. The sequence continues at coordinate 51,666,350 of NC_052509.1, forward strand.
GCTCTCCGCCAACAAGATTTCGTTCGCGCTGGTTAGTTGAATAACGTTTTTGAATCTGAGCCAGAAAATGTCACTTTCCTCTAATCTTTTTGAACGTGTTGTGTAACAAAAATCAAATTCTTCTCTGGCACGAGCCAATTTTTGGGGCGGATTGACTAAAAATATTCTCGCCGGAGTGTCTGAAAATTGCAAGATGACGATGCTGAACGCATATAGTTTACGATTTCCCACGTCAGAAACACATTTGCTTACAATTATCATCGCCCAATTTTTCTCCCCACTTTATAAATATTGAAATTTTCAACTAGTTGCAATTCTGGGTTCCAGAATTCATAGAGACTGGTAGATGCAGATGTTGTGGTATCTAGTATTTAGCTTAAATTGTTAGGATAAATTGAACAAGAAGAGTACCAATATTAGAATGGTTTTATTACCAATTTCGTCTCACAAATTGGAATTAAAGAAAAACATTGTTCTGTAAGTACAGATAAATCTGATATTTTCTTCAAAAAGTCATCTGCATAGTATAGATGGAATGTTCGAAGATAATTTCGAAATTTTAAGCTGCAATCCTCGCTGAAATGATAACCCTCCAACTTTCACTTCTGATTGTAGACATACTTTTCGTTGTAAAACGATTTGTACCTGTTCTAAGAATAGGAAGCAGTTTATCGGATGATGGGCCCAAACTTTTTGTTTCTTTGTGAGATTTAGCATTCGTGCAAGCAAGTTGTTTGACCTGTATTGGGTAGGCCATCACGTACTCAACATAATCTTCAAAGGACATCAGTTCGCGTGTGAAAACTGGAAAAGTTTACAATGATAGCTGGTTGTTGGAAGCAATACTGGGAAAGCGAAATATACAACGCTAAAATGCTAAAGGTTGGTTGCTTTTGTGATATGGATTACTGAAGGAGTTCAGGCTGCATATGATCGAATTCTATTTTGTTTTACACTCGCTATTATTTCAGTGCACAACTAAACCGGCAATGCAATTTTGCAATTATGACTCATTCTGCTAATACAAATTGCATTCGACACACATGCAAGCATGGATTTCTTGAGGCACTGTTGGGGAGTTCCCAGCAGTGCTAATCACTCACTACCTGAACTAAATGCAGTTGCAGTATAGAAAACTATACTGAAGATCTGTTCGATTTCATAACTGGCATAATTCTTTTCCTCTCGTTTTTTCACTACAATTTGACCTTCGACAAACTTGATAGTTGCTTCTGTATTAACTGCTACTGTGCTATAATGAGCATTACAAAACAATCCATAATTGTTTCAGTCAACACCTGTTGAGATGATTGTAGGTGGATCTTGTTTCTCTTGAAAATGAAACTTTCCTATGCCCATGAAAATGCATCATACAAGAATTATTGCTCCACGTTTTTATTCGTGCAAATTCTGGATTAATACGTATGTTTGATGCACATTCTTTGGGTGAAATACCTTGAAACCATAAACTATTTTAATGTTAGAATTTAAAAATCTCAGGCAAGAAAATATTGTAAATCTTATATTTTTCCAGTATCCAAGCAACTACCACAGATAAGCTATCTACTTACTCGTACTGCCATAGAGAATTTTCGGAACATAATATTTCAAATCAATATTTATTTTACAGTTTTGAGTACTTGAGTAGAAATAATTTTGTTATCAATTCGGATCTTAATCTTTCTAAATTCAAAATTAATAGTTTCAAGTGTTCAATGTGGAAATTAGTGAAAAATTGGAAAGTCGCACATAACCTTTATATGGACAATTTATTTTATGAAATTGGGATGAAAAGACGTTTTGGACTGTAGTCTGTTTCTTTGTCCTTAAGTTGATTGTAAATGATAAATAAATAGAAACTGCCTATGCTTACTTCCCTATGTTTTATATCTGCCTATAAAAACGAAAATGAGCCAATGTCCACCTGAGAATTATTCAGTCTGATATCCTTCAATGTTGGATCGAAAAGAAAACTAAGTACATTTCAAAATAAACTGGAATTAATTTTCTGAAATACAGGAAACAAAAGAAAATAACCAAAATTCCTATTGAGACTGTCAATAAAATCTCCAATATTGTAGATCCAAAAGTCAATTTTTCAGTTCAAAATATTCTTTGGGTATCAAATTTTTAAATTCATAATTAATCAAAACATTCTAGAACTATTTAATTTTGACTTGTGTTTTCAGACTACACGCAATCAAATTTCGAATTCCAAATTCATACTCCTGCTGTAAACTATAATAATTTATTCCCATCCTGTCGAATTCCATTTGGTCTCACAAAATCATAGGCAACCTTATTTATCGAAGCCACTATTTGAACCAGTATGAATAGACGATCAATTCAAGAGCTACCTATTAAATTGAGGCCGTGACGCTATAAACGTGAGTGGCCTGTCATAACAAACTAGCACCTATTCTGGACTGCCACTGCCACTCGATCCACCGATTGAAATATAAACAGTGTCTGTTCATTTAGTATTGCCAGTGTGGTCAGCGAATGCAAAGCTTATTTCCCGGAAACTATGCCATGGTCAGTTGAGTACTGACTCTAGCTCTGTAGCATGTTAGTTTTGAACTGGTTTGTACCTACTGTGCGGGACATAGTCCACAGTCCGCCATCTATGATAGTGCCATGATGAAAAACACAGAACTTCTTTGTTTTATTCACCTGCCTGCCATCACTGCCAACATTAACCTAATTAGCATGAGCACTATGTAATTTTTTACGGTAAATTGATATCTAGGCTTGGAACCCGTAGTGCGACTGTCGCTACTGTGCATTATGCACTGCTATCTGTGCCATGACACACAGAAACGCATCTATTGTGTTTTAATGCAAAGATGCTACAAATAACCGTGGTTTTAGGTCGCGAACACTTTCCGTCTCTTGGAATAATTGTTCTGTGTGGAAATGTGGGGGAAGTGATTTTTATCTGAAATCCGGGATAACTAAAGTTACAACAACATGCAGCCTATCCTGAGTTGAATAAAGTAATAATGATAGTATATTGTGGAAGTCGATATCATTGGAATTGATAAATTTTATTATTAGTAGAGTACGTGTTAGTATAATAATAATCGTAATATCGGGGCACCGAGCTTCGCTCGTTATTTTTATTTTTTGATAAACAGAACACAATATTCTCTAAAATGATCGTGTTTATATTTTACAGCTGGCTATACGTCAGCTTATGAATTTCGGGGATGCGATATTTTGATTTTCCACAGAATCACTCGCTCACTTTTTACTATCCACAGATGACGAAAGTCTCAGCTGTTTCAGCCAAGGATAAATTATCCTTTTAATGTCGTTCAGCGAGTTTTCCCAAGGATGATACCTAGTGCAATCGAATTTTTATATCATAAACCTACTATGTTCCAAATTTCGTAAAAATCGTTAGAGCCGTTTTCGAGATCCGTTGAACATAATTAATCAGATATAAAAATACAGAGATTGCTCGCTTAATATAATAGGATATTAATCAAAACCAATATTAATCAAATTAATCTAAATTAATCAAAACCCAATGGAATTCATAAATTTTATCATAGAGTAGTATCGTAGTTAGTAAAGTTATTATAGTGGTTTTATCCTTACATTACAACCGCTTTAATAGAGAAAAATGACATTAAATCCGTCATAACTACAATAATGATCAACTTAGGGTTTTTGCAGTATATTATCTTGAATTGAAAAAATAATAATTTTCTTTTATGAAAGAAGATATTAATAAAAAAATTATATACTTAAATGTTGATTTAACTCATTAGAACAGATCTAAAGGTGCGTACAGATTTACGCGCCGCAAACATGAGCAATTCACTTTTAATCAGTTGATGCCAAGCTTTTTATATCTGTATCTTACCGTTTCTGTAAAAATACAGATATAGTCAGCTGATTAAAAGTGAATTGCTCATGTTCGCGGCGCGTATATCTGTACGCACCTTAATAAAGACTAATTAAACAAATTGATATTATAAAAGGCTGATACTATACAATTTAAAAACTATTAAGGATTACTCTCACTACCGTAGTGCCTTTAGGAGGGATCTCTTTCCTTTTCACCATTCCCTTCCCCTCTTTCTACTTCATTTGCCATGGATCGATCATATTGTTGACCAAATAGTCAAATTCTTTATTATAATAATAAATTCTTTATTTTGGTGCATTATTGCGGTACGGTGTTTGCCATACTTTCTTGTACGAACTGGCAACTAGAGTTGCATCAAATAAATATCTTACTTCAGATGATCTATTAGGGACAGGCTTCATTTCACTGACATCAATGCATATTCTTCACTTGCAGATGAATCTTGAAGGCAAGCCGCACCTTGGTCATCCTTGAGCTTAGGGTAGTTCAGAGGTCGAAAGCCCTCTATCCTCTCCCACTTGCTGAAGCTCAACCCAAAAAAAAGATCAGGGTGATGCAGCCCAACCTCCAAGTCAGGCTGCAAATTTGACAATTTTTGCATCTTACACAAGGTGAGTTTCGGGACACTCTCCAGAACTGTTATAACATACTGAAGAGTATTTCAATCAATTTAATACTTGTACAAGATAAAAGAAAGAAAAAGGAAAAACATATGCTAATATATTATGCACACTTTCAACAGGAATTTCATGAAAAAGAAAGAAAATAATTATAACCAATGTAACCATTATAACATGGCAATGAAAGCATTTTGAATTTGGTAATGCAGCAACATCTTCAATACTTTAATTGGGGTATCTATCAGTTTCATAAAGTTATTATATTTTTATTATCTATTATAAATTGTATTAATTAATTTGCATATTGAATTATTAAATTTTTAGTTCGGTATTCATATGCTTATTAAATTATTTAACTTTTACTGCATTTTTAAAAAGATTGCATTTTTAATGTTTTTTTCATTCTCTCTTCTGAGAATTTCTGGAATCCCTGCCAATGCGGTCTTCAATAAAATATTTTTTTTCTATTGATTCTATTAATTAATCAATGTATTAAGTATACTTATTCCTACATACTCATTCTTAAATATACATCAGCACAATGTATTATCTATTTTATAATCAAAATATTAATAATAGATCTACATTATAAGTGTATTCTCTGTTATTTACTTCTATGAGCAGATTAAGCTTATATGTATAAAGTGGAACTCTCCCCCCCCCCCCCCCCCCCCCTACACACAGATGGATAGTCTAGTAGGGGGATTCCAAAATATATTGTATATTGTATTTCATATTCGTGTATTATGTTTTTTGGAAATAAAACATATTGAATCCATAAATAAATGATTTATTCATTGTACACCATAAAATTTCTTATTCTTCAATGCATTGTAGTATAGATGATAATCTATTGAAATTACAATGATACTAATATCTACATATCCATCTTTCTTTCTATACATCTACGACCCTACAAGTAAGCTCTTCATTTAAACAATTGTTATAGAGAAATTTGTGAACGTACAGCGCAATGCTTCAGCTTCTAAATCCAACTCCATTCGTACGTTGAGAGGTGAATTTAGAGGGCTTTCAATTGTTAAATGCGAGTCACTGCAGGTATTATTAGGCATTATGTCATGCGTCAGAATCGGAATAAATGGGATAAGCCTCTGACTCAGCAGAACGTACGCTGGCCACACTGTTCAAAATTCAAATGCCAGCTTGCATTAAAACGTATTATTATATTTTCACTTTTAACTACCTGTCAATATAAAAAATCTAAAATAATTGATGGTTCTCACTTTAAATGGTTCTACCTAACTCAAATATGGATATCAATACAAACATTCTATCTGTGAGACATAATAGAATATATTCGAACTTTTGATGTACCGTATTTGTAATTTTCATTACTCCATACTTGTTGAAAACAAAAATCTTGCAATTCAAATTTTATTGTTTCAAGTAACATATTAAGTAATCTATCGATAGTGAATCAAACAGACTATTTTGTTTGTCATCAGCTAAACTCAGTAGTTAAATTTATCTGTCTGTGTTGGGCTAGTGAACAAAAGTAAGAATGTAATAAATATTGTCCTATGATCTCTAGTTGGACTCCGAAGCATAGGTCAAGGTAAAGAAATTGTAGGTAAGCAATATTATTCCATTGTTTTAATCGTATATCTATTTATTCAGTGATAGTAAATACTATAATTTAGAATAATCTTATTGATCATTTACTGTGACTCCACAGCTCCACAGTACGAAAAATACAAACTGTATATTATTTTTAACTGTTAATAAATTTTATTCAAGCAATCTGTTAGTAGATGTCATTTTTCCAAATCATAAAATATGACAAATTAATAAAATTAATAAAATTAATTTCACCATAGATTCTAGTGGATAGAGTGCTTGCGTAGCAGCACAGATATCCCGGCTGAAGTATGACAGTCGTAAGGCCCATTGACGGCTTGAATTATATATTCAGGCGGTGGAACCTTCCCGCAAGGGACTCCCCACCAACAAAAGTCATACGAATTTACTTTTTTACCATAGATTAATTAAACATAGGTTAGATATTTCACTTGAAGAATCCGCCTAAGAAATGGTTGGTAATTTTCCAGTAAATTATATGGTTTATAATACGTTAATAATAAATTATATACGTTCCAGGCCTTCGCTTGTTGTACGATTAAACGTATTTCTCTACCAATCTTTGCTATGACAGTACCAGAAGAATAAAGGCACTTGAATTACTCAGGTTGAATCAAGATAAACCCCCCAATCTTCAATGTGGTCAAGAATGAAGTCCATCTGTCAAACGTCAATAGTTATAATTTGTTAAACTTATAACTGTTGAGTGTTAAGCGACCTTGGCTTTCATCAGTTGCCAAATCTAATTCGAGATTGGTCTATTCAGGTGGCTGGTGTGGGCTGGGGGAGTGGGGTGTAGGTGAACTTTGGTCAGTTGCCCGGGAGGTTCAAGATCAGTTATTAGACCCAACTCGCATTAACACCAAGTTAATTGTTTAGAAAATCTCACACACGCGCTTCATTTAGAGTTGCATAATATAACTTCTCCTTACTAATTTGTTATTCAATATAATAATTAATTGTATATTTCATTTATAAATATAATTTTAGAATTATATTCAATATTTAGTTCAAATTCCACATTTCTTTGCATAATTTAAGTTGGGCAATATAGCCTAACATTCATTTGTAAGGAACCTTACATTAAGGCTAGGTGCACACCAGTTAGACAAGACAAGACATGATCAGACACGTTCAGTCACAATACTTCACATTGTTGCTTATGACGCAACTCACACTGATTAGTCATTGCAATTAGACATGTCTTCATAAGCAACTATGTAAAGTATTATGACTAAACGTGTCTGATCATGTATTGTCTTGTCTTGACTAAGTGGTGTGCGCCTAGCCTAAGTTGTCATGTCAGACTGAGAATAATATAATCTTATCAGAAAATTGAATATTTCAAATAAAAATAAAATACAGAAAGCCCCTGACCAACTATGAAAAGTTGATATAATATTTCATAAATCTGATGATTTTATTTTACATGATAAGCATCCAATACCAATGTATAATATAATAAAGTTTGGAAGTATTTGAAAGATTTTTCAACTGTTGAAAATGATTGGACATAGTACGGAACTCCCTCACTAAACATACACACTAGAGTTCAATATGTGTTCTTATAACAGTAGACTTTATTCATTCACGTCATATTTCTTCTCTCTCTCTTTCTTTCTAGTAATGTAGTTCTTTCTAGTGTACTCTTATGTAATTTTCCAATTTTATGGAAAGCTCTTTCTGATGTAATAGAAGAAATGATGATAAATTCCTCTTTGAACTGGCTGGAGCGTGGACTCTCTATTTTGACGGTTTGTTTAGAGAGAAAACTTCAATTCCATTCTGTGATGTAGACACATATGAACTAGATGCTGTCACACTCGCTGTTTTTACTATCGTCATACGATCTCCTCAGGCAACGTTGCCACAAAATCCTTCATTGTTACCATAATTTTGAATAAAATTATTATAGGAGTATGTGATAGAAAAATGTTGATTGTGAGAAAAATCTTTGTTGACAGCAGGAGTCTTCCTTCTAAAGCATAAATCAAAGCTGCTCCATCTACATTTTCAGATAACTATTGAAAACTTTTATACCCATCGTTGAATGGAGATAATATTATGGAGACTGAAATAATATAAAAGCGTCTTCATATTCTAAATAAATTATTCATGAATCTAAAATAATCAAATATATGGAGGCTTAGTCTATTTATCCAAGCAAAGTATATATAAACCTGTAAATTTATGAAAAATTGAATTGATGTTCCTTTATTTATTCAAATCTTATAAATTTATTCCAATGTTTTTGTTTACAGTTTCTCAACTTGCTTACGGTACCGTACTAAACTGTTCTTCCGACTGAATTTAATGAATCTCAATGAACTAATTGATGTTTCTGCTGAATTTAATTTACAATTTTACGATCCTAACCTAAGTTTTATTTTCCAGATGAATATCAGTTTTCTAGTAAATTAATACTTTTTATTTAAATTTCCAATATTAAACTATAAAACCTCAAATTAAAACTACTTGATAACAAATTGAAAATAAAATTCAGAAAAAATCATTTCAACTATTTCGCATGTTTGAAGTACTGGCACACTGGCAGTAGGCTATTATTACAACAACGTTATCAAAGGAATCAGATTAAAAAAATTAATGCAAACGATTGGGCTGAGCTTTGACGACAAAATTCCAATGCAAGTTTATCTTGAAGTCAGTAGCCTATCATATTCTATTTATAGCGATTTGCATGTAAATAACAGCGAGGAAGGCGAATGAACTGTATGAAGTTTCGTACAAAACCAGAAAGAAGCAAAGAAGTAATGCTGTTTGTATCTTATTTACGATGCGTGAAACGAAGAAACAAACAACACTGTGCTCAACCTGACCGTGTCCTGATGTTTATCCAGATTCAAGATTAAAAAAGGAAAGAACCAGAGTGAGGAAGAGGAGACTGGTGAAAACTAAAGAAACCATTTCTATCCTTTACATCTCGGGTTGTTTCGGTTTACTGCGCTCATTTTTTTAAAGACGATTTTGGCCTACCACTCAAACTATGATCTGCTGCTCTATTTGTCTCTGATAACAGACAAGAGCTCATTGGATGAGGGGAAATAGGCTTACCTATAGATAGAGAGGGGATTCAGTCACTAGAAAAACGTTGTCTGCCCTTTTAAACCCTTTTCTCGTCGCTGAAGAATACTAATCCTATTCTATACTAACTGCAGTTCCATATATATTGTTCTAGTTGAAGCCAAATTTAGAAAAAAATCCAACCACTTACTGGAACACTGCTTAACAATAATGCAATATGAAATGATAATGGTTGTTATTCTTGATGAACATACAGTAAAAAATCAGTTTATGAAAAAATTACCGTACCGTAATCAATATAAATTCAATTTATATTAAAAGAGTGGATTATCGGCTTAATGGATTTTATATTGTAGCTAATAGCTGAAATGAAATTAATGTAAAAGAGAGAAAAATCTTCATGTCATGGTTATGAAATGAACTAAATTTATTGAAGTAGGGGAATAGACAAAAATCATTAATAGGAGATTTTTTTCTCAGACGAAGATTCCTTGAAATATTTCACCTGATATAGCTCTAAATAATACTAATAATATTCATTCCTAAATCCTTCATTTTTTATATCAAAATTGTTTTACAGGTCCTTGAAAAACATTATAATTAAAAGCCTACTTTTGTTCGTTGACAGCTCAAGAACTATCATTTCAAACAAAGAAGTCCTTGACAATCAGCTGATAGTGTAAATTGACGTTTGAGTGCGATAAAATTATTTGATGTTTGACTAGAATTACTGTTGATTAGCATGCAGTAGCTCAAAGGCTCAACTTACTTTTATTCACGGGTAAATTGTTGGCTTGAAATTCTTGGAAAATGAACACTTAACTCCCCCTGAACAACTGACAGCTCAACCCCTGTATTTGCAGCCAGCCAGCTTAGCTTGAGCTACAAAGATGGTGCCAGCTGATTTTTGTTTTGTTGCTGTCAAACTGTAAGCTCTCTTGCGATTGGTCAAATTCAACCAATGATTGCGCGGCTTACTTTCAATAGTTACAATTTTGTACACCAGGGAGAAATCTGGTCAATGTTCTTGGAATACAAACCCCAATTTGTTGAGTTCTGAGTTCTGACTTTTGTCGTCTGTCGTGTTGTCTTCGTAGAATTTAGGTTATTGATTCCGTTGTTGGCAATATTTTAGATTGCTCCGTGAGTTTGTGTTTAATTTAGAATGTATACAGAAATGAGAACATAGAATCTGTCTCTCTTCTTCAAGGTAGGATGAATTGTAAATTTCTTTGACATGATTTAAAACAATTTTAATTGCTTAAGCATACGCTGTTTTGTAGGTTAAATACTGAGTAGCCGTGAAGTTTTCATCCTAGTTTTTAATATAGTGAAATATTAATACTCTATAATCTAATGCAAAACAATAAGGTTTATTTTTTTAATTTACAATATTTTTTATAGATATCAAGTCAAGAAGAGTTGAATGACTTGAATATAGTCTGTCATAGGTATATTATTTGAGGTAGCAAGCCCGTAAATTGAATTCTAACATTTCAATCCTATTTTCAGCATGGGATGTTTTCGTATAGTGCATAGACAGTTCAGCTCGTTGAGTCGTTCGAGAGAGGTAGCTAAACAGTCGCCACCAAGATCATGGAGGAAGCTGGCAGCATCTGTGGCAGTTATAGGTTGTGGCTCGACCGCCTACTACCAAACGCTCACCAATCAGGAGAGACGTGTACTGAAAGTGACGGCTGGCGGTGTTGTCAGATTCATTAGGTAAGATCTCTAATGCATTTAAATATTCAATTGTTGAACAAGTAATTCTACATTTAGAAGTACCTGTCTTATCATTAACTTATTTATGGTTTTACAGCTGTTAATATTATTTACAGCATTACTCCATAACTCTACAACCTTCATCAGTGCTAGCCAAGAACAGGCTCATTGTGCACAGGTGATGTGAATTGGTGGTGCTGTGTCGGTTGCTCGGGATGTATGCTGTGATGTGCTTCAGGATTCCATCCTGGGACCTCTCTTCATCATCTTGTTCTGAGTTTATTTGTTAATAAGTTTTTACTATTTTGACGCAATCTATACAGCAAGTGCTGGTCATGGATGGAGACTACTGAATACTGAAAACATCAATATCAAAGAATTATATAAAATCAATGACCAGAAAACAAATATCACAGTCAAGATTCACTTTCTTGGTAAGGGCTAGGTACTCGTAGTTATGCAAAAATCAAAGTAGGTACGCTTTTTCAACTTCGATAGGCTAAAAAAATAAAATTGAAGAAGGATAATTTGATTTTTCAATTTTTAAAGCACAGTCATGAATTTATTACAACATAGACAGTGCATTTCAGCTAATGTTTGAGATTCTAAATTACAAGATTCCTAGAGGCTGGAACCAATCATTGTCCAGTGGGCAACGTTTTCCTATTGGTTTGCATGAAATAATTGAAGCAGGTCTTCGTGTGTAGGTGTGGCGATTTCGGCCGACTACTGGTGGTCGCTGAGAGGCCTGGACGAGGGCTGCTCAGAGTACGACGATGTGATTGCCGAAGTCCATCAGCGGTCAGCTGATCGCATGTTGGCGGGGTGTCTCGCCAACGGTGGCCTCTACATCAAGCTCGGCCAGGGCATTGTCTCCATGGACCATGTTCTGCCCAAACAGTACACCACCACGCTCAAGGTAACTGTCCAAGTTGCATCCAAATACATTGAAAATCCTAATGTTTCAATATTTGTAGTAACTGATGTGGTTTGGGATTTGGGAATAAGCTAAGTTAAGCTCATGTAGCAGCCCTGCTACTCCCTTTTTAAGGGTGAACACGCCTCTAAAAATCATTTATGAGTTCAAAAATCGCTTCCGGATGGTTCGGAAGTCCTCTCATTTCTCATAATCATCCGTCTCATTACCCACGCACAAGCCTAGAGCTCATGTGGGTATCATCCTCAGAAAAAGGAATATGAGTAATAATTGACTGGAATTAATTTGGTTTTTCGTGTAACATTATGCTAAATATTTATTGGTGCTTTTGTCTTGAGAAACTAAAAAAATAATAACACGAACTACTGCTCCATCAAATAGCGTGCCATAAAATCAACTACTCAACTTCTAAACTATTAATTATTGTTTAATATTTTGTAAAATCTGTGTAAGCTATTTCCTAGTTTGTAAAAATATTTATATACAGTATAAATACAAGAAAAGTCTTACTTGTATCCACACAAGAAAAGTCTTAAATCTATCCATGAGTTTGAATCCTTTCACAAGAGACGTTTGTCGATCTTTAAGTTTTTAATGTTGAAATTGCTGTAAAGTGTTGCTGTAGATGCCTTGGTGAACCAGCATACATATAAATAGTGCATGCTTTATGTGATTAAGAGAGAGTAGGCCACTTATAAAACAAATACTTACTGTTAGTAATAACTATTGATAAATTCATGAATGTTTAATAAATGATGTGGATGTGACAAAATAAATCTGTGTTTTTCAATAATGGAAAAACTCCACGATACCAATTCTTATCCAACAAATTTTATCAATTCATGAATTGTTGCTTTTTTGTGTTTTGTCATTTATGTTTTGATTAATTTGAAACGATTCAGAATTAATTTAATATGTAGCCTGACGGGAATATTTGTACTACATTATTTTAGAATGTTATTTGAGAATCACCTTCAATATTCATTTGAAAGTTGTCTCGCCTAAGAATTTCCTAATACGGTAATCAAAAAACTTTGAAATGTTGCAGGCGTTGCAGGACAGGTGTCTGACTCGAGAGAAAGGCGAGGTGGAACAACTGTTTGCTGAGGACTTTGGAAAATCAACGAGTGACGTGTTCTCAGAATTTGAAGAGACTCCAATTGCCGCTGCAAGCTTAGCGCAGGTATTATGCACAGAAAACAGGGGGTTTGCTTTGAATCGTTTTCATAAACGATTCTTAGCTCGGTTTTCGTAACAATTAGCCCTAACAGAAATCAATAAACTTTTGCTGCTTTATTAATTAAATTGCTATGAATCGGGACTGTTTTAGTAATTAGTTGAACGATTTGGAATTTATAAATCAATAGTCTACATTTAGAATCTGTTTTTCATTCAATTCTTATGGGTTTTATACAATACATTTTTAATTATCAACTAATGAGCAGTGGTCTAGTAAATCCATTCAACATTAATTTTTTAAATCAATCTAATCATTTATTACGACGTATCAATGATGCTCTAAGTAGTAGATTTGAATAATCACTCCATCTTACTTTTATAACCGAATGTCTAACATCCATTTCAAGGTAATATGACCTTTTTTTCAATTGATTAATCTAAAATTCATTTATTATGACCTTTGAATGATGTTCTAGAGTTATACTCATTGTTATTGTAAGTTTGGTTCGTGATTAGGATTTCCAAATGGTGTTGTGTTGTTGGAAAGATTCCTACTATCTACCCTGTTCATTGTTTCAACTGTGGTTTTGTAGCGTAGTTGCTGTAATACAATACTACAATCGTTTATCAACTTATTCCTAGCATCATCTAAGTCTTGTACTTGTAGTACTTGCAAATGTGACCCTGATGTTTGGTGAACTCCATGCACAAAAGTATTTACAAGTGTGGCATTCAGTTGACAAATCAAATTTTCTAATAATAAACTTGTAACACCATATAGCTTATACTTGTAATTACATTTGTACGTTTTTCATTAAGTCTGTTCAAAAATTCAATAGGATGTTCCCTTTGATAAGATTCCATCACAGTCAACTCAGTAATTAGTTCAGGTATCAGCAAAAAATTTTTTCAATGATTTTATCAAGTCTTTTATTGAAGAACAACTGTTGTTGAATGCTACTGCTTCGGCTGGTCCTTCAAGTTTGCACATAGCAGCTTTGAAAAGAATCCAGTGATTAGCTTATTTTTACCAGAGGTAAACTTATTACCATAGCTTATTACCATAGGTAAGGAAAGTATTGCTTTCCGAAAAAAATTAAGGTATGTAAATTTGTAAATTTCTATACGTTTCGAGGTCCCCTGAGTCCAAAAAGTGGTTTTTGGGTATTTGTGTGTGTGTGTGTGTGTGTGTGTGTGTGTGTGTGTGTGTGTGTGTGTGTGTGTGTGTGTGTGTGTGTGTGTGTGTGTGTGTGTGTGTGTGTGTGTGTGTGTGTGTGTGTATATATATACACGATATCTCATCTCCCAATTAACGGAATGACTAGAAATTTGGAACTTAAGGTCCTTCCCCTATAAGGATCCGACACGAACAATTTCGACCAAATCCAATTCAAGATGGCGGCTAAAATTGCGAAAATGTTGTCAAAAACAGGGTTTTTCGCGATTGTCTCGAAAATGGCTCCAACGATTTTGATCGAATTCATACCTAGAGAGGTTATTGATAAGTTATTGCTCTATCAACTGCCACAAGTCCCATATCTGTAATAATTTCAGGAGCTCCGCCCCATCTAGGTAAAGTTTGATTTCAGATTTCCAATTATCAGGCTCCAGATACAGTTTAAACAAAAAATTTCGAGTGGAAAAGATTGAGTATGAAAATCTCTACAATTAATGTTCAGTAACATTTTCACCTAAAATTGAAAATAAGCTCGAAATTCGAGAAAATGTTATTATTTCAATTGCAAACTGTTGGCAACTGTTGATTCTATTAAATCATTCACTATGAAGAGATAGAAGACTTCGTGTATCTCCAGCGTTATAGTCCTGTCACCAGCTGGCTTAGATCTTTGAATAGACTTTAGATGCGCGGGGACACTAGCGTCAGGTGATCAATTCTCATAACGGCAAGGAAAGTTGTGTGAGTGCGCCACACCAGATTTTTCTTGAATGTTTTCAGCACAGTAGCCTATAGAAAGGTCTTCGCAAGTAGATATGAATTGATGAGAGAAGTACCATCGTACCATCGTTTTTGTGAGAAATACCATCGTTATGAGGTATGTATCTCAAGAGTTCATGAGGAATAGGTTTAGTGATTGTTGCCATTTTTGAAGTATCTGAAGTTGAAGATAAGACTGGATGCAGTTTTGAGGGTTTGATGAAGTTCTTTTGTTTGGTACTCACAACTGGTTTGGAGAGCGTACTTGGATCGTCCTGGTCCTCGTCCGTGGATGAATCCGTGTCGCTTGGTTCTCTGTTGGTTAGGGGCCGCCAGGTGTTGTTTCTCTCTGCCTGGATGGAAGGCTGTGCACTTGGTTCCAGAGTGATGAGGGTAGGCCGCAGATGACGAGTTATACTCACGTTTTGGATTCGAGACGTTTTTAAAGTTAATTGAACTTTACCGAAACGTCTGCGGTCCCGTTTGTTCGGGCGCCATTCAAGTAAACGGAACACGTGACATCCTTTTTAAAAAACTTTATTCAAGAAACAAACCGGCATAGAGACTGTCCAAAATACAGAAGTGAGAGACAAATAATTTTAATTACTAGAGCTTATACTATTCTAAGTGCTGTATCAGCTACTACACAATAACAATGGGTATAACTTAAGACTTAGAATCTAAGTAGTATTTTAATTATTACTCCCTCTTACTTTTATAACCGAACGTCTAACATCCATTTCACCTTGTCTATGACAAAATTTTTCCAAAAGCTGTAGAAATGAATAAATTGTATGAGTAAAATTGAATCACGGGTCTATACCATATAAGTATATGGTATTTCAATTCTATTACTGAAAAAATGTCCGTATTCAACACTTTGGCAATACCAATACATTTGCCATTTTCAAATGTTTGCAGGTATACAAGGCGAAAACGAAAGAAGGTAAGAGTGTAGCCGTAAAAGTGCAATACATCGACCTGCAGGACAGGTTCACAGGAGACATCAGAACATGCCAGCTACTATTGAGAGTGGCTGGAAAAGTATTTCCAAAGTTTGACTTTGAATGGGTTCTAATGGTAAGTGAAAATATAATGTGAAATACCTTTTTAAAGAATGATACTTTATCATAAAAAATAAATAATAATGATATCAGCTAGAAGTTGTAAGCTTCTATAAGTTTCTATTCTTTCTCAATGTAAGGATCACTGGAATCAGCATTTGAAACATTTATGCGTTTTTAAATTGGGTGACTCTAGCGCCTTATAGCTTGACGTAACGTGGATGACTGGCTTGAAGTAATAGTCAAAAGCGTTCTCCATCCAATGAGAAACATAAATTTGAATGTTTTCTCTATGGTCATATTAATCTCGTTCTACTTATTTGCAGTTTCTTTTTTAAGTTCAATTTTTTATAAGTTAATAGTTGAAACGAAGTCCAATAAATTTTCAACCGCATACTCATGTATTGTACTTATAGATACTGTGTTCAGCATGTATGGAATTTTGAGATAATATCATTTCTTACTTTTTTCTGTGCAGGAACTCAAGGATACATTAGAACAGGAACTAGATTTCCTCAATGAGGGAAAAAATTCAGAACGTTGTGCCAAAGATTTGAAGCATTTCAATTTTGTCTATGTGCCTACTGTTTTTTGGGACTTATCTACAAAGGTAAAGTACTAAATAATTTGAAAAATATAATGTAGTATAAATTATAAGAACAAGTCACTCTGACTTACCTTCAATTTTTCGTTCATATATCTTATTACTGAATTATTTTCTTATATAAAGTCTTCTACAGAAGTCGAAAAGATTTGATCGAATTTCAAATCTAGTAGATCATATCTTGATGATTTATCTAGATGATCATTTTCGACCCATGTGTATACAGCTCTCATTAAAAAACTTCAAAATGTATTTATTCAAGTTATAAATGTTTAATTTCAGGTAGTAATACAGGTGTGCACGTAGAGATCTTGATAATATTCATATCATGAATTCTGTTCTATTAGAATAGAAAAATTAATAAAATGAATTCCAAATCTACAGGGTCGTTAAAGTTTTTATTAACTCATCTGTTTTTATCTATCTGTTTATACTGCTTACACTGTTTATGAGAATATCTGTTTTTATCTATTTCAGAGAGTATTAACAACAGAATTCATTGACGCTATCAAAATAAACGATAAAGAGGGTCTGTTGAAAATGGGTCTATCGTTAGCTGATGTGGATGGCAAACTGTTTAGAACTTTCGCTGAACAGATTTTCCACACGGGATTTGTTCACGCTGATCCTCATCCAGGAAACGGTAAGATTCAACAATGAGAATACTCAAATTTTAAAAATTGACTAATACCTGAGATTCAATTTCAAATGATAAATTGAATGTGACTTCACCAATATTAGTAAAATAATTATTTGATTCGCATTTCATTTTATTGATATTTTTTGTTTGGACCACTACATTTTTCATTTGAACCACTGTATTCAGCTAAAACTAGAATATAAATTTATGAAGCATCTATCTTCTTGAGATCAAACTTGAATAAAATATTTTTGTTTTGATTTTGTAATCGACCATAATTACAGGATAGCCAGGATGATGGCAAATAATCAGGTTCAGTTCAGAAGAGATAGTTTTCAATTTTGCACCTTCTACATTATTTAAATCTCAATATTATCAAGTTGTGACCAAAAATTAAAATTTAAATAAAAATTGTCAATGAATAAAGACAGCTTTGTATCAGAAATATATTTTTTAAACATGGCTTGTTGAATTAGATATTATTTCTTCAGTTCCTATAAAATGTAGCTTTTGTCACTTTCAGAGTAGTTCATTTACTTTCCTCAGTGACAAACATAGGTAATAAATTATAGCATTGAAACAAATTTCTCATTTCAGCGTAAAAATCAACCAAAATAACTAGTAGTTCTGTGAACAGTAGACCTCACGCAGTATTCTCATCCACAAGTACCTGATTGAAACTATATAGACCTTATGGAAATACAGCAATAGACTGGCTTCTCTACACATCTGTGTAATCACTTGTCAGCTGATTTATGATGAATAATTCTATAGTCTGATTTTTACTCTAATATTGGCGTATGAAGGAGGCTCCTTTTTCCTTTTATATTATCCTTGAAATGCAAAATTTCCAAAAACCTTGTATATACGTCGACACGCAATTAAAAAAGGAACATACCTGTCAAATTTCATGAAAATCTATTACCACGTTTCGCCGTAAATGCGCAACATATAAACATTTAAACATTAAGAGAAATGCCAAACCGTCGACTTGAATCATGACCTCACTTCGCTCGGTCAATTATTGATACTTTCTCAGTTTTGTAAAATTTGTAATCACACAGAAAAATAGTCAAACTCACTTTATTCAAAAATACTATTTGTGATCATTTATTGTTTCAGTTCTTGTTCGCAAGGGGAAAGACAAGAAAGCAGAACTAGTATTGTTGGACCACGGCCTCTATGAAGACGTACCAAGCACAGTTCGCAAATCACTGTGCAGCTTATGGAAGTCAATTATCCTCAATGACCATAACTCCATGAAGAAGTACTCTATGGAACTGGGTGTCGATGGTGAGTATTTCACGGCGTCCATTGTTGAATTAATCCTATTCAGTAGGTGATTCTAGACATTTAACTGAACTTTAAATCATTGAGTATACATTTAATTCTATCCGAAATTCATTGCTTCTGTCTAATGTTTCTCAGTTTTCCCTATTTGATTCGGGAGAATCAGAGAAACAATATAGCATATACTTCTAGGTTTCCAATTATTAATTGAATTTGTTAATGCAGCCTAATAGCTCAATAGGGGAATTAAAATTTTTCTGAAATTCTAAACAATGTCTGTTTTTATTTTTAATCTATCATAGTTTCAACTACTTCGAAAAAACAAATGCTTTATGTGTTTGTAAATTTGCCACGTGAGATTTTTAACTGGTATATATAAGAAATATATTTTTTTACATCTTGAAATGTATTTATTCAGGGCTACTTATTTTTATCTATAAAGTAGCATTAAAGTACCCTTTTTGAAATTAATATAGAATAATAGATTAAAAACACAAATTAAATCTACTATAGTGAGGTCCACGTTATGACAGTATTTGATCAACTTTGGTTTTGCTATCCTTGTCTATCTTTCGACAAAGCCGGTGATACTATCCTTTTCTAGGTCCACACCGGTGTCAATTATGTTTTTGACAGTGTAGAAATATGATTAATTAATCCAGAGAATCGGCATTGCTGTTCTTCTATCTTTATTCACTGTCATTATAACGTGGACCTCACTATAGTTTCGATGTTCCACATCATCTTGAGGTTTTAAAAATAAATTTAAAATAAAATATTTTAATTGGTGTACAATTCTTGGTAGTTCCATATATATTCTTGAAATTTTTAAAATGATTTATAATAATTTCTTCTTCTCAAATGATTTGATTTTTTTTAACCTGAAGATGATGTGGTACATCGAAACTAGTAGTTTCAATCTGTGTTTTCAATATATTATTTATATTAATTTCAAAAAAGGGTACTATTTTATAAATACTTTTGTACAATACATAAACGGAAATGTTATTTTGGAAATTACAGCTCTAGCTCTGTTTATCAGTTGTAAGTATGAGACTTGAGAGATTGTCTCTTGCAATAGCTGTGTTGTTCTCATTTCATTTAATAATCATTCATTTGAACGTTTGATTCGCTTTCAAGAAGTATTAAGATCGTAAAGTGTATTAATGTTAAAATTTACTCAATACATCTATATAATATATACAATATTTCCATTTAAAGAATCCGTAACGTTTACGGTTTAGGTTAACTCTTTCGCATCAAGTTTTTGGAATGTTGAAGTTGAGGGCCTGGACACACAGAGAGCGATCTTGAAAGGATATGGATGCATATAACTTAGGCTCAATTCACACTTACGCGACTCAGGTCGAGAAGAGACTCGACTCTAGTCGAGAGCATGTGTTTTCAAATGGTGACGTCGCGGAGACTAGAATCGACTGGTCTGAGTGTCACGATTTGGAAACACATGCTCTCGACTAGAGTCGAGTCTCTTCTCGACCTGAGTCGCGTAAGTGTGAGGTGAGCCTAAGGTCACTGCCAGCAGATCGCTGCCTGTGTGTCCAGGCCCTAATAAGAGTAAACACAGAACAAGGATGTTAACGCGGTGGCATTCTGTTTTCCAGAATGCGACTACCGTCTGTTCTGTGTAGCCCTCGTGCAACGGTACATACCCGATCCGAACGAGCCAGGCAAAGACATTTTCAAGTTGCTATTCAAGCATCGCGGTGGCTCAGGCATATTTCGCGGCCGATCCGAAGCTGAGAAAGAAAGCATACGTCAGCAGATCATGGACGTGCATGATCGCATGCTGGTCGTGTTTCGAGCCATGCCAAGCAAACTCATGCTTGTCACTAGGTACCTGTCCTACTATTCATTATTCAAGTCAAGTGCCTGAATCACATGCAACACCGTGATCTAGTATTAGCTTGTTGTTACTAACCCATTCAGTTTTACGGTTGTCATTGTTTCATTCACCAACTCATTTCATTCCCTTTGCACAAACATCATTACACTCATCTGCTTAGTAGTCCATTCAAAGAAATGTTATAGAGGAAAAAGGTTGGAAGACAATTTTTTACCGCGCAGTTCTGTTGAGGGTAACATAGGAGGTGAACATATAAAAAGTCCCCAAGTGGTAGGGGGCGTGGGGGTGTTCAAAGGTACAATTTTTTGTTTTGTCGCATATAACACGCATTGTTCTCAAGATATGTGCGTGGAAGCAAAAAGCTGAAAAATGCAACTTTTAAACCACCATCATCCCCTTAGCACATGAGTTTACCTTTTCAATGGGGACTTTTGATATGTTCTCCTCCTAACTAGTCTTAACAAAGCTGCAAAGTCAAAAATTGTGTTCTAAACATTCCCTCCAAATTCCTATTTCAATTAGTCTATTGTAACAAAACTGGAGTTTTCACGCTCAACACTAAAGCTGCTGCAACAGTTGTAGGGAAATGCGTAAAAGTGTGAAATTGCACATCAAATTGAAGAGAATTTAATGCTCTTTAAGCTCATCATATTCAGCATGAATTTTTCTCATCGATTTTTAAAAAGTTATAAGAACCAAATTATAAAAAAATTGGAGGCAAACGTGTTTTTTTCAAATGTCACACCTTCACGAGCGGATATCTCGAAAACTCGAGGAGATATAGAAAAAGTTGTAAGATGAAAATTGTAGGAAATTATGTAAGCTTTTATTTTGTATATAACAGTTATGTCCGTAAGATACATACTGTAAGTCTCGTGTTATATGCGAGAAACCAAAAAATTGTAACTTTGAACCACCCCCATTCCCTTAGCATAAGGGGTAGAGGTGGGGACTTTTGATATGATCACCTCCTCAATACCCTAAACAGAACTGCGGGGTCAAAAACTATCTTCCAAACTTTTCCCTCTGTACTCTCTTTTGAGCTTTCATTGCCTGGACTATAGTTATTATTGATGAAACAGCAATCAATATTCAATCATCCTTATTAATTTTTTAATCATTCTCCAGATAGTTCCAAGCTCCTGGTATATTTAATTATCCATAATTTTGGAGTATTAACTGTATTGCATTAAAAATCTCAAGTCTTGGATACGTTGTGTACGATACAATTCAGCCTCTTCTTATAACGAAATCCTACTAAATGTTGAAAAAATTATTTTGTAAATTTCATCAAAGCGAATATTGTCTACAGAATTGAAAGCTGATGGAACACCGATGGTGGTGATTCATTTCTTGTAGTATGATTTTTCTTCAAGATCAAGATAACTGCTTTTCTTTATTAAAGAATATTATCTCTATTAAGATATCTTATATTCTTTGAGATTATTCCATTAAACTTCCAGTTGCAACTAGAATTATTGTTGTGAATCATTGGAAACATATGTGCGTTTTTCCAAAGCCACTAGATTTTGTTTAAAAAATTGGAAAAACGTGATAGATATCATTGATTCGATTGTTCTTTACATAACTACAATTGATAAGTTTTGAAGAAGGAAAACTACCCTCAAATTCAAATGATTCTTTCCTGTTTGAAGTGAAAGATCAGGTTATTAGTATATCCCGGTTATAGTGAAAGAATAGGTTCTTAGTATTTTCTGTTAATAGTGCAAGAATAAATTGCGGTATTGATTTAGGAAGGATTGATCGTTTTTTATTTTTATTGTATAAAACATGTATTTTGAGATAACTAGCCATCTGTGTCAAGTCCACTTTGTAAAGTATACAAAGACATCTACTTGGTGAACATATTATGAATGAGTAAAGATTGAAAGCGTATGTTAGTGAGTTGAATTGAAGAGTGGAGTGGTGATGTGTGCGCAGATTACATGATGTTCGCCGAGATGTTGACCCAGTGTCCGCTGCGGAGCAATAGATGGCGTTTGTCACTAGCCCTCAACCAGGACGAACTCAAGTACTTGGGCAAAGCCGCTCAGAATCACTTTGATCAAGTCACAGCTGTGCTTAAAGTCATGCCCAAACGTCTCATACTTGTCATTCGGTACGTCTGCCAATCCTTCGCTCATCGAGTCATTAGAAATTTACAATTTTCACTATCGGGTTCAGTTTCTTACTAAAAATGTTATGGAACTTCTCTTAATTACCTTTCCTTTCTCACTTTGTACATAGCCGAATGTTTAGCACACTTGACTGCATCTTCATATTATGTTATTCTCCAGTGCATTCATTCGAAAAAGTTATTCTTTCCAAAGTATTACTAATCTTTTCCTCAATTAATTATTGCATTCAGGAGGTTAAAATTATAATGGAATATATATATTTTTTACCTCTAGTATTCAAGTTACTAACTTCTATTATAGATTGAATCCTATATGAATCCTATGAATAAATTGGTGTCGGAGTGAATTTTTTACAAAAATGCGGATGAATTCTTTTTTTTCAATAAATGCCTTTCTTGCTAGAGTCAGTCTACAGCTAGGATATTTTAACCTAGTATTCTAATCATAAACCACTCGTATGTACATAGAAAGGTGGGGGAAACATTCAACTTGAAAATATTCTGTCACTAATTCAGTATGTATTCAATCAGTATGTTATTTCTAAACATACAAAGCAAAATTGGATCCAAATAATCTATCTCAAAAGATTTTTAATTAAATACAGAATTTCCGGTGCAATGATGAGACATTTAGAAATAACTTGTCTTTTGTCAAGCAACCTCTTTGGAATGCATGGATTTTCTGCAGGAAAAAACATTTGAACGCGGAAATAAGTAACACTTAACACTGTACACTGCAATTTTTTTAAAGCTCATGATAAATTAATATCGTATATTTATTAGACTTTTTATTTAATATGAATAATTACCACAATATCAACATCTCAACTACACAAAAAGTTATTAGTATTTCCTGTTGGATTTTTATTATTCATGTTGTTATTAGTATTTGAAACACTTTGGGTTCATTGACTTCCAACTAAATGTACTTACAAATTTATGAATTGAAATGTATTCAATGCAAATTAGTATTACTCTTAGCAGACTGAAATGGAAATCTAATTGAAGTAACCAAATGTTCGGTAGATAGGAAATACATTAGAACCAGTTTTGAACTCTCTGAACTGTTCTCAATTTGTAGAAAAACTAAAAAATTTTATCTAAGAAAGCTACATATAATTTTACAATTTTTCACTGTTTGCTTGAAAAATCTTCATAGCTATAGGATGATAATGTTAATACAAATCTCTCATACTTTTATTCAAAATATTTAGTAGCAATAATTGATGGTTCATTTATTTCATTTTTTGTACTTGCTACATTCAAGTACAGTGTTGGGCAATGAAGTTTGGAGGATTTGGAATTGTTATTACAAACTTATTTTTGAATAAAATCAAATTTCTTATCTGCTAGTGTGAACCTCAAATGATGCCATTTCAATGACCAGAGAGTAAAAAATAGTAGTAAAATTAATTATGTATAAAATGGCGTCCGTTTTTGCCGAAACACTCCTGTAGTTGTTGTGAGAAGTTGGTGACAGAGTGCCGTGCAGGAAATAATCTTGCCATATATGCTGTGGAGGGATTCTTGGTGGTTGAAGATTGAGTGTTTCTGTTTGTAATTGCTGGTTTTGTAGCAATATCAAGTAACTAACGGTTTGATGGGGCACTATCGAAACTTCATGATGGGCCTACGTCACTGCCAATTCAGATTGTTATCTAACAATGCTGTGTGATTTTTACTGCAGCGATTGAGAAGATTACTCCTAAATATTGAATGGTTCCAACATGTCATCCACAGAAACTATAGAATTTCTAAGACAGATCTTCCCAGGACGCCTCATCTCGTTCCATGGTAATGTGGAGTGAAATCTTCGGTTAACAGAACTTGTGACTATTTTTTTATTTGATAACTAAACATTTATACATGAAAAACACGTACACATGAAGCCCTGAGTGGATAATAACACAAGAAATTCGAGCGATAACATGTGCAACGCTTCAGAGGAGTATGGACAACTTCTCACAGAATTGTATGGATAAAAACGGACGCCATTTAACAGATGTTATTTTGGAACATAATCAACTCTACTACAATTTTTTCCTATCTAATTATCAAAATGGCAACATCCAAGGTACATAATGGGAAAAAATAATTTGAGTCTCGTTGAAAAATGAGCATGTAGCAGCTATTCCAAATCCTCCATACTTCATTGCCCAACTCTGTAGCTTTATGTCAATTGGTTCAACTGAGCATTATTTTTCCAAATCCCTCATCCTTGTATTCAAATCTCATTTAGGAATAAAATTATTCATATATAATAATTATTAATTATATTATTATTAGTAGCACTAAAATTATTTTCGTCAATTTTATTTCTAATTCTTCAATTTATAATATTCGTCTATTTAAAATTGTAAAAATGAATTTATATATGAGGATACAGTCACGGAATAAGGAAACCAGTGTTCTCTACTCCGTGATACAGTGTTCGACAACATTCATTAATAATTGAATATTTTAAATTGTTGTCTCAGGAATATCAATACGATTCGTTCAATAGCTAGAGGCCATGGTGACCCGGTGGATCGGTACATGGTGATGGCGAGGAGTGCCACTCAGGGAGTCTTCTTCACTCAAGGCCAGAGTCGGCTCGCTCTCAGGCCCTACTTGGCTCGGATGCAATTCGAGATGATACTGTGGTAGGTAGTTTTATATGGAAATTTCAAGGCATATTAACGTATTTTCATTTTACCAAGCCTATCTGATAACTATTAAATGTATCACTTGATATATTCATATTATGTGTACTGGATGCAAGATGAACAAACTGTCCAGTAATTTTAGAAGATACAATTTACACTTGATCATTTTTGAAAAGTTGTATTTTGATAAAGAAGATTTTCGAAGACAAGGTCTTGAGAATGTTTCTTAGGGATACAGATTTTTGATTCAACGAATTCATTTTGCATATCAAAATCATAAAAATTGAACTCGAATATTGATGAAGTGGAAACATAAGCTTCTTTTTGGAACTCTTTACTATTTATTCATCAATATTTTAGAAAGGGCGGTATTTGGCTGTGCCTGTTCCTTTTCTAATCATTTCACATGATAAATTAATATCTTCGAACGTAGATTAATTAATATCTTGGAGCGGTATATTAATTAAATTAATATCTTTGAGCAGTATTGTGCTGTGCCTGTTTCTTTCCAAATCATTTCTCTATGATCTGTATTATAACATGAAATTATTTTTCAATTTCTAACCTCTTAAACAACCATAACCAAGTAACATAACAAAATGTACTTGGTTATGGTTGTTTAAGAGGTTGAAATTGAAAAATTATTTTCGTCAATTTTATTTCTAATTCTTCAATTTATAATATTCGTCTATTTAAAATTGTAAAAATGAATTTATATATGAGGATACAGTCACGGAATAAGGAAACCAGTGTTCTCTACTCCGTGGTACAGTGTTCGACAACATTCATTAATAATTGAGTATTTTAAATTGTTGTCTCAGGAATATCAATACGATTCGTTCAATAGCTCGAGGCCATGGTGACCCGGTGGATCGGTACATGGTGATGGCGAGGAGCGCCACTCAGGGAGTCTTCTTCACTCAAGGCCAGAGTCGGCTCGCTCTCAGGCCCTACTTGGCTCGGATGCAATTCGAGATGATACTGTGGTAGGTAGTTTTATATGGAAATTTCAAGGCATATTAACGTATTTTCATTTTACCAAGCCTATCTGATAACTATTAAATGTATCACTTGATATATTCATATTATGTGTACTGGATGCAAGATGAACAAACTGTCCAGTAATTTTAGAAGATACAATTTACACTTGATCATTTTTGAAAAGTTGTATTTTGATAAAGAAGATTTTTGAAGACAAGGTCTTGAGAATGTTTCTTAGGGATACAGATTTTTGATTCAACGAATTCATTTTGCATATCAAAATCATAAAAATTGAACTCGAATATTGATGAAGTGGAAACATAAGCTTCTTTTTGGAACTCTTTACTATTTATTCATCAATATTTTAGAAAGGGCGGTATTGGGCTGTGCCTGTTCCTTTTCTAATCATTTCACATGATAAATTAATATTAATATCTTGGAGCGGTATATTAATTAAATTAATATCTTTGAGCAGTATTGTGCTGTGCCTGTTTCTTTCCAAATCATTTCTCTATGATCTGTATTATAACATGAAATTATTTTTCAATTTCTAACCTCTTAAACAACCATAACCAAGTAACATAACAAAATGTACTTGGTTATGGTTGTTTAAGAGGTTGAAATTGAAAAATAATTTTGTGGTAAATGAACTCTATCTAAGCTGTTTAACATGAAATTAATATTTTTGAACTTAGTTTTATATTATATGACACAAATGTTGTACATACTCGAAGTAGTATAACACAAAGAAGGTTTCTCTTGCTCCCTTGAGATTCGTTGTATGGAGCTTCAACTTGGTCATTATTGATTCAAATGCCTTAGAATTTGATACAGTAGAAAACAATAAACTAGCTACAACTAAATGCTTCTTATCCAAACTAAATCAAAGCATGACAATCGATGTCATTTTGTACTGTTGAATAAAGGCTTTCACTTAAGAATATTATTGTCAGTTGTAGTCGAATAATCCAACTAAGGTTTCTCCAATGATTACTATGTCTGCTTACAGGTGGAGTTACTTCAGAACAAAGTTCTATGGTTTTGTATTGGATGCAGTTTCTTTAGTAATGAGGAATGATTTTGCGAAAATCAGATCACAACTATGTTAGATGGTGAATGCGATTCCTACAAGTTTCCAACTTGTTGACTATGTAGTATTATTGTTATTATAGATTTTCTTATTTTTCTACATAAATGTATTTGTTGAATAACAGTTATGTGACTATTACAGAATATTTTTATTAAAAATATTGTTGCAAATTCAATGTGCTGTTTGAATTTTTCTGAGTATATTTTCCTTTTTATTACTGTTGGCTAAAATTTAGTAGAATTTATACTGTGCATATTATTGTTTGGGACATCATTGATGCTTCAAAACATAGTGGAGCGGCGTAGTTAGTAGCGGGTAGCTAAGAGTAGAAATTTGTTACAGATTTAAGCAAACATATAAATGACAAAAGGAGAAAGTAATATTCAAACAAATTTACAAAAATATAACATTTATTTCTACTCCAAGAAATTAAGGATATGACAATCATGTAGTATGAAACTTACAAAAAAAAGGAAAATCAGCTAGAAGAGCTCAATAAAAGTTGGAAAATACTTAGAAAGAGAAATAATAGGTTTTTTAATTAAGAACTTAAATGAATCAATTTTTCTAACAAAACTTAAATCCATATTTCCGTAAAATTAAATAATATATTCAACAATTGTTACTAATCACAATAATTATTCAACAGAAGTAATTATTTTATTCACAGAATAAATTCTCAGGGGTTGTGAGAGCTGCTTTACAGATTCTAGTATTAAAATGTCTACAAGATAAATCAATATACTCTACCAAATCAATCACACAAGGCTAGTGAACCTTGATTACAAGACCCTTAAGTTTATTGTACTCAACAAAATAGAACTCATCTTATTACTATAAAAATATCCAATTTATAGTTAGAAATGCATGATATGCATCTGTATTATTTCATATTATTCTGCATCTATACTTTCCAATTAAAATCGAAATAATTATCACTTAAAAATATTATAAAACTAACAATTCCCTGTTGAAGCAAAAAATCCACTTGAATTTAATTTACACAATAGACGTTTTCGTTCAACCTAATATCAATAATTTTATTCAACATTGAAATCTGATTCTTACTAACTAAACGTCTATGAATAGGCCTACAACATAAAAGCGGTGGAATAACCTATTTTTTAGTATGAAGTAAAATTTTTATGAAAAGAGTAGACTCCCGCTGTCTACAAAAAAATTCAATCCGAAATTTTAAAACGATGTACTTCAAACTTACTTAGACCAGAATATATTGTATTGTAAATAAGATTGTCAGGCTTTGATGACTCAGGGTTCATATATCTCGGTAAACATCACGAAACACTACTTTCTATCAAAAAGACGTATGACTCTAAATTTCTTTGTTGAAATTTATTCAAGAAAACAAAACTAACGAATATCATGGCAGCAAAACATTTTCAAACAAACTTATCAATCAATTAACTTGCAAATGAAAATTTCGTGTAGATTCCACTAAAATAAAGTCTAGTGAAACAATGCTTTTAATATAAGGCACATTTTGAAAAAGTTTTCATCAGTTTCAAAATCTGAACATTGAAAAGTATCTGTAATTAAGAATTTCATGATTGGGTATGTAAGTTCGGAAACAATGTTTTTCCGATTCAATATAAAAGTAGAATATCATAATTATATTATAAAGATTAGAATTTGAGTAAGGCAAAACTAGACTGTTATTAAAAGAAATAGTATAAACACATTTATAAAAATGGAATATTCCGCTAAATAGTAGTTAAAATCTAATATCTATATTTTGAATATGAATATTATACCAATGATTAGACTGAGAAATTATTTCTTGCCACTCTTGTCATTTCCCCCAGTTTTTACAAAATCATTCTCACATGGGAGAACCCATGATGAGAAAAACAATTCAAGTAATTGTCATTCAAACTGATTTTGCGACAAATAACTATCTCATTTTCTTCTAAATATTTTTCCGAATACAATCGAGAAGTCGGTTCGGTTAGGAATTCGGTGAAGTTTAGAAAAAACCTGTTATCCGTTAGACAAAAAATAATTATTGCAATTAATATGAATCAATCATAATTTATTCTTATTACTGTATAGATAACAAAATCTCGATAGTTTAATACCTCAAATTTCTGTTTTTCTATTACTGAAACGGAAGGAATGGTTTTCAATGACAGGGCTAGCTAGCCAGTAGCAAATTTCGAAATATTATGTACCAATAAAATTCAATCGTGAAAAATAAGATAAGTTGTTCTCCTGGGATTGTAGTTGTCGAAATCTAACAGTTACTGCCACAGGCATTAAAAATACACTCAAATGAATTCAAATTGAGTTCAATTATCATGTATGAGATATTAAGAACGGTTAAAATAATAGATTTACTTGATCTAATTGGAGGTATTCTATTATTTAGTAGATGGCTTACTTAGTTTATCAACATTTTTAGGTAGGTTCAGCAATAGGCCGTTTTCTCCAAGTCCTTTTGGAGAAGCCTTGAAACTGATCTACGAAATCAGTCACTATTAAATAAAGATAAAATTCACTGTCTAAGCATATCCTATCAAACTAGTACACCTATAATATGTTTAGCATGATTAAAATTAATAGATTTTGCTCTCCACTGTTTTGAAACTGAGCAAGCACATTGACAGAGACAAATACCGTATCTTATCGCACATTACGATTCACAGTCTTGGAAATATACAGATATATATTCTGCTGTACAAACATATTCTAATATGGAACATTGGAGAAGAGATACGAGACGGACTCTCCGTTGTGGGTTCTGCGAACGGCCTCGGCGAACATCATTGATACATCGATACACTGAAAACACAAATAGATACATTAAAACAACATATTTCAATAGCTATGATACACAATAATAGATTTATGAATTAATATTACAAGGTACCATAAAACACAAAAAAAAACTTCAAAACAAATAATATCAACTATAACAGAAAAACAAGGTGGACTAAAGTCCCTTGACACAAGCAGTAATTTCAAATTTGTTGAGTCAGTATACCCTAGTGGTCTCGTGAGTTAAAACTGTTCGACTCCCACACCATGTGACATTTATCATCCTAACCTCATTTCTCACACAAGAAATATCATTACTTTTAGCTGACCGATGAAAAACCATATTTTTTGTTGTAATAATTATATTAAAAGAAGTTATTTTGTGAGTAAATGTACAAATTTGCAAATTTGCAAATCAATTGATTCTTACATAACAACTCCTACAATGTAGCGGAGATAAATTTTTACAATTCCTTGTGGTGATGAAGCGACTTTCAAAATTGATTGAGATACAGGCACAATCATTATTGAGTACTGGAGATTTAGACAGCGTCATGTACAGTCCGGGTCCTGTAACTTTGCCTATCGGCGGAGGGCCACTAGACTACAATACTACCCGTTCATAAACATCTAACATTTTTTGAAAATGTATCTTTCCATAAGCAACAGATACTCTTTTGTATCTTCTCAAAAGCAACAAGTTGCATCTGAGAAGATACACAAGGAGCTTTTTGGAGTTACGTACGTCTTTTTAGCACAACACAGCCTATCAGCTGAAATTCGTCCAACATGCTCTTTGCATTGTTGGTGATACGTTGCAACTCTCTTTCATGAAGAATCTCTGTGTGTAGGGAGCTTCCTCCATCTAGGTAAGTAGGGTCTCAAAAACCTGATTTTTTTGCAAAACCATGAATATTAACCCGCGAACCATACCTTGCCTATATGCCGTATCAAAGTCCCGGAGGCAAAGCTACAGGACGTGTACTGTAAGTTCATTCAGACTGAATAAACGACCTTGGAGTGACAATGTGAACAGTACCTTCAGTTGGTGTAATTATCTGCACTGATAATAATAATATTGTATACCAACTCAACTCATTTGTATAGCTGTGCTGATAACAAATAAAATGATGATTATTAATATCATCTGCACTGGGCTACACCAACCAGTATCAACCATCTTGAATCATCCGTTTATCGGATGGATACTTTAATTCGTCGTTTCCGGCTGCCCTAAAACAGCCCCGCCAGAGGCCCTGAAATAGATCAGGTGCGACCTGACAAGTGAATTGACACCAGACCTGAGCCAGCCAGGTCACTCGATTTTCACCTGATCATAACTATTCAGGATTGTACTGCTGATCTTGAAGCTCACTTGGTAAATAACAGTATTAATGGAATAGAATGTTTTCAACAAAACTAATTATCATAGTTGTCAATCTATTCCTATAGTAGTTAGCAAACAATTATCATAACAGATTACAATAGGCATATAACTCACCCTAACTTTAGGACAGTCTTTCATGTGTTCTTCCTGGGGAATAGTGTTTGTAACTACGACGGCTTCGAAGCAAGCATTGTTGATCCTAGATATGGCTGGACCTGAGAAGATGCCATGCGTCAGAATGGCATATACACGAGTCGCACCAGCCTCCATTACTCTGAAACAAACATCACATTGTTTCATATAAATTCCATACAATTCAACTTGGTTCACATTACCAACGTTAGTAGAATAACAATATATTGTAAACATTATAGATTTCAAAACAGTGTTTTATTATACATTCCATAAATTTTACTCAGTTCACGTTACCAAAAATTGTAATTGTACCAATTATAAATTGGTAGCCCTATTTTCAGTGGCGGCGAAGAAGAAAATTATTGACCGAACGTAGTGAGGTCTATGTTTCAACTCGATCTGCTTTTGTCTGTCTGTATGTATGCAACGCGATTACGGCCAAACGCGTTGATAGAATTCGATGAGATTTGGCATGAATATTCATTCCTTTTTCAACTGCGCGTCGATGTATACAAAAGATTTTTAGAAATTTTGCATTTTCAAGATAATATGAAAGGAAAAGGATTTCCTCTGTACTCCGATATCACTATATCATATCTACTCTGAAGATGGGATTAATCAAACTATAGATTTTATTCATAATCAATCAGCTGACAAGTGGATTACACAGATGGCTGGAGTGACACAAGAGAAATGCACCGTTTAACGGCGCATGCGCTTTGTATTCAATCGTACTTCATAGCCGTTCTTTCATGAGCTGTCTCATGGTCTCATATATACAGCGCGAATTCGAGCAAGACTACTACACCTCAGAATTCTGCATTCATAAACTCTAAACTGATGCACTAATGTGTGCATAGGGCATTCCTATTGCTTTCTCTCTTGAATGAATGAGTCTTTCTCAATTTTAAAAGGCTAGACATAATTATTATTGTACCTGATAAATTGAAAATTCAGTTGAAAAATAACTAAAAAAATAACTGATAATTCTGAAAAAAAGAAATTGGAGATTGAAGAAATGTTTATATTGTCTACAACTAAAATAGTTGTTGATTAATTAGTTAATTAATTTTTATGATGAATATTGTCCACAGAAATGATTAAATTAAAATTAAAAATAAATTAGTTAATTAATTAGAAATAATTTATCAAATATTTGAGGAATATTTTCATCAGATGGAAAGATTATCAGGGAAATGGATGAATACAAATTCAAACGTGAACTAGAGTTTGTTAACATTTCAATCAGTTGACATTAGATACTTGTGGATGAGAAAACTGCGTGAGGTCTACTGTTCACAGAACTACTAGTAGATTTTATCACAGTTTTTTATATAAATTCCATACATTTGACTTATTTCACGCTACCAAAGTTAGCACAATAATTGTACCAATTATTAATTGGTACCCTAGTTTTAGTGGCGGTTAAGACCTATTTTTGGTGTAACCAATTGTTTTTGTGTTTGCATTGCTGTAGTGATAATTTTGTTTGCTAAAGATGGTGCCCAAATGAGCTCTAGGCTTGTGCTTTAGTAATGAGATAGATGATGATGAGAAATAAGTGGACGTATAGTGAGGTCCACGTCATAATGGCAGTATTTGATATTGGTGATGCTATCCTTGTCTATAAATCGACAAAGCAGAGAATGCTACCCTTTTCTAGCTCCTCAACGTTGCCAGGTCGTCTTCCAACAATGTAGAAATATAATTAATCAATAGGATATTCAATCTCAATCATGGAAATTAATTATAATCATTGAAAAATATACATTATACAAAATATACATTTCCGAATAAAATATAATTGATAATTTCCAACAAGAATGAACAGTTACGGGATATACATATAAAAGATACAGATATACCGGTATCAAACTAGTAGAATAGTGGCAAGGCAGAGAATCGGCAACTTTGCTCTCTTTCTCCACAACCATTATAACGTGAAACTTACTACAGAGCTTTGAACCCGTTTCTATGTGTTGTAGATAAGATGGATTGAATTGAAACAGATAGAATGAAAGTGATAATGATGTGAGGTGAGTTACTTTTCGGCTGCGTGACAGATGGTTCCACAGGTATCAGCCATATCATCGACCAGAATGGCGACTCTGTCCTTGACATCTCCCACGAGTACCATTGAAGCCACCTCGTTCGCCTTCTTCCTCTCCTTGTGGATCAGCGCAAACTCCACGTTCAGTCTGTCAGCTATCGATGTCACTCTGCAAACAAATACATCAATTTCAATTACACTCTTGCACCTTGGTACAAGTTATCATATCAACATAATTTCGATTATTATCTTGCAATCTGATGCAAGTAAACATTATTGACATCACTGCAATTACTACCTCGAATCTTGGTGACATTCATCAATCCTTAAAACTACGATAATTGACCATAAATGATATTGAACAATCTACATAGAATATTCTCAAATAATTTCAATTTTTTGTTTTTACTTTGTGAAATTGTGATTCTCAATCACATATGAACTTCAACTCAAATTTAGTCTTTTCATATATTGATACATAATATTGTCAATTATGGCCTGTTTATGGTGCGCTCTATACACTCAATTAAATAAATTGGAACTTAACGTCTTGAACTCGTTAAGGACCGGTTTCCGAGCTCGGGATTTGGCTAAGTTCTAGACTTTAAACTTAAACTTTCTTACTGGATTAAGAAAATTGGCTTTCCGAAACGGGGCATAGTTGCAGTCATTGTCAAAGTCACGTTTGAATTAAATTTAAAAAAAAACTGGAAAATTAAACACAAATTAAAAATTGAAAGAAAATAGTTGAGCTTCAGCTATTTTGAATTATTTAGAAATGTTTAATTTCGTCAAGGAAAAACGTTTCCAATATTATAGAAATGAGAAAATAAAAAATGCGACTACTGTTATAAAAACTGCGACTACGCCCCGTTTTGGAAAGCTAATTTTCTGACTCCAGCTGTTTTAAGTCTAGAACTTAGCTGAATCCCGAGCTCGGAAACCGGCCCTTAGTTTCTTATATATAAAACTAGCCTTCAGGCTCGCTTCGCTCGCCATATCCGTCTAGCCAGGGGGCTCCGC
Organism: Nilaparvata lugens; assembly: GCF_014356525.2. NCBI lineage: Eukaryota > Metazoa > Arthropoda > Insecta > Hemiptera > Delphacidae > Nilaparvata > Nilaparvata lugens. The sequence continues at coordinate 51,700,947 of NC_052509.1, forward strand.
CCCCTGGACCCCTGACTGGATCGTCCAAAAATGAGATCATTTGGGCATTTTTATCATATGTTAGGACAATCCAGTCGGGGGTCCAGACTAAACGGCTGGCTAAACGGATATGGCGAGCGAAGCGAGCCTGACTGCTAGTAATATAATATTCCCAGGATTGAAGTAGCAGTGCCCAATCAATTTTTCCGCGATAAATGCATTTAAATCTTCAACTTGATGCCAACCTAACAAAGTCAACTCAACTTAATGCCAACCTGACAAAATTATTTATTTAGTTGCCAGTTAAGAACTGTTTCGAAGAGGTACTCTATCTAGATTATAGTTCCATAGTAACATATGATATGGAAATTTCATTTATAATTTGAGAGATTGGGAGAAGAAGAATATACATGCTATAAGACGAACTTTAAACCCTTAAAAACAACCCTTAGAGTTAAATATTGCCAAAAGATTTCTTAGTGCGCCTCTAAAGGGCCAACTGAACATTCCTACCAAATTTGAACGTTTTTGGTCCGGTAGATTTTTAGTTATGCGAGTGAGTGAGTGAGTGAGTGAGTGAGTCAGTCAATCAGTGAGTGAGTGCCATTTCGCTTTTATATATATAGAAGACCATGCTATAGGTTTGCATGTTAGCGATGGTGGGGGTAACGGCTCAGCGTTCACTCCATACAATCAGCGTTCAAGGGTATAATCTCAGTGGAAAGATAGCAGAAGAAGATATCTCATGGTGTAAGGTGATTGTTCCAAATTCCAATGTTACGCCAAGCCGATTATTATTGTTGATTACTGTCCAATATTGCCGATTATTACTGTCTTGGTCGGTTGAGAGTGTAACAACGGCACAGTATGAGAGACAACCAGCGTTTCATAGCTTGACTAAAAAGAACTACTAGGACTATCGGCTCGAGTTAACAGTTGGAATTTGGAACGTAAACACCCTATCACATGAGATATCTTCTTTATTAGAAGATTATAACCTGAAACGCTAAATGTATGGAGTGAACGCTATACCTTGGGATGTCTTCTTATGCTAAATTTTCTCATTGGTAGTACTATGTGGGATATCTTCTTATGGAATATATTCTATCATGGGATATATTCTTATGCTGAATTTTCTCTTTGGTAGTACTATGTGGCATGTCAAAACTCTGCTATGACTGGCTGGCCTGCTGTGTCTTCTCAAAGAGAATAGGATTAGGTCTATAGGTACTGTATCCACTATTCTTTGATAATCTTTTCTCTATTATAAAAATATTATTGTAAAATAATTGAATTGAATGACTGCCTTTATGTTTCCTAGAGAGCGAAGTTAGAGCGCAGTCGGCCCTCTCTTAAACTTAACTCTCTATTACACAAGAAAACAATACAAAAAAATACAAATAATATGATAAAGAAACAAAAATTTCAAACAATATGAAAAAACAAACAATATATACTTATTTAAAACAATAACAAATTTTAAATAATTTAAAAGAGAAGAAAATAAATTGACTTGAAAAAATATAACAATGCTGAATAACAGTAGTGATACTTCATCACTGTAGTGAAAAAAAGAGAACCTAATGTATACAAAATACAATAAACGACAACTATAGTGTCTGCTATACATTCCATTCCTACAAACTATAATAAATCTTGAAGTGAATGAGTAAATCACATATTTATATTTAATTAATTGTAAAAAAAGAACCATTAAGAAGCTAATTTCCAGATTCATACATTCACACACACACACACACACACACACACACACACACACACACACACACACACACACCACACACACACACACACACACACACACACACAAACGTACAAAGAAGATATATTAATCAATACATAGTCGCTATAAGTCGACTAATAATTATTGGTGATGTATACTAATAATTGGTAATGTATTTACACATTATTATAATACAGTATTGATTTTGATTTGATTTATATTACAGTATTAGTAAAACATTTCACCAATTTGTTACCTCTTAATCGACTACTACCACCTAATCGACGTACCTCTTGGCACCACCGGCATCCGGGGATACAATGATGCTGTTGCGCCACTCGGCAATGTTTTCCTTGATCCATTTGAGCACGGCCGGCTCGGCGTAGAGGTTGTCGACGGGGATGTCGAAGAAGCCCTGGATCTGCGAGGCGTGCAGGTCCATGGTGATGATGTGGTCGGCGCCCGCCACCGACAGCATGTTCGCCACTAGCTTGGCCGAGATCGGCGCACGACTCTGCACAGCCTCAAAACATGTCACTCAATCAAACAAAACAATGCTCTTCACAACCACTCATTCACACAACCATTCACAATCATACAGCTTCAGCATCAGCTGAATAGGGTCCAAATTGAGGGACAATCGAGTACTGTATTTCTCTTGCAATACTAGTGTTTCAACACAACTTTACAGTCGACAAAATTGGATTAAAATTAAGGGGAACTTAGTACTGTGTGTAATGTTACAGTTTGTTGATTGTATCGCAATGTCAATAATAATAATATCGATATTGATGTATCGATGGTAATATCAATATTGTATATAGATATTGGATTATAAAGTAAACAGCTGGTTTGTCTGGTTAAATTTATATAAAATTAAAAATTTAATTGTTTATTTGAATTTGATTGCAAAACGCTGTAGTCTATTTTTTATGTTCCTGAATCCAACTGTAATAATAATTGATTATTAAAATAAGTTTCAAAAAAAGAGTAACATTTCAGGTATTTTAAGGTTTCTTCACATTATGCTTTGGGGATTGGTTAAGAATATTTAAACATACTAAACATTGTCTAATGGTCTCTTCACACTTAGCTACGCTGAAATACGTCTTCGGAAGACGTAGCCGTCCTATCTCCCAACATTGAAAGCTACGCTACGCTGATGTGAACGGGACAGATACGTAGCTTGGATTTAACATAGGACTATTTTAGCGTAGCTAAGTGTGAAGAGACCCTTACTCTTGTACTCAATACTGTGTTTGGCTTGTATTTTTATTTATTTTGACGTTGTTACAACATTGTACAATGTTTTCAACAATAAAGATTTAGATTTGACTCTCATTCACACAACTTTACAGTCAACAGACTAGGTCTCAAATTGAGGGGAATTGATCACTGTATTACTCTCGCAATAGTTGTATTTGGAGTTAAACAAGAATTGTTTGAAGAATAAATATAATTTCTAAACAAGCTTTCAATGCCTAAAGATATACGGCTCAAACTAACCTGGGTTTAATTTAAGACGCATTATCGAAAAACATCAATAGTTGTCAGAAATGCGTTAAAAACTAATCAGACTTTACTGTAAATAGTGATAGACTATTAGAATAGAATTCCTTAGTAGAGGATTTCTGAAACGATGTTCTATGATAGTCTTCAACGATAACCAGTTTAGACCAGTTCAGCCGACAACAGTTTGTTTTCACTTTGAAAGAACAAAACATAATAATTAAGAAGATATAGATAATTTTTATTAAATTCTTGATAGTAATTCTGATTCTGAATTTTTGCAAACAGTAGAATTTTGCCAGTGTATCACATAACACAATTTTCGAATTAGAGTATATCCTTGATCATGATCGAGAAAGCTACTTTTAAACATAAGGAATGTATTGTATCAATGATTTTTCCATCAATTAATGCGTTTAAAGTGCATACAATTGGATATTCCCTAATGTTCAATGCTTAGTACAGTAGCACTTCTGTAAAGTGTATAATGCTGTGTAATTTTCAAATGTTGAGCTAATACCAAAGTTACTATTTGAAAGATTGTTAGATTACATCCTGCAGTATTATTATTCTGCAGTAGTCTATAACAAACAACTAACTATTAGTTCGTGTTTCTTGAATGGAAGTGAGCAACTCTATTGAGTTACTATTATTTAGAAAGTTATTGGTTCAATGACATAATAATACAGAGCATCGAAACACTCATTCAATAATTGGAACATGGATCAACGAACACAATTACGTTCATTAACTTGCCATTCAATAATTACCAACTAATTATTATAAAATCGAATTCCACATTCTTCGAGCTCACTATAGAAACATTCCTTCAGGCAATACCCCATATGAGTTTGGGCACAACGTTAGGACTATCTATGAATGATACCTAAGATCTATTTGAAAATGTTAGAATGATGAACTTTCATTTCACGTAAATGATTTTCCAGTGTATTCATACCAAAAATCACGTTGAAAAGCAAATACAATTTTCAACGAGTTACTACAATACGAGTAAGGAGGTTCAGAGTTGCTTTTCAATATGAGATAATTGAGATGCAAAAATAGTTCTTTCCATGTTCCAAGTACCCAGTTCAAACAAAATTACAATATTTTATATAAATTGTAGCATGCGCTTAATCCATAAATTTGACAAAAAACCCAGTAGTAATCTATCAATAGAATTTCAATCTATTTTTCATATTCATACAACTTAGCTATGGCTAGAGAAAGCATTCACTAGTTCAAAAAATGAAGCTGATCGATCAATATGAAAAATGTTTGAGAAAATTGCATTAGAGATTTGTAGCAGTTTGCATCATACTTCATACAACCTCACTGATTCGAAAAAAAATCTCTACAAATCCCTGTATTTTTCACATTTTTTTGGGAGAAAACTCCTAATAATTATTATCTACTCTCAATACCGAGATGAAACTGCAATAAGTGACAGAATTTCATCATACTATACGAGAAATTTTATTGGGAAAAACTGACGAGTACTGTAGTGGTCAATAATAATTTTAAAATTGACAAATTGTTTATTTCGTAATCAGTGAGGTTAATAATTGGTTCACATGAACATACTTTAGGACATACTCCAATGACAAGGGTGGGAGTATGATTTCATGCATTATGATTTCATGAACTATGAAGTGAGATTTGATTCATTCAGTATAAACTGGCACAAAATGAATTAATAATAAAAAATAAGCAATGGAATTGGTAGCTAACCAATAGATAGTTTCATCAGGATTCTTCAAGGAATTTTATTCAACTGGTACTAGAATAACAGAGTAAAATACCGTATTAAAAAGACTATGCACAATACTATGTAGTGGAACATGGATGACAGTTAAAAATATTCACTTTTTTCAATAAAAATTACCAAAATATGATTTCTCATTCATAAATGGATGAAAAAATTCAAAACTATAACAGAATCCAATATTATAATAGTTCTGTTTTTGAAAACAAATTCTAGAGTTGGATTCAAAATAGGCCGGTACTGTAGTATCTTCATCTTCAGTACTGTATTAATCAAACTTCTCTTTCAAAACGTTTTCGATTAATTTTTCACAGTTCCACCTATCAAAAACGTTGCCAATAAAATATAATCAAAGTTCAACACACAAAATAATTTAGTTTTTTGCAAAAAAGTTCATTGGCTTCATAATAGCGATAACTCTTCAAAAAAAGGAAAGCAAAGATTGAATTCACAGTGTTACATTTGTAACTGTGAGTTAATATGCAATGGGAATGTTGGCATAAAATTGAAATGAAGTTCGACAAAAAATTGCCATCTGAAATAAATCAACTCGGAAAGTTCTGTACTGTATTCATAATGAATGCATAAGACCCTTTTGTGTCTGATCGGTGAAAAATATGGATACCGTACTAAAAAACAATTTGAAGAAATATGACGAGTATTTATCAATATCATTTAACTACATAGTGATTGTGCACGATCTTTGTAAGAAATTTGACACAACAATGATCAAACAGCCAGCCAAGGTACATTTGCAACATTCAATAATAAATAGTTTAGCAACGTGTTAGAATTGAGAATGATATCAGTCACATGATCGCTAATACGTAGACTCATTACAAATTTTATCAATAATAAACAGTGATTATGAAAATTTCAGATGTCAAACGAAGAAAAAAGTATCAAAAATGATAAGGTTCCAAATTTGCAGTTTTTCTTAGAATGAGGGGCCAAAAAAAGGAGTAGGTTGATCTGGAATAATAATGGAATGTTACATTAATAATGATTCATTATGGTGTTAATAGTTTTAAATATTTGAAATCAATATTAATTTTCTAGGTAAATGCTGTAATAGACTCAGCAATCAATTGAAAGCAATTGGGAGCTATTCAAAAACGTTATGAAGAGCTAGGAAAAATGTAATTTCTAAAAAATGTTACTGTGAAAAAACTAAGTCTTGAAAAATATAACTTCAGAGTTGTTTAGAACATGAGATAATATATTCTAATGTTAGACCCCGTTGTGAGAAAAATAAAGTGTCTTTGAGAAAAAATTGTAGAAACTGTTAACTAACAAGGAAGTTAAACTCGATATTGTGTAAGTTGTGTTTAGAGCAGCAACAGTTGCTAAATCATGCAGACTAATACATTTGATTATCAAAAATTATTAAAAACAAAACATCAAACCCTGATGAGAGATTTTGAGCAAGAAGCGAGAGTGATTAAATAAAAAAAAATGAGTAAAAAACTTTTGTGACAAAAATCATACAAGGCGGAAGGAGTGGAAAAGCGGACAATAGGCTAGCACAGTCACACTTACAAGTGCAGAAAAAGAATGCCAGATTAAGGGAAATCGTAAATGAATCAAATTTAGAAATATATAAAAGACATAACTATTAATTTTTTTAAGTGAGCTCAAAAATTAACAAGAGCTTGTCATATCTCAAAGTGGTTTTTCAAGTGACTAGATCACATTTTGTTACTTTTTCCAATGACTAACAAGTAGCAAGCTCCTATGTCTTTTAGTTACATAGTTTTATCATAAAAAACTATCCATTTGGAGTGGGAGCACTTGAAACATACTCCATTCAACTGATACTCAGACAGAAAGATCAAATTTTGCTATTAAAAAAGTTCAACTTGCAATGTGATTCAAAATTAAATGAATTACAAATTATTAGGAATTATATTTACATAAACACTGAAATGAAATAGCATTAATTAGTACGATAGTGAAGATATCAATCCGAAATTTTTCTGCTCAAAGGTCATCGTCAATATTAAACATGAAACATGGTTTAGGTACTACAAAACGATGAATTTAAAATTTTCATTAAATTTAAACAGACCGTTAATAGTGATACAAATTTGACAATTTAAACATTTTATGATAATTGCATTGTTTAAACGGGATGTTGCAAATGTACCTCAAGTGTATTGAAATACGCTCAAGAGTACTAGTACTAAGATTTTATCATAAACTAATCTTGTACTAACAATTCTTAACATAATTATTCCATTAAAATAGAATTCTATTGTAAAGACTAAAAACATTATGCAGCAACAATACCAACGCAACACAATTCATTAATTATAGGAGTTAGTTGGTAGAGCAATCAATTCTGTTAAAATCAAAACAAACGAAATTGGACGGGACTTGGAAACTAGAAGATTAACAACACTATTAAAGCAAAATAAATAAACTAAAAATGAGTGAAGTGTTAATACAAATTTCCAACATTTCAAAGCTTATTAAATTCACATGCCAAACCCCTATTTTCAAGTTTGATACTAGATTCAGAAGAAAATGTGTTTTGAGAAGTAGGATCTCGGCTGTTGATTCCAAATCGGTTGAGTTACGATTTTTAGAACGAAATTAATATTTTTCGACTTTTCAATGACAAGTACAAAACAGTCAACGATGAATTAACCAGACTAACCGAGACTATGTTGAAATCATATCAATTTTTTAGTCACATTCTTATGAATACTTGATAATACACATCGCTTATCACGGGAAAACAAGCTCATTATCTCATTTATCCTGATCACAGTCTGTAAATACCAATTTGATACACATTTATCATATTGATGAGTATAAAATTAGACAATTAAGAGTATAAAATTGTAAAACTCAGTTGCTGTTAGGACTCTTACATTTTTGCTGAGGGTGCTGCCCACATAAGAACTGGACTTGTGCGTGGGTAATAGGAAGGGTGATGAGAGGACTCATAAGGCTGTAGCCTTAGGTGGGTTTCAAACCACCGGAAAGCAACTGCCAATGATACCCAATGGAGTCGGCTAAAGTATCTTGTCTGGATGATGAAACCAGTGCAACCACTTTCCACTTATTTATTCTAGATAACAATAACTTTTCAGCCAGATTCTGAGAGTCCAAAGAAAGTTCTATTGTATTCCAGTTGTTACATTAGAAACAAAGGTTTTATCTAGAAAAAGTGATCGGTATTATCTCTGAAAATGGTTAACTGTTTACCTGGTAGAGAAGGTCAAATAGTAGTTCAAAAGTCAAGTCAGTGATAACCTAAATTGGAAGACACTTGCATTTCATTCCAAGAGTTTATCAAACTCAAGTAAAAAGCCTTAGAATACTAACAGGGTGAATAAAGCTTCAATACAGTTTCACTTAGAAAGTAGACAGACAATTCCTGTGGAAATATAGTTTGTAACATAATGATTTCAAGTCACAAAAGAAACTGACCGTAAATTAGTTGAACACTGTTTCTCATATTCATTTCACAGTGGTGAAATTACAATTATTTTTCAAATACAAAGGTTGACAAAACATACATTTTTGTCTCAGTATTACTCCCAAGTAAACCTGCAAAACATCTAAGTGTGTACAAAAGTAGTAAGCCTAGTTCTAAACGTTCTGCCATAGTATACGATTTAGCATGGAGTTTTCAGCAATCGGAAGTGAACTGAGAAGTGCTAATAATTACAAATATTGAAATGTATTAGTAGATAAAACACAAAATCGACTAATATTTATTAAATAATGAATATTGTGTGAGTTGAGCTAACTGCAAACCGAAAATAAAAACTGCAAGTTTGCAAACAACCTGGCTGACTGTTGTATAAGAATAATACTTACAGCACATAACACAGAAACGAAATCCTGGAAAAATAAAGTCTTCTGCTATAAGTCATAAAAATAATTTGTGCAATAATACTCAACTTGGTGTGAAACGGAAATAACTGCAATGCCAAGGTAATTAATTATTCAACAATCAACACTATTTCTTTGATCATTGTTTGCAATAATAAACAATCAATGCAAAGACATTTTAAACGGTAACTCTGTTGAGGAAAGTACAATTACACTAATCGATCACTAAATTGGAGGGTGAAGGTTCAAATTGAATTACACATTACTGTCTTAGAATTCAACGCCACATGAAATTTAGAATCAAAATAATTGAATAAAATATAACCAGTATTGAACAATTTAACATCCATTTTATTTTTGATCTAGAGTTTTATCCAAGGCGATAGAACGATATTGAGATACGATTTACATACTCAATTACATTATAGAGATTTAATCCAAAAAGAGTAAAATTTTATTCTGCAGCTTATTTCAATGTGCAATCGGTTTTATATTGCAAACGGTATCATCGCTACTTTCGGAGAATAATTCATCACATACACACAAGCAAGGCAATCGGAGTTAAAAATCTCTGCTTGGAACAACTGAAAATAATTTCCAACAGTCAGGCCTTGCTCTATAAAGATAAGGAATTATGGTTCGCCTTCCTACTGAAAACATCAACCCACGAGAATTTGAACAATTTTTAGTAGCCGAAGATTAAAATTCGCTATAAAGGATTATAACTGAATTGAATGGCGGAAAATAATGATTTATTGCCAAAATAAAGATGTTTGAACAAAGAAGAATTATTCTCACTCAAAATTATTTTTAATATTTACTCTTCTCTACACTAAACGCTTTTCATATTTAAAGAAGAATCGTCGGTAAATATAATATAATTTGTTCACAGCCCCAAGATAAATATCGGCCTGATAAATGGAAACTAACCAAAAGAAACAAATGACCATAAGCCCAACAATTTTCGAGCTATTTAGAACAAAATTGAATGATTTTTCAAGTCTAATTGGAGAATAAATTGAAACTAGAGAGTGATTGAAAAGACTCACATGTATAAAATCAAGCAAGAAGTGGAAATTAATGCGAAATAGTAGCCTACAAATGTATTTACAAGTTATATTTATTATTAGTAAACACATAACTTCATTTTCTACAACAAATTATCAAAAAATGCTGCCTTGTTCAGCATCAAGAGCCAAGCAGGAGCTCGTTCCAAAAGTTTTTATAAATTTAGTTTCAGGTAAGCTCACGGAAGCTTTGAATTGGAGATTGTGAGCTCCATATCTCTTCAGATAATCCCTAACCCGCTCTCAAAAAATCCACCAAGAAAGCAACGTATTGACAGAGCAGTGTTCGCTACTATAAACAGACGGATTTTGGATAGTATCCAGTCAAAGGTTGTCGTGAGTAGGTACTTCATGTGTGAGGCTATAATGAAGTACGAACATGAAGCTAGTTTATGCATGAAGTATCTTTATGCTACCGACAAACTATCTAAAGAATGTACTGTAAAATTTCTAGTATAGCCAAAGAACGTTTCAAATGATTAACTGATAAGAGCATCAAGATAAAACTGAAAAATCCCAGCACTAGAGGAAAATAAATTAGAAATAACTATGGTAGTCTATAACGAAATATCCTACTTTTCTGTATAGAATATAAGAAAAATACACGTTATTCTTGATTTCTTTAAACAGTAGTTTACTCTCTATGAGGTGATGAATTATAATTCAATAAACCAAAAACTCATAGAGCACTTTATGCGATCAATGCAGTTTTTTTTAATTTGATCAGTGCACTTTTAGGGAGTAATACTACTAATTTTAATAACAATGATTATTTCGTAGTTGGACATTGTATCTAAACTTCAATTATATATGAATAAGTGTACAGTAAATTTGATGAAAAATATTACAATGTTGTCTTCTAACGCGAGCAAAAAATGTGTCATTAATTGCTTTTTTCAACTAATGGTTTTTGAGATAGCTCTTCAAACACCAGTTTTTCATAGAATGTGAGGATTATAAAACATAATTTACAGTTCAAATTGTCTGAGAATAATCTAATCTGAATATTCTACAATCAAGAGGGATTATATAACGAATAGAAAATGATGTTTTATAAATGAAACGTGGATATGATAAAAGACGAAGGCGATCAACAAATTATTATTCCGTACTTTGGTAATCTTCTCAATTAAACCATTGACCCTTTACAAATTTTTGATAGTGGGATCATAACAGAGTGTCAATTTCCGAAATTTTCCTCAGACTATCATTGGTTTTTGTTGAATAATGATGGTGCACTCAACGCAATGAGCAAACAATTTAATAAGATTGAATATAAGGGAGCTGTTAATTTTCAACAGACATCACTGACGAGAGATAAATTATATTTAGAAGAAAGTGTCATATGGAAAATGAGGTAGTTATTTTAGAGTATTTGGATCTGAATCAAGAAAAAACTTGGAAGTAAAAAACGACCTTTTCAAAACTTCGAACCTTGAATTTTTTGATTCGACTAATTTGTACGTCATTTAGAACATAAAATGAAATCGACTGACGACATTTCACTTGTATGAGATAAAGATAGTATTCATAACACTGATAGGAGGATACATTCCTTTCAAAGGAATTTTTAAAATTATATTGAAACTAAATTCATGTACACAGTTCATATTGAAAAGGGTATTCAACTTAACAAAGAATGAAAGCCATCTCTCCATTCATTCAAGAAAATATGGTATTACTAAAACGTATCGTTTGTAATTATAAGTTATTAAATACATGACATCCGTCTCAAAACCTCAACGACCTATGCATTATAGTCAATAGTAATAATTACATTCAAATAATGAGGATAAAATCAACAAGCATCCATGATTCAATATTCACATCCAATCAATTTTCCCAACTAAAAATTAATTTGCTGAAATATCAAACAAATAGATAATCTACAATACTAGGCGAAATAAATCTGAAAGATTTCAACTTATCCCATAATTTCTCAATGCTCAAATATCCCAAAAAACTATTTCATGTGCAGAGTTAATAAAAAGCATTCATAGCTGCATTGTTGCAATACTCTGTAGGGCTCTAGGCTGAACAAAACAAATAAGCTCATCATATTTGAATTTTTGAATAATGTACTTTTAGAAGACGTGTTCAGAAAGTAATCTGTTTCACAATATTAAAAACACTAGTTTTATACTACAAATTATTGTATTAAGATACAGTATAGACAAATGTAAAATTATGAATTATATCTATACATCCTACCCTTCACAATAATACTATAAAAATCATGAAACGTCCGAAAATATTTTGATAATCCTACAAAAATTATAATATTGTTATGTAGAATATCAACATCATGAAAAGATGTAAAATATTTGATAATTCTACAGAAATTATCATATTTTTGTGTAAAATAGAACTTAGCATATATTTTCAATAAGCTGAGATAGTGTACATCTTGAACGTTCTTTCTGAATGCGTCTTGTGTTCAAATTTTGAAAGAATATAATAACTGCGACATGCAAGCGACATAGCAATTCAAAAAAATAAGCGAAAATACGTGAATAAAACCTCGATTACAAAAAGTATTTTCAATGCTTGACGTTTTTATTTCTCGAAAAATATATTTTCTCTTTCATATCTTTTTAAAATCCAGTATTTCAATTCTAAAGCCCTAATAATTTGATGATCCAAATCAATAATTTTCGCGAAAGTTGGAATTTGTAAAATTATGATAGGACAAATGTTGTGCGCAACTGTACATTGAATGGTTGAGATGGATAAAAAAATACAAATAATTATAAAATGAATGCAAGTAATTCAATCTCATGAGATTCATTCGAAAATCGCTCATAATGAGAATAATTGAAAAAAATGTCTGATGAGATGTTTGGATGGAGTGATACGAAAGTCTAGAGTACTAAGGCGTCAAGTGACATTTCCAACAGTTATTGACTTTATTGAAAGGAAACAAAAAGGCTGAGAGAATATCTGGATAAGAATGGAGAATACACCATTAGTGTTGATTTCGAAACTATAATAGTCAGTTGTCACTTGAGCCTTTTGTGTTCTAGACTGCAGACCTCCCATATAGACATCCACACAATTCAGCATTCCAGGCATTCCTGTATCCCAACCAACGGAGCACCCTAGTCCTAGACCCAAGACGACACAACACAGATAAAAGTAGAGAAAGCAATATGTACCCGGAATTTCCATTCATTGTTTTTCATGACGATTTTTGACGCTCCAGCATTGCCAGCCTTTCCCTGAGCTTCGCTAAATATCTGGATAATAGAAGATAACATACTATTTCAGACTTTATCAAACATAGATTACTATCTTTAATGTAGTTGATCATGAAATATTGTCGATATAAAATGTTGAATAAATTAACCCTGGATATAAAAATAAATAATTGAATGAGGTGTTCGGTGCTTTTAAAATGAAGCGAGTTTGTTAGCGATGCAGTCGATCGATGATTTCGTAAACCACCTTATAAACTAAATTCTAAAACTAAGCTTAATATTAGACTAACTAGTCATGGTTCATTAAGCACAAGTAGTTCAAAAATACTAAGTAACAAAACAAATGACATATGCTTCTGAATTATTATCTTGAAGTAGTTTGCCTCACATTTAATGCAATGTGAGAAATAATTGGCAAACGATTTGATTTAACTGATGAAACATACGTCACCATAAAGAAAATAAACATGTTGAGCGGAAAACCGAATAGAAATGAATCTATCTCTAACTGATCAGAAATAATAATTGAAATGACTGATGTGTTTACGTCAAAAACTTTCAACTTCAGACTGTTTACAATAATTGGCTTAAATATTTCTTTATAGTTATTTAAAACGTTTCCAACATTGACACTACGCAACTAACCTCTAGATTATGGGATAACCCATTCTGACAACAATGATTTACAATTGTAATTATTCAGGAAGACATGCACTTCTTACAAATAGTCAAATAGTAGATAATTTAGGGGTTTCTTTCAAGTACGATGCAATTTGGGAACTTGAAATAATTTTAATACAATCCTGGAGGATATCATCCAAGAAATTTGCATGATGAGAAATAATAACATATTTTATTAACTTTAGAGAAAGCAGAATTTGAAAAGCAGAGTAATAGGCGAGAGTACAATATTACTTTCTGAACAGCGTCAATGTAAGTAATTATTTTGCATTCATTTGATGTCCGAAAATACTGGATTATTTCAATGATCAAAAGTCTAGTATGAAAAGTCCCATTAGTCGTTATGGGAATAATAATCTCACTGTACCGACTAAGCTTAATGATACTGATACATGGGAATCCGCCTTAAAGAATGCAATTGACTTTAAAAACAAATTTCACTTGAATAACCAAATTCTCTTAATTGTATCTAATTTTGATGCAAGTTAATTAATTCATTCAGCTGAATGCAATTCACAGCTTCTAATACTAGCAAAATAAGCCTTAGGAGATTTGAATTCAATATTATAATTCTAACGCAGCTAGAAACGCATTCTCTCGAAAAAAGTAGAGAAGTGAATGCTACTGACTCTTCTCAGTATTGGCAATTATACTATGAATACTGCAGCTATTCGCCAGTTCGAGGCTGAGAGCTAAAATTCATTAGTATGGAAAATGGTTTTGTTCAACCATGAAGTGGTTGAGAAATGAATGGAGAAACGTTCTGTCACAATGATTTACGGACAAACCTTTCAATAGTTATAATAGAGCCCTTCATTCATAGCACCACATAAAGGCTCATCGTTTTTACAAATAAACATAAAAGGTTTCACTTTGTCAATGGTTCAAAAAATCGTAAGACAATTTATTACGTAAGAGAAGGAATGTTCGTTTCTAAGTTGATTTCTAAGCTACTAGATTGAGAATGAAGATGAATTTTATTCTATTTGAGAAACATTGATTCCAGCAAATTTTGAAACTTACAACACATCTACCGACTGAAAAATCTGAATTTATGGATCATCGAGTAAGTTGAACATTGATTTTTTTTGGCGAAACTAGCGGTCATCGACTCCATACACGTACTTGAATCTGACAGTTGATCTCTAAATTGTTTTTTATAACTAGCATAAAAAACTAGATACTGACAAAGGCGGTTGACCCTGAAAGACGGTTCTATTCCAAGGTGAGCTGAATTGATTTTCCCTCTAAATTATTGTGTAAGTGGTGATGTTGAAATACACGATACTAAGAAATAAGAAGACCACGTTTATATAAATGGGGAATAATATAAATCATCAGTTCATCATTTTCCTTGCAGAAACTAATTGTCGATGAAAGTATTATAAATCTTCCTGTTTCATTCAAAATATATTGCATGCAATCGATAATGGAATGCAGAATTATCAATTTTCCTACTTCAAAGGAAGACTTGTCAAACTTGCATGACTTTGTAATGAATAGTATCGAATGAATTAGAATTGTATCTTGAATGAGATAATTCAAATACAAGAAGAAAAATTAATAATGTTTGTAGTGTAACTCATAGGACCCGTTAAAAATGACACATTAATTTCTGAAATATAAAATGTTCCTACCCTATTGATTTTAGCTCCAATACTATTCCCGTTAAAATTCCAAATTACTAGTGGTATATTAGGCCTATAGCTTATATGTGGGATACTATTACTCGTGGGATATTAATTAGTTTATAAATTAACCTATATTGAAACAACATCACTACCACCTCTACTGAACAAACTTTGATAAAAGACAACTCCATCGATTATGAAACTAATTATTATGAACAGCATAAACTCTCATTGAAAAGCACACTGTATCTTCTGCTATCATAATTAAAAAAAAATAATTGTCAATTTTCCAGTAAGGATATTACGAATTAAGATAACTAAAACTATATTTTTGCATCTTTTATTATCGAGATGGGACTCAAGTAATGTTAGCACATTAATAAGACTAATGTTATTGGAATTATGATTAGGAATTAATAACTGTACTTGTGCTGCACTACTTTACTCAATTATAATACGATTATTTTGTCTTGTAACATCATTTATAATTCTGATATCCATTTTAAATTTATATGGTAACTTTGTTTGTTCTATTGAGGCTATGTTGGATTCCTGTCACTATCATCATAATATTCATACATTAGTATTTATACAACAGTTTTTACTACTTAACCACAATCATAATTAGTGCTGTAGATTGATCAGAATGCTTCTGTTTGAAATGATAATTATCATTTTCTTACAATATCTTACAATACAGCAATCTACATTTATGACAGGAAGAATTTGAAATATTCACTACTTTGAATGTATAGAATATTATATTTCATGGGCGTTTTATTCTCAGTGCTAAAAACAGTAATTGCTGTTTGAGATACGGGTTTCAAAATATGAACAGGCTAAACTAATGAAATAATACTGAAAATGTGAGGATGATGAATGATGATCGGCGTCCGGGTAATGGAGATGATGATGATGATTGGGAATGTGTTGCTCATGATGATGATGATGCATGAATGATGGAAGATGAGCTGACATGGTTTACTGATGCAAAAGCTGCCACCAATCGAGGGGACCAACTAATCAATCAATTTCTTCCTACCTTGTCTTTTTTGTCCTGGCGGGCGTAAGGAAAGCATGGAATGACGGCGGTGACACGGGACGCTGAGGCTATTTTACAGGCATTGATCATGATCAGTAGCTCCATCAGGTTGTCGTTGATCTCTCCACTGCCGCTCTGTACTATGTACACATCTTCTCCACGAACCGACTCTCCTATTTCGACACTGTGCACAGAAGAGAAATGTATTGGGGAGAGTAAAAAGTTATTACAGAAGAGAAAACTTGCGGTTTAGGTTACTTCTTAAGGAGACAGTAAAAAACCATTATAGATAAGAAAACTTGCAATTTTGGTTATTAGCCTATATTCACTTTTTGGTCGAAAACTTACTTTTCGTAAGCTCTCAACTCTACGAGCGTCATGGACGAATAAATTCAGCGCGTCTTTAGACTGTATGACCTCTTATGAGCGCCTTTATTAGTGATCACATTGGTTGCGTGTATTTGCAAGTGCACGCTTTGTTATGCATGACCAAGCGTGCAGATGAGAAACGAAATCTGCAAAGATTCACACTGAACGCGTGCACTTGCTGGTGGCGTTCAGTGTGAGCAGCAACACGCAAGTCACAACTTGTTTCTATGTCAGTTTAAAATTTTGTTTTTCGGCTCATGCATAATCTGTCGTGCACTTGTACATATACGAATTCAATATGATCACACCCTTACTCTCGTATAGTTCCAAGAGATAATGAATCCTGTTAACGAGCTGAAAAAATTCAGTGCGTTATGAAGCTCGAATAGTTGGAGAGAATCTTTGAGTTGGTTTGACCAAATGGATCTCAAGTTGTAAACACACTACATAGGTTAATGTTTGACAAACATGTTTCCTGAGCATTTTAGGAAAATTTTATTATGTCTATACGAATATAATGTTTGCCCTCAGAGAGACACATGGCATCCCTTTTATCAGATGTACAGAAATGAGATTAATGTTTTCAAATGCTAATGAATTCCTTCTAGCTGTTCTTACTGTTGTCAATGTTTGCAGTAGCAGTAATCGTCAGGGTAGTCAATAGCAATTCATTTGAAATTTTGTGAAAAATTATAAAAATTATTGTCCCCCCCTCCCCCCGAGTACTTGAATATAATGCTTGTCAAGTCATTTGTAGAGTATGAACTCAACTTTAGCCTGTGTAAGGGTGATGTGAATCATAATTTATTTCTCAAAGTTTTCAGGTGGTTTTCCCCAAACCACAAACGTATGGGATGGGTTTTCGGCTGCACATGCCTAGTATCTTAGTGGTGTTTTGATGTCATTTATAGGAAATAAAAAAAAAAAAAACATGAGAGGATGTATTAAGCTATTTAAAAAATAATAATCTATGGTTCATGAAATTATCAAGCTTTTTTTATTATCAAAATATGAAAAGTTATGCCTTAGTTTAACGCCTTATAACTTTAGGGCATGACACTAAAAAGCAAGGACGTTTGCTCTAGAAAGATATTTTTCAATTTTGACATAATTTTACTGCTTTAGAAGGATGTAGCTTGTTATTTAAAAACTACATTATGAATTTCAAAATTAGGAACGATTGAAGTGAAAATAGATGTCCGTTCTAAATCACGTGGTAGATATTTATTTGTCACAAAACAAGTAAGTCTCATATGACATTAAATTATGACAAAAATTAAATACACACAGCAGCCATAATTTTTGTACTGACAGCGGAATAACCAATAAAATTTAATAACCGAATAAGGTCATTCCTTGGATCGCAAAATGGTTGTTTTAGTTACATAACCTTTTGTTGTTTAGTGGATGTAGAGAAGAATGCTTCAAAAGCAACATGTACGTGAGCCGGTTGAATAAATTTACCGTAGTTCATCATTGAAAAAATAAAAGTTTCTATCAAATATAGGTTTCTCAAGTAAAAGAAGGTATACATGAAGAGGAGAATTTAAGCTAATAATAAAATGGTTTAATAAAACAATAAAGTCTAATGAAAAACAGAAATATAAAATTGGAAACTTGAGAGAACTCTGCATTTTGTTTCCATATTAAATATTTTGAAAAACACAATGCAAGTAGAAAAATGGATGAGGATATCAAGGTGAATTGAAATTACAATTTTCGAATTGGATATAGCCTAATGCAATAATTCTAAAATGATGCATGAAAATGTGAGTAGATGCTTGCAAACGCATGCCAAATAGCAGACATAAATAAAATATCATGACCTTACCATGTTTCCAAGTTGCTGAATTTTTTGGTGACAACCTTTCCCAAATCTATTCCAAGACGATCAACAATTCTTTGAGCCAAATCTGGATGGCTGCTGCCACTGAAAACCTTTATATTAGGCATTCTTTTCTGTAAATGCGGCTTTGGAGTCTCTAATTTCGGTCCAAGTAAACTCTTGGCACGGACTGACTCTGATAAGCTGGGCATTACTGCAAAAAAACAAGAAAGCCGTAGCCAATCAACTATTTCCTTCCAAAGTGATGGATTACAATTTAATTTTTTACTTGATTCTTATTTGAAAAATAGGATTTTTATGGAGAATAAAATATAGAGAATTTGAATAGAATTAATAATATGTTCTATCCACGTACTATTCATAAGATCCATTTGTATACAAAGAACATATTTTGAAATTTGTATTTTTCCTTCGAGCTCGCTTCATATTTATATGAAAAAAATTGTTGGAAAATATATAATGATACTAATATAGTAATATCTAATCGAATTAATTGTTATTAGGAGGAAAAAATATAATTCAAACTTCTTCCTAGGTTGGCTGCATTGGCAGTTTGCATGATCAGCTGTGCTTTACAACAATAACATCAACTGAATTTTAGGTTTCGGAATGACTATAAATTTTAATAGAGGTCAAAATTATTGATTTAAGTATAGTAGAAATATAAATTAATATTTGCACTTTATTATTAGAATTTCTTTAAAATCCAGACATGCTAGAGTAACTTAAAAACAACCTGGTTCACGGGTATTGATCTTACCAAAACATGGCCAATAATATTGCTGCACAAAGGATTCAGCGAGAATTTAAAGAGGTTATAAAAAGTGATGAGGTATGATGATTTTTAATATTATTTATCTTCATAAACTGTTAAACAACCTACAAGAATCAAAAGTAATTTTATTTGACTTAGTTTATAGGATTCTCTTTTATCGCAGGCCAACTTGTATTTGGCTTGAAAATGTTACATGAAAACGTGTTTTAACTAGACACCTAACACTAAGCCCAACATATTTTTATGTCTTGAGCAATCCTGTGTCGTAGTCTTCCATGATTTTAAATATAACTTTCCAATTTTGCACCTATATTCTTTCGGAGATTTTAAATTAGTAAATAATTCTAATTAGGCCCAAAGTTTTTAAATAGGTTAATCAATCACAGAATCTTGTAATTCCTATTTTGAGTAGGCCACCTTTTTTAACAAGAAAAGTTTCTATATTGTCTAATTGAAGTCTGTTTTACAATATTCTATGATCTTGATAATACAAGTTGATGCCTAAATACTTGTCTGGAGTGACCGTGAAGGTTTAAAAACCTCTGTCAAATTAGCGTTTTTTCCTGCCAAGTAAGTTGAGATGCCAAGGTAATAGAATGTGTCTTAACTGCTGTCAAATATAGTTAACTTCATTATATTGAATCAAATTTATGTTTTTTTTTTAATTTAGGTCAGACAAATAATGTTCTTATGAAGTTGAAACTACAGTATCGCAAGTAGCAGTAATGTTTTTGTACTGAAATAGCTGATACATTGTGCAATTTATCAATTATATCATTTTTTAACAATTGTTTATGATTTTGGAAAAGCTGCTCAGTTGTAAATAGGCCTATTTGGTATGTGCTGTAGACCATTTATTGTAACTTGAATGCTTCATAAAACTTGGATAGCAACCCCAAACACATCAAATGTCACCAGGCACAGGATAGTTGCACACACATGTCACACTAGACGTATCAGTTTATACAAAGCTTCACGAACTTTGCATGTCTAGTGTTTGGAAAATTTTGTCCGTATTGAAGGAAATTATTAGTTTTATAGAATATGTACCACCTGGTAGGCCAAGTTATATATTGATAAGTTAGTAACCTCTTTCTAAAATCTTCTTTCAAATCTAAACTAATTATTTTGTTGAAACTACTGTAGGTGTTGAAATTTTTATGGTAATTAATTAAATTAATTTAAAATACGAGTGTACTAGAATAGACACATTTGAAAAAAGAACTATTTAATTCATGATCTTAAGCTCAATAATCAATATAAATGTAATACAGGCTTAAACAATTAATATGAGAACAGAAAAAATATTCAATAGACAGATAGATGAGAAACTGACCGTGGAGCTACATGGAAACCAACTCAAATCATTAGTGAGCTTCAAGTATCTGGGTTCAAGTTTGCAAAGGTACGGTGAGCTGGATGCGGAAATACAGCATAGACTGAATTGCAGATGGTTTCAACTGGATATGGATGAGTGGTGTGCTCTGTGATAAGAGAGTGAACTGTAAGATTAAGGATAAGGTGTACAGATTGGTAGTGAATCCAGCTATGTTGTATGGCGCGGAAATCTGGCCTGTTTCAATGAGGCAAGAAAAGAAAATGGGAGTGGCTAAGCTGAGAATGCCAAGATGGATGTGTGGGGTCACAAGAAGGGATAGGATTCGTAATGAGGTGATTAGAGATATTGGGGTTGGACCATTGGGTGGGAAGATGCAGGAGGCTAGGAGATGAGGTGGTTTGGACATGTGCAGAGACTTGAGAAGGGTTATGTGGGACTGAGGGTGCAGGATTTGGATCTGGGTGGCATGAGAGGGCGAGAAAGGCCAAGGATGAGGTGGAGAGACAGAGTAAAGGCTGATCTGCGGGAGAAGGGGAGGAAATGGACAGGATTTTGTGGAGACGGCCGAAGGAGGGAAATGTCGACCCCATATGATTGGGATAAGGCTTCACCGAATAAGAAGTAGAAGAAGACATATATAGTCTAATTGATAAGAAAATAAGTAGTTAATGGCAAGAGGAAATTACAAAAAATATATAACTATCCTAAGGACAAAGAAATTACACTAGCAAAATTTAACAATAATAAATCCTGATCAAAAACTGAAATTAAATCAGCAAATCAGGAGAAACACATTATTGATATGATATTGAAACTGTTCGATTGCGAGCAATTCTTTGAATAATATATTAGTTTCTATTGCAAATTAATAAAACAGATCTGCATGATTTGGCAATAACATACTATAATAATTATATCGAGTGAACTGGCGGGCTCAGGTCTGGTGTCAGAGTTTTCAGGTCGCAACTGATCAATTTCATGGCCTCTGACATGACGAAACGACTGCTTTTTAGGTGGCTTTTATAACAACTCACTACACTAAACAGTATTGATTACATAAACAAGGAATTTTGGAAATCAAGTTGAAAACAGTACCAACTATACCTAATATTGAAAACGTCTATTCCCATTAACCTATTACTTTCTTCTGTGACCTGTGCCAATAAAAGAACTAATATGCAAATAAGAGACGGATAAACAATTGCTGTTCAGTCTTAATACTCACATGAAAAATCGCACTCTCTAACAAATAGTGGTCATGATAAAAATCAGTACACTGCAACTATTCACGTTACCCTATGGTCACACGTCTGTTGATTACAATATACCTCTCAATTTATTTAGTAAATAAGTCCTAAGAAACGTTCACCGTAAATTACTGCTAAACAAAACTCGGTAAATGTGGTGAAACTCTATTTATATCTTGATTTTATTATGTCAAGTAAAATTGTTTGTTTTCGTAAAATCCAATTTTCGTCATAGCAGGGCATATATTTATTATTACGTATGCAATGATGTTATCTGGATTCCCAGTTTGAACATTTTTCAAACGTATTCAAAGTTCACGAAGTTAAATACTCATAGATAATTTTCCAATACTGTATTCAAGCATTATTTCTGTCATCAAAATTAGTGACGTATAAATGGAATAATATTCTGTTTGATATTTTCTATTTTTAGCTCGGTTATATTAATTTTAAATTCAGATTGCAATTGAAAAATACATTTTCATCTTTATGACGTTAATTAGACTACTGGTTTATGGAGTTTTTGTGTAATTTATCTCAATTTCAATTGATATTACTTTTTATCTTTGAAGGCTTTTTGATTATCGTGTTACTTATCTCGTATGTTAGTACGTGTTTTTCACTTTTAAAATTGATGAGATAGCTTTTTACGATTCTGAGTTTCACAAATCTTTTAATTTTCCAAATCATTCCCAAATTAGTCATTTGATAAATGAAGAATTATCAACTTGAAAAAGTATGTTCCATCAACCGGGGTGACTTTGTCTCATCTCGCGGAAAAATATTCAAATCATTTTATCTCCAATTTCTGTTATTCGAAATCAATGTTCAAGCTCTTATCATTATCGCGGTTCTACAATCGATATCTTGTTGTTTTTTCGATATATTAGTTGATTAGCAATATAAAGCCAAACTGATTGCTTCATTTTGTGATTTCGTTGTCGAAAAACTTCGTATTAGAAAACCTATATCCAAAAGACTTACGATATCGGTGATTACATTTCGTCTTTTTATTATATTTCAATTGGTATATCCATAGTTGAACTGGTTCGGATTCTGTTACTAGGTAAATACAAGATAGTTTGTAATATTTTAAAGTGGATTTCATTTGTTTTTAATGTTATTATATATTTTTAAAATTTAAAGTTGGTTTCACATTGTCTAACTCTTGAAAATTAAATTGAATCCTTAATTTTTTAGAAAAAGTCACTCCAACCTAAATCACTCCTTTATCCTAAATTTTGGATAAAGTCACTCCAACCCGTGGGTAAAATTGTCTCTTATTTTCAAAAAAATATATATTATTTATTTAAGTGAAGAAAAAAAATTAATTTGTATTATGAAACATAGCAGAATACACTCTTAAAATGTATTCAGGGCTATTTATTTTCATTTATAAAATAGCATCATAGTACCTATTTTTTGAAAAGTTTTTAATATAAAATAAATTAAAACAATACTAGTTTCAATGTTTCACATAATCTTCAGGTTTTGAAAATAAATTTCAAATAAACGTTTTAAATAACAAAACTATTAGTAAAACGTTTATCTTAAATTTATTTTTAAAATCTGAAGATGATGTGAAGCATCGAAACTAGTTGTTTTAATTTGTGTTTTTAATCTGATATTTTATATTGATTTTTTTTCAAAAAGGGTTTTATGATGCTATTTTATAAATAGCAGAATACATTTAAAAATATTGCAAGTGTGTATTGATTGCAAGCTTTTTAAAATTTCAACTCCCGAAAATTGGTACAAAGTCACCCCTAAAATTGATACAAAGTTAATGGGATCAACTTTCATGATATTATTACTTCGCATCATGTTTGAAAGCTAGGCTATATTGGTTAAATATTTTTAATGTTATCACGTTCATCAAAAATTTAGTTCAAATGACGTTGAAATAGCAGAGTTGAATCTAGGATTCAAACTTATTTTTTATTCACTAAAATTAGTTCTATTCATCAGTTCCCAAGACTAAAAGTCGACAGGGGTGAGAAAAAACGGTATTAATTTTTCTTTTTTTTTCAATTTTTACAGGTGGCGAAATGTGCGATAAGGGTTGAACTAGTCAATGATAATTACACAGAACTGAAAGGAGAAATAGCTGGACCACCAGATACGCCATATGAAGGTGGCAACTTTGTTCTTGAAATCAAAGTTCCCGAAACATATCCATTCAATCCGCCAAAAGTGAGTATTTTTCCACTTCTATTTGTATAATATGAGCGAAATAATTTCCATCGATAGCATGAATCGATGCCGCTTTCCATTAATGAAATCCGTATGAATTATTGCTTCGGAATTGGAAATCAGTATGGATCTGTTCTTTTATCTCATTTATCATACATTAGAAAGTCATGATTGCTGCAGTTCTTCCAATAGAATAAAATTTCAAAGCAATATACGCTCTCGATGATTTTAATGACAATTCATTTATTCATCTATTATTTTTACAAGAGATGACTGACCGGGAGAGAAAAACTAAGGATACTCCTTGTACTATTTCTCTCCCAAGTTAAGATTACATTTTGAAAGTTCAAAATAAGGTTATGATTTCACTCTTCTGAAATTTCGTCCAAAAACAAAGAATTTTGAATTCTCTCAATGAACTACTCAACTAAAAACCAAGAATTTAAGACATCAACACTAGGTGTTTTAAGATCTAATAAGGACAGTTTTAAAGCAATCATAATCATCAACTTGAGTTGAAACCGAAAGGGGTATTTCAATAAAGATTCCTCTCTATTATAATTTTTGCTTTTGTGAAAATCATAACTTGGAAGATAAATAATTACTTGACACTTTCTGATAGTGTAGATGTGACTAAATTACAGTTCAATTATCGAATTGAAATGAAAAATTATTGAGTTTGACTTTTAATAATAATAATAATAACGAGTGACCTGGCTGGCTCAGGTCTGGTGTCAGAGTTTTCAGGTCGCAACTGATAAATTTCAGGGCCTCTGACATGACCTAACGACTGCTTTTTAGGCAGCCGGGACCGTCGACTTAACATGTCCATCCGAAACTCGGGAATGGCCTGAGAAAAATATCTTGCCCGGGCTGGGATTCGAACCCGGGCCTCTGGACTCTGGACTTTTAATTACAGTTGCATTGTAGCTTGAGTGATGAATATGAAATCATTATTATGTGGCAAAAAACGATCCATTCAATTAGCCAACTTTCCAAATTACTGTTTTTATTGGCGGAATTGAATAAATTATAGTTTATGATGCAGATATTTCTTGATTTGGCATTGATATCAATATCATTATCTTTTCAAACGAAAGTGTGTTGATTTATATTTATTGTGAGATTATCTAGACAATCATGATTAATTTCAAGATAATTTTCAATTTAAAAAATTCATGTAGCCTACTCCATTTCTAAAATTACAATTTTTCAACCAAATATTTGAAGGATATTTAGATATTCTATATTGTTGTATCCTTTTACAGGTAAGATTCATAACGAAAATATGGCATCCAAATATATCATCAGTAACTGGTGCGATTTGTTTAGATATTCTCAGAGATCAATGGTGAGTAAATCGTTAGACTCAATAAAATTATTATAGATTTCCCCAAAGAATACCCAAATACCTTAAGCATGATAGTTTTCATAGATATTTGCTTTTATTATATAAAATAGCTTTCTTTGTGTAGGCGTTTGATTTTCGTCTACCTTGGCTCTGTCAAAATGAAATAGATTAGAATTGAGAACATGTAAAAGCATGTTGAGGAAAATATTAAACAACAAATCGGTGTAACTTTGCTAGTGATCTATCAATAGCTCAAAGGCAAGCAGGAAAGTCGGAATAGTGAATTCCAGTCACTGGAAAATTATCCAAATGATAGAAAACCGGAAGATTATCTGATAGAGTTAAGAAAACTATCTGAATGATATGAAAATCATTTGATAATTATCAGAAATTGGTATTTTT
Source organism: Nilaparvata lugens (assembly GCF_014356525.2). NCBI lineage: Eukaryota > Metazoa > Arthropoda > Insecta > Hemiptera > Delphacidae > Nilaparvata > Nilaparvata lugens. The sequence continues at coordinate 51,726,930 of NC_052509.1, forward strand.
TACTTGACGATTTTGGTCGGATCTCAAACAGTGGTTTCTGTGGGTTCAATGTTTCACAAGGCACTGGACTATTTGCAATAATTTGCATAATGCAGATGAATTGATTATAATTTATTGTCAATCCCACTATTATTGAGCACTTTGAATTATAGGATCGTGGTTTCATGGTCTCACTAACTCATCAAGATGATATAATTGAAATATTTCAATGTAGTTGAATAGGCAATAAATGCAATTCATCAAAATAAAGCTGGATTCCGACATATCAGTATCAGAGTCAGGGACCGGTATAGTGAAACTGTCATTCTCTGAGTTCTAATGGGAGTAACCATACTCTCTCGGCCGAGCTGAGTAGGAATAGTTCCATTAGAACTAATGGCAATAATATCTTCACTGGCTAGAACAGGTACTGATATGTGGGAATCAGGTTTACGGAGAGGTTTTACATGAACATTTTTTCTACAAATTTGTTCAATTCTCTTATATTTTCTCACTAAAATGATGATAGTCGGTCTTAGGCTCGGTTTCTTATTAAATCGAATGAAATATTAAACATTAATAAGTGTCCTAGAAACTGGGCCTGAGCTAAAGTACAGATGACAAAATTCATCGGAGTAAACTCTACAGGCCAGGTGGGACCTTTTACATTAGTCAAGTTCCTTGAATTCAGGTTGAATTGACTCAAGAAAACTTGGAACCTTGACATTGACTCAAGAAAACTTTTGAAAAATGAACTACTGTTGACAAGTCAAGTTTTCATCATATCAAAAGTAGGCCTACAAACATGGTTAAAAATTGTTAATCTAAAAATAGAAATCTCATTAATTTCAAAGTTTTCTTATACATCAGCATCATATTTTTTTATTTGTTCTTATACATTCTACATTGGCTGTCAATTACTGTAGCCTATTCATCCAATTTTCCCATTTGTAGGTTGCATTGCACCTTAAAGATTCAAGTTTAATCCAAAAGTCAAACAAGTTTAACATCTACTTGAATCATCAAAACTCGAAGAAGGGTCTACATTGTTATAGTGGATTCATGTCACTGTACTTGTAAACTTAAATTCAAGCTTGCAAAAATCATTGGTATACCGTAGTGGATTGAAGATTGTGCTCTTGCATATTTGACATCAGGCTTGCAAAAATCATTGGTATATTCCATTCAATTTCAAAAATATATCATTGATTTTTAGAGCTAAGCTGAAGAAATTTCTGATAGAATTGTCCTTATATTCATTTGAAGAGTTTATACAGATTTGATTGTGATGAATTTCTTATTGACTGTTTTTGGGTGTTTTGATATTTTATTATTTATGTCATTATTCAATGTATCTGTACATTTGTTGAATAAAAAATATTTGAATTGAATGTAGTGAGTTCAATTTTCTGTTCTTGTAAACTTGATTTTAAGTTAGCAAAAATCACTAGAATGTCAACAGAACTTGAATGCAGGGAAACTTGACTAATGTAAACCCTACTGAAGGGAGACCTACAAATATGCAATACAAATATTTTTAAATTAATGAAGTTGGTGCAATATTGCTGATTGATTTGAGTGTTGTTTGCGCATGCGTAGGGCAGCGGCGATGACACTACGAACGGTGCTGCTGTCTCTGCAGGCTCTGATGGCTGCCGCAGAGCCCGATGACCCTCAGGACGCAGTCGTCGCCAAGCAGTACAAGGAGGACCAGGAGATGTTCCGCCTCACCGCCAAACACTGGACGGCTAAATACGCTGGAGGTCAGCCAACGCAAATCATCTTTATAATTATTGAAATACCCAGCAACGGTTTAACGAGTGATTCATAAGATCAGTGCCATTATTCACTTTTGAAATCACAAATAATAAATCTATCACTGGAGAGAGCAACATGCTTTGCACAAAACGGCTCTTTTCCCAAAATTTATAAACAGTAACATTCCCAAAAGATAGGTTATATTTCACTTACAATAATTTGTACAAAAAAGAAACTAGACATTCTGAATTTAAAGTATGGGACACTTGATTAGAAATCAATATTACACCTTTGATAATCAGTGAATAGGTGAATATTTGAAAATAATTAGGTTATTTTAGAAAATTTAATGCCAAAAAATACACCAACCTAATCACTTAAATAATTTTAATTATGTTTGAAATATTGCAAATCCTGTCCCCCTTCATAATAAAAACACAAGATTTTCATGTTAATGTTCAATATGGTTAATTTGTATTTCAGTGATACAGTATATTTTACAGTGAAATGAATTTCACTTAATCGTTTTCTTATTAGTGTGATTTTCAATCAGTAATTACGAGTAAATTTCGGAGAGAATGATGATGGGTCTGAAATTTGGCCCATTCGATAGAGACAAAGAAATAGCATGATACATGATAGTGACTGAGATGAGAATTCTTAGATGGATATTGGTTACGATACGATGAAATAGAGTAATCAGAGGCTTTATTAAGGTTAGTTCACTGGGTGAGAAGATGCGAGGTTGGGGTGGTTTGGTCGAGTGCAAAGACATGAAGGGCGGGTGTTTTCGGTTGGGCACGTTATTGGCAGTCCGGGCTGAAGTGTAACAGTAGGGATGCACATTGACAGCTAAAATATACTTTTTGTGTAGTTGAGAAGTTGATATTGTGCTAATTATTCATATTAATTAAATAGACTAAGAAATTGTCAAAAACCACAGATTTTATTAAAAGTAGAAAAACCGGTTTCGGTTGTTACACCATTGTCAATTTCTGATAAAGAATAGTTTATTCATGGTGGATAAACAATAGTTTATCAGAGATTGACAATGGTGTAACAACCGAAACCGGTTTTTTCACTTTTAATAAAATCTGTGGTTTTTGACATTTTTTAGTTTTTTTATTTAAGCTAAAATATAGATCAGATAGGTGGTTACTTCCCCTAAGGGACTCCACCAAAAAAGTCGTCGCTAATAAAATACTTGAAAATTGAAAGAGGATGGTTTAAAATTGTTGTCATCAAATGAAGTTCTGCTCGTGATATTCAATCGACTATTTGTGTGTTTTTCAAGGTCCTAGTGGGAATCCAGATTTCGAGATGAAGATCCGTCGTCTGACAGACATGGGCGTTGAGGAGGATCAGGCAAGGGTGGCACTATCTTCTTACAACTGGGATCTGGAGCGAGCGACCGAGCAACTGTTCAGTTAGTCATCCAATCAACACAATAGTTATTTATGATCACAAGAACATTTTTATAAAAGATGCAAATTTTAAATAATGTGATTTCAATAAGATTTTTCTTTATTATATAATAAAAAAATGGTTAGTGTTATGAAAAGCAGTACACATCAATACTGGGAAACATATCCTGTGCGGTTGGCTTGTATGCTTCTCTATCGTAACTTGTTCTAGAATTTACCTCTATTTCTCACCTTTTATAACATTATTTTAAAATATTCTTAATGCATTGAATTTATCATCTATTATTTAATTCTACGATATTTATACGTCTAATGTACTATTTATTGAATTCAATCTCAAAAGAAAATATTTTTTTGATATTTTGTTTTTATGAGCTAATTTTTTACATCAAATTAAAGCGGATAAAATCATTTGAAACATTATCATTGTTATACTTTCTCTGTTAAGTATTTCAAATCTTGTCAAACATGATTATGACAGTTTGTTATTATAATAATTATGCCAAGATATGCTATAATTAGAAACTTTTAATCTATTTATTTATTTTAATCAATTCCTCTAGAGTGAACATGAAAAATTAAGTTGGTTCTATGAACTATTTTTTCGTGATGAATATGTGAATAATTCTAGGCGAATCGTCATTTTTGATCTATGAAATTAATATTTGAAGAAATTGTACTTATCGAAAGTATCTTCATCATATTTTACATCCGTTCATGCGGAATCATATTTTTCTTAGTTTATGCATTAGAGACTGTTTTTTAGAACTAGTGCTTCCGTTTACTTTCAAACAATCTATTGTTGTTATCATCATTATTAATGGAAGAATAATTTAATTTTTTCGCAACGAAAACATTACATTCAAGGGTTCTGAGAATCTGAGCAGGCTTTTTTCATTAGTAGTTTCTTGACTTATCTAATGAGCCCTTAAATGCATTGAATGCAATTGAAACATCCATCACCTACTAGAAACAATCATCAATCCGAATAAAATTTATTGGAAACTCACTTCCCATTAATTAAAACTTTAGTAAAAAATAAAATACACAGGCTAGCTTCTAAAAATCATCAAATGTTGTTGTTCTTAGTTACATCAAAAATGCTATCGATGAATGTAAGCTCATTAATGCATCCTTGATCTGAAACTTGAATAGACAATATTCATAAATATAACGAATGTCAGTTTTTTTCAATTTAACTTTGCGCTGAACAGGTTCCATCTAGTAGCAAAGCGTCGCGTGTTCAAATTTACTATATCTAGCACTCTAATAAAAGAAGTTCTGTCAAAAGATACTGCTAAGAAATGGCACTATCAATCTTCTTCACTTGCCAATAATTTGCCATCAATAAATAGTTTTTCCATTTTTGAACCAATTAACGTAATTTGCTTTCAATCCCGTTCACAGGAACGGTATTGCAACTAAATTAACTCAATATAACAGTCTCAGTGAATATATTAAGTTTTGCATAAATCTCTTGAAAATTATTACACAAGTATGGCTTTCATTGGTGGAGGGAATGCACACGTACAGTGCAAACAACGTATAACCATGCCATAAAAAATCTTGTTTTTCTGTCAATTTCATTGATTTATTTTACAAAACACAATAATCATAATATAATTATGAATGTGGAGGAAAAAGTAGGCTGAGCCTATACAATTTCTCTTCCAAATTTTGATAAAAAGTCAATGTTGTCCATTAGATTCAGTATTATAATAAGAGAAAACATAGGTAGTTCTCTATCTTTATTCTTCTATGGTTATATAAAGCAAAGCCCCTTCCTCTCAACATCACAGTGTTGTTATGAATCACGAAATTTACACTCACATAATAATGTGTAGCAAAACATAATTCCTTCTATTTATTGAGATCTGTGTTTTACAAGACGAGAAAATTGTTAATAATAATTCTATTATAGATTCGGCTTGTATTTCTGAGTTATGATTGATTTATATAAGAAATACAAGTCGAATCTATTATAGAATTGTTATGAAAAATTCAACAATTGCCTTCGAAATTCCTTAAAAAAATTATAGTTTCAAAATTCTAAATTCGAGTCAAAGATGATAGCAAACAATACAGATTCACCAAACTATCGGGAATTAATTTTTATGTAACTTCTGAAAATCAAAGAATGGACGCATATATTTTTCGGTGACTACTTGATGCAAAATTTCGTTTTTAATCATCTAAGACGATAATTAGAATAAGGCAATCAATAATGAACTCAATCATTGTATTTCTGTAACGTTATGCATTCATTTGTTGCATTTCAATATACTAATGTATTCTCGTTTGTTAATAATTTATTTTTCTAAAATGTCCATGATTTGAAAATAAATGTTATTTGAATAGTTAGTATGTTTCGTTTCATTAGTTTTTAAACTTTAAAACCAATACAGTCGTAGGAAATATAAATATAATGTTTATCTAAGGAATCAATTTTCTATGAAAATTGAGAAATCCACGGTGAGGTTTTTCAACCCAATATTCATGACTATAATTCAAAGTCAGTCTCATGCTACACTTGTAATCTATCTATAACGCTGAAGAGTGAAAATATAATTCTCATGCTTTCTAATGGGACGATTCATACTAGCTTGGCTAGGCTGAGTGGGAACACATAAACTGATACTGATAAAATGAGAATTTAATGAGAATCCAGATTCAAATTATTATCTTACTATGCATGTAAAGAAGCAGATAATTTTGGAATTCATGTTTTTGTACTTCAATTTATTTTAAATATCTACTAATTACTTACTAGTACTCCTCCGGTACTATCACTATTAATTTTATTTCAAGTTAATATTCCTGAGCTAAACAATCAAATTTGCATTCTCAATGTATGTTTTAATTTCAACTAAATTTACATGATGAATCCAAGAATGTATAAATCCTCACACAGTAATAAGTAATTCTTGGATTTAAAAATGTTGAGAATAGGTCAATGAAAACAATAATTATCTCTGTTGCATTTTCACTCCATAAGTGTTTTTAAAATCTAAGTTTAATACCTTGAAATTATCTATTTGAACAACAAGCTTTTGCTCAAAATTAAAATATTTCTATTTCTATTTCATAGGCCTACCTATGTTTCTAATGAAACAATATCTCTTGTTGAATTTTTTACAAACTTGCTCTAAATAATTATAATTGGATAAGATGCTCGCCCATACGATTAATAAAAATACCATTTAATCTTATTCTTATCATGGACTTTCTTGCATGTTAGCATAATGAAAAGCAGAAATGAAGATAATTATATTTGTTCTATTATAATTTACAGTAAACGTCTGTAAACACTGTTGAAAATGATTTTTTTACAATAGATAGCCTAAATATTATTAATATATTTGTAATTTTATTGTAATTAAATCGTGATATCTTTCATTTTATAAAGTTGTTGAAATTTAATTACCGTATCACATATTTTTAACACTGCCAATATAACAGATCATTCAAACCTTATGTTCTGATCAATTCCTCAATTTAGAATAAGATACCTACTTTCATCACGCTTATAAAAATTGAGTATTTCTAATAAGACAGTATTCAAATACAGTAGGTAGATATTAGGATATTTAAATGCGATCAACTTTTTTCTATGTAAACTTGCTACAATTTATTTTCTTATGGTTACCTCCAAATCATATTTTAATCAAGCTTCGAAGCTTCTCATCACAAGGTTAAAGTTTTTCTCAAACTTTAGTTACCTTACCAATATTTAAGCCGGTCTCAGTTGTGATGCGAGTGTCAGAAGCTACTGGTATCAAGGCCTTCAATAAAAATTCTTGTATTCCCGAACTTGAGGGAAAACTTCAAAGACTTTACGCTGAATGTACTGGCTATGACCACAGAAAAAAGAAACAACATTCATTCGTTGTTCATTACTCCGTGCTATGGTGCTAAGACCAATGAGACGAAACAGATGGATTATTGCTTGATATTTATCAGGCTTTGAATTTCTTTTCTACATTTATTTCATATTTAATTAGAACAACACTTTAACAATTTTCATTTGCCCTATTCTTTGGTAACTTTCTTTTTTCTCATCAATAACTTCTATTGTCATAGCATACAAATGAATGAAATACATCTCTGTAAGTAGTTCAACTCAAGACAAGGAGTTGCTCTAAATTGATGAGTAATTGATATTGATTCATCACAGTCAATGTAGAATGCGTAGTGAACACGATGAGAAACAGTGGATAGATACGATTGGAAGATTTGATGTTAAAATCACATCCTGATAGTCGAATCTGAATATTTTCCAGAACCAGTACAATCCTTTGATGGTGATGATGAAGAAATGAAACCTTTGGAATAGGAATAGAATAAATTAATGTTATATATTTTATTCAGTGATCAATTTCTCACTGAACTTATTCTATCAGAATAACATACATAAATCCATACATACATATATTACAGCAACAGTTTCCTCCAAAAAAGAATGTTTCTTCTCAGCGGTTCTTTGCTTTTATGACGAACCAAACCAGTCAGCAGTAACTGATCCAAAAAATGACGTTGCTGCGTTGGTCAGAGTGGTTTTTGCTGACACATCAGATTCTGGGTTGGCTCCAACAGGTGTAGTCGAGATACCTGTCTTCCCAGCCTGTATTTAAAAAAATGAAAATAATTAGGTACCTCAACGAATAGAAAACTATACTACACTCAAGAAACAAATCTAAGGAATGACATGTTTAATGAATTTCAAATTAATTAAGGGCAATTTCAATCTTTGAAAATGTTATAGCTTTCTCAAATGTTGCAGCTCCAGCTTGATAGTAGTTTATAGAAAATCTTGCTGTAATTCGGCCTACACAATTTATAACAGGGTTACTAAGAACTTTATTTGGGCTTTTCTGAACTTTTTTCAGAAATTTATGCTGTAGAACAAAGACCTAAAAACGGATATATGTGCTTAAAAACAACAGTTTTAGACTTTCTTCCATAGCACACTAATCGATAACAATCTACTAATCTTGGTGGTTCAGCTTTGAACGAATTCGATAATGAATTAATGATGGCCACAACGAAATTAATACACAATAACGGATAACACGATATCTGAGTACGAATTTATAATATTGATTTGAATTAAAAAAAAAAGAATTGCAAGGAGATACCAAAAAAAATGTGTATAAAAATATAATCACTTCTATTTTTTCACCATCATCAATCTCTAGGAAACACTAGATTGTTAATGGAGTACTTTATCAATCTCTAGGAAACTAGATTGATAATGAAGTAGCAACAGAAACTAGTTTCTCAGTTATCAATAAATACCTACTCATATGATATGGTTTGTGGTGAAGCCCTGTTTTCCTAGTCCTGTACATTTCTGCACTGCAGGGTGGATAAAGAATACTAAAAGTTCTTATGGGAGTATTCACACAACTTCATTCTGCCTATGTATGAAGACTCCCATAATAGCCAATAATAAACGGTAACTCTGCCCACCAGAGCAGAAATTCATTGCAAAGAAGGGATAGAGTGACGGTGACAGTATGAAGTATTTTTATTCAAATAATGTGATATTGAGTGATAAGAGAGTGATAATGGAAATGAGTGAGATTTTTATTCAAATATGGAAATGTGTGAACACTCCCATAAGAACCTAATGGTATTCTTCTCTAGTCGTTCAGAGCAGAAAATCATTGGAAAGCAAGGCTCTCGTGATTGTCGCAACAATTTAAAACATTTCATCAGGACTTCCGATCTGCTACATATTTCCTAATATAGGAGGTCCTGTTTTCATTCTTAATAGATATCTTACAAAATACCACATCCACTAAAACCCAGTAAAGTTATGGAGTGTTTTTAGTTTTGAAAAGTGATTCAGTGCGCTAACCTTTTTGGGTGCGTTGATAGCTCTGGTGCCGGCTGGTGCAGTCACAGGCAACAGTCTGAACCAGACGCTGGGCCCTGATTGGCTGAGGGCCAGGATGCTGGGGTCCTCATTGGCCGCAGAGCTCTGCTGTGTTGGCTGCACTGCTGACGTCTGCATACGCGGTCGACAAAGCACACCGAACATCAACTGAGAAATAGCAAACATAGCACAGTTATTTCACACCTATTTCTCATCTTATTTATTCAAAGACAATACATATAAATCAGGTGGAAACAACAGGCATTAGTCCAAAACGGTTTAAACCCTTATTTAGAATAAACAGTCGAGTTAGAATAAACAATAGAGTATTTACAATAAACAATAAATTTGATTGTATCTATTGTATTATATCTTGAAAGGAAATCATTTTTGAGTTAGGATAAATTAGCATACATAGACCCGGTTTCTAGGACACTTATCAAATTTAGCGCACCATTAAACCTATATTTTATCTAATATAGATTGAATGGCTTATTCGATTTAATAAGTGTCTTAGAAACCGGGCCATAGTCCAGTTAATGAAGGTAAAAATGGCAATGTCGCAACAAATATGAGACAAGCAAGACTATATAATATGGCAGTAGCACCCAAATTTACATGTCAGATGTAGATCCAACCGTGAGATTCACTTGATACTGTCATGCCATGGTTGGAAGGGAAGCATTGTTGTCATTTACGACGAATGCTGACAGTTTGAAGTGAATCTCACTGTTAAGTTCGCTAAATCGTGACTCTTGATCCACAACGAACTGCGTGATTCCCACTTCATATATAGACAACCAACGAGAAGAATTGAGATCTATCCCTGAATTTAATAAAATCACAATAAAATCACAGGTGACTGTGAGATATTTTGACATTAACAATGTGAAAAGACAAGTGACTTTAAATGTTTGCTTGAGAAACAGAAAAAGTGACAAGTCACTTGGAATATACTAGTAATAATAATGATGAAACGTGTGACTTTGAAGAAAAGGGGCCGCAGTCATCAAGTACTCACTTACAGTTACAATAATAACTCCAGATCAGAACACCTTACAATAAGCTATTAAATATACTATTGTTCAATGAGAAAAGCATGTTGATAAAATAATAGCGTACCTGAGTTTCTCTAAGAGACTTCTTGACATTGTCCTGGATGTAAGGAGCAAACACGTCCAGATCAAATGGATCAATCGATCTCTCTATTTTCTCAATAGATTCTCGGCAGACTGTCTGCAGAGACTTATACTCAGGCGACACCATTAGTGCAGAAATATATTTCAGGTCAAACAGATGTTGGAGAGCATGAGCTTGACAGAGTATCTCGCACTGGTCATACAACTGAATTATTTCCTGGACCACGTTCTTTATAACAAGCTCGGTAGCATACCTGAACAGAGAAAGTACTTTTGTCAAAACTTCTAATAAAAATTAAACCTCATTTCCAATTTCCATTTGTATTATTCAAAAGTGTTTCACATAATTATATTCTCAACATCAGCTCAGCGGCTTGATGAATATACTAATATCATCGATAAGTATGATACTACTCTGAACAAACAAATTTTAACAAATAACTTATAATTTTCAAAACCATTTCTGTATTGAAATAATGAGGGAATAGTTTTATGTTCGGTTTCACCAAGCTCGGTGAAGACATTTGAACATGGTCAAACCTGGTACACTTTACAAGTGTGCACTGGAATTATTGATAGTAACTATGGACATAAAAATCGTATGTTCCAGCACTCGTTGTAAACTGTACCTGATTTCCCCATGTTCAAATATCTTGACCGAGCTTGGTGAAATCGGGCATCAGAGTTTACTACAAACTGTTAAGAAATTAATATAATTTTAAGGATGATATATGTTAATAAATGAATTGTTGTGGAAATGTCAAGTATTTTTTCTATATCTTATACCTCTATTACAATATGGAAAGTTTGGTTGTTTCATTCCACACCAACAAATGAACGATGGATCTTGGCGAAATCGGGTATCAGAGTTTACTACAAACTGTTAAGAAATGGATATCATTTTAAGGATGATATTATGTTGATAATGAATTGTTGTGAAAATGTCAAGTATTTTTTTACTTCTATTACAACATGGAAAGTTTGGGTTGTTTTATTCCACACCAACAAATGAACGATGGATCTTTTAAAATTCAGAGAATAGAATATCATTTTTCATTCATTTCAAAGGTATTGTTATCGAAGAGATTTCTCGGTATGAAAGCGAGTCATTTCATTATTTGAAAAAACAAAAGAGAACAATGACAGCTCCACTAGCAGTGAGTTATGAGCTTCAAAATCACTTCCTTGTGGTTCGGAACACATCTAAAACTACAGATCCATTCATCTCTTATCATCCCCATCATTACTAACGCACAAGCCCAGGACTCATGAGAGTAGCATGCTCAATTGAAAGATGAAAAATCTAAAATCGAAATAAAACTATACTGAAAAACACAAATTGAAATTGTCAACCACTTTCACCCTTTGTTATCAATTTGTATTTTTCATTATGGAGAAGTACCTTAATGTGTGTGCATTGATGAATTTGCAATGTGCCATTTTTTAGTGTACAAGTAGCATCGCTACCTGATGATGCTAGATCCTAGTGCTACATCATGATTGATCCTATAGTGAGGTCCACGTTATAATGACAGTATTTGATCAACTTTGGTTTTGCTATCCTTGTCTAACATTCGACAAAGCCGGTGGTAATATCCTTTTCTAGGTCCACACCGATGACAATTATGTTTTTGACAATGTAGAAATATAATTAATTGATGCAGAGAATCGGCATCGCTATTCTTCTATCTTTATCCACTGCCATTATAACGTGGATCACACTATAGATCATTTATTCTGTTTGTTATACCTAGTCTTTATTGTGTTGATGTTACAAATTGTGCTTCTGTGATTATCAATTTTTCTTTCTAGTGTGCTCTGTTTTTGATATTTTTGTAATTTATGTATTTGTTATTGATGTTCGTGTGCAACTCTTTGTATAGGGCATGGCCCTTATGACAAATAAAGATTTCTATTCTATTCTTAATGTGTGTATAGTATGTGTGTTATGTGAAATCTGTTGTGTTGAAATATGAAGGATCGTAGATATTGGATTAAACTTTGACGTGCCATATACTGCGGGATCGTTGCTCCCTTAATGCAGTTTAATAATTGTGACGAACAAGAGAAGAAAAGTAAGTAAAGTACCACATCACACACAACACAACTGTAATGTTAAACTTATACTAATGCCCGATCTGTGGGATACTTACTAAATTGAATGAACCTTTAAATCTGTATTAACTCTATATGTTCATTAGATTTAATGAGTATCCTAGAAACTGGCTTGAGAATTTTTTTAGAATAGTGTTGAGTATATGTACTTACAGAGGAATGAATGCTCGACTCAAGGTCGTGTTGATCTGTGCGAGAACTTGAAGCAACTGAAGCGACGCGGAAGAGGGTACATTGAGTTGCGACTTGATCTTTTGCTGGCTTTCTCCTATTTCCTCCACCTCAACTACATTCCATTGCTGAAAAATGAAAACAATTTTACAATGCAACAGTTACAGTACTATGACAACTTCAAGGAAGAATATCTGGTGATACAGGTGGTACTGTATGACGATTGGATGGAGGATAAGTTAGTTTGAAATAGCTTTTTTGTAGTAGCAGTTTATGATGTGGATTATCGTATAGTAGAATTGATAGATTATTATGGATAGCAGACATACAGGTGTCATGTGGATTATATGGGGAACAGTAGAATCGCGAAAAAAATGAAAAAACTGAAATCGCCATTTATAAAATCTTCTGTAACGTTCGAATAGTATTGGAATCGAAAGTATTAATTGGAGTGGGGGAAGGGAGTACACTTTCACATCCTCACTAGATTTGGGAATTTTATCTGAAGTAGTTCACAATATATGCAGCTATAAATATAGAAATTGGCAATTTTTTGTGTATGGGAATATGGGCTTAAGTACACCCAACAATAAATTTTCCATTTTTCAAAAAATTACGCCCAGAGGGATTTTGAATTATACATCTAAATGGTAACATTTGGAAGATGTTGTTGATCAAAAAATAAAATTCATCAAAGTTGATTTTTTCTTAAAATTTTACTCATTTTTGAAAAATCATAACTCATTGGAGATGGACAGTTCCGAATGATCTCAAAGGCGAGTCAAATTTTTCTGTCAGATTACTGGATTTGGCGGAAATAGCTGAAAACTGGAAAATGGGCCGAAAATACGAGGTTTTTGGGCCACTCTGTATCTAGCAAAAGGAAATTTTGCATGAAAAAATTGGTTCTGGACTTCTCTCGTGTATACAAATAATATATTAAAAAATCAGAACTACAATATATATTGCAAGCACACCCCCTTTTTTATGTCTATATTGACTGGACTATTAATAGTAGATTATTATGGATAGCAGACTTACAGGTATCATGTGGAGAAGATCGCTGAGTTGTGTTGGAGGCACAAGAGCTGTTTGGATGACAGGTTTCAATTTCGTTATAACTCGCTGTTGCCAGATTGTCCACGCGAATTCTGTGTTCTCATTCAGCATGGAGCACACATGTTGCCATGAGTTAGTCTGAAAAATCAAAACACAAAACTGCAAATATTTTTTCAACCACCATGAAAATTAACATTATTTTACTTAATAAAGTGGGAATTCGATATTGAAATCAGAGCAGTTCCAACCTAGTAGTAAATATAGTATTGAGTAAGATTGAACTCTAAAAAATAAATACTATCAGTGATGATAAATACCTTCATTGTAGAGGTTGATAAAATAGAATTGAATATGAGATCTTCATGTGAGATAAAAGCCATGAGATGGAAAATTAACCTATTCAAGCCATAAATTCAGATGAAGTACATTCCGGGTCCTGTAGCTTTGGCTGTCGGCGGAGGGTCACTAGACTATTATACTACCCGTTCAAAAACATCGAACCTTCTTGAAAATGTATCTTTCCATAAGCAACTGATGTTCAGTTGTATCTTCTCAAAAGCAACTTGTTGCATCCGAACGAGTTCTGTAAGGCCCGCCGCAAAGTAGACCCACGCTAATCCATGAAAAACAACCCACGCCGTGGGATGTTTTGTAAACCATTGCTAGGCTTCTCCAGACATCTGTGTAATGATAATAATACATGCAACAAATAATTCACTTGTCAGCTGATTGATTATGATTAATTCTATAGCAATGGTTTACAAAACATCCCACGGCGTGGGTTGCTTTTCGTGGATTAGCGTGGGTCTACTTTGCGGTGTGCCTAATCCTATCATATTTCATGCTTGCATTGAGGAGGTTTAATATGATGAAATATTATTTTTCAGGACAAAAAAATGTTTCCTACCTTGAAATCCAAGCCAGTCAAACATTTCTGTAACGATGGGCAGAGTTTGGAAATTATTTGCAGATAACGAGCGTATAGAGAAGGTATTGCTTCCTTCTCACTCTTGTTTATCTCATCACGTACAAACTCTGTCAACCTGGAATCAGATAGGGACATTTATAGAAGAATTTCAAAAATGTTTCAATTGAAGTTAAAAGACGTTCATTGTACAAGTTGGAGTGGCTGTAATCGAGTGGATTAGATGCCAGCTTTATAATCCAGAGGCCCGGGTTCGAATCCCAGCCCAGACGAGATTTTTTTCTCGCGCCACTCCCATGTTTCGGATTGACACGTTAAGTCGTCGGTCCCGGCTGCCTATAAAGCAGTCGTTAGGTTATGAAAGAGACCCTGAAATTGATCAGTTGCGACCTGAAAACTCTGATACCAGACCTGAGCCAGCCAGGTCACTCGATATTACTATTTATTACTGTGCAAGTTAAATACGAGGGTCATTTTTCTTTCAATCTCCGATTGGCCATGAATGAGAGACGAATGTATGTGAAAGAATAATTCTTTCGCCAAAAGTTACTTACACTCATGAGTATTCTTCAACATAATAGCTGTGAAGGTTGAGGCATTTGTCATACCAAAGAACCAGCCTTCCAAAACCCTCTTCATAAAATGCTACCTTCAAATGAGTTCATGTGGGCTAAGACGATGTTTTGGAACTCCTCGTTAGTTTGGAAGGTCTACCCTCAAAGTCATGTCTTGAGTTTGGGGAAAAGGTATAATTTACTAGTGACCAAGTCAGCTTTGTATGATGGTTGATTGAAATTATTTGATTTGCTGGAGAAGTAGTTTGATTGTACCCTTGCAACAGCACTGTCGTTCAAACCACTGCGACACGGTCATATATCTACAGAGTGTTTCAGAAGTAGTGTCGAACATTTTAGGGTATTCCTGGATGATAGGAGACTACAAATGTCATAATAATTTGAAGTGTCCAAAACTCAGCGGTTATCCTTATAGCTGCCATTTTGTTTTATTAAGACTGGTCGAAGAATAACAAAGAAATTAATTCTTTTCGTACTGCATGCATGACCACTTTTAACCATTTAAACATCAATATTAAATTTCCAATTCCAATTATATTATTGAGATGAAGCTTTGAAACTCGGTATGGCTCCATATGGCCATCCAGCTGATTTTACAATGTTTTTCAGATTCATGTTTACAATGTTTTTTTTGTTCATGGTCATGCATTTAGTACGAAAAAAATTAACTTCTCTGTTATTCTTTGACAAATCCTAATAAATAAGGTATCCTCGAAATTTTTTTTCTTTTTGTGTAGTTGAGAAGTTGATATTGTGGTAATTATTCATATTGAATGGAAAATGGCTTTTCCATTCAATATCCTCGAAATCTTGATAAAATTTTCTAACTTTTTTGTCTCTTGTAAAGTTTTTGTGAAGTGAACGGTTTTAGATAAATTTGCAATAAAAAATTTAAAATGGCCGCCATTTTGAAAATTTACATCGAAGCTTTTTAATTTTATTCTTTAAAGTTGAGTCTTTATGGCATAAATATTAATGCCGAATTTCAGATCAATACAACATTTTGTTCTTTAAATAAAAATTCCTAAGTGAAAAAAACAAAATGGCAGCTATAAGGATAACCGCTAAGTTTTGGACACTTCAAATACGACATTTGTTGTCTCCTATCATCCAGGAGCAAAACCCTAGAATGTTCGACACTACTTCTGAAACACCCTGTATATTAATTAATGATGATAACACTCATTAATAATGATATTATGAATGATAAATAATGACTAGTTGGAAAGTGTAGTTTTCTGGCAGTTACTCACTTGGAGACAAAGTCAAGACAGACTTGCTGCTGATGGGCGCGCAACGCACTGTGGTCACTGAGTACGGTGGCATCAACCTCCTCTGTCTCCCCGGGGCAGAGGGCGGCCAGGTCACCCGTTAGCAGTTGCAGTCTGTCCTCTAGCACGCGACACATGTCGGCCACACGCGGCGAAACGCCTTGCGACTTCAGCCACCAAACTGCAATCATGCAAAACCGTGCAGATAGTTAGGTAGAATAGAAGCGAATAGTTTCAAAAATATCATATCATCGAATAAGAATAAAAATCTGAGTACCCTTTTTTTTAATTATTTTATCACAACATTCATGCCATTTTGGAAAATGGCTATTTATATTACAAGTAGCCCTTTACAGAAAAGAGACATCGAATAAGATTATCGAATAGTGTCGTATCATAAAAGGAAATAACGTGTTTTAAAAGAGCAGTTTTATTGAAGCTTCAAGCCAACATAAGAACATTATTTATTTAGCGTATGGCAGATACACAACACATATAAAGCTCATGAGTCTCAAATGTCTACATATACACTATATTTTTTCAATTTCTTCAAGATGTTGTGTAGTTTTCGGTCAGGAGAACATAAGTTTGTCTGACCGCCATTATTTGCTAGTCCATTTAGCGTTACCCAATGTGCACCATGGAGGCGAACTAGCGTTACACATATTTAAGTAAAAACTGATTGCTGGAACAATTTTTAATAAGAACATTGAAACAATGCTACAAATCAACCTTCAAAAGTAATACGAATCGATAAGTTGTTTTTAAATCGAATACATAAAGAGAAATGAGGTTAACGTTCATTTTATAAGAACATTTCTAAAAAATGTATACAACTATTCAGCATTCATTTCTCAAAAGTTAAGGTTTTAGTTGGAAAACTATCTTTTTGATAATAATGAGGATATTTGGGAAATACTTCATCAGACTTGTTTGGAACTTCAACATAGTCTCAAGTGTACAAAGATATTACAGTAGCCTATAATACACACGAAAACAATACCCAGTCTTCAATATAAATATTATTGGAAAACAATTGAACACAAAAACAAAACGTAGGTAGTCTTCTTCATTTCAGAGTTGGCCACTTACAAGTTATGAGGTTTACCTATGAATTTAC
The DNA here is from genome assembly GCF_014356525.2 of Nilaparvata lugens. Classification (NCBI taxonomy): domain Eukaryota; kingdom Metazoa; phylum Arthropoda; class Insecta; order Hemiptera; family Delphacidae; genus Nilaparvata; species Nilaparvata lugens. The sequence continues at coordinate 51,744,344 of NC_052509.1, forward strand.
GTCGTAAATTTTAATGATTCATCATAAAATCGAGTGGAATGACATGTATTTCAATACAGGCACTAAATGCAGTGGGGCTAATAATTTCCGTCCTTCCTTATTTTCAATATTTTTTCCGTGCCTTCAATTTAAGAAAAAATCTGTTTCTTTCCAAGATGAACTAAGTTACTAACTTATACTGTTGGTCAATTATAAAATCAATATTATTTGTTATTCAATTCTATAGAGCTACTAGTGAATGAATAAAAAGGGTACTAGTGATTCTATAAAATAAAAGTTGAAAAAAAAGCAAATAATTTATTTAGTTATTCGAATGTAGTTCCCTAAATATGAGGCGGAATGCTCTAAACCGCGTCTGACTTTTAAAGAACATATACTTTGTAGTGAATTTTAGTTTGTACTTTAAAATAGATACACTTTCTTCTAGACTCAAAATTGCGTGTGAGTAATAATCTCTGCATAACTCCTAGACTGTATATTTAGATTTAACACAGTTTTGGGCGAATGCCAGTTGTTTTTACCTAAATTGTATTTGTATATGAATAGATAAATATATATATATATATTATGTTGAGTTACACAATGCTAAGTTATGATAAAAATGTCTTGTTTTTCAGGGCTAGTAATGGAAGAATAAAAGGAGTACTAGTGATTCTATATGATCAATAATAATATCAATATTAATATACGAACAATATTAACAATGAACAATATTAATATGTATATATATTACAATATATTAATATTATATTGTATATGAACAATATTAATGATGTATTTGGTTATTCGAATTTAGTTCCCTGAATATGAGGCGAATGCCCTGAAACGTGTCTGACTTTTATAAAACATAAGAGGGCCTAGTGTTCTGAATTTGAGTTTGTAATTCAAAATGTCATACATTTGATGGATCTCCACAAAAGTTGCAGCACCATACGCCATACCGTTATTCTTGTCGTTTTCATCGGACGTCAGATCGAGTTGAGGCTCCTCCTTCCAGACATGCCAGCGAAGGTCTGTCTCAGGACATTTGCTATCGTCAGCAGAATTGACCAACTGGATGGTTTCGGTGGTGATGTGTTGGAGGCCCATGCTCCAGTGCAGCGATATCAGAGCCCTGGCTCGTTCCACTATCAGCGGACAGTAGACGGTCGTCCACAGATCCACATTGGGTGGTTGCATCAGTCTCTGCAGAGCTAGGTTCCATTCAACTGAAGGCCCCTGTAACAACAGCAATAAATTTATAATCAACATTTCTACAAATTGGGTTTAATGATTGAAAGTGAAGAAAAAACTACAAGACTTGACTCATTTTGGACCATGTGTAACCATATCTAAATTCGGGAGAGGGATAGCATAAAGTTACCTTATTTTTCCCTCCCTAGCATTTTAGTGATGAACTAATTGTAAGAATATAGAATAATTATGAAGTACAGTATAACAATTCGCAATTTAAAGATTTGATAGGGAGACATGATTTATAATGACCGAATTCGATTGTTTTTAGTATTGTATCTGCCGTATAAGATTTTCTGAAGTAGAAAAACATACAATCATTATTGGTATATTGGAGCTTTCCCATAAATTTTTGAAATTCTGTTTTTTTTTATACAGAGGCGCAGTGAAACAGTGAATTTTGAATACTCCAGTTTGCAGAGCTGTCAGTTGTTAGAAATTTTACACAATTGATGTGTACGCATTGATATCTATAGTAATCAATTGAAGTGTTGAGGAACGTGCAATTTCGGCAAGAGAATTCTATATGACATAATTGCCGCACAGATGTTGACAGCATTACCAAATGTTTGACGTCATGAAAGTGGTTCCTGTAGGATATCTTGAAGGCAATTCGCACTATATAAGTTTTACAACAATCCATGAACTGAAGGAAAACATTTAAAACGAAAGTACTCCCATTCTCAAAGATTTACTACACTGCCATTCCAGTTTCCATAAAAATTCATAAAATGCTGTGAACGCTAAATGAGAGCACATTTTTCCGATGTCATCTTGGAGAAATTGTTTTTTATTTTGATTGTACGAACAAAAATGGTGACCTGAATACATCCTACCCTATCAATAATTACGGTACTAGTTTTATACATTTATTGGTTTAAAGTGACATTATTCATAAATTTCCTGTTCTCCTGTGCCTTGTTGTATCTCTAAATCTACAGTCATACAGCAATGTTGTCTTTTTAATGGAATTTACTTTGTTGAGAATGTATACCTGGTATGCTTTCCTTAATCCCTGCAGCGATCTCAAAGTGTTCAGCTTTTCGAGTAGATCATGACCAGACTGTTGCACAAACACACGCACTTGAGACAACCATCCTTCAAAAGCAGCTGCCATTTCTCCCGGTGGAACAGGATCCAACGCCAGGTCTGGTAAAATCCTAAAAAATTAACTATGTAGAAGAAAAATGACCAAAATAATGAGCACGCTATTACCATAGAGAAACGAAAGCTTAAAAAGATATTCCATGGTGACAATAAAACATTTAACATCAGGCTTAAAGGGCGTTTATATTCCAAATTTCACTGTTAACGCAAGCTGATAGTCCTAGTAGTCCTTTTTCGTGAAGATATGTGAAAATTGAGCATAAGAAGATTTCCCATGATATAAGATATCCCATATAGTACTACCAAAGAGAAAATTTAGCATAAGAAGATATCCCATGGTATAGGGTGTTTATGTTGCAAATTTCACTGCTAACTCAAGCCGATAGTCCTAGTAGTTTTTCGTGAAGCTATGTGACGCTGATAGTCTCTCATACTGTGCCGTTCTTACACTCTCACCCAGCCAAAACAGTAATAATTGACAGTAGTCGACAGTAATCGGCTTGAGTTAACAAAAAATCGGCAAGAAATTTGGAAAGTAAAATATTTTTATGCTAGATTTTTTCTATGCTAACTCATTAAAAATTGAGTTAGTTTAAGGTTTCAAAATTCGACACCATCTTGATGGCTGGAATTAAGTTATAGATTTGATCACTTTAATTGGTGAGTGCCAATTTTGAACAGGATGCATAAAGCATTTCTGTTATGTTACAGATGTATGTAACAGAAATGCTGTGAAGCATCGTGTTAAGTTAAATGTCTTATTTTGAATGAGGCAATCTACCCAGAAACAGCCGGGTACGGTAGGCCTAGGCCTACTTGATAAAGAAATTGAACAAAGAAGTCTTACCTATGGACTGTTACTGCTGATAGGAAGTCCGATTGGATTTCTGGGAGGAGTGAAATTATTGGCTTTGCATCTCTGCCTGTTATTTCCCTTGCGTTTTGATACAACAAACCATCATGGTTGTTGATGTCACTTTCAATAAAACACGAACACAGGACAAGAGCGGTAGATATGATGAGCGAATGGCTAGCCACAAATCTCTTTTTTATTGCAGCAGCATCTTCAAATGAATCTCCTACACTTAGAAGCTCGTGTAATGCTGCCGATCTCAACTCAAGAAATTTAGCAACTAATCCTTTAGAATCAAGATTTTCAAGCATCATAATAGCAAGAAAGCAGTTACACGCTGATTCTGAGGAAAGTGTCTGTTGCTTCAACATATCTTTGGTTGCACTCAATATATTTTCCTTAAACTGAGCAATAATTTCCCATTGATGATCTAGCAGTAGACACTGAAACTTTTGCACTTCTAACCCAGTTTTGAAATGCCTAGCCAAAAGGTAAAGCTGTGAAGCTTTAGCATAATCTTCAGTATCAATAAACGTCCATATCTGTTCTGGTAAACTTATAAGAACTTTCATTTGTACAGCTGTCTGATCTAACTTACTAGTATTAATACCTTCAAAAGATAACTTTTTGAATCTTCTTACATCTTGTCTAAGAATAAATTTCTGATGCATTTCTTCGGTGGAAGCACTGACTTTATTGATATCTTCGATAACGTTTAGAGAAATGTCTTTCATTTCTGCTATTGTATCGGCTGCCTCGATCAAGTCTCTGTATCGTTCCCCAACCATAGTACGAAGCTCTTCCCTTTTTCTTTCAATTTCATGTTGAATTGAAATCTGAACTTTTTGAATCTCCTCAATACTAGATGTTTCAAATAGTTTATCCGGGTCTATTTCGAACAAGTTTGAGGTTATCATGATGTAAATACAATTTATTCAGATCACACAACAAATTCAACACATATTAGTATGATGGTATGCATGAAAAGTTTCTAAACTGGAGAATAAATAAAAAAGATTTACTATTTCACAAACAGTATATTATAAAAACTCAATTAACACAAATCACTACAAACAAAACAAAAATCGGCTCGTCGATCGTCGTCGTCAGCGGCTGTCAGCATCAGATGTTTGTAAATTTTGCATCAGCTGTCAGATAATCCATAAACAAAAAAATCATTATTCTACTAAAAACCCAGTATATTAGAATGAAAATTGCAAACTGATAAAAAATAATTGAAAGTAAATACAGCGTTCTCCATAGAATGTGTATTCTATTCTATCAAATTTGGCTGGAATCATTTTTCTTTGCACTTATTTGTTGGTAGACTCGTAAAAGCGCCAAATTCAAAAGATCGAGGATTTCGTGCTCATGGCGAGGACCGAGGACTACGGTACCAGTAATTTTCTTCACTGATTTTAATTTTACTCATTATTCCTCGAACAACAAATCATTTATATTATACTGTTGTAGGACTTGTGAGTTATGTTTTTGTATCTCTTCACGATTAACAAAATGAGATGTTATTTAATAATTATACGGTAGGCCTACTTGATAAAGAAATTGAACAAAGAAGTCTTACCTATGGACTGTTACTGCTGATAGGAAGTCCGATTGGATTTCTGGGAGGAGTGAAATTATTGGCTTTGCATCTCTGCCTGTTATTTCCCTTGCGTTTTGATACAACAAACCATCATGGTTGTTGATGTCACTTTCAATAAAACACGAACACAGGACAAGAGCGGTAGATATGATGAGCGAATGGCTAGCCACAAATCTCTTTTTTATTGCAGCAGCATCTTCAAATGAATCTCCTACACTTAGAAGCTCGTGTAATGCTGCCGATCTCAACTCAAGAAATTTAGCAACTAATCCTTTAGAATCAAGATTTTCAAGCATCATAATAGCAAGAAAGCAGTTACACGCTGATTCTGAGGAAAGTGTCTGTTGCTTCAACATATCTTTGGTTGCACTCAATATATTTTCCTTAAACTGAGCAATAATTTCCCATTGATGATCTAGCAGTAGACACTGAAACTTTTGCACTTCTAACCCAGTTTTGAAATGCCTAGCCAAAAGGTAAAGCTGTGAAGCTTTAGCATAATCTTCAGTATCAATAAACGTCCATATCTGTTCTGGTAAACTTATAAGAACTTTCATTTGTACAGCTGTCTGATCTAACTTACTAGTATTAATACCTTCAAAAGATAACTTTTTGAATCTTCTTACATCTTGTCTAAGAATAAATTTCTGATGCATTTCTTCGGTGGAAGCACTGACTTTATTGATATCTTCGATAACGTTTAGAGAAATGTCTTTCATTTCTGCTATTGTATCGGCTGCCTCGATCAAGTCTCTGTATCGTTCCCCAACCATAGTACGAAGCTCTTCCCTTTTTCTTTCAATTTCATGTTGAATTGAAATCTGAACTTTTTGAATCTCCTCAATACTAGATGTTTCAAATAGTTTATCCGGGTCTATTTCGAACAAGTTTGAGGTTATCATGATGTAAATACAATTTATTCAGATCACACAACAAATTCAACACATATTAGTATGATGGAATACATGAAAAGTTTCTAAACTGGGGAATAAATAAAAATAATTCACTATTTCACAAACAGTATATTATAAAAACTCAATTAACAACACAAATCACTACAAACAAAACAAAAATCGGCTCGTCGATCGTCGTCGTCAGCGGCTGTCAGCATCAGATGTTTGTAAATTTTGCATCAGCTGTCAGATAATCCATAAACAAAAAAATCATTATTCTACCAAAAACCCAGTATATTAGAATGAAAATTGCAAACTGATAAAAAATGATCGAAAGTAAATACAGCGTTCTCCATAAAATGTGTATTCCATTCTATCAAATTTGGCTGGAATAATTTTTTTTCTTAGCACTTATTTGTTGGTAGACTCGTAAAAGCGCCAAATTCAAAAGATCGAGGATTTCGTGCTCATGGCGAGGACCGAGTACTACAATAGGTACCAGTAATTTTCTTCACTGATTTTAATTTTACTCATTATTCCTCGAACAACAAATCAGTTTCATTATATTGTTGTAGGACTTGTGAATTATGTTTTCACGATTCACAAAATGAGGTGTTATTTAATAATTATACGGTAGGCCTACTGCTTAATTATTATATTAAAATATAAACTATTCTCGCTATGTATTGATTATTATTCATTCAAATGATTATCCCCTCACATATTAATGCCGATTAATGTTTCCTAGATTTTATATTTTTTACTAATAATAATAAAAAATCCTAAACAACATTATGAGCTATACAAAACTCAATTTTATAGGTTTTTTAGCACTGCACAATATGAGCTTTGTCCGCCACCACTATAGCTCTCCACGCTTCTCGGTCGTCTACTTATTGTCTCCATCCTCTACATATCATTTCTTGGAGATCTTCTCCACCTTATTCTCAGTCTTAATTGAATAGTTGATGTTTTTGATGAATTGATTATTATCCTTCCTCATGGATTATCAAACTGTGTCTCGCAAGCACTAGTATTGCTAATTTCGTCGACCTATGTTGACTGTGCTGCCTTATCAAAAAAAAAAATCAATAATAAAACTATTCTAAATTATTATAGCTTCTCTATGTCTTCAATAACAAATATCCTCTCATTGAATGAAATTTATAGAACTACATTTTCAATCATTTTTATAAAATAAGAGTGTTTCATTTTAATTTTGTTTTCTTTTTATTATTATATTTTGTTTAGGCTCATTAAATACAAAGAATGAAATATTAGTTCAGAGATTATTATAGATAATCAATAAACCTAATTGAGACTCAGGAGTAAAGGTATTTCAAGAAAATGTAAGCTAATCCAAGTTTGAGCCTACAGCAACTAACGACTTGAACTTTAATAAAATTGTAACGGATCAATGACAGGCGAACAAAAAAGTATGGATGCGTCAATAACCGATTTAATGCTTTGGTGATACAACATTTTCGATGTAACTACACAATCAATGATAATGCAGAAGCCTGTCTGGTTTTATAATGGCAGTATACAATATACACGCTTCAACAGGATGCACATCCGTTTTCAACAGAAATTCTGCCGCCACCTCTGGGAACAAATTCATCGCAAGGACGCAAATAACACTGAATCATAATTGAAAATTTTATTAAAAAATCTGGTGTGGCGCACTCACACAACTTTCCTTGCCTTTATGAAAATTGATCACCTGACGCTAGTGTTCCCGCGCATCTCAAGTCTACTATTCAAAGATTTGAGCCAGCTGGTGACAGGGCAATAACGCTGGAGACACACATGAGGACTGCTATCTCTTCATAGTGAATGATTTAATAGAATCAACAATAATTTGCAATTGAATAATCACATTTTCTCAAATTTAAAGCTTATTTTAAATTTTAGGTGAAAATGTTACTGAGAAAATTGATTGTAGAGATTTTCATGCTCAATCTACTCCACTTGATTTTTTTTGTTTCAATTGTATCTGAATCCTGATAATTGGGAATCTATCTGCAATGATGGGGCGGAGCTCCTGAAATTTTTAAAGATATGGGACTTGTGGCAGTTGATAGAGCTTATCGATGACTATTTTGGGTATGAATTTGATCAAAATCGTTGGAGCCGTTTCCGAGAAAATCACCAAAAACCCTGTTTTTGACAACATTTTCGCCATTTTAGCCACCATCTTGAATTGCATTTGATCGAAATTGTTCGTGTCGGATCCTTATAGTGATAGGACCTTAAGTTCCAAATTTCAAGTCATTCCGTTAATTGGGAGATGAGATATCGTGTACACAGACGCACATACACTCATACACACACACACACACACACACACACACACACACACACACACACACACACCACACACACACACACCACACACACACACACACACACACACACACACATACAGACCAATACCCAAAAACCACTTTTTTGGACTCAGGGGATCTTGAAACGTATAGAAATTTAGAAATTGGGGTACCTTAATTTTTTTCGGAAAGCAATACTTTCCTTACCTATGGTAATAGGGCAAGGAAAGTAAAAACGATAAAGTATGACAAAAAATTGGAATAACCAGTGTAACAGAGTGGATATAATTTATAGAATCATCTAAACGCTTTCGTTCATTGATCTAGAAACTTGAGTACGGTACGGTGATGATAACTAACATTGAAAATAAATCCAACAAGCTATGGAAATCCAATGAATGCTACTACCATCAGCTGTCGACATGAATCCTATTATATCAAGCGAGCAATTTCTGTATATCTGTTTATATTTTTATATCTGGTTATTGTTTTATGTTCAACGGATCTCGAAACCGGCTCTAACGATTTTCACGAAATTTGGAACATAGAAGGTTTATGATATAAAAATTCGATTGCACTAGGTTTCATCCTTGGGAAAACTCGCTGAACGACATTAAAAGTATAATATTCACCTTGGCTGAAACAGCTGAGACTTTCGTCGTCTATGGATAGTTTAAAAAGTGAGCGAGTGATTCTGTGGAACATCAAAATATCGCATCCCCGAAATTCATAAGCTGACGTATAGCCAGCTGTAAAATATAAACACGATCATTTTAGAGAATTGTGTTCTGTTTATAAATAAATAAAAATAACGAGCGAAGCTCGGTGTCCCGATATTATTACATCAGCTCTCAGCACATCCACTGTAAGCTGTAAGACATCACACAAAATATCACAGACATCCAGAATATTGAACAATATTCATAAAATATTTTCATGGAAATTATATGATGTAAATGGAATATAAAAAAAATAAAATAAGGCAGTATGCTTACTTTCTTAAGTAATCTTACTCTCTAGTTAATTTCTTGTCAATTGAATTTTCTTTGCTAGATAATCCCCATATAAGCCTCCACTTGTGGCTTGTGTGTGATTAATTAGATAAAATGATCTTAGAACCGTTGGAGGGATTCGAACCCAGCAGACCAAAGTCTTCAATTGGCTGCACCCAATCGGCTACACCGGGTAGCATATCATTTTTATCCATGAAAAATATTATAAAGAATTAAAAAAAATGTTTTGCTGATACCTTACATGATATTTATTCTTTTACATAAAATCATCACAATAAATTTTGTTTAAGTTTCCTATGCCTCTCACCGAATGTTATTTTATTGATAATTAATAGAAAAAATCGTTTGATTTATAGTATGCTACATGTTTGAGTGGTGCTGAGTAGTATCCAATAGAAATTTTTGATATAGATTCGAATTTTCCTCTATCACACATTTTCAAATTTGTCTGTATAAAATCTACTCGATTCAAAACTTATGTAATCATTCATAAAAGTTGATTCCTGATAGGGTTGCCAATTTGCTCCATAAAATATCAATTATCATTGTTAATTTCAACTCAATTTTAAAACTAATTAGCCTAGTAATATATTTTTTTGCACTGCATCAATAATAAAATAACATTCAAATTTCAAATTCCATTATCTTAAAATGGAGAAGTTCTAGTCGTGTTGGTCTAGCCGTGAAGCCTTCCAAAAAATATTCTTGGACATTATCACGACTTGAAGACTCCAATCCTGGAGTCCAAGACAAGTTAAGTCATCGAAAGAAAGTCAATTTTATACAATTATCATATGCAGTAGTAGAATCCTTATTTATTCACTCATATTAAACCCTTTTCATTCACACAATAATTATTACATCTAGTAGTTCAACCCTTATTTATTTACACAATTTTCACACTAGTAGTTCAACGCACGGTATTTAACTGAAAACGGTAGGGGTCAAGAAGTTGTGTGCAGTGGCCAGCCAGCTAGATTGCGTCATCGCCACCAACCGAAGTTTTTAACACCCATTGGCAATTTATGAAACTTATTTGTTAAAAACAGATGATTGGATATAAAATGACGTCAGCTGCACCGAAAATTTAGCACAAACATGCGCGTGAGACCTACCGTCTTCCATATACCATGGTTCAACCATAATTTATGTCCGAGAGGAACATACAAATGAGCTCAGCTGTTCAGTTCACTATGAAAAACTTCACCATCCAACTATGTTTTTAAATCTTTATACCATTCTCACTTTTCAACAATACAATATTATCCTAAAGGGTAGGTTCTTATAAATTCCTCTTCCAATACAATCTAGTTATCTGAAAATTAATCAGATATGTAGTACTTTTTTGGTAAAGCAGGTAATTTGATTATGTTCGATAAGAAGGTGAGTGGGAGCTTAATCAGATATGTAGCACTTTTTTGGTAAAGCAGGTAAATTAGTTGTGGTGGTTGGGGGTAGGGAGGGGGAGTAGTGAACTACAGTCTACAGTTATCTCCCCCCTTGTTTCAGTTTCCGGGTGAAGTCAGTGATGTGTGCCATCATTCAATCGACAGCAGTTGTCGCGCCTGGAGTCTCTCTCAAGTGAACAATTGGGCTGTGCTCTGTACTGCAATAATATTATACTGTAGTTGCGTTTAGTCAGTAGTCACGCTTCCATGTCAAACAGTGTTCATCTGAAAACAGTGGTAGTTACTGATGATAATAGGATCGAACGCGCGGATTCGCATGCAAATTGAGGCTAAACTCTGTGTGTGATCATCTCGGGATCTAGGAGTTTTTAATCTGGATGCAAGAACGGGTAAGTTGAATAATTTAAATAAAGAATAATTAATTTTCAAGGTTGAATATCGTAGAATCTATAGTATGAAGTCCACTAGTATAGAAGAATAAGGTAGAAAATAAAATTTATTATGAAATCTACAAGTTGGGGAGTAAGGCAGGAATATTGGAATAGGTAGGAAGTTAGAATAAGGGATAAGGTAGGAAGGTAGAATAAAGAATAAATCTATAATATAGTGGAATATGGGATAGAATTTTTTAAATTTATATGGAGACTATAAGTAGAGGGAGGGATTCGGTGTTGATAAGAACGTAGGATGGAACATCAGAGAAGATTCTAGAGAAATAACTTGTAACTTTGATGTAACGAAGATTGACTGAGATTTCCTCAGACGGCAAATTGCTTGGATATTAAAGATTACATTTGAAGGTGAATGAAGAAAATGAACACAAAGTATCGTTAATGAGAAAGCAATAAAGAAAAAATCTGGTGTGGTACACTCACACAACTTTCCTTGCTCATTGATCTATAAGCCTCATTCTTAAACGAGGATAATTTAGGGGAATAACATTATGTCTATTGGCGGATAGAAAATCGTGATAGAAATTTAACAAAATTCATTCTTTTCAGGAATATTATGGAGTTCCTGCAATTTTCCCAGAAATGAGACTCATGTCAGTTGATAGGGCTTATAAATAGCTATCTAGGGTATAAATTTGAAGAAAATCGTTAGAGCCGTTTTCGAGAAAACCGTGAAAAACATGTTTTTTTTTCTTTTAAGCCATTATCCGCCATTTTGAATTGAATTTTATTGAATTTCTTATTGTCGGATCCTCATGGTATAAGGACCTTAAGTTTAAAATTTCAAGTCAATCGGTTAATTAGGAATGGAGTTATCGTGTTCACAGACACACACACACACAGACACACACACACACACACACACACACACACACACACACCACACACACACACACACACACACACACACACACACACACCACACACACACACACACACACACACACACACACACACACACACACACACACACACACACACACACACACACCACACACACACACCACACACCACACACACACACAACACACACACACACACACACACAACACACACACACACACACACACACACACACACACACACACACACCACACCACACACACACACACACACACACACACACACACACACCACACCACACACACACACACACACACACCACACACCACACACACACACACACACACACACACACACACCACACACACACACACACACACCACACACACACACCACACACAACACACACACACACACACACACACACACACACACACAACACACACACACACACCACACACACACACACACACACACACACACACCACACACACACACACACACCACACACACACACACACACACACACAGACCAACCCCCAAAAATCATGTTTTTGGACTCAGGGGACCTTGAAACGTATAGAAAACATGAAATTAGGGTACCTTAAATGTTTTTGGAAAGCAATACTTTCCTCAGACGGCAAATTGCTTGGATATTAAAGATTACATTTGAAGGTGAATGAAGAAAATGAACACAAAGTATCGTTAATGAGAAAGCAATAAAGAAAAAATCTGGTGTGGTACACTCACACAACTTTCCTTGCTCATTGATCTATAAGCCTCATTCTTAAACGAGGATAATTTAGGGGAATAACATTATGTCGATTGGCGGCTAAATAATTAAAACTATGATTATACTATTGTTATTTTTTTCAGAGTATATTTTCCTTTGTCTGAATTATGAAATTTGAGGATTTTTTCAAAAGTTGTCAAAACAGCTGTTCTACAAATAAAATAACGACATGTGTTCTTTTGAATAAACTGCTCTACCTACCTCACGCACGAGAAGGAGGTTACAAAGTAAATTTCTCAGGGATGGGGTGGACCCCCTGTTAGTTTCCCAGGGAGGAGACTCATGCCAGTTAATAGAGCTGATAAATAACTATACAGGGTATGAATTTGAAAAAAATCGGTCATATCATTTTTGAGAAAATCGTGATAGAAATTTAACAAAATTCATTCTTTTCAGGAATATTATGGAGTTCCTGCAATTTTCCCAGAAATGAGACTCATGTCAGTTGATAGGGCTTATAAATAGCTATCTAGGGTATAAATTTGAAGAAAATCGTTAGAGCCGTTTTCGAGAAAACCGTGAAAAACATGTTTTTTTTTCTTTTAAGCCATTATCCGCCATTTTGAATTGAATTTTATTGAATTTCTTATTGTCGGATCCTCATGGTATAAGGACCTTAAGTTTAAAATTTCAAGTCAATCGGTTAATTAGGAATGGAGTTATCGTGTTCACAGACACACACACACACACCACACCACACACACACACACACACACACACACACACACAGACCAACCCCCAAAAATCATGTTTTTGGACTCAGGGGACCTTGAAACGTATAGAAAACATGAAATTAGGGTACCTTAAATGTTTTTGGAAAGCAATACTTTCCTTACCTATGGTAATAGGGCAAGGAAAGTAATAATCAACTATCACCAATAATCAACATTGGCTCAAGTTGAGAATATTGGAATCCAAAATCCATCATACTAGTTTCAACTATTATACTGATTATACAGATGAAAATCACTGAATTAATTTGAATTTCCGTTTAATAATCATTATTACTGGCTGGTTTAAATTATGTGAATAGATATAATTGGAGCTAGTAGCGTAGTAGAAGGCGAATAGTTTGCAACACTGGTCTTGGATTTACTTAACGCAATAAAAAAACAAGTAAAGTGCATTAAACCAATAAGTACTGTGATGAGAGGGATTGGATCAGAAAGAGTTACGGAAAACGGAATTAAGTGTATGCAGTATATGTATATTGCTCAAAATTGGTTAACGATCCATCCAAATCTCCAACTTTCTTGTTAAGTCAAGATAGCATATTAATTTTTTTTCGCCTCAAATAGGCCTACTCACTAGGCTAAACACTGATTGTTTTTCATGTGTTGGAGGCGTGACGTGTACATCGGAAAAGTATGATAAACAATTTGAAGGGAGGACAGAACAAAGTGACCAGAAGGCATGCGTATTGCTTTGGAGGGAAAAGGGAGAAAATTGAAAAGTGGGGATGGTTGAGGTTGAAGAAAATATGTGAAGAAAGAGGATGAATGACGTGGAGAATTTCCCTCAAGCTGTCTCGCTTCTTTTCGAAGCATGCATGGCTGGATAAGGAGTTCCGTATCATCTTCTTTCTTTATCTAACTCACTTGGTTTCTCCTGTTTCTCGATTTTTGTTTCTCACATTAGTACCTCCTTATCAAGCGAAGTTACATTTTCTTTCTCTCTTGCTCAGACTAGTTCCTTATATTTTCTTCTCACTACATCATTTGCAATACCTCCATATCAAACAAAGTTACGTTTTCTCTCTTTCCCCCAAACTAGTCTCTCATATTTTCTTTCACTGTCCGACCTTCCCCTCAGTTTTATTCGGAACCTGCTATTTTCCCTCGTAAAAGTGTGATAGGAATCTTTAGCCCTTCTTAACAGTCGCCGGCTGACCTCACCCCCTGACCCACCCCTACCACCAATAGCCCTTCAGCCCTTGAGGGTGGCACACCCCCTCCCACTCCACACTTGCTAAGGTCATTTGCACCAAAGTACGTGAGCAGTCGCCTTAGTTCGCAATCACAGTCCCTTCTAGCAATCGCGGGAGGCCATTGGCCAAACATACGATTTGAAAAACGCGGCTACGTGATACTGTTTTTCGAAAGTTTGGTGTACAGGTGAGTTTTTATTCATTTTTTAATCTATTTATATATTGAGTTACACAGTATTACAGTTTTTATGTATTGACTAATCATTCTATACGTATTAAGACTGCAAAATGTCATTGGAATATGTATTTTCACGAATTTGAAGAAAAATATCAGTGACAGGATGGAAAACTTATTATCATTTTTCTCTGTTAACAAGGGATTGAATTAGTTTTTTGATACAAGAGATTGTATGCTTTTTAATGAGTTGATCCTATCGTAGCCAATTGGTTTAGATTGAGACTTTGAAATATATCATTGAATGTATTTCCACAGATTTGAAAAAGATCATTGGAAGAATGGAAAACTTGTTCTCACTCCTCTCTGTAAACAAGGAATTGGATCACTTGTTTGAGACAAGAGATGGTTTGATTTTTGATGAGTTGTTTCTATCGTGCCTAATTCATTTGAATTGAAACTAGAATCTTTATCAATACATTATTAGCATATACATAACTATTATAGGTATACATTGGAATGTATTTTTACAAATTTGAAAAATATCGTTAAGAGAATGGAAAAAATATCCTTACTTCTCTCTGTAAACAAGAGAATTTAGTGTGACTGTGAAATATCTCAGTGAGATGAGTTTTCACAATTATTGGAAAATATCATTGAGAGAATGAAGAACCTATTCTCACTTCTCCCTGTAAACAAGAGAATTCAATCTGGGTTTTGATTGATACAAAGAAATCCAATCTGCTTCTTGATTGATACTTAGTACTTTGTTCTTTGATTAGATTTTCCTCTTCTGACATCTCCTATTCATATATTTTATTCATGATATCTCCTTGCTGTACTTATGCATTCCTTCTTATCATGCTGTATGAGTTGTATATTAACTTTGAAGAAATAATAGGCTATCAAATCAGTGAGCCGTGAATGTCTCGGCGATTTTTCCATCCTCTTTATGCTATAATTTGTTGCATTCTCTTCTTAATTCAACAAAAATACACTTATAATTAACTGATGATTATCAATAGTGATTTAGCTATTCCATTTCCTACGAAATTCTTTCATAGGAGAGATGATTTTATCTCTGGGGGTGACACCCTCATGAACTCTAGGCTTGTGGGTATATGAGACAGAATGATTGTTGAGATGAGCAGACTGTTGGTGGGTTCCATACCACCGGGAAGCATTTTTCAAATTCATGAATAATACATAGTGGAGTAGTCGTATCCTTCTGAGTGATCACTCGATCAGAAGGTAGCAGGCGCATGTTTCCCAATTTCGCGATAAGTTATTGGCCCGGATAAGTATTTATTTTAAGTATTCTGAAGTATTTCCGGTAGATCTTGATAACTGTTTAATGAAGGTATGCAGCCTACCCTAATCTCGTGGCTTCCTTTTATGAGAAAATTATTCTCTGCTCAGTCATAGTGATCTCTAGATTAGTATTTCACACTGGACTAGATCTCACTATTCGACTGATAGGCTACTCAACTCCACAAAACTCACAATATCAGCTTGACATTCACTCTATCATTCATTGAACTCTTTATTCGTACAGTAAACCATTTCAAATGATTGTGAAATCATAGAAATTACTGTGCAAAATAAACAATGTTTCACATTCTAAATACTGCTATAGATCGGGTAGATTTCACATTCTTTCAACGGACTATACTGTGTGGTCATTCTGGTTAACCCAGCGGTTGTTTCTATCGTTTATTCAAATTTACAGAGATTCATAGTTTCGAAATCGTTGTTTTTAATTATTCAGCTTATAGCTAATCCCTCATTTCGGATCAAAATAATTATATCTTGTTGATTCCAAACGATTGAAACATGATAAATTATTCTCTTTGGTTAACAGCCGTTGAGCTGGTTGGTAGCAACCCTCCATGCCTCTCTGTCATCCACCATCCTTTTGAGGTATCTGTAGTGGGCACATCTCAGATCTTTCTTTTATAAACTCCATGTCCTTCTATATACTCCTGATGAATATTCGATCGCAGATCTCTCTCAGTGTGGCCGGCCCCTGAACCACTTAAGCAGCGTACATTCGCACGAATATTGTCGTCGTCGTCGTCTCCTTACAGGGATAGGCATTAATAAATTCTCCTTCGCCTTCAAACATTCTCCCTTCTTTTTCTTGGTCTGCCAATACTTCTCCTCCCTTCTGGCTTGTAAGCAATGACAGCTTTGGGGACTCTTCCATTTTCCATTCTCTCAACATGTTCTCTCCACTGTTGTCGATTCTCGTCAACTCGTTGAGGTATAAAGATCACATTGAGCTCTCTACGGATATCAATATTATAAAGCCTGTCCTCTCTGGTGCATCCCTTCACTGACCTTAAAAATCTCATTTCGGCCGCCTGTAACCTGCTCCACTCCCTCCTCTTTGGTACCCAGGTTTCAGAGCTATAAAGAAGTGTAGGGAGTGTTAGAGTATACAAATATTGTAATCGGATAAAATGCAAACGCAATTCAAACGAAGTAGATAATGGAAATACGAACAATGCATATCAATGCTGATTTTCCAGCAGTATTTCAAGCGGTCAAGTACGACATATCATGGAAAATCAATTCCTCACGAGTTTCCCAAAATCCACCTTCCGTTTGCTCAGCAACTATTAGAGTAGATCTAGTGCCACTTACCGTTAGAGGGTAGCTGCCAGACATGCCAGTCTGTTTGTTAGTTTTATATTTTATGAATGGATTGGAAACATATGGAGATAGTCATAGATTAGGGGAAATGCATAGCACGTGTGCGTGCGTGAGTACGTGCGTAGGTGGCCGTGTGTGTGTGGTTGCATCACACTACATGGGGTCACGGAAAGTTCGGATAGGAGACAAACGATCGAACATTTTACTGTCGGTTACTATTGATAACAATCACACTTGTCAGTGTCGGAGAGGGCATCCAATAACACGGGCAGCCCTTTCAAGTTCAGAGCATTCACCTTACGATTAGCAGACCGATTGATAATCTCGCACAACGGCTGCAAAACACTATTCAAATGTGAGTCAATTTTTTGTTGTCAAAAATACCAATTTCTGTGATCAATTTGGGAGTACTGTTTGTTGGAATTGGGTTTCGTGACACTGAACAATGTGTTTCGTTGATTGGAAAATTCATGGGTTTATAATTTCACTACAATTTCATTATTTCATCATAGGCCACATTACGTTGATACACTTTGGAATATCCAGTAACCAGGATATCGGCCAATCAAAATAGTATTCAGTTCCTATTGATTCTATTTCATGCAAAGCAAACAATATTTCAACTCAGTGTGATGAAGATTGTTGATGAGGGAATTAGTGGAGTGAGACATTTTGGTATGAATGGTTGAATCGGTTTCAGGAAACATAATTCATTCAAATAATATTGTTCTAGGGTTTTAGGCCCACACTCTATCAGGCTCTGATGAGTGAGGCAATAATTAATCAGTTAAATCGCCATGAGTAGCAGCATGGGTAGACTGTTAAATCTAATAATTAATCAGTTAAATCGTTCCACGAGTGGCAACATGGGTAATCTTATAGAAATACTTCTATTGTAGGGGTTTCTTTATATCACTTTTTTGCAGCATCGAGATGAAAAAAGAGCTGAATAATTGTAGTTGAGTGAAAAAACTTCATTTAATAAGTTGTAAATCATGAAGAGAAGAAGCTGAAGGATGAGAAGAAAGAGGAGGAAAAGATATTTTTCAGAAAAACACAAAAATAATGATTCTACATGGTTTTCTTGTGTTTGTTTGTAAAGCTTATCGTAAAGATGTGTACTGACCTGAAAAGAAAATGGAGCAACCGAGTTGTATGGTGGTTAAGGGTGATAAAAAATTCACTTCAGACCCTAATATCTTTCGAGTTAACGTCACTATATTTGTAGAAATGTAATTTCAAACACATTACCGGACAAATAGAGGCTATTCCGAACAAGAAAATAGAATATTCATGCTCTGATACCAGACTTTTTTCCAAACAAACGAGAAATAATATGCTCTCAATGAATGCTATCAAGTTGATGACGGCCAAGGATAGTATTCTAACCTTAGATGTATAACTATTCTAGATATAAGATATACTATTCTTGGATAACGGATACACCTAATACTTTCGTTCACTGTATTTGTCAATTTGAGAAATAATTGAAGGGCAACCGTTCTGGAAGCAGAAGATGATATAATAAAGAGTGTCATGATCGGAAAGAAACTATATGTCTACACCCAAACAACATTTGGAATTGGTTAGCCCAGTATAAACTGTGTCACTTTATCAGTACTGATCATCCGTGAGGAACGAACGCTTGCTTCTTCTCTGGAAGGGTATGTTCGCTTGTCGATAGCTTAAACTCAGTACCATGTGCCTTTCGTATCCACTTCACAGATGTAAAGAAAATATCCAAGCATGAGAGTCTATCTACAGTCCATGAAGAATCTACAATTTTCGTTGGCATTACGCTATCTATCCACCAATAGTTGAAATGAAATTAATATCTTGATATATCTTGCAATGTTGAGATTACTGTTATCTACTGGATTGAATTAATTCCGATTTTACTCTCTATTAACTCTAAAACTGATATATTTTTACAAAAATAGTAAACTATAGCTTGTGTAAATCAAGTTGAGACTTGGCCCTGCATCCAAAGAAATTACAGGGTTGCCAAATCGTGTAAAATTGCAACTTTCTCAAATTTCCAATTTAACGTCAGAATTGGATGTAGAATATCATCCCCGATATCCTAGTAGTACTAAAAAAGTTTCAGGGTTGAAGGATTAAAATGAAATTTAATTTTTATGATAAAATTGGAAACATCGCGAAGATTTGTTTTCCTTCATGTATCGTCGAATTGAGTGATAATTTTATATAAAATGAACGGGGAGAATGTCTCCTTTCTATTGTTGTCTGGATCATTTTTATCCAACCCATAGTTATTTTTGAATTAATAATTATGTTCGTCAATGTCGAGACATTTCGAGCAGAAAACATTAAATTTTCGACATGCTAGAAACTTTTTTGTTTCAAAAGATAAATAGGTGGTGGAAGCGAGAAAGTTTCTCAGAAATAATTGAAATTATTTTTCCAATTGTCAAACGTACTCGAAAGGACGTATTTTGGCCTCTCAGGAGAGGATAAAGTCAAGGATAGCCGCTGAATGTTGTGCCGCCATATGCTATCAATAGCTGGGATCAACAAATTCAAAATACAGAGCGATTGAAAAATTCAGCAACTGCAAGCCAGATGATCATAATAATAGTGAAAATGACAACCTCGCCTTGAATAATCCAAGCGGTGTTTCATTACAGCCTTTCTAGAGGCAATCAGCTGCTTGCGTTTGAAATAATTCAGTCAAATAATCGTGTAAATTGCCAGCCTTTAGCATACAATTTGGTGCACAATGCATACCATGCAGCCACTCTTCTAACTTTAAAATTCCTTTGAGACCAAAATATGATCTTCCGACTACTTTTGACAATTGAAAAAACAATTTCAATAATTATTATTAATTAGAAAATATCTATGGGACGGATAAAAATGATCCAGACACCAATAGGAAGGAGACAGTCTCCCCGTTGATTTGATATAAAATTATTACGCATTACAACGCTACATGATTCTGAGAGAAGTGATATTCAAAAGAAAAACAAATGTTCGCGATGTTTCCAATTTTATCATAAAAGTTGAATTTCCTTTTAATCCTTCAAACCTGAAACTTTTTTAGCACTACTAGGATATCGGGGATGATATTATACATCCAATTCTGACGTTAAATTGGAAATTTGAGAAAGTTGCAATCTTACACGATTTGGCAACCCAGTAATTTCTTCGGATGGAGGGTCAAGTCTCAACTTGTTTTACACAAACTATAACTTGAATTTAAAATTGCAGACCACCAATTCTGGACAAGTCTTCCATTAAATGTGATAATGTATTTTCTTTGATCCAAGCAATCAACTTGAATTCAAAACATGTTTTGTATTTTCTTTGATTAAAGCAATTATTGAATTTTAAATTCAAAATTTATGATCACAAACTATTTTAGTGCACTACTAATGTTGATGCATGTTGACAATATAACTACGATTTAACTGCGATTAATAATCCTTATTAATGGTTCTGTAGTTAATGGTCTCAAATCATCATTTGTCATGAGAAAAAATATCGCAGAAAATTTCAGGACTTCAAAATAGATTTGTTACAGACGAATAGATTGGAGACGGGCGAAAATTAATCGACTTGCGTGTTACACTTGCGACTTTGTGGACAGAGAGGGCAGTTGCATTGCGTGATTTAGCCCTGTACAACATTGCCTTGCTTTGTACAACAGCAGTATGGTGTCCAGAGAGATTATCTGCTTTGCAAACTAGGCAGTCGTTCTTTAACCGGACATATGGCTTCTATCAATATTAATGAGGAGCAACCCAATTTGAAGTGTCTGGATCTCTTGATCAGAAAACTCTATAATTTCGGTTTTGAGTTTAAAATTCAAACAAGAAGTAGATATTTGAGGTAAGGAAGAATGGACATCACGGTTCCAATGAAGATTTACCACCTTGTTTTTTAAACCTGGAATGTAACACAATATAAATGCGACCCAAGCTACATGTAAATCTACATAAACCATGTAATCTACGTTAATCCATAGAGAAACAATAGCATAATAGATATCCCATGGTATAGGGCGTTTATGTCGCAAGTTTTACTGTTATCTCAAGCTGATAGTAAACGTAGTTTTTCCCCGTGAAGCTTTATGACGCTGGTAGTCTCTCATATTGTGCCGTTCATACAATCTTACCCGGTCAAAACAGTAAAAATCGACAATAATCGACAGTAATCGGCTTGAGATAACAGTAAAAGTTGCGACATAAACGCCCTATACCATGGGATATCTACTTACGCTATTTTTTCTCTATGGTTAAACGTATATCGTGCATGTATGGGCGTAAGAAATTTGGAAGTCAGATACAGAATTGGTAAATTGGTTACAACAGTAAATCTGATTGGAAAGAGGCGCCTTGTATATAGTTAGAGCATACGCAATGGATGCAAATTTAATGAGAGATGCCCAAAAAGAATACAGAATTGGAACCTATCAGGTCGGAGAAAAAGAGGTAGACCACACAAATTATTGAAAAAAACAGTTTTTTATAGACAGGAATCTGCATGATGAAGACAGGATGAAAAATTGAAGATGGAAGATTGAGGATTATGGATTTTTACTAAATTTGTGGATAAATGAATGAGTGTTTTGAACTCGCACTACCCGGGTGCTACTAAAGCCCCTTTTCAACTGCGACTATGCTTGACTGACCATTGGTATAGTTTATAATAGTATATAAGCCAGATGATGATACTGTGTTAAAGAAGGTACATGATGGAATATATTTCCACTGAAAAGCACATGGAAACCGAAATTTCGGACACCAGCTAAAAAAGAAATTCGAAACAATTCGGGATTGAGCAGGCTTGTGAAAATATAATTCCACTGATATCCATACAGGTATCTGAATTTTTGTTACCATTCAAAGTGTAGAAAACTGAATAGGGTGGTGAATATTATAACGAGCCCTACACGAACAATAGAGTGACTACAATCAGCCTACAAATACAAGCATGTTGTTGCTATTACGTAGGAAACACGCTGTTGGAGAACAAAAGTTCTTAGAATGCTGTATACAGTAGCATTCTCAAATTAATAAGGAAATTTCCAATTTTTATCCAAATAAAGTTGAGAGCTACTTCAAAATATGCATCGGTAGCAGGGTGTACTTATAATAGCATAATAAAGCCGGTTCTTTTGTGAAGCGCTGCCTTTTGTGATGCACAACCATATTTCATCCCTTCCTTTGACACCGTATCACTTGCAAGACTAGCAAGCATTCTCTTCTCTTGTCAGTCGAAATACAAAGACGAATAATTTTCTACGTGACTTCAAACCGGAAGTCTCTTCAGGCTGCCGCCACTCGGCCATATTGATTGGAAATTCCAATGTTTATATCATGCAATCTGCCACCAAGAATGGAGGGGTGTATTTCGAGCCTCAATGGAAATTCATGCAATCTCATTAGTTTCTGTGTTTCAAGAATTTGGTCAGTTTTGAAAAAGTCCTCGAATATGATCCAAGTTGATGTTTTTCTATTGATAATAATATCGAGTGAACTGGCTGGCTCAAGTCTGGTGTCAGAGTTTTCAGGTCGCAACTGATCAATTTCAGGGCCTCTTACATGACCTAACGACTGCTTTTTAGGCAGCCGGTGTCCATCCGAAATAGTTGGAAGGATGGTTTCCTAACCATCAAAACATTTCCGGTCTGCACTGTTGAAAATGATCGAAAGTACTTCAGTCAGTATTAGTTGTAAGAGTAAAAGTTTTTAATTATTTACTTAATAATTGACTGTATGTCGTGTTTAAATACATAAAAATGTGTGTTAATACATTGCAGCTCGGAATGGATCAAGAAACCATCACCATTATTTTTGGTCTCATGAGAACCAATCAAAAAAGGCTTTTCCGAAAAGACGGTTTCTCTAATTGGGTCTCATGAAATTAATCACATTTAAAATTTAACCAGCTCTTGTGCAACCGGCACTCAGTTTATCTTCTGCGTTTCTCAACTTCTCCAAGGTGAGTTAAGACTTGGTACAAAGTTTAAATCACTCACAAAGTCTCAGCTAGAAACTTGGGAGAGTATGAGCCCATGTGAAGAGGATTTTGTAGTTTTCCTCGAAGTACGCCAAAAATAAGTACGACCAGTTCTTTTAATCGGTAAAAATTACAATTGAATTTTTTTATTTCTCTCCTGGAGGTCTAGACAGGATTTTAGCTATCGATTGAAGGAAGGGCAGAATTCAGGCAGGATCAAGGCGACTGAAGCAAGCAAAAGTTGAAAAGTAGTTACACTTGATACGCCATTATTTCTTTACTTTATATCTCCATTAATAAATAAATAAATTTATTTCCTTTAAAAATTGCAACAAACAACTAAAACATAAAAAGTACAAAATATCTAGAATATAATACAATGAGTTTATAAAAAATATGGAATTTAATTCTATTGGAAATTAACCTACTCAACTATGGGAAACCCATGTACTAGAGTAGGTGTCCATTATTTATTGGAAATTGCCCGATTCATAGTAATATCAACTTGGCAAAATAATAAGAACTGAATGTATTATTAGGATAAACACAATTGAATGTTTCAATTCATATCTCTCTCCAAATCTTTCAATATAATATTAACAGCTAATCCAAGGGTTGAATGTTAAAATTCTTTCATTCATTCTTTATTCATTTATACAATAAGTGCATTATCAATATGATAAGGAGAGGAAAAATAAGGTAAGCTTGTGCTATTCCTCTCCCAACTTTAGATAACACATAGTCCGAAATAGGTTGAGTCTTGTAGTTCTTCAATTCACAAAATGTTCAGTCCTCAAGTATTTTCACTGAGTTCAAATTTAGATACTTCAAAACTAAACAAAGGAGAAATATTTCACATTATTATAACTGAAATAGGAAACATTAGCATATTAAAAATATAATTTTGAAGAATAAATTACCGAAAAACAAACTTAATATTAAAATTCAAACTTAATATTAATATAAAATTCCAGCCACATAATATGTGGCTATATTATAGGCTATGAGGAAAGTTCCATTATTCATAGAAACTATTTTATTGGAATGAGCTTCACTGAAAGCTTCTCGAATAATTCAACACCGTTTCCGTCGGTTTCATAGAAGATATTCCTTAAAAATTCCATTAATCTCTCATACGTTATCCCTAGTTCCCAGCCCCTTTGATTATCAATTCAGGAGCGTTCCTCCAGATATAGGTCAAGTAGACACACCACACACCAGAGCGGCTTAGTTGATTTAGTGTTGTAGAGCAACAATATAAATGTCTCCATCGGCCCAAATGAAAGTGTCATTCAGGAGCTTCCGTGTTTGTATAGATGTCGTGTACAGGACATGGCCTGGCCTGCCTGATGATGGTCATTTGATACCTGGCAAACACAGATCAGTCGCAAAGTTTGATCTATGAAAAGCAGGTCACTTCCTCCTGGTCAAACTGTTGATTCTGTGAACGACATGGGTTGGATCCACTCTTTCGAAAAAACTCTGATGTGGACATTTGAATGAAAAAGTGATAGAAATAAAAAAATAGATGAAAATAATTCCTGGTGCCAAAAATGTATTTGAAAATTTTTGGGCTTCATTAAAGCTGGTCAGAATAATACGATATTAATATTATTTTCCAATTTGAAGTGTCGCATCAGGGGCCGGATTCATAAATTTAGCGCCCTTAGGCCCAATATTCCACCCCGAAACTATTTTTGGAGTTGAACTCTTCTAAAAACTCATAGCAGGGCTATAGTTTTAATCGCTTGAACACCATATCACAATGCAACTTCAATATTATTGTAATTTTCCAAATATTAAACTGCTTTGTTTGCCTGGAGAATTTTAGGAAAAAATAATTTTAGCTAAGAAAGGCAGAACCAACCCAAGTCACAAAAATATAAATGGGAGTGGCTATGCCAGTGTAAGTCATGCCAAAAACTGAACGAGCATTCTCATTGGACAATGACAAGCACGTGACATTCTCGAGCTGCTCGCTTCCTATTGGTAGTGGGCTGTGAAGATAAAATGGCGGCTAATCATGTCCAATTGTCCAATCATACAGCTCCTTGGCTTTGGAGGCGTGGAATACTGATTCAGCCCCAGCCTATTTTTAAGAAGTTACTAGAAAGGTTATTATTGATTCATTTCAAGAACGATCAATATGACTGGAAAATTTAAATTCGATTCACAGGTTTAAAGCTGGAATGTTTTTTCCACCAATTTATCTCTGTTAAAGTTACTCAGAGTTAAAATTACTTAGATTTCCCATAATATCTTATTATCCTGTTTTTTCAGTCAATTCATAGAATATGTTGGATTTTGTCTATTCATTTCCATTTCTAATAATAATAAACAAGGGTCTCTTGTTGTGCGCTTCCTGGGAGCTTGCACCCAAACCCCCGGGCCATAAATTTTACCGAGCTCATTGGGAAATCCAGCTTGCGGAATGACAATAATTATTGCAAAGAAGTATTGAGTTTTCTCACAACATTTTGCAGAAATATAGCCTTGAACTTTCCACTACATTAGTTAACATTTGATTTATTCTACAAAGAATCAAATGTGAGATCATGAGAATCTGATCCAACCGTTCTCTTTGTGAATGTGCATTATGGAATCCTGACCACAAAGCAACTGCAATGGTGAACGCATATCCAATGTCGTGTTGTCCAACAGTTTAAATCAAATCTCCTTTCAAAACATGCAATAAGGACTTCAACCCCTGTTCAAGGACAATCACATCAACATTATTGGTGCTTGGATGTGAGGTAATTATTGTTTTTATCCATTGTTTGCCTGGGAAACAATAAAAATTCCCTTATCAGAAAGTTCATCAAACTCCAGTTAATCATATTATACATTTTCTCTTCTATTAAAAAACATTGCTAGTTATAATCTCATTCAACTGTCTCATGGTTCTTTCTCTTTGTAATTTGAATAATTAAATTTATCAGGCTCCTCACACTTAGGTTTCAAGTACCTACTTGTTACTTGTCCAGTCTTCTCCACAGTCTGGTGACCGGTGAATCGTCAGATATCTTCCCTTCAATGGGGTTTTCGCGTTGGTCTTGTTGGTCCCCCATTCGTCCCGTGTAGTGACTGTATGTATGCTCATATATCCTCATATAATCTGTTATATCGCCTATTCTAAGTTATGCATAGCTTGATAAAGATCCATTATGGGACCACTTTGAAGAGAAAACATGGTTAGTTGATAAGATAGCCGAGTATAAAATTCTATCTCAATTCAATTTAGGTAAATCTACAGTAGGTACCTACAGTTATTGAGATATATCAGTTCAGCTACGATTATACGTGCATACTAGCTGGGTACTTTGCAGTATATATGATTCTATCTTGACCATAAATCAATTCATAATTTCAGGTTTCTTGAGTTGTAGTTTTATAATCTCGTACCTATCGTACGAGTATATGATTAATCATATACTGCGTACCTTCGCAGTATATGATTCTATCTTGAGTATAAATCTTAATAATTTCAGGTTTCTTGAGTTGTAGTTTTATAATCTCGTACCTATCAATTCTATACGGATGATTGATTATATTTCTAGAATCGATATATTTCTATGTAGTGAGATTCTAGTGATATTTCTCTATATTCTAGTGACGTTCATAAAATAACTGTAAAAAGGGGTTGTGAAGCCTAGTGAGAGATCTGTTTTCGATAAAAATCACAAGAAATTAAGTTGGATTTTTCCAGAACATTACCTTTCTTGAGCCACTTTCAAGTAGGCTAATACAGAAAATCAACCCATTTCATGATAGTCCATCCGTTAATTTTTGTTTCATACAGCTGAACTCCTTCAAGTTAGTATTCCAGTTAGAGAAACCTGAGAGGTCACCTGCTTTCCATAAGGACAAGCCCTATGTAATTTCGGCAATCATTGAAACTAGATCCCCAGATGCTATCTGAAAATAGGGTTTCTGCATTAGAAAGCTTTTGTGTTCGGATTGATGCAAACTGAATGATATTCGGTGTACGTTTCCATTGTTCCCCCAATATTTCAGGGCAGCTCAAGGGGTGGGAGAGGAGATTGAGTTTGATTTTGATGAGCCATTGTATACAGTGTGTGTGAGGAGGAGGAGGGTGAAGAGGGGGAGAGGAGGGGGCACTTGACACCAATAAGCCGGAAGGGCGAACGAAGCGAGCATCACGAAGGTGGAAGAGCCCAAGGATTGCAACCTGTTTCTATTACGTCCTGGATTTTTGAACCCTCGGCTGACCGCTGGGCCTAAAGGGTGTTTCCGGTGAGAGGGCATCCACGGGTCGGTCACGTGACCACCCAGTGTAGCGTGACTGTGTGGCAGGGGGTCACTCGCTGTTATTGAACGGCCAAATATCTGCACTAAAGACCCTCAGACTACCCAGTTACTATACAGTGCAGGCTTCGAATACAGTTCAATATTGTACAAATTACAATAATTTCAAGTCTAATAACGCCCAACAAATAATAATTACATCATACCAATACCCACTTACCATCCTGGTAATACTTCAAATTAAACAATAAGACCGTAATTGAATACTTGATAAAATATGAATCTCATTTTCCTCGAACTTTAAATTCAATCGTCAATAATTATCATTTAAGACCCACTGCAAATAGATATGTCACACATCACACCAATATTGAATGTTTAAGGAAACAGTTGATCTATATAAGCACTAAAATAATAATCCTTATTCCGGAACACTTTCTCATAGACTCTAAGATTAGTAGTAAAACTAAACTAGAAATAAAAACCTGGACCTACAGTATTTTTTTCTTTCATATCGACGTATGAGTCTCGAGATTTCAGCTCTAACTACTGTCTGTAAGTCCTTTTCTTTTAGATACATCTGTGGACTCGCTTACAATTTTTGCTCACTTTTTTTCCTGCTTTCTTCTCCATTTTTTCCCTTTTCCACTTCTCTTCACCCTTCATTCCTCACTTTTTTTATTGTGATTTTTTTGTCTTTTGATTTCTTTCATGTATTTTATGTTGAATTGAATAAAATTACTGATTGATTGAAATGAGATATGAACATTCGAGAACTCATACTTGAAAGGGGAAAAAGTAAGTTTAGTGGATACTTTGCTAGTGATGATTAAAAATTTATCATACCAATAACCACTTTTAATTCTGGTACTACTTGAAATTGAACAATAATAATAAAATATGAACATTCGAAAATCATTTTTACTTGATATGGGAAAGAGCAAGTTGAGAGTGGATGCTGTGCCATTAGGTTCATCTGAGAATACGCCTTACTTTTAATACCTCTTATACAAGGCCAAAATAGTAAATTTTTCAATTGCTCGTCGTACGTTCTGAATACTGAGTAAGCAAAGGTACGTCACATGGAAATAATTCATTGTCAAATGGTACGCGGATTTCCGAGATCTCCTATGCAAATAGAGTGGTCAATTATATGATGACATGGAGACTCAAGACAAGGTCAGAATATTTGAAATTACGCCTATCAAAAACAGCGAGAAAGAAGAGTGAAACTAAATAATACTTCAATTGAGAGGTTTCAGTGCTAGAGAATTTGAACTAGTCTCTGCATTATTGCTCAATTTGGAATAATCCAAACTGGTGTGAAAGGATTCAATATATGATTAAGCAACCAATTTCAGTTTTGACAATGATTTTGGTTAATGGAGGAAATGATTCATGATTCATCCGAAACTTTCTTGTGTTCATCCCACTGCTCAATTTAATCTTGAATTTTCATGGTCACTTATAATGTAGTTCAATTTTGGTCTCGAACAACGCCTAAATCAACTTGAATTAGACAATAAATTAGGTTACATTTCAAAAAGTTCACATTACTGAACTCTTCCATCGTTTTCAACAGTTTTTTTTGGACGGATTTAAAGAGTTATTTTAAATCCGTCCAAAAAAATGTTGAAAATGATGGAAGAGTTCAGTAATGTGAATTATTTTTTGAGATGTAACCTGATTTATTGTCTAATTCTAGTTGATTTAGGCGTTGTTCGAGACCAAAATTGAACTTCATTATAAGTGAATATTTTGATCATTCGAATAATCATGGAAATGCAATAATTATAGAATCTTGGATCTATGCATCTTACAAAAAATCAAATAGTGAAGCATGCTAATTTATCATGACTTGTATGTTCGCTTTCTTCATTCCTTTTCCCTTCATTCCCTTCCATTTTCCTATATTTCTATTTCAATAAATTAAACATTTGGAGCTATTTTCAGGTTATACTTCTGT
Organism: Nilaparvata lugens; assembly: GCF_014356525.2. NCBI lineage: Eukaryota > Metazoa > Arthropoda > Insecta > Hemiptera > Delphacidae > Nilaparvata > Nilaparvata lugens. The sequence goes on from NC_052509.1 coordinate 51,773,844, forward strand.
AGAGAAAAGGCATAGGATCCTTCATTCATTTACAAATACGATCTTTATTCTTATTATTGTTGTCTATTAAGTTCAGTCAACTTAACTCAACTCAACTCAACACTCGAGGTCTGATTCAAACCTCTTCATGCTACAGACTTGCTTCAATAAATTTTAACTTGTATAGCATAAAAATTGAAGGTTTTTAAAAATTGAAAAATGTTCATTTCCAAATCTATGGAGTTTAGATGAACAATAGCGATAATCTCAGTCAAATTCGTTCTAGAAGAGTGTATAATTTAGAATTATTCTACTTTTTTAACGTCATTCATCTTACTTCTCACATCTACTCTGCAGGCCTACTCCATTATTAGTCACTCAGGTTCACTTAGCAATATTATCATGACAATCAATTGTTTGAATTACACACAATATAGTATTATGCTTTCTATATTGTATTATACTATTCAATTCGAGCTAATTAATAAATAGACGAGTTTGTTCTCAAAAAAATTGAAGGATCGTAGAACAATTTCCTAGAGTTCACCAGAGATTGATAATTTATTCATTTGATACAAACATAGAAAGGCTCACAGACAAACTCCAGTACGAGCCTTTATGACATATTTGATAGTATAACATGGAGCAACCGAAACTGGTCTTTCTACTTTTAAATTACTTTGTCTATTAAAATCTGTGGCTTTGACAAATTTTCTATTCTTTTCATTTAATAAGGATTTGTTGTGAGAAGGAAGTGTTATTTAGTTTAATTGATAGCATCCATTACAGTGGATTTCATGGTGACAGTATACCGGTACGTAACACTGTGCTACTGTTTCCCTTTCCAAATCAGAAAGCTGCAAGTGAAGAGTGCAGAGTAGAGCTAGTAAGATTCACCTTGATCTGTCAGCATTCCGCATTAATGACATCAATCCTTCTCATTCAACCAATACCGACAGTTTAAAGTGAATCCCCTATAGGTGTTGCAAAGCTGAGGTTGAATGGATCCAATTGGAGCGTTTCAATCCACGTTTTCAAATATCTGGTCGACTGTCAACGTCTCTGTATGCACGGGGTGGATGGGGAAGACGTTACATAGACAATCTTCACAGTTTTGTTACACTTGTTATTTCGAATACAGAATAATAATTTATTCTAATGTTTCGGAGAAATTATGTTGAATCACTAGAAACAAAATTCTGATTGTAGTTACTACTACTACTGGTAGTCCCTAGTATCGTATTCAGACCATTGAGATACGAAACGGTTTCTAGAAGATTTCTTGTTTTTTCTAAACTGAATTCTCATTAGTGTAGCGTTCTCAGTCCAAGTTAATGGTATGGGATGATTCAATCCACAAGTTATGCTTCCCGGATTTGAATTTTAGTTGACATTGTAAGTTAAGTTGATGAATTATCTGATAACGTTCAAAACGTTATTGTGAATAGAACCTCAACGTTAGCCTTTATATTTATTTGAAAATAAAGATTATATAACTTACTTGTTTCTCTATCTCTCTCTTTCACACACATCCTCTTTTATTGATCTACGTTGAAACAGTATAGTTTTTGTACCGTAAAAAGTTTGATTCTTCATTTGGTTCCACACTCTATCTGGTTGTGGAGAGAAAAGGTGCTCTTGAAGGAATAATCAACTTCTACGCACTAGTCTTAGGTTTATTCTTTCTCTTCAGTACATATTTCAACAACAATTAATCAAAAGTTCTTACCAAGTAATGCGAAACATCTGAAATTAGTAGTCTCATTATCACTGGTTATGTCATACTGGTCATATTACAGTCACTATATAACCAGTGATTAATAGTTACTGTAGTCTATAGTTACTGTAGAGTATCGCAAAAATTAAAATTCTGATCAATGAACCCGCGTTGTTTCAGTTGAACATTTGAAATTACCTACTTGTAACGGATAATCAGAACATTATACAGTGAATTAATTAGATGATAGGATGGGTAAGACTGAATTCTGCTTCTTGAACACTTTTAGAAGATTCATCCAAAATTGGTTAGGTTTTTGTCGAGTAGATAACTCATTAACCATTGTAATTCCAGCCTGATTATTAGTAGTTTGATCGGTAGCTTTCTCCTATCATGGAAGGGCGGAAGTTGCTCAACAAGTGATCTCACAGCCACCTTCATATTTTTACCTTTTTTCTCTCTCACTCGCCTCCAATCGGTATCCAATATTTGTTTACTTTTCAGGAGCAAGAGAAATTACTGCCGCCATTTCATTACAGTCCTTTGTCAAGAGCCGTTGGTGACTTGATTGATGCATAATAATGAACCCCGTCGAAACCAATAAGCTTATTCTTCCAACCAGAAATCCTCAATTGTGGATCCAAGATAATAATATTGTTAATTTAGCGTGGGATTCCTCATGATATGAGTTTAGATACAGATTTGCATTGCAGCTCTCTTTCCATTGAGTCGGAGATGATAAGATGGAAATAAATTGGACAACCGGAGAATTGAAATAAAGTAATGAAAACATTGTAATAAATCACATGTTGAGAAATAAACTGCTTTGTTGCGTTTGTTAGAAATAAAACATGTTATTCGTTTTTTGCTACTGTAGCTAGTTGTTTCGGGAAACCTTTACTGACAAAATACTTTTGATGGAAAAACCGTTTGGTCGAAAAACCCTTCTAAAAACAATTTATTAAGAATCAATAATATTTTGTAGATTTCCTTTCTATGATTTCAAAACAGTAAGGAATAGAGTAAAAATCCTATTGTTTCGCCAGAATGTAGTGTTTTTATGAAAGAGATACTCGTGATTCAGAGCCGGATTTAGAAATGTATTTATTTATTTAGCCAGAATTTGAATAATTCTTGCGGAGAAAGGCACAATGACTCCAACAAATTAGAGAGTGACTATGATTACATATAAGCCACACACCAAATTCAACAAGCAATCTCATTGGACCATGACTTGTATGTGACGTTCTCAAGCTGCTTGTTTCCTATTGGTAGTCAGCTGTGAAAGTGAAATGGCGTCTAGTCAGCCAATTGACCAATCAGATAGCTCCTTGGATTCTTGTTCTTTATATAGTTGTTGAATGTACAATGATGATTGAGCTACCAATCAAGAAGAGGTTGCAGAATATAATGGGATTGTAAATAATGAAATAAAATTATCTTCAAGTATTACATTTCTACTAGGTTTTATGAAGTACTAGCCGTCAGGCTCGCTTCGCTCGCCATATCCGTCTAGCCACGTCAGCGGGCTCCGCCCCCTGGACCCCCGACTGGATCGTCCAAAAATGAGATCAGCGGGCTCACTTCGCTCGCCTGCATGTAGACCTCAGCGGAACCTCTGTACCGAATTTGAACGTATTATGTCAATTTGATCTCGAAAAACACCTGTTACTATATCGGCGTATCTTTGGCGAATAAAATTCTTCCACCTCAGCTAAACCTGTGTACTGAATTTTTTTAAATATATTTCCATCAATTATTGAAAAAGGTGAGGAAACGCAGAAAAGCTGAGAAAACGCAGATTTTGAGCGTATCTTTGGGGTTATTTCAAATTCCTTCTAAAACAACATTATTGCACCCCAGCTGAGCTTCTGTAGTAAATTTGAACATTTTCTGTTCATTTGTTCTCGATAAAGCTGAGAAAACGCAGATTTTGGGCGTATCTTTGGAAATTTTTCCAAATCCGTTCTTATTGGCCTCTAAAGGGCCAACTGAACACACCTACCAAATTTGAAATGTTATGTCATATTTTCATCATATGTTAGGACGATCCAGTCGGGGGTCCAGACTAAACGTCTGGCTGAACGGATATGGCGAGCGAAGCGAGTAATATAATAATATAGTAATATAATATTCCCAGGAATAGCTCTGATTGAAGCAGCAGTACCCAATCAATTTTTCCGCGATAAATCAGGATCTCCTAAATAGGTATTTAGGAGGTACTGATAAATTGATATTTAGGAGGTCCTGGATAAATGCATTTCAATCTTCAACTTGGTGCCAACCTAACAAAGTCTACTCAACTTAATGCCAACCTGACAAAATTTTCAATTCAGTTACCAGAACAACTGTTTCGAAGAGGTACTCTCTCTAGATTATAGTTCTATATTAACAATATGGTATGGACATTTCAATTATAATTTTAAGATATTGGAATAAGAAGAATATACATGCTAAAAGATGAACTTTAAACCCTTAAAAACCACCCTTAGAGTTAAAATATCGCCAAAAGATTTCTTAGTGCGCCTCTAAAGGGCCAACTGAACATACCTACCAAATTTGAACGTTTTTGGTCCGGTAGATTTTTAGTTCTGTGAGTGAGTCAGTCAGTCAGTCAGTCAGTGAGTGAGTGCCATTTCGCTTTTATATATATAGATAAACTAGAAGTATTAAATGTTTCAATGTATTTGTGTTGTGGAACCTACTATAAAAATGTTTCGTTTTATACATAGTTCATAAAAACTTTGATCAATTCTTGAAACTTTACAAATCTCATAAAACTACTCATTCGTACAATCAACATTTCTCTATCAGACCCAAAACTAGTCTGCAACTTTATTAGTCACTTGGCAAAGACGAACAAACTCAGGAGTAAAGGCTACCAAACAGTATTCAGATGAAATACAGTACATTGGTTATACTTGTACTAAGTATAAGGTTATTGCCATTTTTATGAATATTTTAGAAATTACCAACTACATAGTCATTTATGAAAATTTTCAATTTCCACTTGATAAAGTACAATGAAGTGAAACATTCATAACATCAAACTAATGAACAAATAATGCGTTAGAAAGGTAATAAAATGGTGATACAGCTCTAGTCAGAAGGCAAAAACATGAGGTTGAACAAAGAGTTAATTTGGAGATAGTATCGGCCGATAACAATGGCTGGAATGACTGAAACTGTTCTGTTTAGACCAGCATACAGAAAGGATCATTGTACTGTGACTGGTCGTATCCCGTGTAGTACGTCAGTCAATGTTGATGGGGAGGCCGCTCCGAGTCAACATCAGTTGATGTTGCGATCCATTTGAGATGGTGTGAGAGAGTAGATGTGTGAGTGTGTGGATGTGTGAGTGTGCATAGTTTTCACCGCATGTGGAAACTCTCCACTTCAATTCTTCCCAGCCCGGTATGATGAGCAGCCTGGATGCCCTTGGATGACCGGAACCGCGATGATAATTTTTGCATCCATACGGAACAGCCTTCGTAATTTCTACCCCCACCATTCAAATTATCATAGACTCGACACCAGCGGTCACCATAACCTACAAAAATAATCAACCACCACAGTTGGCGCGGCGGTTCTCTTCTGGCACATGGCCATACAATCATAATCATTTCTAATCTTTGTAATTCATAACTAGAGCATTTCGATTTTGGAAGTTTCTTCTTAATGTGATTGGAATAATAAGTTCCCTTCTATATATTGTGTTGTAAAAGTGAATATTCACGTTTATTTGCAAGTGGATTTATTGTGGATGATTGTGTGCATTTGGTTTTCTTCAAGTGGATGAATATGGATAATTGGAATAACTGCTGATAGTTTCTAGAAATCTTTGAGGTGAGTGTTGACAATAATTGATGTTAAGCTAGAAAGAAATATAATAGAATGAATGAATTAATAAAAACAATATAAAAATCTTGTAGTACCCTTTATTTTTAAAAACTTTAAACTTTTTATATTGTTTTTATTAATTCGTTAAAAAGTAGCCCATGTGAGTGAAGTGTTTTTAGAATAAATTATTATTAATTCAGTGAATGTGAATGTGACAACATTAAAACTGTGCTTTCTCAAATTATAGAGAAGATCCACAGTATCAATTCGTAAGAAATTTTATCAGAATGGATGTTTCACAGAAAATATCTAGAAATCAATAATTTTATTTTACAAGAATCATACATACTTTTTCGCCCCACTTGGATGTAATGAGCTGGTTCACGTGCGTCATATGGAGGCCGAAAGTGATTGTTTTCTGACCAGGCCGGTAAAATTTTTACGGCCCTAGGGCTGTAAAATAACCTTGGAGTCAGCTGATTCTGATTTGATGTGAACGTGTTTACAAAATAGTTTATGAAACGGAATCAGTTTATGCTTCTAGAATTGAATAAAGTTTTTGCAATAAGATACTATCATTTTATTTGGATGAATGAAATACAAATAATGAGATATTATAAACTATTCAAATTCAATTTTCAGAGTATAATAGAATCTAACCTCAAACCTCCTAGTACAGCGTTTATCATGGAACATGGTGGATAAACGGAATCATTTTATGCTTCTAGAATTCAATAAAGTATTCTGTAATAATATACTATCATTTTATTTAAATGAATAAAATACAGATAAGATATATATTACAAACTATTCAAATAATTTGATTTTCATAGAAGGATAGAACTTCTAACCTAAACTTCCATTGACATTCAGATCACATCAGATTGGCCGAATTTCAAGTGTGCTAAAACAGCTGATCAAAAACTTTTTCAAGTGTGATAAACCGGCTGATCAAAAACTTTTTCAAGTGTGATAAACCAGCTGATCAAAAACTTTTCATTATTTGTGTTTATCATTCAATAATTAAAACATTTATAATAATATCATTTTATTGTCATTTGGAAGAATAAAAAGTATAAACTCAAACTCTTACATAATTGAACATAATCTTTTAGGTTATTTAGACAAATCAGAATAAAAAATAAAAATACTTGGACAATTTCTTGATATTCAGATTATCTCAGATTTGCTAGAGCAATGACCTTCCACTTTTGCTTTCGGAAGTGCTTATAATAGACAATGAGAATAATTATTATTCTCATATATATATTGTTTATCTTTCTGTGTGGCGAAAAATTACGTTCTCACCATGGGCAAAAATGTTTTTCCGGCTCTCAATCTTTTCTAGTCCTCGGCCTACGGCCTCGGACTTGAAAACCGATTTCGAGCCAGAAAAGTCTCATTTTCGGCCCTAGGTGCGAAATATACTTTTCTTGGCACGATATAAGATATTTTTGATTTCACAGCTTCTGGAATGTGGGTTGGAAAAATTGAAGATGGGAATGGAAATAATAATAATTTGATTAGATTTGGCTATTGGAGGCAGTCGAATTGAACTTCTATTCACTGCTTATTTTTAGAAGTGCCGTGTTTCTTAAATGACATTCATATCATATGACAAGTGACAAATAAAGAAGTGTTCGCATAGAAGGAAATATGCATAATAAAAATTTGAAACGGAATATAGATCATAAACAATGTTCCATGAATCAATCTGGCTAACAAATTACATCGTGAAAAATCATGTTCTTGATTTTTATACAATGAATTGATTAGGATAATTCATTTGGCCTTAACATCAGTTCCAACATTTTATTGATTGTCACGTTTTGAAGAATTATCGATTCATCATTTCATTCTTCACCGCTCTTTTCAATGTTGACTGAGAGTCACTCTGACATAACTGGGACAAAAATCTCGGCTATAAAAATAATAAATGATAAATTTGGAAATCTATCAATGAATAATTAAGTAGCTATCATATAGAGACTATAACTACAATTCTTCACTCTCCACAGAAGAAATCAGTTTAAAAAGCAATCTTTGTTCACAAATAATGTGTCTGGGAGTGTCCTTAATTATCGGAAAACGTCTAATGGCGAACGGTTTAGTTGTAAAATATGTCGGAAAATTCTAATAATTCCATGAGAAGTGACAAGAGTCGCACGTTTACTCATCAACTTGACATTTCTAGGTGACACCTTTTCAAGTCAATAAATTCTTGATTGAACTTCACACGACAGAAAAACTGAATACATTGATCATGTGAGTTGTAAATGGGGGAATCCTGTCATCTATATGACTCCCTGAGATATGATAAACTATTGAAATACCTAAAAATCTTATAAGATTATTTTTCAAATCTAATAATATAATCCCAACTATTATTTGTTTTTGCAATCAGTTCAGAAACCGGTACGTTGAAGCATCGTTTCAGTTTCCAACATCTAATTCACTTGTATCCAACAAGGATCTTCCATTGATATGGTTCTTTGGTAAATCATGATACTTCCATCACTTTGAAGATTTGTATCAAGATTTATAAATAATGCGATAAATGAATTGCCACAATATTACGAAAATCATAGACAAGCGTTAGTTTGATCCTACAAGCTCTAATCCAAAGCATTATAGGCTATTGAGTCTCATCTGGAATATATTATATAACTTTGTTTACTTTGTGAATTCCATACAGCACTACAAAATTTTAAAAATACATTACATGCATCATTACAGATTCACACCACTTGTGCATTTTCCTAGATCTTTATTTCTCTAGTATTGTGGATAAAATGGCTAGAGATTGCCCAGTATGGGTTTTATCAGAGACAAACAATCTAATTAAATATCTTTACTCTATGATTTTAATCAGTATGGATAACTACCTCAATATCACCTTCACAAATACTCCGAAAGTTTTAGTAGGCTGCCTATTGTACTTTTATTGTATTGGTTCTATGAATATGGTTTAAGAATTCAACATTTCACATTTCCAACGTCTGTGAGTTTCCAACAGTGTCTAAAATGAATCTTTTGTATATGCTTTAAGAATCCAACATTTCACATTTCCAACGTCTGTGTGTTTCCAATAGTGTCTGAAATGAATATTTTTTTATGCTTTACGAATTCAAAATGTAACATTTCCAACGTCTGTGTTTTTCCAACAGTGTCTGAAATAAATCTATTGTGATTTCCATAGGAAAATATGACAAATCTTATTCAAAAGTTGACTATGATTACCTAGCCCACTTTGTGCTATGCGGGTCATTGATCAAGTGATTGAGTTTCCTGGATGTGAGCTGTTGACAGTCTGTATACAAAGTTGTCACCAACAGAGAATGGCTAATGATTGCTTGCTTTCATGTTGTATCGGACAATGAGTTCGTCGAACTGTGATGGATGATGGTCCGTCAGCAGCCCGCATGGCCGCCCCTCTGCAAAGGGTTTTCCTCATTAATATTATTTTGGCGAGCAGAATATGGAGAGGAAAGTGTCCATGTTTATTCTTCTCACCCTAATTCCCATGCTTTACGTGTTTCGAGCACCTAACAAAAGCTTATCTTGGTCGGACGGGCGAAGACAGTCAGTCAGTCTGGTCTCAACACGGTGGTGGCGTGTTACTCAGCCGTATACCAGGAGTTGGTGTCTTGGTGTCTAGCTGTCTTGGTGTCTTGCTGTCTGCTGGATCACCGCACTTGGAGTGGATGACTCGCTTATCGTCACTGCAAGTCCTTGATCGTCTCTTGAAATTGCACATCTCTATTTAAAGCAGAATTGAGTGTACGATTGCAGACAACATCAAGTGAGTCTTATTGAATTGAATTTGTGTCACACTTGACACATACATATTTTGGTACTTCTCCATACTCGGAGAATCATTTCATTCTCTCCATATTTCCCCATAAATTGTGATCACATGGGAAATTTGCAATATCTATTTCATTCATCACCTCATCATTGAATCGCATTAAATCATAAGCAATGATTTGTAGTCATCGTGTAGCCTACATTGGTATATTTTAGCACGTAACCCTTGAACATCTTCAAAATCTTTTACAATCCTGGGTTTTTTTCAATTATTTTGTAGCTCCCTTCTTATAATATGTAGGATTGTCATTCACAGCTATCATCAGTGGTTTTGTTGCGAACATGTGAATTTGTGGTGAATTGAAGTTCGATTAATTTGAATAATTCAATTCATTACACTTCTAAAATTAATATATTTTCCCGTGAAGTGATTAGTGGTTTTGAAATGTTTCGGTACAGGATTCTGATAATTTTTCATAATTCCTCAAAAAGAACAATGATGGAATATCTCTCGTTCGATGAGTTATTTGGAGTTGAAAATTGAAATCCTTTTATCCAGAAAATTATTTATCGCTTTGAATGTACTCGTCCATCTCCCACCACAGAATAAAACTTTCGCCATGTGTGAGAAATCTAGCCGAACGGAAATACCACATTGCTTGTCGATTTTTCACCAATATCAAGAGAATCTCTTTCCATATTTTTTTCAAATCATCAAGAAACTCACATCATGTTAAGCTTATAACAATCCAATACAAATTTTAAAGACAATAACTTGTAAAAAACTCATGTACCACTGGGATGAAGTTTGCGAGTTATCTTTTCAAAATTATTTTCAATTGTGTATGGATTACAGTATGTTTTTTTCTACACCGGCAAAATCGTCTGGTTATCGCTCGTCGTTTGCATTTAAATGTGTCTTACTAGTATTTCTCTTAATTAGACGATACTATATTATGTTCAAAACCCCTCTACCAAGTCTAAATGTAAAGTATCTAATTTCATTCAATTTTATGTTCTGTAATCAAATAATAATAATTAGCGGTCACTTTTTCATATTTTGATGTAATAATGTTGATCAATGATAATATTGAGTGAAATATATTGTCACCTATGAAAGAAAACTCTAGCCTACGTGAATGAAAGTGGGCCTACACGAAGGAAAAAATGCTTCGTTCAAAAGCACTTATTGGACGAAAGTGTTACGGTTCCAATTGATTGGTTGTCACGTGACTAATCAATGTTTACAGAAATATGCTAATGGTGGGCTCAATAAACAACGCACGCCAATATCGGTTAATGAGGTATTGATCTTTTTGAAATGAATTCCAGCCTTTTACTCCACTAACCTGGTTTGCCTTCAAATTCTTGAATGAAGCGTCCTAGAGAAAATTACATTTCAGAGCTCAAGTTCATAGGGTTTTAAATAGCTCATTTTTATAAGGACACAATGGCGATTTTCAGATAAACGTACAAAAACATTAGGAAATTATGACAGTATATCACAGTAATCTATATAATTATATTGAATTTGCTTTATTATAGTATTATTGGGTTGCTCGTTGGAGTAAATGATATAACGCGCCGGTCTAATAATCAAGAGAACCCGAGTTCGAATCTCGACCAGGGCAAAAGTTTTTGACCACAGCACAATCACATACATACGGCCATCCCGTCTTTCGGAGGAGACGATAAGTTGTCGGTCCCGACTACCTAAAAGTAGTCATCATCTGTCATCATCCTTCCTCTCACTCATTACCCACGCACAAGCCTAAGAGCTTATGTGGGCATCACCCTCAATATTATTATAGTATAGTTGACCAAGTATATAGAAATTGAATAAAATAGTAATAAAATCTCAGAAATTCGAAGAATAGGATAGTACTATCCTAGATTTTCTAGATGAATCTTGCAATTCTATACGATTCAATGGAAATCGGTAACTCAACTGCACTCAGAAGTTTGAAAAAGGAAAATACGATGAATGTAATTGAAAATGTATGGATAATGATGGAATAATCAATAGTGTAAATTATGTATCTTTATTTTACACAAATCAATACCAACTTACTTAATTACTACTGATTCATAAGTGAAGATAAAACATTGAAAGCGTACTGAAAACTTATTGGAGGAATAAAACTGAGAATATTGGTTAAGTAATGAGATTGTATTGTAAAGATGGTGAGAGCTGAAAACTTTGGCAACTTACCGAAAAAGCCATCATTCATTCCAGTGCTGTTATTAATCACGGTTATATCCTACCACACTTCACACCTCCTGCCTGTGAAAGCTTTTCAAATCCAGATCAAAGAGCTTAGAACCAGCCTTGTGGCTGAAGTTTACACTGCTGCTTGTTTGTTCTCAATAATGCTACAATTTTGACACCAACAAATTACTATTCCCCCAGGAATCTGGGGCAAATACAAGTTTCAACCTCCAAATCTCAAAGATCGGGTGATTCTCTATTTTGCGAAGGCCGTGTGCGGACTTAGCAAATAAGTTGCGCCCTATCTTCTATGTTCATTGACCTTGAGATCATAGACTTTGCGTCAGTCACGCAAAGCGGCTGACCACATTTGAATTCAGCTCATTTTTGAATCGTTCTAGAGGTGAACGACAAGTCGCTCAGTTCACCATCTAATTTTGAGCGTCTGTTTGCCACGGAAACTGACCACCGCTCTTTCTATTTATGCAAATCGCGTTTGATAAACAATTCTTAATGCATGTGATTCTGTGTACAACCAGCGCCAAATTGTTGAGCGCCTCTCTTCCTCCTGCCGCATTTCCATAATAAGATATGCTCTCAACATTTTCCTCTTTCTCTTCCTTTACAACTCTATGTGCGGTTGACTTTCTCCTTTCTCTAGGTACCGAATTGGCGTTTGGATGGTTGTCCTTTTATACTTAATGATAGTGGTCGATCCACTTCTAGTCCTAGACCTTGGAGGTAGAATAATAAAATGCTACAAAACCAATGCCGAGGTCCCAGGAAAAATGCTGGGGGAAGTTGATCCAACTTCCCCCAGCATTCTCTCAGTTTTCAACATCAACATTTCAACAAATTTAAAAATGTATATTAAATCTGGAATGCATCATTTTCTCCCTTATTTGAAAAGTAATAGGCCCAATAAAGTGAAACTCATTGATAAATTATCTTTGACATATAAATAGATAGCATTAACTATATTATAGAATGGATCAATTATCCACATTAGGAGCTTCTATAATCTTTACGATATTAGAATTAGGGATTGCAAAAATATTCATATGGGTTCTCAATTTGTATGTTTTTTGAACATCGAAAACCGCGTTTTTTTAGTTGTGAACATGTCTGTTGTTGAGCGTAATAGAAAAACCAATTTGTATGTCGATACTAATTGAATAGTAAGGTAGGCCTACTGCATGAATGATGTTTCCGAAAATTGGGTATAGAGGCAGTCGTGCTGTCTTCAAAGGGCCAAAAGTGTATTTTTGCCCCAGTACATCAATAATAATAATAATATCGAGTGACCTGGCTGGCTCAGGTCTGGTGTCAGAGTTTTCAGGTCGCCACTGATCAATTCCAGGGCCTCTGACATGACTAAAGACTGCTTTTCAGGCAGCCGAGACCGACGACGTAACGTGTTCATCCAAAACACAATGATTTCTGATTTATTGAAAATGGGGTGACAGATCATATAAATTTTCCTCCCTTTCTACATATATTAACATTTTAGAGTCAAAGAGTGAATTGAAATCATCCACCCTCTTCCCTAACAAAAATATCCATATAAGTCTGCGTTACAGTAGTCGTCCAGCCAGTCTTCATATTTTTGCCAAAGTTTGCTGCAACAAAATCAAGGCTTGCTCGATTGGCTGCTGAACAAATCGGCACATCAAGTTATGGAAGGGTAGCTGGTACTGACAGGATGGTAGTTGCAACCAATGATATTATTATAGCTATATACTATTTTTGAGCTGCAGTAGCAGTAAAAAAGTCAAACCACAGACGCACAGGCATTGATAACAGTAGCAGTAAAAAGTCAACCATAGACGCACAGGCATTGATAGCAGTAGCAGTAAAAAGTCAACCATAGACGCACAGGCACAGATCACAGAGGACACGCCTCTAGTGCGCATCGGAAGCCAGCATCCGGCTTGCCTTTGTTTGAGTAGTGATCATTGCCGCCCAATTTGTGGTTTACAGAGTGTCTCTGATTTTATTTGTCTCAGAGTGAAAATTGCGACGGCACCATTATTATTGGGGCGTCGATAGCGGAGAAATTATTGTCAAACAAAAGCTACGCGAACTAGTTGACTAGCTTTCTTTATTAGGCTACAGTGGTGAACAGGAGGTTTGTGGGATTATAGTATTCAGTTGGTGAACTTATAGTCAAACAAAAGCTTGTCAACTATTTGACTAGCTTTCTTTATTAGGCTACAACGATAAACAGGAGGTTTGTGGGATTATAGTAGGCCTACTTAGTTGACGAACTTATTGGAATTTATTTTTAAACAAAAGCTATGTCAAAAATTTGTCTGGCTCAATTCATCACAATTGAGAACAGGAGGTTCATGGGATCATAGTACTTAGTTGGTGAACTTATTGATAGAAGCTGTAAGCACCAGTTAGGTTTTCTAGTTTACAAAACGTAGTAAAATTAGCTCTTCTTTCCTGAGAGAAATTTTTTTGGATAGCTGATTAGTTTCAAAGGAGAAGCGACTTGAAATAGAACCTCAATCTCCCAAGTCTAATAAGAAAGGGAAGATAGGATCAACTCCAATTTATTCGTATAAAAGTTGACCAGATCAAAAATTTACCCTAAAAAAAGTGCCAATTAGTCTATATGGAATGTCAGGAGAGGTAAGCCAGTCTCAAAAAAAGAAGCTACTGCACAAATAGATTTCGGAATTTCACAGTTCTCCGGTAAAATCGTAGACTACAAATTTAAAGATCTGAAGTAAGATAATGAAATGTACATTATTATGCGGATTTTCTCTCTAATTTACTTCGAGTATTCAATTTGATTTATCTTTTATTGTTGGCTATGCTCTCTTCATGAATAAATGAATCTTAATTCCCGATTTTGAAACAAATAACTGAACTATTTATTTACAAACAAGTAACTATTGTCCTAGGATTTATCAGTGAAAATACAAACAAACCACTAAGGCACTAATTGAACTGATTTCAATGGCTACAAAACTACAAATCCATTCATAGATCTTTAGCATCATATTTTCATTCATGATCTTCTTCTATATTATTGGGACGGGAGACAGACATAGTTTTGTAGTAGACTACTGTAGTATTATTGTCTCTTACAAAAAACCATTGTTTGAGTACATTATAAGACTTCAGGTAATATGAGTCACACTTAGTTGATAAATTATAAAAATCGAAAGATTATAACTTAAATTTGTTACCTTCAAGAATGAAATACTCAGCTCACAGCTCATTGTTTCGTTCTAATCTAATAGTAGTCCAGTCACTATATACATTGGTGCATGCAATTTATATTGTAGTTCTGATTTTTTAATATATTATTTGTGTACATAAGAGAAGTCCAGAACCAATTTCTTCATGCAAAATTTCCTTGTGCTAGATACAGGGTGGCCCAAAAACCACGTATTTTCGGCTCATTTTCCAGTTTTCAGCTATTTCTGTCAAATCTCGTAATCGGGCAGAAAAATTTGCTTACGCCCTTTTTCTAGATTATAAAATCTTGGATAAAATGGGATCATTTGAAACTCTCTGTCTCCAATGAGTAGTGAGTTATGATTTTTCAAAAATTAGTGAAATTTGGAGAAAAAATAAATTTTGTTGAATTTCAGTTTTTGATCAACAATATCTTCCGATTAGATGTATCCATTTAGTGACAACATTGCTCCTTGTATTGTGAAAAACACCTAATTTTCAGCTTGAACCATCATTATCAACTACATTGTCCTCACATTGAAATTTCGTACAATGACATAAGTTCATGAGTTTATGTTCTATGAGAATCACCCGTTAGATGCACTTCATTTCAGTATTTCCTAGTGGAGAGGCGCGCTAAAGGATCTCAAGGATCAAAATTTCAAACACTTATAACTTTTGACACAATGCTCAGATTTCATCGTACTACACTTCATTCTTCTTCTGGGCTCGTCAAGGCGGTCCAAAATCATGCATCAGAAGTCAAATTCGGTCGACAAATGGAAAATTCATTGTTGAGTGTACTTAAGCCCAAATCCAATACACAAAAAGTGGCCAATTTCTATAATCAAAGCTATGTATCTCGGTAACCCCTTATTATAAAAATCATAACTTGATCTTGAAATGTACAATATAATTTTTTCTTCCATCTGCTGTAAACAATTTATGGAAAAATATGTTCGTAAAGTGAGATTTGATTGTTGAAAAAAATCCGGAAATTGTAGATATTTTTCTCATATTACGATTTTGGCAGTTCTATGATAGGGAAAAGTGATTCAAGATGGATTTTAGGCAACTGAGCTCGTAGAGGATAAATTTATCTACAATTTGGAATCGATCGTGAGTTTCTATGATGTATCAGACTCGTTTTAGAAACTCTTCATCAACAGTTATATCACGAAAAAAATGTAAAAACTGAAATCGCCATTATTAAAATCATCTGTAACTTTTGAATCGTATTGGAATCGAAAGTATTATTTATTGCAGATGGAAGAATAAATTCTATTGTACTTTTCAAGATCAAGTAATGATTTTTATAATAAGGGTTTACCGAGATACATAGCTTTGAATATAGGAATTGACCATTTTTTTTGTATTGGAATATGGGCTTAAGTACACTCAACAAAAAATGTTCCATTTTTCGACTGAATTAGACTTATGATACATGATTTTGGACCGCCTTGACGAGCCGAGAAGAATGAGGTGTAGTACAATGGAATCTGAGCATTTTGTCAAAAGTTATAAGGGTTTGAAATTTTGATCCTTGACGTGTCCTTAAGCGCGCCTCTTCACAAGGAAATACTGGAATGAAGTGTATCTAACGGGTGATTCTCGTAGAAAATAATCTCATGAACTTATATCATTGTGCGAAATATCAATGTGAGGGCAATGTAGTTGGTGATGATGGTTGAAGCTGAAAATAAGGTGTTTTTCACAATACAAGGAGCATTGTTGTCAGGTGTACCTGGAAATCTATATGAGATAGAGCGCTCTACCTGATCTCAGATTGTAGAACACAAAAATACGCCTGAGGGATTTTGAATTATACATCTAAATGGTAACAATCAGAAGATATTGTTGATCAAAAACTGAAATTCAACAAAATTTATTTTTTCTCCAAATTTCACTAATTTTTGAAAAATCATAACTCACTACTCATTGGAGACAGAGAGTTTCAAATGATCCCATTTTATCCAGGAGTTTATAATATAGAAAAAGGGCGTAAGCAAATTTTTCTGCCCGATTACGAGATTTGACAGAAATAGCTGAAAACTGGAAAATGAACCGAAAATACGAGGTTTTTGGGCCACTCTGTATCTAGCACAAGGAAATTTTGCATGAAGAAATTGGTTCTGAACTTCTCTTATGTACCCAAATAATATATTAAAAAATCAGAACTACAATATAAATTGCAAGCACACCCCTTTTTTTATGTCTTTATTGACTGGACTATAGGCTTGAAGGAGCAGTTATTCCCTAGATGGTAATGAATATCTCAAAGAGATGAATAATTTGACACTTTTGACTGACAGTAAACATAATTTATTATGTAATACTGCTATGGGATGACTGACCTAGGAAAGCCTTCAAGCATGGGATGAAGGCCATGACTGCTCTTCATTACTGTTCGCGATAACAAATTTTTGATTACATTCACAGAAGTTTATTGAACCGCATTTTTCGATTCACGGAATATGAAAAATTCTGAAAAAACAAAAAAAATGATATCACCTTATCACGATGCAGCTCTATATTAATTGTTGTATTTTTTCTAATGTATATACTGTTCTGTTCACTTCGAAAATTTTGGAAAATAAAAAAAATTATAAGGGAGAAAGGTATAACTAACTCAAGCCACAAAACGATAATAATATCAAAATTTAGGAGCAGAATAGTTTTGGGCAATGCCTGTTGTTCTTTCCTGATCATATTCATATGATTTGTAAATTGTATTAACAAACAAATAAATTAATAAAATAAATAAATATGGTAGTGGCTATGCCAGTGTAAGCCAATCCCCAAATTCAACGAGCAGTCTCATTGGACAATGATTAGCACATGACTTTCTGAAGTTGCTCGCTTCTCATTGGTTTTCACAGCGAGCTGTGAAAGTAAAAAGGCGACTATTCAAGCCATTGGCCAATCAGACAGCTCTTTTGTTTTGGAGGCGTGGGCTACTAATTCAGTCACTCCTACTCTCCTACATCATTGTCATGTTATTCTATTGAACTAATGAGAAGTGTATACAACGATAAATATATGCAATAAGACTTTATTTATTATTTATTCCAAGATTGACTGAACTGGAAACGTCTAAATTCGATTCACATGTTCTTCTTAAAGGCGAGGCTGAGAGCTTAGGAAGCCTCTTTTAACCAATTCATCTTCACTTAAGAAATTCATCAAATTTTTCAAGTAGAATTGTGAGTTTCAGATATGATTATTGTGGAAGTTTTCTGCATGATGTATATCTCAATTGAGAAAAAAAGAACAGACTTGATTACAATAATTCTCATAATATCTCAATCATCTCTGCTTGTGGAAGAATATTTTCTCTCTTTCATGTGAGATGGATATTTATGCAACCCTAAGATCTAATGAAAATATAGTTTGAAAATCTCAAGTAAGCAGGTGATGGAATCGAATCAAATCTTCATAGCTCGAATCAATTTTATTTTTTGACACATTCATGCATCATATTCCTAGTTAATAGCGTCTTCAATTATCCATCTCCCTTTAACTCATCCCTATATTGATATCTTAAGCATACCAATCCATTATAATACATGAGGTTGGAGTAAATATTCAAACAATTTTATTGACTTGTATATTTCCATAATATGAAAGCTCCAATCCTATTACTCTTCGTGGTATTTGTCTCATAATTTGAAAAAATGAAGATGAAAATCTTGAGACGGAATCTTGTCATACAAATTTTTTAGTTACATATCTTAAGAACAAGAATGACATCCACTCATGAAGTAGAGTACAAATTAATGATTGCAACATCCATTAAATTCACAAATGATTGAACAATCATTGGTATTTGTCAAAATTCGAAAAAAGGAAGATGTAGATCTTGAGATAGACTCTTGTCAAATCTTCTAGTTACATATTATCTTAGAAACAAGAATGACATTCACTTATATGAAGTAAAGTACAAATTAATGACTGCAACATCCAGCAAATTTACAGATGATTGAACAATCATTTGTCAATAATAGTTGAAAACACCGACGCACAGAAAACCGGGGTTCTTGCATTATACTGTCGAATTAGCGGCAGGCTGGGAGGAAGGATATTGTGGGAGGGAAGTGACTAGATAAGGATAGAGGGAATGGAATGCAAATTGCTAGAGAAAGATGGAGGAGAGGAACATTCGTAAGAATGGTGATAGACAAACTCAGTAAGAATAGTAATAGACAAATGGACAAACGGAGTTCGCTTTGAATTGATTCATTTATTGGTTTTGTTTGTATCGTTCGAATGATTTTAAGAATGAGCAATTCTCGAGTCGTTACAGACGGTAGGCGGGAAATTGATGGTGATCCGTGTAAACTTTATATCAACTGCATCACGGTCATCGAATGGCGATTGGCCAATAACGTTTATGCGTAAAATAGCTGAAAAATTAGTGGATTCAATGTAAAAGCCTAGACTGTGTGGTAATTGACCTTCAACCGAGAATTATCAGTGGATTAACGGAAAAGTTGTGATCAGGAGAGCCGATAGAAGGAGAGAGTAGTAGGGACTTGTAGTAGGGGGAGAGAGCCCTGTGTAACACGTTGGGCTATTGAAATTTTCATTTAAGATACTTGGGTTTCTCCAATACATGGAATGATTCAGAGAATATGCCTACTATTATCTTGAAAACTAAGGTTTATTACATACATTGATTGATTAGGGATTTAGGAAATACTGGTCAGTAGTAATAGTAAACGTAAATAATGAATTATAATACTATTACTCTTTACTTGACTTCTAGAATGAGAGATCATTAAATTGAAAGACACAATTTCACCATATCAAATGAGAATTTAAAAAAATGAGCATTATGAATATTCGTATCTTTTGATGTTGAAATTTAGAAATGACAAATTTTATGAGCTGAAATCAATAATACCGTAATGAAAATAGAATCTATGAGAGTTGGAACACATGCACATTAAATTTGACACCTACCAGTGTACCATTCTAACCACAGCCACCTCCATTTAGATTAACTCTAATTGGAGATCGAGGTGGTTGTGGTTGAAGTTGTAAAGGGAGAAAAGAGCAGGATATAAGAATTCTACTATAGAAATCACATTCATTATAAACTTACTATGTAATCGCATCTTCTAACTTAGATATGAACAGAGAATTTTCTTGGATTTTTCTGCAATGAATTTCTCCCCAAAAAATCAATATTGTTGACCTCTTCGATTCTTATCAGTATTTGTTGGAATTTTGTCAATAGAAGCTGGAGTTTTGATATCATTCGTAGTAACAGTAGTACTATATTGTAAATAAAATGCAAATATATTTGAGGGTCATTCTGAGAGTAGTCTACAAGTGTAAGAGTTTTTCACAGAATTTTACCTAGGTTCAATTTCATGGACTTTCCAGATACAAGATATGTTGAGTGTTGAAGTAGAAAATGTGATGTAATAACATGGATCAATAAAGGTGTATAGTAGGTATCAAATATACAACTCTCTCTGAATAAACTTTGTTTATACACGACCAAGATAAGCGAATTTCCATGAATATACTCCATAGATAGCGTTAAAGCTACTGTTATGAGCTGAGAACATGCTCAACTTATTTATACAATTGATTATGTATGTGTCCTTAAATTCAAATGCCTCATTCTCTCTCCATCTCCCGTGTTCTTTCTCTTCATATTCTATTTCACTAACGAAGTTCTCTCTCCATCGATTCCAATTATTTCTTCACTTATTCATAATTATTCAAAACCTAAACTCCATTCTTCTACTTTTATCCATATTCAGATGAGTCTCTCGTCTTCTCTTCTATTCCACTCTCTCTTTCTTTCTCTTTTCCTTAGTATTTTGCTCTCTCTTTTTCTTTCTCCATCACTCTCTCTTCATTTCTCAAAAACGTATTATTCTTCAGACTCTTTATTACATACTTTAGCTTTCTTCCTGTTTCTCGATTTCCCATTATTGTTTTACTGCATTTCACTACCACAGACTCTCTATATTGATTGGGTAATCTATTTAGGATATGGAATACAGTTTAATGTATCACCGCCGCTAACACAACTAATACTCTGAAAATTTAGCTGCAGCTTGGAATTTCCGTGACATTAGAAAATCCCGTCAAATAATAATAATTCTAAGCAGTTAATTCGAAGCCGATGAATAGAAATTATTGCATGCTGCTCATACAGAGTCGATTAGGAGAGGTCAAGGAACTCTCAGCTCTAAAACACTACTTGCTTTAAGTCACGAGTAGTCATCAATGAACCAACAGTCCAGCCGAGATTCGTGAATTTTCCAACTGAAGCCAAACCACGCATACTCTAGTTTAAGACGAAAATAGATTTTCTTCAAATTATCGTTGAACTCGAAGTTTATGTACTTTTTAGATTCATAAATCAAAGTGTTATTCAAATAAGTAGGCTTTAATAATATTCGAAGCAATAGATTCGATTCCCAAATGATGTGTGGAGTGGCACCTGATTGGAATTTCTTACCATTTAATTTTCAATTAATAAATGACGGTTCTGTGTATTACCTTCATTTAAGCTTTCTCACTTATTACTGAATGTATAGCTGAATAATTTTGAGTTTATCGTCTATTGATGATCAATTATAAATAGATGAATTTTATTGATTGATTGATTATATACAAATTGATATGTCAGCCCAATTGACGCATTAAGAAATTTCAACCAAAGAGGATACGAAATACGAATACAATGACAATAAAAACGTAGGAATATATAATATATACTAGAAAACTTGAAACAGAATATAAAAAGTTGTCAAAGAAATTAACAAAATATAGAGAGCTCTGGTAGAAGTGGCATTCGTGGATGATTGAAATAATTGTAGTCCAAATCCCACTAATTCACTAATACATTCTTCACTAATAAAATCATCCTATACCAATGCTTCTTTATACAACGGTCTATTTTTTTATATTTCTAGTTGACAATCTCATAATGACTATGAGACTCATCTTATAATAATTCTTATTATTTATGTGGCTTACAAGTCATGTAATTCACGACACAATAATAAATTAAAATGAGCTACCGTGCATAATGTCTTTCTAATCATTAGTCACAACGGGAGCATTACTACTTCAAACAGAATTTCATTTCTGTTTATTCTAGTACCAATAATAATTATCCTTTTTGTTGTTATAATGAATCACACTGTGATTTATGTGAAACTTGAATGATCCGACCAACTAGTACTATGAACAGAATTTCATCAACAACAGAATTTCATCTCGACCACCAGTAAAAACAATCGAATATCATTGCTATAAGGAATTGAACTTTGAATTTGAATTTATCTCTGAATTTACGACCAGTTGGTAAGAACAATAAAATATCATTGTTACAAGGAATTGAACTTTGAATCATGTGAAACTTTTATGATCCGACTGACTTGGAGATGATTGATTGATTGATTGAGTACTTTATTTATGTAGATTACAATATATGATTGGAGATGGAAATAAATTAGGGTAGAGATTAAGTTATTATTGACAAATTCGGTTTCTGCTCACAACAATCCACCCAAGGAGTTTTTGAACAATGAAACTCTATCGGGGCATAACACCGGTGAAAGTGCATGCAGCTTTTATCAGCGGGAAAACCCGGGACATCCTCTTCAGTCTTTTGATGATGGAGGAAACGCTTTGAATGAAGCAGCGGAATCCGAGGTGGGGAGGAGTCAATTAATCATCGGAAGTAAGAAAAGTGGATGGATAATATGGTGAATGGATTGACTGGCAATTGTTGTGTAGTTGCGTCGGAGAGCTCGACAAATCTGAATGTAATCAATAAAGCGTGTAGTGTTTTGTGAATTAATGATTGAGACACTATTGTATGCTATAAGATTGAAGGAGGTCCTCGTGTAGTGGTTATAATTGGAAAATATTCATAAGGGATTGGACATCAATAGTTTTGTTTACAAAATGTGGTTATGCGGTATCACAACATTATAAATTCTCTGAGTTCAAAGTTGAATTGGAAAATAATTATATAAATATAGTAGCACATGAGTGGTAATTTTCGATGTAATTGACCGAGCGAAGTTAAATGTTTGAATGTTTATATGTTGCGCATTTACGGCGAAACGCGGTAATAGATTTTCATGAAATTTGACAGGTGTGTTCCTTTTTAAATTGCGCGTCGACTTATATTCAAGGTTTTTGGAAATTTTGCATTTCAAGGATAATATAAAAGGAAAAAGGAGCCTCCTTCATACGTCAATATTGAAGTAAAAATCAGACTATAGAATTATCCATCATAAATCAGCTGTCGAGTTGATTATAAATTGCAAGCCATGACGCATGCAATTTTTAATATCTCATTGTAACTTGATGAAAATCAGCTGCTGTGTAGACTATAAATTGCATGCCTCATTGAATGCAATTTTTATGCACTATTAAATGAACTATTGATTGCCTGCAATAACTAATAACTAAAATAACATAGTATTGTCTCTCGAACTTTCTCTGCTTTGAACTCGGACTGTCCTGTTGCCAGTATGTCTTGAAGGTGATTAGCTTATGATGTTAGCATTTTTTATGCACAAACCCCAACAGCCATTAGCCGTTTTCACACCGATATCTCGCCGACACGACATACAGACAGGATTTACTCTGATGGGCAGTATAAGAGGAGGCTGTGGTTTGTAACTGCGCGAGGTCTACTGTTCACAGAACTACTAGTTACTATTGTATTTTTATATAACTTTAAAGTGGAAAAGCACTCACATTCTTTGGTGTGGCGACGACCGTTTCGTGCTGGTGTTGCACATTCTCAAGCCAAACAGAAACTGATATAAGATAACTAGTAGAGGTTGCACCTGATTGATTTCAAAGTCCCGAACATACGGTAACTGGTTTTATGGAGCGAGACCAACAGACTTCACGTGACAATATTCTGGAGTTGACACAATTACAATAAAGATGAATTTCTTTAATTTTTCCAATAATTATTGAATAAATTCAAAATTGGATCAGTCCAATTATTCCAACCCCACGTTAGTGGAAAAAATTGGAGTTAAAATTTAATCTACGTGTTATCTTACAATAGTATTGCTGTCTGAAAAAATGTAGTAGCCTAGCGTAGTTGAAGATGTTTCTTCAACAGCAAAGGCGATTGAATGATTTTGAAACTCAATAAACTTTGAATTGAAATCGTAAAACACTTTCACATTCCACATCAAAGCTCGCATATTTTTGGCAACTGTATACTACGTGAATGAAAACTGTACCTTTAGGGTTCATGGAAAGTCAATGACTTTAGCATCCTGGCCATCCTCCCCAATATAATAGGAATAGGTCTGTGTCTGTCTGTTCAAGTTTAATGCTAAATCATTCATATTGGCATTGAATTTTCATGGGAAGACCAAAACGTGTAGCTGTTTTTTTTCAGTTGCAAATGAAATAAACTTACTTCCTCTTTATTCACCGTAATGCTCAGTGGTAATGACCCCCACACAATGAAAGCAACTGATTCCGGTTGGGATCAATGATTTTGTTTAATTAATTAGACTACCAAATTTTCAATTCGGATTCCGATAAAATTGTGATAACATAATAGAGATTGCATTCGATAATATCTTCTTTGCTGATATGACATGACCGTGCAAAAAGATTGAGTTGCAACTGAAGTTGCAATTCATTGAATTAAGCATTGGTATTGCACAATATTGCATCATGTAGTTCCATCTTCATGTAAGGAATGATATATAATTTTGAATCTGGAATCCTTGTTTCACAATAAGCTATTACCCTATTTATCAACCACATAAATTTCTAAAATAGATTTGTAAATCAAGTTCGTTGATTAATTGTAAAAAGCAATTCGATTTCAATGCATACATTCTTGAACGAATTTGATAAAAATTCGAATCAAATTCAAATAACTTTAATCAGGTAGGCCTTTTCAATAAATACAAGGAACAAAGTAAGTTACATCATAAATGTATTAATTTTTTTTAATGGAATTATAGTGGGTACCCTTTCTTGAAGTTGATAAAATAATAGATTAAATATTCAAGAGTAGCCCTAACGAAAAAGGATAATTAATATAAATTTGTAAGTTATTTTCTTCAACTCGTATGTAGTAACTATCTTACACCTACGGATAGTTACTACAATACTCTATACTACAGTATTACTCTTACATATATTTATACCAATAACAATAACTAAAAATAAATAAAAAAAAAATAAATAAATGTTTATTTCCCAGAAAAACTAAAACTACAACATCAATTACACAAAATATTAGATAAATTACAATATTACATACAATAGTTAGTTACAAAAAATTCTTATAATGTGTCCTCTACTTGTTTAGTTTTTTCTGTGTGGAAATTGACCTACTCCACTATGGCAAATACAAATATAACAGCTAGTTTCAGTGTTCTAAACCATCTTCAGGTTTAAAAAATAAATGTCTAAATTTGAAAAAATAGATTGACATTTCTATTACATTATTCGTATAATTATGAATAAACTTCCTGCTTGAATGATTTGTCTGATACACGGAATAAAGTGCAGGTTTTTGGAAACAATAATGTGTTTCAAAATCATGCAAGTATTTTGAGATTCACATTCAAACTGTCAGCATTGGTTGATCGAGAAGCATTGATGCCATTTACAAGGAATGCTGATAGTTTAAAGAGAATCTCACTATAAAAGTTAGCAATCATTTATGGGTCCATTCAAGCGGTTCAGCTCCTACTGTTATCACAATCTGATTTCTGTGATCATACATAATCTGACCAGAAACAATACATTTACTTTTCAATGAAAACAATGAGGAGCCTTTCCAAAAACTGAATGGATTATGCCATTGATTGCTTTAGCGATAAAAATACAAAGAAGGCTAGCCTTGTGTATAATTTCATACTACCTTGCAAAGTGGGTCTCGACTTCATTCAAGCCTTATTATTTGAATTTCAATGGCTTACGTCTCTCAACTAGTATTATGCAGCTTAAATGAAAATATCGTTTCATTTCTTTATTATTTAAAAACACTTATCGGTGTCTTGGTATTTTTTAAACTTGAGAATGAAATTTCGAAACATGTGTCAATAAACATAGGTATAAAGGATGTTCGGTACACTTTTTCTATTTAAATTGGATAATATTTTTCAATATAATTGTTAAGATCATTATAAGAGAGAGAAAGAGTGACAACTGAAATTTTTGAGTGGTCTAATAAGCTTGTTATGGGTCGTTAAAGTGCTAACTCCGTTTTCTTTCTAGATCTTAAACGGTTTCGACTATATTAACAGAACTTCTCTTAAAAATTCAAAAAATGTATCTTCCCAAACTGATACATTTCATTCCCTAAATCGTTCATAAATAAAAAAGTAATATTTTTCTGTAAATTCGATAACTTGTTTATTTTTGCATAAATCGCGAAAAAAAGCATATTAGAACAAAGTCAATGATATACTGAATGTATAAAAAAAACTCCAATGGAAAATTTTAAACCGTTTATGATCTAGAAAGAAAACGGAGTTTAGCATTTCAACAACCCATAACTCGCTTATTAGACCACTTAAAAACTTCAGTTGCCACTTTTTCTCACTCTTATAATGATCTTAACAATTATAATGAAAAAGATTATTAAAAAAAGTGTACCGAGAAGCCTTAAAACGGTACCGTACGGTACCTATATATTTCTTTCAAAATTTATTTTGAAAGATAAGATTATCTGATATTATATGAAGATGCTAAGATTAACTTGACATTTAAAAATGATATTGAATTCTGTCTATGATAGTTTTCAACTCCTGAATCCGATTTCCATTACAGGAAATAAAATTTGATTGTAGAACAGTCGTCGAAGCGATGAGCCAGAATCTGTCATTAGGGCATTTCTAATTAATTAGATTTGCTTACTTTTGTCATTCGTCTCCGATTTGCTGTGCTATTTATTCTGTTTGCTCCACAGACAAAGAATTCAGTGTAGACCAACTATAAATGTAGCGCAGCGGTTGAGACTTGTCTTACTGTACCATTCTTATGTGATCTATTTGAGAAAAAAATATCTTGTAGGAAAAGTCTGAATTGATCTCATGGTATGAATGCACCTACTATAGTGTGGTCCACGTTATAATGGCAGTGAATAAAGATAGAAGAATAGCGATGCCGATTCTCTGCATTAACTAATTATATTTCTACACTGTCAAAAACATGATTGTCATCGTTGTGGACCTAGAAAATGATAGTACCACTGTCTTTGTCGAATGATAGACAAGGATAGCAAAACCAAAGTTGATCAAATACTGTCATTATAACGTGGACCTCACTATAGAAATGGATTTAATGAAAGTAAAAGAATGAACATTATTGTGGAGTAACAACACACTCTTCCAATTTATATTTCTCAAAGAATAATATGTCTAAAATCTTAGTTATATCCTATAATTAACATTTTTTACTATTTATGGATCATTCTGTATCACTCTATCGGTTTATAGGTTTTTCAGTTCTGAAGTACAAATATCCGAAGATATATTCATGAATTAAATCGATGATTGAATCTCAGTAAACTTCAAACATAGAATACCGTTGACTGAAGGCTACTCTATAAAGTATATTTTATTAGTTCTTGTATGTCTCGTCCTGAATTATCTCGATATTTATTCTAATAATTTAGAGAGGATTCTCTAAATTGCATAGAAGAAACTATTATTGAAATAGAATTATATAATTATATAAGTACCCTTTCATATTTCGTGCCACTCCAATCATTTATTTATTTTCTTGTAACACTGATGTTAATTGGTGAATAAATTTGATTTGATTTTATTAGAAGCCTTATTTACTTGGTTGGAACATTATTCGAGGCTATAGAGGAGCGTTTTTCCACTTCTTCAAGTTGATGGTTTTATACCAGTAATCTATAAATCAGATAATTTCTGAGTTTTGCTTGTTAACTGATACTTTTTGAATAAAATTGAATTATTTTTTTGCAGATATGGCAGTGGATCAAACCCAGTTTCCAATCAGCCGGATTTTCACAATCACGCTTGTGCTGGTGTCCAGTAAGTATATACTTATATTATTGTTTCGTATGAGTATATATATACTTTCTAGGGTAGAATTTATCATAAATATCACCTTCATCCCCTCCACATTGACCAGGTTGAACCCCCCTCCCCTGAAGACTGCCCTTTGCGTGTTACATGCCCACAACCCTCAACCACCTGAATAAACCATTAACAAAAACAAAAAGAATTGGGGCATATTTTTACGCGTTGACCTCAATACTACGGGGATTTGTCAATAGGCCAAGAAAATAGTAACTGCTGGTAAGCGTCTAATGGTCAGACAAAGAAGGACTGTTTTCCATCACATCATCATTAGGCTATGCAGTTGGGGATGGAAAGAGTTGCATGCCAATTGGAACAGTGAATAAGAAGCTAATTTCAGGTTTGAGAGTTCAAGCTATCTTATGATCAATCAGGATTGAAAAACAAAACGACGTGGATGTATAATGTTGAAGCTTTATTTTCAGAGTTTGATGTCTTGAAATCAGTTTTCCGATGAAACTTTTGCTACAAGAATACTCAAAGTGGATGAACACAATAAGTAAACGTCGTAATTTTCATTATGGAGAAATATACATCACTCGACACAATAAAACTATGATGATAAAATTACTTGAAGCTTCAAAAGTATGTTATTATAAGCTTCAGAAGAGTTTTTAAGTCAAGAAATTCACATATTATTCAATGCTATTTGCATATCTCTTACACAAATAAATGCTCAGTTGGTCTATTTGAAATTGTTCAAAATAATTATTTTAATTGCAATGTTTGTTATTGGTTGATGAATAAAAAATTATGGGAAAGTACGGTAACTTCGAAGAGAATATTGTGTTTTCAGACGGTTCACCTCAATTATACTGTTGAATTAGTATTATTACAGAAATGCATGTTCATTTCCACCTCGTAAACTTTATGAAGCATACTGTATTCAAACAATTTCAAGTATTAAATTTAAAAACACGTTATCTGTATTTCGAGTTGAGAACAAAAGTTCTTGCTCAAACAGAAAAACACTTCCAAATTAAAAATAATAAAATAATATTGAACTATAACAACCGTATACTTTTGATGAATTTGGAATTACTGTAGCCTGTTTTTATAGTTTTGCTCATCAAGAGGTATGCCAAATTTCTAAAAATATAAAATTCATGTTTCAACTGAATCTGAGTCCTAGATTAGTTGTTGATGATAATGAAAAAATATTGTTTTATTCATATGAAAATATTGTTACCGTACTAAGTTAAATGATATAAGAAATAGGAGTTACAGTATTACAAATGTCAACATAGCTCTAAAAAATTAGAAATACAGTCATTTTTCTTTATTTCTTTCTCAAACTTTATTCGTCATTCCATTTTATTCTATATTAATTCTTTATTCTGATTTTCCACCAGAAGACAGATTTATAGAAGAGAGAATGTTTGTTTTGCAGGGTTGAGCTTGGGGAGCAGTCAATGCAGTAAGCAGGAGTATCAGCAATGTGTGTATCTAGCTGATCCGCTATTGAAAGATCCGCATCTCATCTACCCGGACAATCCAACCGATGTCGATAAAGTTTGCAGGTAAGCTTTGTACATAATCCATTCAAAATATCAAAAGACTACGAATTATAAACAAAGTAACTGGATAAATACTAATAACTATGAAAAAGATCAATCAATTGAAATAATTTACTAGGTCCGAGAATTTCCTGGCTTTCTGGGCTGAAATTTCTTGAAGAAATGATCAATGTCAATAAAT
This sequence comes from Nilaparvata lugens, assembly GCF_014356525.2. NCBI lineage: Eukaryota > Metazoa > Arthropoda > Insecta > Hemiptera > Delphacidae > Nilaparvata > Nilaparvata lugens. The sequence goes on from NC_052509.1 coordinate 51,803,374, forward strand.
GTTTCAAGATAATATGAGATTGATACCATCAAAGAGCAAAAATTCTACGGCATATGAGGTTTCTGACCAATACAATCATGATTTTCTCTACTAATCATAATGATCACAATAATAATTTTCCTTGAATGAGAGAAATTGTGACATGGTCTTCATAGTGTGCTGAATTTATAGCTTAAATTTAGTAGTTTGAATAGTATTACAGAGTTCACATAAAAATCAATACCTTATGGAATTTTTTCTGAAATAATAAATTGTATTGTTTATGTAGCATACAATACTCCAATATCAGATGCCCTTGTTACTGCATCACGTGCTACACAAGCTGCCAGGCAAGTTGGTCCCGCTATTTATGCAGGCAAAGCACTTGGCAAAGCAATTATGGCAGCAGCTGAGAAAGGAATATCAGTTAAAAATTATGATAAGAGTTAACAAGAAATAGAGTGATATAATTTCCTACCAATGAGTTAATTTATTATTAAAAAAACCTAAGGATACAACAGAATGAAATAAATTGAGTATTGTTTGTCTACATCAATACTACTCTGTACATAAATATTTAGAATAGGCTACTCACTTTATTATAAAAGTTACTAAATGTATATATTGTCACTTGAAAATTAAAATTTTATTGAAAATTTTGCACCAAAGAGAGGAATGAAAATCTCACTAACCCTGCAACTGAATAGATAGGCCTACCTATTCCAAGACCTGATATATGTAGGTTGTAAAAAGTAAAGTGTATGGAAATAATTCTGTTAATCAATCAAGAACTATCAATTAGCCATTTCAAATGAATCTTTCTGTACATTTAATCTGTGTTTGATATCGGAATGATCTATGAGTTGCACTACGTAGCAGTACCTAGTAATCAATGTTTGTAAAGTGTGTTTAGCTTTGTAAATGGCTACAAAGTGGCTTTGTAAATGTTCATAGTTTCGAAGATGGATAAATCATTCTGAGTTTGATATTTCTAATCCAAAAGATCTGTTGATGTAAATAGTACTTATTCTAGGACGTGGACACAGTTCGTCGACTGTGTGAAAAGGTACACAGACCGGTGCTTCTCTGACATCAAGAAACAGGAGTTCAACAAAGCTGTCGAGAGTCCAATCGACTCCGTTCATCAACTCTGTACCGATTCTAAATATCAGAAAGGTGAGCTTTATACAAAAACCTTTAATAAATCATGTAAATACACAATATCACTAATTAAAATGTAGCTTCTAATAAAAAGGCTCATATCTGTGCTTAAATGCATTCTGTCGTCCTTTATTTAATAAAGCTTCTAATTATTATTGTTACATAATAGATTACTTAAAATTTATTTATTGGCTCAAAAAATAATAAAAAAACGATACCTACATAATAAAGAATAATAATTCACTTGAAGATTATTATTATTATTATTATTAGCGTATGACTTTCAATGGTGTGGGGAGACCCAAGGGTGGTTCCACCTCGCCGTATATAGTCCAAAGTTACCTAATGGGAAACATTGGGAAACCGGACGCTAAAGTTATAGTGAGCACAATACTTTTCACTCAATTTACACTTTTCACTTCGAAATAAAGTTCTTTTTGATGTTAAAAAGTCCAAACATATACAAAACCGAAACAAAACACAAAACTACTAAGCCAAATTTAGAAAATATTACATTTAGAGCCAAGAATTTATACCACGTTACAATTTTGCCATACTTAAAAATTATGAAGTCCAAAAATATAATGTTAAGTTTCTTAAAATTATTCGGCGTTACCAGCAAAACCTATATTGCGGTGCTAGCTATTGTTACATTTGTGATAAATAGATAAATTACAAGAATATGTGAATAATCGCAAGTTCTGATGTGATATTTTCTTGTTGATTTAGAATACCTGAAACATGCGGCGTGTATGAAGTCAACACTGACAGAAGACTCACACTGTGGAAGACACTATCGATATCTGGTATCGAGGGTAGCTGGCGAAACAAACAGAAACTCAATTTGTTGGTGAGTCAAGTTATTAAACAGTGAATGAGATTTTTTGAGACTACCTAATTACATAAACTGATATCACAATAATGTTTCAAGAGCCAATAAAAATTCCACATAGAAATAGAAAGAAAAATAAAAATCTCTGTACCCTTTTTGAATTATTTAATCACAATAACATGATTCGGACATTGATGCCATTTTCAAGTGATATAAAGTAAATAAATAAACAATAAGTATTTATAATACTAAGTAAATAAATAAATACTACTTTATAATACTAAGTAAATAAATAAATACTACTTTATAATACTAAGTAAATAAATAAATACTAAGTATTTATTTATTTACTACATATCACTTGAAAATGGCATCAATGTCCAAAACATGTTGTGATTAAATAATTCAAAAAGGGTACTGAGATTTTATTTTTCTTTCTATTTCTATGAAAAGTAGCCCTATACAGAAAAGAGATAAAATTCCACATGTCTGTAACTATGTATGATTATTTTTATTTCATTCCTGTTATTTTTATTTTCATTCCCGAAATAGGTTAGTCTTGTAGTTCTTCACTTCACAAAATTTTCAGTTCTTTAATATGTTCCGAAAGTAGATTTTCAAATTTAGATGCTTCAAAACCAAAAATAGAACAGATATTTCACATTATTATCACTTAAATAGAGAAGATTTACATAATAATTTTTAAAAAGGACCGAAAAAACAACTTAATTCTTATTACGTGGAATGACAATGAAATTCTATTATTATTATTATTAACATGCATTGTAGTAGCAATACGTTGTTCACGTAACCTATCTATATTTTCAGTCTTGAAACTGTTACAATAAGCCTTCATACTTCTTACAGATCTTATTGTAGGAAGAATAACAGTAAGGCTTGAAAGGGCGTTATACTTAAAGCTCATTGTATAATTTAGCATAATTTTATTATCACATCTAAACAAATTTGTAATTGAAATGAAAACAGGCCTATTTGGAATATTACTGAATTCCGTTTTTTTCTCATTCTAGTGCTCACTACAGATTCAGAGAATGTGTGTTGGACCAGACTCAAAATTCATGTTCAACTGATGCAAGACCTTTCTCACAGCAAATTCTGGACAAATCTCTGAGCTTTCTGAGAGATCAGTGTTCAAATTACTCGTGAGTAGATTTTTATTCACCAACAATTCCTGGATGCCATGGATGCTGACAATATATTTTTTTTCAGATCATTGGTGATTTTGGTAATTGGTAGGGACTACTAAGTAAGATTTAATTATAGTAATTATTTCCGTTATAAAATATAATTTGAAGTAAAATATGAAGAAGTACCTCTTCATATTCATTGTTTTTGCAATTACATATCATATATATATTTTTTTCAAGGATGATGCTCACAAAAAATTGCAATAATAGCATAGAATAAAAAATTCTGCTATAACTGGAGTTTTTGAACTGACAGCTATAACTATAGCTCTAGTATAATATTATTCTTAGATAATAGTAAATAATTGACGGCTCAAATTATTTAGGTCAGGTGAGACTTTCCTGTAAGGGACTCCTCACCAACAAAAACCCATAAGTAAACCCATTTACTTTAGTAAGGAAAAGATGAATTATTATTATAATTTTGTTAAAACAGACAACTATTGACTTCTTAAGAGTCATCTGAATAGATGAAGATTATAATTTATATTTTCAGATTGTAATTCGGAGTTGAAATTGAAACTTTGGACAAGAAATTTGAAACTAAATTAGGGAATTGAAGAAGTTTTGGGCAATAGCCTGTTTTTTATTTTCCGATCATTGTATTGTTTGTGCTAACCTGATAAATAAATAAATAATCATGTGAATTAATGTAAACAGTGTGAATAGAAATGCTTTTCTTTGATGATTTACAACGTATTTTGACTAATTGTTTATGAAATATTTGAACAGTATGTTACATATCAGTCATGAGGCCCATTGACGGCTTAAGGCTGTTCGGTACACTTTTTTCAATTTAAATTGGATAATCTTTTTCAATATGATTGTTAAGATCATTATAAGAATGAGAAAAAGTGGCAACTGAAATTTTCAAGTGGTCTAATCTTAACAATTATATTGAAAAAGATGATCCAATTTAAATAAAATAATTGTAGCGAACAGTCTTAAATAATATATTCAGGATACAGTTACTATATATCAGAGAGGATAGTTTATTTATTTACTGTAATTCGGTGTTGATGGAACTTCCGACAGGGACTCTCCACCAATAAAAGCCATGCGATTATTATTATTAGTACGGTATGCAGCAGTATATTACATTTGAATATAAAAACACCATTAGCCTACTGTGGATAAGAATTTCAGTTTTTCACAATAATTCAATTACACTGGTTGAAAAACATGGGAGCAGATGAGCCTCAATTGAATATAGAGGGTGACTTATGGTTGTTTGGGATATTAGTGGAAGTTTTTTTTTGGATTTTGAAAGTATTAATGGTTTTCTGGGTTTTATGAGAGTTTTTGATGTTGACAGACCGACCAAAGAAGAGTGCCCAGGCACAGAGTTCTATGACGCGACGGGGCGAACTGACAGCGGTCAGCCGGACTTCAGCACCTACCAGACCAGGCAGCCATCCACAGCCGGCACCACCCCTGGTAGCCCTTGGTCATCTCAGCAACCAACTGATGAACGATGTAATTACCTCTATTTATATCTTGTAAAAGAATCTAGGAATCAATATAAGTGAAACTACAGAAGATAATCTATTTGACCATTATTCATGCAATCAAAAATCATACAGATATTTTATCGCGGATGATGCTCACATGAGATTTAAGGGTGATTGTTAAAATGATCAAACGTTTATGCCTACTACAGTTACTATATTAGAGATAATATGTAGTTACTGTAATGTCTACCGGTGGAATTCGAACCCACGTATCAGGTGGTGCTAGCAGACTTTTAGCATCGAGTTGCCATACCACTCGACCAACCTGGCCGGCAAATAATTAAGATTATAGAATAAATAAATATCACTAATGCATCCTACAATATACTTCAAATTTATTTTAGAAAACATAAAACTTTTTGATTACTTATTTAGAGCAAAAACGCCATGATGTGCAACAAAGGGAATCCGAAACTTAAAACAATTAATCAAATTTACTACCGTACTCAATAACTAATGTGTGAACTTTTTCAAACTCCAATATTCTAACAACAGGATTTTTTTTTATTTTCCTCTCTATTTACTGATATTGGATAGATAGATAGATATGTTATTCATTCAACACACCTATTAAACAAGCACACGGGTAGGTAGTGGGATAAATAAGCACACGGTAGTATATGGGATGGCTCAAAAACCATTCTCACACACAGTATTTTCACAACCTCACTCACAAATTTTTTGTGATTTTTGGTAAGAGATAAATCGTTATTTTATTTTTTCTTGGTGAGAGTGGAATCTTAATTTTTGTGTGTTGTGAAAATTAAATTCCAAATCTTTCCATTTAATAGAAATAGTAATCTCTACTTCGACTTCTGTTGTTTCAATTCAACTTTTTTCAGTTCCCGGAGGCACAACGAGGTCAGATTGGACCACGTCCTGGGTGCCAGGCCAGGGGCGGACGACCGATTCGCCGCCTCCGGAAACCTCTCCCGATGGGAGCACGAGGTCGAGCTTCGGTCGCGGCATGACGTGGGGACAGCCGCCCTCTACCACCCCAACCTGGCGCGTGACGCAGGCGCCCTGGTTCCCCACACGGCCTCAGCAGCCCCCCGCCAACGAGCAGAACATGATGAATGAGAACACTATCGATGAGCCGAACCAGCAGGGATTGGAGGGCAACAGTAGTGCCACCGCTGTCTCGCCGATGCTCGCCGTCGTCTCCACGTTATGCTCTCTGGCGGTCATCACCATCTATGTCACTTAAGGCCGATGATGATATAGTTATTAACAAACCATCTATGACACTTAAGGCCGGCGATGATATAGTTATTAATAAACCATCTGACACTTAAGGCCGTCGATGATATAGTTATTAACAAACCATCTATGACACTTAAGGCCGGCGATGATATAGTTATTAACAAACCATCTATGACACTTAAGGTCGTTAACACAGTATGTAATACGATTATTATCAACCTTCAACCTGTGTAACCTAGAATCGGTAACACAGTCGATATGGTTATGAATAAAGTGGGTTACGTTTCAAAGTGAACTTGACCAATGGACTGACTCAAGACCAGTGGTACAGTTGATATGGCTCTTATAAATAACGGCCAAACTAAACTTGGCAAATGGACTCACAATATTACAGCTATTTATTCACGGTTATCACATGAAGCATCAGTCGATATGTTTATCATTAATAATTACAAATCATTATAAAATAAGTTATTATGAAACTATGTAAATTGCGACTGATAAGAGAGTCGATCTGGTTCTTAACAATGACGGTGTCACCGGTTCAAACTGGGGCCTGTTTCATAAAACCCTTGTAATACAGGGCCTGTATTACAGGACTTATAAATTAAAATTAACAATCCTGTAAAATTATGTTTCATAAAAATAATTCTACACTTGTAAAATCACCTGTAATATTCGCCTGTATTACAGTTCCTTTATTTTGAATTAATGTTTTCATTGGCCAGCGAGCCTAATATAATAAAATATTTTTAAGTGCTAGGTACTTAAGATGTTTTGGTGGAAAATCCACATCATCAAACTTCCGACGATGGACAGATTGCATTCATGCTGGAAAATAACTTTGTTAATGATAAATAGTTAAGAAATTATAGAAACTACTTAACTTACATAACTTATAACAGTTATGTGAGTAGTAATGTTTCAAAAGAAGTTAATTATCAAATGTTAATGATTAAATAAACGACATTAATTAAATTCGTTTAATAAAATATTATGGACGTACATTTTCTGAATATTCCCAATAACGCTTTATTGAGGAAAGCTTAATCTAAACCGTTCATAATATTGATAAGTTTCCTGCATCATATTGTAAGAAATTATGTCCTTGAAAATTCTTGGCCTATAAATAATAACATAGTCATCTTTACCAGAACTAGAACTACTACCTTCATTTATTTAACACGTTGCATTTTCAACAAAATGTTGCTTTTCAAGATTCTACCTACACTTGTAAAAGTTTTAGGATGGTCTAAACAATGATAAAATATTCGACATCTTACAGGTCCAGTAATACAGGCAAATTTCTTGTAAATTGTTTTACAGGGAAAATTGTTTATGAAACACAAACTTCTAAATTTTACCTGTAATACAGGAACTTCTCCTGTATTACAGGACTTGTAACTTTTATGAAACAGGCCCCTGAACTTGAAAATGGACAAAGAAATATTATCTACTTACGATTATCACCGAAAACATCAGTCGATATGGTTATCATCAATGAAGATGTGTTATGGTTCAAAATGGAATTTGAAGATATTTTAATACATAATAAGCTATCTATTCATAAATTGTCACCAGAGAAATCCGTCGATATGGATCTAATTGATTACGATGTACAACGGTTTAAACTAAACTTGGAAGAAATGGAAACAATAACTATCTACTCACAATTGACACGTGAAGGAAAATTTCAAAATTCAAAAAAATGAGGAAAATTTGTGTGTTCTACGGTAATGATGTTGATACAAATTCATATACATATCTACTAAAAGTATTAGAAATTATTACAATCAATTACTTATTGGAATGACGAGAATTGGTTTTGGTTATTACACCATTATCAAAAGTGAACTGAGCTAAACTGAGTTCTACTACCAAGTAGAATATTTCTAATACACCCTACAGATAATAATGGTGTAGCAAATAGGCACTGACTTTCTCTGAAGTAGAAAGCTAAGTTTATTCAGTAAATTATGGTTAAAAAAGATCTTTCTCGCCATTTCAATACAAATGTTTGTGACAAATTCAAGTATTGATATTTTACATTTGGAAGAAAATTTCAAAAATATTAATAGAAAGAAAAATAAAAATCTTAGTACCCTTTTTGAAATATTTAATCACAACATGTTTCGGACATTGATGCCATTTTCAAGTGATCTTAAAAAATAGAAAAGAGATAAATATATACAAAAATATTATCCAAATTCGACAAGATCGGCTCTTATCAACATTGAGTGTCAATTATTCACAAGAACCATTCATGATAATTTCAATTTTCCATGCACAGAAATGGGCACCAAATAACTGAATAACATGATTTCTGATAGACTATGGCCCTTATCTCTTTTATCGATAGTTGGTCGACATTCTGAATTATTTCGTGAGAATTTGCCAATCAGAGGACAATTTATTCCGAGTGTAGGCCGACAATCGGCAAGGGTGATACCACACCAAGCCAGACACGACACAATTGGACAAAAAATGCATTACGCATATTCAACACGTGGGAAGCGTCTGGTGTGACATGGTCTCACCTACATAAATGCTACAGCCTTCAGATTCGGTCGGAGCGGTAATTTTGTCCAATCGTGTCCGCTTAGTGTGACACTACCCTGAGGGTAGTGTCGTGCCTGGTGTGACATCAACATCACCCTCAGTGTGAAAACGGCCATTAGCGTAGGTCTACTTAGTTTCAACAGTAGAACATATTAACGTTTTGCACTTGATGTTATGATGTGACAGTCATGAATGGAGTTGATCAGTTAGGCTAGGCGCACACCAGTTAGTCAAGACAGGACAAGACATGATCAGACACAATACTTCACATAGTTGCTTATGAAGACATGTCTAATTGCAATGACTAATCAGTGTGAGTTGCGTCATAAGCAGCAATGTGAAGTATTGTGACTAAACGTGTCTGATCATGTCTTGTCTTGACTAACTGGTGTGCGCCTAGCCTAACCATACGGCTATTTTGCAGTCGTTATAAGAAATGAAACCTGATTGCAAGAGCATCGAGGTGAAATTCTAAAATGCGACTATTCTTCCACTCCAGTGGTAAACTTTGATATTTATATCGCAGTTAGTAATAGATCAATAAAATCACAACTTACGTATAATATAATTAAAGGACTCCCTCTAAAGAATAATTATTAATATTGTATTATTGTGTATCATGTAATGTGATATTGACCAAGTGCATTATTCTACACATTGTTTAGGTTACATACTGGACAATTATTATTATAGTGAATGTATAGAATTATTTACTTATAATGATAAAAATTTGAGTTAAAGTAGCCGCATCAGGAGATGGTCTCTGTTTGAAATTTTGAACGATTTCAGTCAGAGGCCTTCTCGTTGTGCTGCTACTCTAGCTGCATTTCTGTTAAGATATAACATAACGAACGGAATACATTAATTTAAAATGCAGCACCAAGTAGTTGGAATAGAATTAATTTATGAACTCTGAATGTAGATAGTTGGATAACTTGCAACCAATGATAGAATATATTTTTAATTGTTGGTATTGGAGAAATTCTAAAACAATGACAAGAGTCTTCAGGATGTTGATTCTAAATCACCTTTAAAGTCTGAGAGAAGAGCCATGAGTTATTTATTTTGCTTTATCATTTGATAATATAAAATACAGAATTATATGGATAAATATTCATGAATATAATGAAGAACAATTATCATAAGAATGTGAATGAGATTGTTACTTAAAAAAAATGTTATGTGATGAAAGGAATTGGAAATTATTATTTTTTATACAATAAAAATTTTACTCAGTAAGTTGTAATATTTTCATCTTCACTGATGTTATTCAATTCAGTGTTTTTTGGCTGAGGAAATTTGAAATTTTCAACTTTTGCGTTTTTTTTCTTACAGGGATGTGAGCTCTCAAAATAATTATGTTCACAAAATGAAATCAGTTTATTATAAATATATTGTTGAATGGCAGAAAGTAATAGTGAATATATTGATTGTACGTTTGTAAATATTAATATAGATTATAATACTTTGTAAAATAAATTTAGTGAAAATGTGATACACTGTAATAGTTGAATCCCATCTTTAGAAACCTCAGTGGCATTAAAATAGAATAAGTGTTTAGCACAAATATTAGCATTTGTGACACTGCCTTAAAATGGAAATAAAATTATTATCATAGATTTTATAAAGAGCAATAATGAATTCGCAATAGAATAAATTAATATTTTGATCTTTATGCAAAAACGCACTCCAGCATCTAAATTCATCCTATTATAATAATTGTATTCACATACATCGTAATTTGCCACTATTTATGGAGCAGATAAACAGAGACAATCATTATGTATATTTATTTGTGGATGGAAGATTCTGGAAGGGAATAAACCTAGAAAAATATTGCTTGATAGAAAGACCAAGATTTGGAGAAAGTAATACAATCATGTTTATTTTGGAAAATGTTTCTTTACTAGATGGTTAATTTCTCATTAGTATCTCTCAACTAGAATGATTCCATTATCGGAGATATGTTTAGATACAAATATGCCTTCTCAAAGCTTTTTTTATAATAAAAAAAGTATTTATTTAATTTAAACATTTTTCATTCGACATATTCTTCAGTCTTGTTGTGAATGAAGTACTACGCTCTACGCATCAAATGTAATGTACCTATTTCAAAGCTTCAATAGGCCTTACTTACTTACTTACTCCTCAGCGCTACAGGTCGTTACAACCCTTGGCCTCCCAGACATAGCCCCTCCATCTCTCCCGATCCTGTGCCTGCCTTCTCCAGTTACGAACTCCAAGCGTCCTTAAATCATTCTCCACATCATCCGTCCATCTACTCCTAGGCCTACCTCTTCTTCTTCTATTGTATAGCCTTTCCCTCCATATACATTTTGCAACTCTTTCATCATTCATCCTTACCATATGTCCTATCCATCTAATCCTGCCAGCCTTGATAAATCTGACGATATCCTCACTGCCCAAGAAACGCTCAATTTCACAATTTTTTCTCCGTTTCCAGTGTCCATTTTCACACACAGGGCCAAGGATCCTTCTTATCACCTTTCTTTCAAAAATTCGTAGCCTTTCCATGTCACCAGCATTAAGTACCCAAGTCTCAGAGCCATAGCATACTACAGGCCTGACTAATGCCTTATACAACTTCACCTTTGTAGCTCTTGATAGTAGTCGAGACTTGAATAACTTTATACTTGCATAGAATGACCTGTTACCTGCCATTATTCTATTTTGTATCTCAGCTGTGATCTTACCACTACTTGTCACAAGCGTTCCCAGGTATACAAAGTCATCCACCTGCTGAAATGTGTAGGGTCCAATTTTCATATTTCTAGTAGCTCCCCTAACTACGGCTGGTGACACTCTTAAATACTTTGTCTTGGCCTCATTGATTTTCAAACCCATTGGCACACTATTGTTCACCAGTAGAGTGAAAGCTTCTCTCAAGGCCGGCACAGTTCTTGCTATTATGACCAAGTCATCTGCGTATCCACAGACCTGCCACAATCTATTCACAACAGTACTTTCATGTGCAATGTCCTTTACTGCCTCGTGCAGAGCTAAATTGAACAATCCTTACCCTAGAGTATGTCTCGTTCAGGGTAGCCGACACCAGCTTAATTAGTTTTGATGGCAAACCGTTATTGTTCATGGCTTCAAGTAACTTCGTTCTGCAAAGACTATCAAATGCTCTTTTATAATCCACAAAAAGCAAGTGTAGAACTATGTCATGCTCTATGCACTTCTCCATTGCCTGCCTCAATGTAAAAATCTGGTCAACTGTGCTTCTGCCTTTCCTGAAACCCCCCTGGTAATCGCCCAATATCGCCTCAGCATATGGGATGAGCCTTTGCAGAAGTATATTTGTGAACAACTTGTATACAATGCTAAGCAGAGAAATGCCTCGATAATTATCACAAATCATTTTATCTCCCTTTTTTAAAATTGGACAGATTATACTTGTCTTCCAGTCATCTGGCATTCTTTCCTCTCTCCAGACCATTAAAATCAACTCAAAGATCTCTTTCTTCAATCTATCCCCTCCTTTCTTGATCATCTCACTTAGTATGCCATCCTCACCAGGAGCTTTGTTATTTTTCAGGATTGTTATTGCCTTCTCTAGTTCAGCAAAGGTGGGTTCTGCAGTTTCTCCCTCTTCTCTCACAAGAGGTTCAAACACCTGGCTTGGTTGTTCTTCTTCCCCCTCGTTCAGCACTCCTTCGAAATGTTCAGTCCACCTCTCTAGAACCATCTCATTACTAACAACACATCCATTTTTGTCCTTACACCCATTCAATCTTGCCTGAAACCCCTTCCTGAACCAATTCACTTCCCTGTATAATTTTCTGCTCTGGTTAGTATTACTCAATGTTTCTAAGTTTAGTACCTTTTGTTTCATTGCTTCTCGCTTTTTGGATCTTATAATTGATTTTGCTCTCCTTCTTAGCTCATTGTAGTTATTTCTAGCATTTCTTGTGTTCCTTTGCAACATTTTTTTCCTAGCTTCATCTCTCTCCCTTAAAGCTTCTTCACACTCGTCATCAAACCACTCCTGATTTCTTTCCACTACCTTCACTCCTATGGTTTCTTGAGCAGCACTGTCTAAACTATTCCGTATCCTTTCCCATTGCACCTCCAGATTCACCCTTTCCATGTTATTCTGCATAAACTTCCCTTCCAAATTGTTTTGAAAGATTTGCCTTTCATCATCTACCTGCAACTTATCAATATCCCACTTGCATCTTCTTATTCCTCTTTCCTTGCGTATATTGGCCAGCCTGAATCGTACCACAGCTCTAACCAAGAAGTGGTCAGAGTCACAATTTGGACCTCTCATTGTACGCACATCTAGAACTCCTGAAGCATGCCTGGCAGATACTAACACATGATCAATCTGGTTTACCACTTCACTCCCTGGTACTTTCCACGTGCCCAGATGAATTCTTTTATGTGGGAAACTGGTGCTTTTAATAACCAACCTGTTGCTCTCAGCAAACTGTGCAAGTAGGAAGCCATTATTATTCGATTCATCATGAAGTGAAAAGTTTCCTGCCACAGTCCTCACTGCACTCTCTCTACCCACCTGAGCATTCAAATCTCCCAGCACCAGTACCATATCATGTTGCCCGATCTGATCCATCTTGTTTGTCAATACATCATAGAATAGGCCTACCATAGATAAAAATTTTCCATCTTAGATTGAACTTGCTTTTTCTGATTTGTAAAATGATATATTATTTCTAACAAATGTTGAATGGCATTTTTTTATAAGACATTTTATAAAATGATATGTGTATACATGAATATTTATAGATTAGCGTTTTTGAAAATTTAATATATTTTTGAAGTAACCATTATGTAAGTTTTTTGAAAAGTGGATCGTCGAATGAGAATTGATTTCACAGTGAATATAAAGTTACCATGAGGGTAGCATCGGACTAGAAATTCGAATTACTGTATTTCAAATGCCAGTGATACTATGAAATTGTTGAGAGGTTCGTGTTGATAGTTTTATTAGAACCAATAGAATAAAATGTGTGTTGTGTTGAAATTGATGAGTTTATTATGACCACACCTTATTCTGAAAAAATGGAAGGATTGCTTTCTTATTTTCTCTCTCACTTAATTAGGTTTCGTTTTAAGTACGGGCTTTATTACCCACAGTATGGCCATTGACTGTCACTCTTCTGATTGAGCTCGGTCACATGGCATAAAACCGCCATTAAGATTCCAAAAAAACTTTCAAGTCTTATCTATAGCATTAGAAATTTGGAACTTATCACTTCTCTTAGCGATTGAAAACATATTTTGATCTTAAGATGAGTTTAGTATATCATTTTCGAAGGGAAATTTATTATACTTTAATATAGACAGTAAAGATAATTTTAAAAACACTAATAAAGCTTGAAACATCAATTTTCCTTCCCTCGGACTCCTCGCAGACGACTTCTAGAGCTTCGCGGACAACTTAATGGGAAGCAGTGATCTAGATGAATATGCAGACGGGTGAATTTAACTTTTTTCGTATTTTCTCATCCAATTTATTGGATATAACTTCAAATAATCCAATTTCAAAATATTTTTTCAAGACTCAATTGAATGTAACATTTTATGAAATAACTGTGATTAAGTGTATGATTAAATATCTTTGAAGTAATCATTATGTAAGTTTTTTGAAAAGTGGATCGTCTTGACTTCTCTGATTGATTATCTTCAGTACTGAGTACCCTACCCATAATATGTGCAATTGGTCAATAGCTATTGATATATGAATTTCGAGTTGCATTACCACGAGCAGTGGTTAAGATTTGAAATATCACTAAATATGAATAATAATGGTTATGGGTTTTGTGTTTTCTTTCCCAATTGCTTACATGTTTATTAAATTCATCAAGTAGTACTATGGCTAGAGCAATTGGCTCTTCCACAGTTTATATCCATCACACAGTTTATGAGAATTCCATCATATTTCTACAAATATATATTAGAGCTTCATCATTTTTTGTCAATGGAACAAAATTTAATACAATATCATGACACATTTCAAAAGTTTTTTGGAGATTTTTTCAGGTTAGGTTATCTTCCTTTCATTTTTACTCGCTATTTTCTACGATTTACTATGTCAAGTTCCAAATATTGGGAATATGGGAAAAACACAAAAGAAATTACATCAAAGTTAATAATCACAAAAATATGCTTTAATAAGTAAAAGCAAGCGATTTTACTTGAGTTATAATCCCTTATAAGCTCCATTGTAAAATTCAAATATTTTGGAATTTTAATGGTGGCGGCGGCGGGGGAAAAATTCAATGGGCATACTGTGGGTATAGTATCTTACGTAACAAGGCTGGGAAGGGGCCTTTTGCAGGCGAGAATGTTTCTAGTCGAGGCGTTAGCCGAGACTAGAGTTTCATTGGAGCACTGCAAAATACATTCACGCCCAAGTAACATACACTTTTTTTTGTCATAATAATTTGAAGAAGAATAATTGAGAAATAGAAAACATTACCTGCTTGTGCTCACATTACTACATGCGTTATATTAACATAACCTACTTTACAAATTCCGAATTAGGAATTTCTAAACTTCACCCTGGAGCGCTATAAGGCGGTTTTTTGTAGTAGTTTTGCTGTTCCTATTTCGGAACTAGGAAACATACTCGACTGTAAAGAAATAGTTATTTGTGCATCTAGGGACTAAAGTGCAACTTTTTCTCCCTGAGGGAAACTGTTGTCGCCCGATGGCGTAGCCGAGGGCGACAATTTCCCTGAGGGAGAATAAGTACTTTAGTCCCGTGATGCACACAACATTTTTCCTCCACCTACACCAATACCTATAACAATGAATAATTTTACTACATCTTCACGCTTTCACACTATTTCAGCTCTATTTCGATTGTTAGGTTATGTTCAACCGTTGGTGGATATGAAAAAGTACACACCTCTAACGTCATTAGAGGTGTGTACTTTTTCATATCCACCAACGGTTGAACATAACCTAACAATCGAAATAGAGCTACTTATTTCCTAGAGCTAAAATATTCCAAAGATCGAAATAGAGCTCTTTTACTTTTCCTCTACCGACCACGACAGTGTTGCCACATTCCTCATTCTTCAATCGCGGCGTTGTCGGACTTCTTCCCATGTTAATCTTATGGGTTTATTTTTACTCCCTTGGGAGTAAAAGTGATCACTTTTCCCGCTGGGAATTATTTTTAGTCCCATGGGAGGAAAAGTAGTACTTTAGTATTCGATTCCAGGGTGTAAAATGAGACTTTTGATAGTAGGTGGAGGAAAACATATGATTTCATTACAGTGCAGTATGATGTAATGAGAATCATATGTTTATTTGTTCTACAATCAGCTGTTTACCGGCTTGATTTCATGCATGGAAAGCAGCTGAAATTGAATGACTATGACAAAAATATAATTACTGTAGTTTCGTCGAGTCGATTGCTGTTAACATACTGCAACGAGAGCCGTCTTAAGGTGCGAACAGAACGAGTAAAGCCAGTTAGTTACACACATCGATTTTTAGACGTACGAATTTTGGACGTACGATTTTTTGCTGTAAATTCTATTAGATTAAACAGATGATGTGAGTCACGTTCCGTTTAATCTAGTAGAATTCATAAGAATTGCAAAAAATCGAACGTCCAAAAATCGATGTGTGTGATTGGCTTATGTCGCGGTGTAGATTTCGATTTCGATCGATGTCACTGAACAGTTGGCAATGATAAAAAGATCTGGAGTCATTAACAAAGATACATAAATATAGATATAGAATGTTGATCGCGAGCTGCAATCTACATCTCACCCTGACCATTCTGTTCGTATTCTGAGTCTCTATCCATCGATATAACGATCATTTATAACATGTAATGAAAATATAACAAATAATAATAATATGAAACAAGATTACGAGATAATTAATAAAAAGTCGAAGCCATAAGTGTTTGCAGATATTTGAGAATCGCCAAAGTATCGCTCATATTTTCCTAGATTGTATTTTCTTTTCTATGCCTGATACGCATGGCATTGTAAGAATAAGACTATATTATTTTTAAAATGTTGTATACTATGAAGCCGACACATCAGAATGAAATGATAACACGTATTATTAGGAGACGGACTGATCAAAAGCATAGATCTATAGCGTCTGGACTGAATGCATAGATAGAATAATGATTGAGTTTGGAGAATAAATGTGTTCGAAAATATCTTACATTTAAACACACATCGATCAAGTTAACAGTTGGTATACTAATCAAAAGTGTCTTTTTACCAAAGCTGTTTGTTGATAATTTTGTATTAAATGCTCATCCAACATTGTGAATTGTATAAATTAAAATCGATTCAGTAACTTTCAGAAAATACAAAAATCTTGGCTTTTAGAAGATTTATTGAACTTTAAAATGAAACAAATAACATACTGTAGTTATAGGAAAAATCGTCTCCTGCTGGTTTCGATTTCATGCCTCCTGCTGGTCTGAATCCATTCGTATTCACCGCATTTGCTGTCGAATGTGCCTTTCTGCAGAGATTGCAGCCTCAGTGTGAATCTGGGTCCGAGCTCTTTCAGTCTGGGCTTGGCATTATCTTTGAACTCGTACCTGAAAGCAGGAAAATATTCATGATATCGACAAGGAGTTTGATTCTCTATACGTTCATAATCATCACGGAATTTTAATTTGTTCATTAATAGTTGAAAAATTATAGTCAATAATAGCAAAAAATTAGAAGAATTATGTTCCAGAAATTTCCCACTATAATCTTTCGTTGTCTGGACTATGGAAAATGTTGGTTTTTGGTAGCTATTTAACTTGGGGTAAGACTATACTTGGCAGTTTTTGCATCTTTTTTCGCACTGGCGTCGGACGAGACATTTGAAGAGTCGGCTCAGGCAATGTAATTAAATTGAACCGACAGAAGAGTCATCTTTGGCCAGTGCAAAAACCACTACGTAAGGCCTGGCCCTTATGATGGATGGACTCTTAAGTCATGAAAATGATCATAGATCATCCCCAAATGTAATAATGTGATTGTAGAATAATAGGTAATGCATTTCAATCATGACTATCACAGAAATATTCTACTTATTCACAAGCATTTTATTTAATGCATTTACAATGCATTTTGCTTTAATAATAATGATAATTCATTTATTTGATCCATAGATTCATATAAATGAATGAGATCAAACATAAGTTGTCAAATAGAAATAAAAATCCCAGTATCCTTTTTTGAATTATCTTATCAAAACATGTTTTAATAATACAAAAAAAGGGTACTGAGATTTTTATTTTTATTTCTATTTATATTACAAGTAGCCCTATACAGAAAAGAGACAATAAGTTGTCAAGTACAGAGTAAACATTGAATAAATATAAAAATACATAAATTAAAATCTATTCAGGCAAGTACTATAAACTAGAATGTTATAGACCAGACTATAAACTAGACTAGACAAAACTATAAACTAGAATGTAATAGAGTAATAGGGCCTTCCCACTGAATAACTAGACAATTTAATTTTTAAAGCTTTATCAGACGCATTCTTCGCTTGATCTATCATTCTCTACTACTGTTTGATATGTTATAAGGTTTAACAGCTTGATCAATGTCTTTAATACATTCTTACTACTGTAAGTTATAAGGTTAGTCATGTACCATATTCAACGATACCTATTTTATTAAAATAGCCTATATGTTTTTATTATAATGTAGGGTAAGTTACCTGTGATGCCGGAAGAATATGTAGTCTCTCTGATTGTGGAAGGTAACTACTCTGCGGCCTTTGAATTCAGGGTCATAGTGGAAGACAGAGCTCAACATTCGGCCAATAGTCAGACCCAGTCTGGTGGAGAAGTTGTTCACTATCACTTCAGGTCTGTGCTCTGTTATATTTTTGTGATTTTTCTGTAAAAGGAAAATGCAAATTATTAGTTGCAAAAGCAGAAAAAGACAGAAGAGATGAGGAGTATTAAGATAATTCATCAGAAATGTTTTTTCCATCACGAACTGCTTATTATTAAATCACTTTTTGCTAGTAAAAAGAACGACTAGCTTCCTCAGGAAGATGGCGGTTCTGCCGAAAGATCTCGTCACAGCAAGTGAATAATTCATTCATTGGAAAAATATGACTGCTTGCCGTTCTTTTTACTAACAAAAAGTAATATCAGAAATGGTTACACTCATTTTACAATATTTGAGAAAACGGCAGATTCCCACATTCTCGTCCGGTTCAGTGGAAATATTCTTTTAATGAGACTATTACCACTCAGTCCGACCGGGCGAGTATGAATAGTCTCGTTGGAGCTCATTGGAAGAATACTTCCGCTCAACCAAATGTCGACTCTGTGGAAATCCAGCTTTGAATAACACACATTTGAAATAGGAAAGATTCTTTAGATCAAATTTAAAAATAAAAATTCTTGAAATTGAAGTGCGTCAACTGATCTCAGGACAAACTGAACTTACCTATGTGTTTCTAGAATGTAAAAGCTGAAAAAATGTGACTGCATACTGTTCTGTATCTGGATAAATCTAAGATAGGTAAACATTGAATAAATATAAAAATACATAAATTAAAATCTATTCAGGCAAGTACTATAAACTAGAATGTTATAGACCAGACTATAAACTAGACTAGACAAAACTATAAACTAGAATGTAATAGAGTAATAGGGCCTTCCCACTGAATAACTAGACAATTTAATTTTTAAAGCTTTATCAGACGCATTCTTCGCTTGATCTATCATTCTCTACTACTGTTTGATATGTTATAAGGTTTAACATTATTCTATTCATTTACTTCATACAGCTTGATCAATGTCTTTAATGCATTCTTACTACTGTAAGTTATAAGGTTAGTCATGTACCATATTCAACGATAGGCCTACCTATTTTATTAAAATAGCCTATATGTTTTTATTATAATGTAGGGTAAGTTACCTGTGATGCCGGAAGAATATGTAGTCTCTCTGATTGTGGAAGGTAACTACTCTGCGGCCTTTGAATTCAGGGTCATAGTGGAAGACAGAGCTCAACATTCGGCCAATAGTCAGACCCAGTCTGGTGGAGAAGTTGTTCACTATCACTTCAGGTCTGTGCTCTGTTATATTTTTGTGATTTTTCTGTAAAAGGAAAATGCAAATTATTAGTTGCAAAAGCAGAAAAAGACAGAAGAGATGAGGAGTATTAAGATAATTCATCAGAAATGTTTTTTCCATCACGAACTGCTTATTATTAAATCACTTTTTGCTAGTAAAAAGAACGACTAGCTTCCTCAGGAAGATGGCGGTTCTGCCGAAAGATCTCGTTGTCACAGCAAGTGAATAATTCATTCATTGGAAAAAATATGACTGCTTGCCGTTCTTTTTACTAACAAAAAGTAATATCAGAAATGGTTACACTCATTTTACAATATTTGAGAAAACGGCAGATTCCCACATTCTCGTCCGGTTCAGTGAAAATATTCTTTTAATGAGACTATTACCACTCAGTCCGACCGGGCGAGTATGAATAGTCTCGTTGGAGCTCATGGGAAGAATACTTCCGCTCAACCAGATGTCGACTCTGTGGAAATCCAGCTTTGAATATCACACATTTGAAATAGGAAAGATTCTTTAGATCAAATTTAAAAATAAAAAATCTTGAAATTGAAGTGCGTCAACTGATCTCAGGACAAACTGAACTTACCTATGTGTTTCTAGAATGTAAAAGCTGAAAAAATGTGACTGCATACTGTTCTGTATCTGGATAAATCTAAGATAGGTGATCATTATCAATCGTAATCAACAACAAATAAATATTATTGCCATTTTCGTTATGATCAATTTTGATAGTCTGGGAAACTCACAAAATTGGAAATACAATTCTCTAATCACAATATCATCCTTCTCATGAATGAGCTGGGACAATTATTCATTACAATACTGAGTTATATTGCGAAATGTTAAGAAAACTTGAATTGGTAAACGAAACACATATTTGGTGATATGGTTATTGAAATGATTTCAATAATTCAAATGCTTTAATAAAATATCATTGATCCACAGTATTGTACCTACAAATGTTTATTCAGGGTGTTTACGAACTCTAGGGCAAAACCGTTGGTTTTACAAAAAATTACAAGAATAACTTTTTTTTAAGATTGGACCAATATTAACTGAGATATGGCAGCTTTAGTGATAGGACACCGCTGGGGGTTAGTTGCAGTGTTTGCCAAGGCATGCGGCTAAGTCTGCCACAACAATGCAACAGTCTCCGCCTGTTTTGCTTGTCATTTGTAAGCTACTTAAGATTACTTCAAACAATAATTAATGTTACATAACCCTCTTGGTCTTGGTCTAAGTTTAGAATAACTGTGATTTATTTCACTCGAGTGGAGAAAAATTAAGTAAAGTTTTGTTAACAATATGCTTTCTATTTACATTAATACAAAAACTTCAATACATTCTGGAAGAAAAATACAAAGAATAGAATTAACAGAGGTTGTAAAACATAGCCAAACTTCAAAAAGCCCGTTTCAGGGCATGTATCCAAGCTGATGGACGACATTTCGAGCAAATTATTTGAAGTTTGGCTATGTTTTTCAACCTCGGTTAGGCTAATTGTATTCTTTTTTCTTTGTATTTTAATTATCTTTCATAATGTATTGAAGTTTCTGTATAAATGTGGATAAAAAGCATATTATTAACAAAACTTTACTTAATTAATTTTTCTCTACTCAAGTGAAATAAATATTACAGTAATTCTAAAATTATGCTAAGACCAAGAGGGTTATGTAACCTAACATTAATTTATTATTGTTAATGTTAATCAATTATTATTTGAAATAATCTAAAATAGCTTACAAAACATGCAAAGAAGACGAAGATTGTTGCATTGAAGTGGCAGAGTCTAGCTGCATGCACTGCAACTAACCCCCAGCGGTGTACTATCACTAAAGCTGTCATATCTCAGTTAATATTAGTCCAATATTAAACATCAGGTACCAATCGATAGGTAATTAAATTTAGTAGAAAAAGTTATTCTTGCAAATATTTTGTGAAACCATGGGTTTCTGAGTTATTTAAAAACAACATTTTAAATGGCTGCCATTTTGCTCAATGAATTTGAAAAATTATCATAATTTTATAAATGATTGTGCAAAGTTTCAATTTCCTATGTTTAGGCCTAATTTAGGAAAAAAAGTAAATGAAGAAAGCAAAATGGCCGCTGTGTGAGTAACTGAAGACTTCCGGACAATTTAGATATGTTTCTTATCCAGGAACAATGCCCTAGAGTATTGGTAGGGAGTTCGTTAACACCCTGTATAGAATACTCAATCATTGTCATTCATAATTTATTATATCACCTGATTTTTAATTCAGTTTTCATCATAGTTGAAGTACATCAGATGATCAGAGGGCTTGAGCGCGAATACCCTGTTGTTTCGACCTTCCGACGAGCTTCTACTCTTATACAGGAATGAGCTAGATTACCGTAGGCCTAGCTGATATCATGATAATATAAAATTCTCAATAGCAAAGTTGAATCTTACCTTCAGCTCGGTGGTTATTTTAACATTGCTGAGTCGAAAATGAGCCGTCGGACCGTCAGGCAGGTGAATCAGCAGAAGTCCATTCGGCTGCCTCATGTTCTCATTGACAATAACGATATCAGAGAAATTTCTACGTTTCGCAGATTCGATCATCTTTTTCACACTGGCACGATTTCTGTACCTCACCAACGAGTTTGGTATAATTCTGCTCAGTTCTATCCCAAAAACTCTGGTCTTCTTCAAGGGATTGTCCGAGAAAGTGATGAGAACTTTCGGTTCGTAGCTCTTTTCAAAATAGTTCTGGAACTCATCGGTAGCCACATCTTGTTCCACTTCTTCAACACGTTCGGTTTCGGCAGTATCCAAAACAGTTTCATCTTTTTCTCTAGTATTTTCAAGAGTTCTTGGTATTCCTGGAGCTTCTCCTGCCTTTCTTCTTTTCAGACGTTCTTTCTTTTTCAGCTGTGGATCAGAAAAATGAGAACAGATTATTATTAAGATGAACTAAGTTCTTAGTCAAAGGTAGCCTAATGAAATGATCAGAATCCTACAAAGTAGGAAATCACATTGATAAACAACAAATATTTCATTAAATTAGAAAAAGTCCAGACCCATAAAATGTTCAACTATCATCGAATTATATTATATTCATTTATGTTTTAAACATGGATCGATGAACACAACTAAAATACTAAATATTTGGTTAATTTTTGTTGCTAAATGCGTTCTTTCATATAATTTACAATAAAAATTCAATGTAAGTGAAGGTTACTAGTTGGAGAAATAAAGCAATAGTCGTAGAATTCAATACAAAATTAGATTTAACTTACAGCTACAATATCTTTGAACCCATCCTAACCTAAGTGTTTATTGTACGGTACTACCTATAGTAGAGCAATCAGTCTTAATAAGTTGAGCTCACTTCCAACATAATTGAGATGAATACCTATAATTTAATAGATTGAAAAAAATAACAATGACGTCGTGAAATGTCTTGCAGTAGCCTAATGTGCAAAACGACTACGAAAATTTAAAAAATCTGACATGATTCATAACGTTAATAATCCATTGCTAATCTTTCATGTTTTTTTTTCAATCTGGTCTAAATGCACTGTTTACTGAGTTTTCTTATATATTTTTGCTTACATTAATTATTCACATTAAATGACATTCAAATATTGTATTTTGCTTATATCTATATATATAAAAGCGAAATGGCACTCACTCACTGACTGACTGACTCACTCACTCACTCACTCACTCACTCACTCGCATAACTAAAAATCTACCGGACCAAAAACGTTCAAATTTGGTAGGTATGTTCAGTTGGCCCTTTAGAGGCGCACTAAGAAATCTTTTGGCAATATTTCAACTCTAAGGGTTGTTTTTAAGGGTTTAAAGTTCGTATTTTAGCATGTATATTCTTCTTCTCACAATCTCTTAATTATAATTGAAATTTCCATATCATATGTTAATATAGAACTATAATCTAGATAGAGTACCTCTTCGAAACAGTTGTTAACTGGCAACTAAATTAATAATTTTGTCAGGTTGGCATTAAGTTGAGTTGACTTTGTTAGGTTGGCACCAAGTTGAAGATTTAAATGCATTTATCGCGGAAAAATTGATTGGGCACTGCTACTTCAATCCTGAGAATATTATATTACTAGCCGTCAGGCTCGTCTATATATATAAAAGCGAAATGGCACTCACTCGCTGTTTGAGTAACTGAAGACTTCCGGACAATTAAAATATAATATTTAAATATGATGGTTAGATATGTTTGTTACCCAGGAACAATGCCCTAGAGTATTGGTAGGGAGTTGGTAAACACCCTGTATAGAATACTCAATTATTGTCATTCATAATTTATGATATCACCTGATTTTTAATTCAGTTTTCATCATAGTTGAAGTACATCAGATGATCAGAGGGCTTGAGTGCGAATACCCTGTTGTTTCGACCTTCTGATGAGCTTCTACTCTTATACAGGAATGAGCTAGATTACCGTAGCTGATATCATGATAATATAAAATTCTCAATAGCAAAGTTGAATCTTACCTTCAGCTCGGTGGTTATTTTAACATTGCTGAGTCGAAAATGAGCCGTCGGACCGTCAGGCAGGTGAATCAGCAGAAGTCCATTCGGCTGCCTCATGTTCTCATTGACAATAACGATATCAGAGAAATTCCTACGTTTCGCAGATTCGATCATCTTTTTCACACTGGCACGATTTCTGTACCTCACCAACGAGTTTGGTATGATTCTGCTCAGTTCTATCCCGAAGACTCTGGTCTTCTTCAAGGGATTGTCCGAGAAAGTGATGAGAACTTTCGGTTCGTAGCTCTTTTCAAAATAGTTCTGGAACTCATCGGTAGCCACATCTTGTTCCACTTCTTCAACACGTTCGGTTTCGGCAGTATCCAAAACAGTTTCATCTTTTTCTCTAGTATTTTCAAGAGTTCTTGGTATTCCTGGAGCTTCTCCTGCCTTTCTTCTTTTCAGACGTTCTTTCTTTTTCAGCTGTGGATCAGAAAAATGAGAACAGATTATTATTAAGATGAACTAAGTTCTTAGTCAAAGGTAATGAAATGATCAGAATCCTACAAAGTAGGAAATCACATTGATAAACAACAAATATTTCATTAAATTAGAAAATTCCAGACCCAAAAAATGTTCAACTATCATCAAATTATATTATATTTATGTAAAACATGGGCTAAACATGGGTCGATGAACACATCTAAAATACTGAATATTTGTTTCATTTTTGTTGCTAAATGTGGTCTTTCATATAATTTACAATAAAGATTGAATGTGAGTGAAGTTTATTATTTGGAGAAATGAAGCAAGAGTCTTAGAATTCAATACAAAATGAGATTTAACTTACAGCTACAAAATCTTTGAACCCATCCTAACCTAAGTGTTTATTGTAAGGTACTACCTATAGTAGGGCAATCAGTCTAATAAGTTGAGCTCACTTCCAACATAATTGAGATAGCCTACATATATAATTTAATAGATTGAAAAAAAATTAACAATGACGTCGTGAAATGTCTTGCAGTAGCCTAATATGCAAAACGGCAACGAACATTTTAAAAAATCTGACATGATCAATTATCGTTAATAATCCATTGATAATCTTTCATGTTTTTTTCAATTTGATCTATATGCACTGTTGACTGAGCTTTCTCATAGAGTTTTGCTTACATTATTCACATTAAATGACATTCAAATATTGTATTTTGTTTATATATATATTTTTGCTAGTAACGTAATCTATTCTTTTGTTATTTTTTTTTGTAAAATTTGTGTTATAGGCTACCGTTTGAAGTTGAATAAATAAAAATATAATAGGCTTCAAGTCTTAGCATTGATGATAAATAATTATAACGCATAAACATTGAATATAGATAACATTTTTGGTTTTATAGCATTTAAAATAATACGATTAAAATATTGTATGGTACAGTGAGGTTATGGTTAGAGATTTACAGTAAAGTGTAAGTATGTTATTACTTTCACATTACATCCAATAATCATTCACTTGTTGCAAAGGAATTATTGCAATATTATTTTGTAAAAAAGTTTTACGTTTCAATGATTATAAAGGTAAATGATTCAAAAACTTTGATATTTTACAACCTACAAATGTAGGAACTCACCTTTTTCTTGGTATGTCTATCCTTGGAATTTATACTTTGTCGAATCGCTTTTGTCTTGATATGGTTTGGACAGTTGATTTTCTTCAAATCCTCAGGAGTTCTTAATTTACCCATTTCTTATTTTAAAAATTCAATAAGTAAAGAAAACTAATCAACATCAACAGTGTTCCACGAGGTAAAGGAAAGGACCAAAGGAGACGTAAACACAATCGACAGAAAAAGAAACTATCGATCATCTGACTTGACACTCGATCTCGACAAATGAAGCTCGACTATCGACACTAATATCGATATATTATCAACTGATATTGATATCGATATCTGGCGGCAGATTTTAAAATTTTTACCGCTTACTTTTTTGAACACCATTATTTATTAATTTTATTATCAAACGGAAGACGACTTTATTCAATAAATACGTGTTAGAGCCAATGAGGTGGACTTCTAAACACGTTACTTAGTAGCTCAGAAAATAAAATTGTTACCTTTAAAGGCGTCTCGTTTGGGTATGGCGGGTTCACAGTGGACTGTAAGAGCGGTCTCCTCGTTCTGGTAGGCGGTAGCACGGTCAGATAATCAGGATTCACTTGCACTGGCAATGATGAATACATGGGCCCATGTCGTGGCGAAGAGATTACACAAAGAAGATCCAAATCTAGATATTTAGCGGAGTACTCTAGCAATAACTTTTTCTAACTAGTCGCGGTAGTAGTTTAAATTCAAACAAGCAAAGCGGTAATACATTTATGACTTCTTTAAAAAGAGAAACAACCGTGAAGCGTCAGGGCACCAAGCTTCCTCAAGCAGTTACAAATCGGAAGAGAACTGGTGAGCAAAAAGGCGGGGGAAAACAGGGAGAACAGTGCCAACTACATATAGAACTAAGCGATCTTAGAGCGGCTGATGGCAGTGGCACGCTAGATGGCTGTGGGTGAGCGCGGTCGATTCAAATGGCTTGGCCCATACAATACGTTCTTATAATTAATTTGAATGGAAATATCAATAGGCCTACTAATTATCAGGAAAAACGTACCTACATGTTTTGGAAAAGTTTGTTACATTGAAATAGTTATTTGTGCAACTAGTGCACAAAGTAACAGTTTGCTGCACCAAAAGAAACGTTTACTGAGGAATGGTTTGTTGAGTGCAGCAGAGGAACTTTGTGCACGTATTTCACATTAAATTTTTCCTACAGTTACCATTGAATATGAGAAGTGGGTAATTGTGGGTAAAATTGCCTGAAATCTATCAAATGTTTTTCTGTGTAATTTTATTATTGATAAAAACCTTAATCCTAAAATCCCAAAGTCCTCGTTGTCCTTGGTTATAATATATAATTAATAATTTTCTCGGTGTGCTTCGTTGCACCTCCGCTCACTATAGCAGCCCAGTCACTGTTACCAACTTCATTTTGATTTTGCCGCACTGTTGCTCCATATAACCTACTAAGTATTTTGTGTTGCCATGTTGCAAATCTGGAGTGCAGGAAAAATTTTTCCCACACTAGAGTGGAAAAGTGATTCTTTGCATTCTGTAATCAGTGCAGGAATGGCCACTTTTCAAGGTAACTGTAGGAAAAGAAATTCCCCCACTTTAATCGTTTGTTAAAAAAAAATTGAATGGGCTGATATACTACTCATCTTGTAGGTTAGTTCCAGGGTTGATATTGAACTGTCTTAACTCATAATTTTATACCTACTTAATTAGTTTCAAAATGCAATAGTAGATGTAGGCCAACAGATTTTTGTATTGATATGAAACAATTCAGTAGTTCTCTCTTATTTTTTTTTTCGCCCCACTTGGATGTAATGAGCTGGTTTACATGCATCATATGGAGGCCGAAAATGATTGTTTTCTGACCAGGCCAGTAAAAGTTTTACGGCCCTAGGGCTGTAAAATAACCTTGAAGTCAGCTGATTCTGATTTGATGTGAACGTGTTTACAAAATGGTTTATGAAACAGAATCAGTTTATGCTTCTAGAATTGAATAAGTATTCTGCAATAAGATACTATCATTTTATTTGGATGAATAAAATACAGATAAGATATATATTATAAACTATTCAATTCGATTTTCAGAGTAGGATAGAACTTCTAACCTAAACTTCCGAAGTCAATGACAACAAGCATTGTTGACGTTGACATTCAGATTGGCCAAATTTCAAGTGTGCTAAAACAGCTGATCAAAAAACTTCATTATTTGTGTTTATTATTCAAGAATCAAATCATTCATAATAATATCATCTTATTGTCATTTGGAAGAATAAAAAGTATAAACTCAACCTCTTACATAATTGAACATAATCTTTTAGGTTATTTAGACAAATCAGAATAAAAAATAAAAATACTTGGACAATTTCCTGATATTCAGATTACCTCAGATTTGCTAGAGCTATGACCTTCCTGTTTTGCTTTCGAAAGTGCCTAATAAACAATTATTCTCCATATTTATATTTTTTATTTTCTGTGTGGCGAAAAATAACGTTCTCACCATGGGCAAAAATGTTTTTCCGGCTCTCAATCTTTTCTAGTCCTCGGCCTACGGTCTCGGACTTGAAAACCGATTTCGAGCCGGAAAAGTCTCATTTTCGGCCTAGGTGCGAAATATACTATTACGTACCTGTACCGGTATTTTGAAATTTAAATAGTTACAGTAAGGTACATTTTAGAATTTGAAAACTGTAATTTTTACTGATGATACCAATTATTTTGGGTGAGAGTCATCCACATCCACGTAATTATAAATTTGCATTTCAGTATTTAAGACAGTAGATTTACATCCTGTAATATATAGAAACACCACCCATGCCATGCTCTTGTTTACTCTGCAATAAAAATCTATTAGACACATATTTTCTATATTCACACAACCTAGTTCAATGTTTATTGAACTGTGTTCAGGCCAAGTAATATTTTTCGCCAATTAATATTGTAACTTTTGTCCATCACAGTAAAATAAATCAAGGGATTCCTGAGGTTTCGTATCGTCAAATCTCAGCTAAATAGCTACCCGAATATGATGTAAGGCAGTTGGGAAAATAAGCAGGAATAATGAATAAGAATATTAATTTATATTACCGGAGTATTTATTTCATAGGGTTTAATCCTTCCATCTATGACTCCAAGTATCTAATAAAATAAGTACTGCAGTAGAATAAACATCCTTGTATATTGTATTGGAGAGCCATTGTATTGACCAACTAAGCCACAGCTTCACACTCCTATAAGCAAAAATTAGAGACATGTCATTCCATCAATCATACAGTAATTTTCATTAGCAAATCATTTCTCTGCATAAATGAACTGTATTGTGAACGCGCAAGACATTTATGTGAGAGTGGTTGAAGTTCAACAATTACTCAATAGATAGCGAACGCTGTGTGTTCCCAGTGAATAATAATATAAAAGCTGAGTCAATAGAGGTCTCTATTTTATCTTTGCTTCCTTTTCTATCACCTCTGATAGGAGTCACTAGCTTTTCACTGCTAGAATGTGGCTCTTATAATTATTCAGATATTCAACAACAATATTCAGGTTGATTGTTTGATTCACTAAACACCATAATTCACTCATTAACACGCCCTATTATTGATTGAAGATGAATATGTTAAAATTTAAACATGCTGCAGATTTCCGTCTTTAGTTTGAATGGACGTGTTTCAGAGACCAAATGTTTTGGTATAGCCACTGTTCAAATACAGTACATAAGAATTCAAATTTAAATTCTGTCTCGCCCTATCTTTATTTCCCTCTTCCTTTTTAGTAGAGAGAGTAGGCCTATATGAAGAGGTTTTTATTGTTGGATAACTTTTTTAATATAGAAAAAATTTCTTCCATGTCAAACTTTTCATGTTATGTTCAATCTTTGCTGATTCATGTTATACAAAAAAAAATACTGTATATTCAGTGAATATAAGTTATTAGTATGGTGATAAAAATCTTCATATATCGCTTAATAAATCTCCAGTTCATCGGAATCCACCTAAAGTTGTAGGTCCACTCATCTCGCATCATCATCAGTCTCATTACCAATGTACAAGCCTAGAGCTCATGTGAGCATCATCTTCAGGAAATCTAATCTCTTTTGTCTCTCTTAACTTCGACAAGTGTAAATAATATTTAAATACTGCAAATGAGAGATTGCATTTATTCAAATTCCGATGAATTAGTCATTACTCTCAGAATTACCTTCCAACTGTACACCCAGTTGTCAATATTTGCAGTAAAGCGGGTCTCATTCACTATTAGATTTCTTCTCCAACTAAGTTGGACTGTTAAGTCCAATGTTAAATAGTATGCCCCAAGACCAAGAGTCATATCCTTCACCACTACGCTCCGATTGGTTGTCTATGATTCAGTCCAACATCCCCACTCACGTTCTAAATCGACTCTGACTAAAACGGTCTACCTTAGACGGCCTACCTTGCAATGTTGGATGATTCGGGTGAACTGTTTATCCGACTTGTCCAACTAGTCCAGCAACATTCGCCCCACCCATAAGAGCCCCATACACGGTCCAACGTCGAATCCAATATTGAATAACCTCAAGTTGGACGAAAAAAATCAGATAGTGAATGAACCGCTTAACAGAAGTCTTCGGGGTGGTTGACATTATTTATTTTTGATTTTTCCTTTAATAATTAATCGACAATAGTATCTATTTATTTCATTCATTGTACAAAATTTATAATTTATGACCATGGAGGGAAAACTAGGCTGTGCCTGTACCATTTATGTACAAAATTTTTATACAAGGTTATGTTGTTCAAAGTATTATTAGGGTATTGAAGGTCTCTTATACCAGAGTTGAAGCAGAGTCTACTCTCAAAATTTTTACATTAAAGTAATTGAAATTCTATGATAAATGATCTATATAATGAATTGTATCGTTTTGCTTGTTGAAAAACGCCTCGAAATGCATTCAGATATCTAATCGTTGAGAGTACAGTTGTCAGAATGACAACAAGATGCCAAAGAAAGGAAAGTGAGAGCTCAGGCGCCTGTCAATCAACGCCAATGCTGATTCACCGTTTTTCTCGGATTGAGTCACGCTGCTCCATCGTTTTCCTCGGTGAAAACTCGATTTTCCCCAGATGCACTTTCCCTGTACCAGCTGTCAGACGATTAAGGCGATCTCCCGCTGAAAACTCTGCTCATTATCGGATGAGCTTAGCTGACTTCGTTAGTTTTAATAGGCGAAAGCTTTCAAAATCGCTCCACTCCAATCTTGAAACGTCATTGTGCGCATGCGCCCTCCTCGCACAATAGCCTCCAGTAATCTCGCTAATAAAATGAGTAATCAGCGATAAAGCTGAGGAGGAAAGAAGAAAGTGCGGCTTTATTAATGACTTGCTTCGCGTTGAAGGGAAACATGAGAAACTTCGACGTTTCTTCACTCATTTTTTAAGTTGCTTCAGAGGTTGGATTGGGGAGGACCACTTCTCGGACGGAGTGATACTGGATGCTGAAGTCCAATATTTAAAGGAATGTGAAAGAAGCCGAGTAAAACATAGATAAAACCTTATAGTAATTTTTCAACTTGTGCAGTTGTCTAGTGGTATTCTAGTGTGTCTAATATAATTCGAAGGCTTTCTTCGAGGCTATTTAATAACTATGAATTTCAGTTGGAGGATGTGAAGTTCATTCTATTGCGTACTGTTTTACCAAAATTATTTATGATTAATATTGTATTCTATTTAAACGATCCGATGCATATTATTTGATTAAATTCCACAATGGCTGAATTTAATAACAATTGAAGATTTAAAATTGAATGTGGCAATCACTTGAAATGATGCGGCTAGGCTCTAACCTGAAATAGAGTGATCCAAACACTGAAATAGAGCTTTCAAGCACTGACAGGTTGTATCTCAAGAGTAATAATAGGTACACCAGGTA
Source organism: Nilaparvata lugens (assembly GCF_014356525.2). Classification (NCBI taxonomy): domain Eukaryota; kingdom Metazoa; phylum Arthropoda; class Insecta; order Hemiptera; family Delphacidae; genus Nilaparvata; species Nilaparvata lugens. Next base: position 51,834,896 of record NC_052509.1, read on the forward strand.
TAGCAGGAAATATTACTAATGATGGTGGAAAGTGGAATATACCGGAGAGAGAGAAGTTCAAATATGAAGTTTACTTGATATGTTCAACCTTATGAGAAGTTTACTCCTTATCCTTGGAATATAGATAGTCCAATAAGGACCTCATTTGAATGAGATGCTAAGAGCTTCAAGTTGAGTGTTTTTGTTGTGAATATTACTATCAGAAAAGTTCTATCATAAATCCATGTGCATGAGATTGTATTGGTTCGTACATTTCCGTGTTCGTTCTTCAGAATAAAAATGGAATAATCCTATCACAAAGTATACTGTACACTGGATTTCCAGTGATTAGTCACCAGCACGGATTTTTCAGCTAGCTAATACTAAATCCTCAAGAGTGCATGTTTATCGGAGCATCCCGCAAGTCAATAATCCTGAATTTCTCCACACTCGCATAGAGTATCCCTATCAGGGAGTATGCCGCATTCCAACATATTGGTCAATGTTTAAAAGGTGAGAATTCATTTATTTATTCATTGGATAGGAAATTACATTATTGAGATAAAAAAACAGGGGCTATCCCAAAACATATAGTTTAAAAGAATATAGTTGATTACAATTGGTGTAGCCCAGCATTAGGAAAAATATGTTTGGATGGGAAATAAAAGTTAATATTGTTTGCGAGAGATTAGTCAATCAATGGCAATCATGAAAAACTGAACCGAAATCGAAAAATGAGAGAATATTGATGTGATTTGTTTCTGGTTCTTGATTGTTGAAGTGATCAGTTAGCCGATAGCCGGCCAATGAATGCTTGCCGCTGATTGGATTCATGTTTTGATTGGACATGCAAACCGCATTACACCTCGCCGTGACGTCACCAAATGCAAGACCGAACACATCACACATGCAGTGTTATACATGGCAAGGAAATCCACTGAGAACTGCTTTCCTCCCCCACCCCAAAAATTCACTCCCCTACCCCGACAATTCCCTTCCTTCCCACAACAATTCCCTTCCTTCCCCCAAAAATTCCCTCCCCTACCCAAACATTACTTCCCCTCTCCACAAAAACTCCCGCTCCCACCCCAAACAATTCCCTCCCCAACCCTCAAAAATTCCCTCCCCTCACCCCAAACCATTTCTTCCCTTCCCTCTCACCATCCCCACCCTTCCTGATGACAAGCAGCAGTCAGTCAGCTGGTATCGCGCTTCGATTTGATGAGTTACAAAAAGCGGTGTGAAAATGACATAGATTTCCATTTGTTGCGAACGAGTTTTCCAGGCGGATGGAAAGCGGGAAAAGCTAATCGATTTTCCATTTTCCAGTTGCGTGTTCTAATGACAAGCGTTCACATAAAGTTGTGCCTGCTAAACATTCGACAGAGATGGCAGAAACAGCTCAAACGTTTCGAGGAATATTATTCAAAAGCGAAAAGATAATAGAAGTTGATAATCCAGAATGTATTGTAACGTAGATGCAATGAGCTTTACTGCGTAGCCAGCCAGTTCTCTTGGGCTTATCGCTTCATTTGTTCTCCTCCTTCTGCTCTTGTTTATCCTTTTTCTGGTCCTTCTCCTACTTCTCAATTTTTTCTTTTTTCTCTCACATCTCCTTCTTTACCTTGTTCTCATTCACCACCTTCTCTTCCTTCTTAATCTTCTCATCCTTTTTCTCCTTTTACCCCTTCTTCTCCTTCTTGCCCTTCTTCTTCTTCTTCTTCTTCTTCTTCTTCTTCTTCTTCTTCTTCTTCTTCTTCTTCTTCTTCTTTTCTTCTTCTTCTTCTTCTTCTTCTTCTTCTTCTTCTTCTTCTTCTTCTTCTTCTTCTTCTTCTTCTTCTTTCTTCTTCTTCTTCTTCTTCTTCTTCTTTTCTTCTTCTTCTTCTTCTTATCCCCTTCTTCTCCTTATTTTGCTTCTCCTCCTCCTTCAACACTTTTTTCATAATTTTTTCAACACTTGGATCCACTTTTTACAAGTCTGTCTATCCGCAAACTTGTTTAATTTTTAAAAATACGCTCCATTAAGTCAGTGCGCACTTTTCCTTTCACCTCACTTTACTAAAATAAGACCATAGCATAAGAATAGAGGAACCTGATGTTGGTAACTATTGTTATTTCTTTGGTAAGACTAAAGCTGGGTTTTCGTTTGTGCGTAAATGCCGTCGTCAACCACGACAGGGTGAGGATCTCAGATTGGGAAGATTTCAATTTGTCTAAATAACCTAAAAGATTATGTTCAATTATGTTTTAATTGGGGAGGTTAAGTTGAACATTTTTTCTACTTTCAAATGGTGATATGTTGATATAGTCCAGGCAACGAATGCTCAAATAAAGGTATAGAGGGAAAGGTTTGGAACACAATTTTCAACTCCACAGCTCTTTTAAGGATAGTAAGAGGATTAACATATCAAAAGTCCTCACCCCTACCCCCTGTGATAAAGGGGTGGGGGTGGTTTGAAAGTACCATTTTTTCATTTTTCGCATATATCTCGGAAACTATGCATCTTATGAGCATTTTATATTCTATGCAAATTGAAGCTTACAAAATTACCAACAAGTTTTTTTCACATATGTATGGGAATGCGTGAAATAGTCGAATTATACATGAAATGAAAGATAATGAAATGTTTTGCAATCTCGTGATCACCACATTCTTGTCTCATCAATTGTTGAAAAGATATTAGACTTGAAAGAGCGAAAAAATATAGGGGAATCTGGTTTTTCAAAAATACATCACTTTAGAACATAAATATCTCGAAAAGTATCGGATTTATCTAGAATATTTCTACAAACCAAACTTGTAGGAAATTTATTAAGCTCCATTTTTATTTAGTTGATTGTGTCACTAGAATACATTGTTCCCAAGATATAAGCATGTAAGTAATAAGTGGAAAATACAACTTTCAAACCACCCTCATGTCTTCAGCACAAGATGTAGGGGTTGGGATTTTTGATATGCTCACCTCCAAACTAGTCTCAACAAAGATGCAAAGTCGAAAATTGTGTTCCAAACATTCCCTCCAAATTCTATTGTCAACTGATCTATTGTTGCTGAATAGAAAATTTCACTCTCAACACTGAAACTGCTGCAACAGTCGTAGGGAAACGCGTAAAACAGTGAACATATACATCAAATTGAAGATAATTTGATGCTCCATCAGCTCATAACCAGCACGGATTTTTTTCATCAATCGTTCAAAAATTACAAGGCCGAAAAGATGAAAAAATTGGAGGCAAAAGTGTTATTTCAAAAAATTTCTCACCTTTAAGAGCGGATATCTCAGAAACTATGAGAGATATGGAAAACGGAAAACATGTAGAAGACGAAACTTGTTGGTAATTTTGTAAGCTTCAATTTTCATGGAATATAAATGCTCATAAGATGCATAGTTTCCGAGATATATGCGGAGAATGAAAAAATGGTACTTTCAAACCACCCCCACCCCTTTATCACAAGGTGTAGGGGTGAGGACTTTTGATATGTTAATCTTCTTTCTATCCTTAAAAGAGCTGTGTAGTTGAAAATTGTGTTCCAAACTTTTCCCTCTATAATCTTTCGTTGTCTGGACTAATATTATTAGAAATGTTTTCATACTTGAACAATAAACAAAATAATTTTGTAATTATTATAAAAAGTTATTTGATCAGCTGTTTTTGCACACTTGAAATTTGGACAATATGAATGTCAACAATGCTTGTCGTCGTCGACTGCGGAAATTTACGCACAAACGAAACCGCACCTCGAATCTAATCTCAGTTCGAATCGGTATGACATTAATCAAATTTCTCAGTGAGAACAACAAAGTCTAGCAGTAATTCAAGTTGGAGAGGAATATTCCGGATTCCGGGAAAACGGAGATTTGAGATGAAAACGTTCCCCTGACACAAAAGCCTCAAACAAACGTCCATAGAAGTCGACCTGCGAACTCCTTAATCCTCTCCACTCACCGACAATATTTTCAAAAATATTTACTCTTCAGAACAGTCTCTTCGGATTGTAAACTCTTGTTGCCAGCTGCAAAGTGGTGTGGAAGAATGTGATGAGGACGAGTTGTTGGAGAGGGAGGGTTGAGGAAATAAAATTACAGGCACAAAGGATGGAAGAGATTTCTGAGAAGTGAGAGAGAAAGGAAATGAAGAGATTTCTGTGAAGTGAGAGAGAAAGGAAACGGTTTGGGATTAGGACAAGTGATGAATGGAGGAAAGACGGCAACTTATCTCGATGTTCATTTGTCTTCGACTCTTTCGTCTGCTCTGCTCGGGGCCTATTATCGTGGACGGTACATGTTACAGCAAGCAGCCAGCCACTGCTCTACAACAGACAACCAGCACAGATCAAAAGTGACGGAGGCCCGTCCACCCGCTGACAAGATGCGGGCTTCTATAATATTTCATGTCACCCTCTTCCTTACCACCCACCAACCACCCCAACCCTTGCATCACCCAACAGCCACATTGCCTCTACCTTCTTCCGTCCTCCTAACACGGATACCTCTTTTTCACATTCTTCAAATCCTCGTCAACCCTCTCTATCCCCTCCTCCTCACTCCCTCTTCATCACCCTGTTTCCTTCTCATTCCCCATCACTCTCTCTTCTGTTCTCCATCTTTGTTTCTTTTAATTTCGCTCATCCTCTCTCTTTTTCTCTCTACCTCTCTTTTACTCTTGCTCTCTGTAGTTCTCATTTTTCACTTCGCTCTTCTTCTATTCCTCTCTGTCTTCTCTTTCTCCCTTCCCAATTCACTCTTTTTCTCTTCTTCTCTCTTTTTCTCTATACCTCTCTTTTTCTCTCTCCACTTCTCTTTTTCCCTTTCTACATACATTTTTCTCTCTCTACCTGTCTTTTCTCTCTCTCACGCTCTCTCACTCACTCTCTTCCTTTACCTCTTACTTCAACTATCTCTTACTCTTTATAGCCATCTCTCTCTCGCTGCTGTCAAGGTGATCTTCACATTTCTTTTTGTTTCCGCCTCCTACACACAGAGACACGTGACAAGTTTGAAAAATGACTCTTGTTGCGAAAAATAATTAATTTAATTAATGTTATCTAGGTATCTTCACTATATTATGGGAGACACGTTTCGAGCATGAAATGTGATACAATCATGGTCATGCTGAAGGATGATTGAGGAAAAACGGTTCAAAGATTGTAGGAAAGGTGGAATGAAAATTGATTCAGATGAAAACATTCAGAAAGTAATAAAAAAGGAGAGAATTGTTTTCATAATAAGGATGGAAGAACGTGATGTCCAAAAATTTATATTATTATTTATTATTTAGCGTAAGGAATTTATGTCAAAATTAAGAAAATTTCACACTACAAGTGCACGTCAAGGGTTGAAATATACTGTATTGCCTGGCGGCTTCAGTAAAGTCGTTAGTCTCACCCAGGCAGGCTGAAAATATATTTAAATTGAATCAAAATTCATAATTTTGATTTGATGAGTGCATTGAATGAATGATATACAAGTTAGTCGATCATGAATATGAGGATTTCTTGTATAAATTTGAAATTTATTGCACTATCCTTTTATTCCAGCCAGAAAGCAAAAGTGAATCAAATGAAAATGCAATAAGATGACATTCTCACCTTAGTAATTGAGTGTATGTTGACATACTTATTACTCATAGAATTGAATAAAATATTAATGTCGATTCTTCAATTATTGTATTCTATTTGTTTAGAACCATCCGCTTACTAACACTAAGAATTAATTTTGAATACACTGGTATTGATGAAACTTGTACATTCGAAATTTCACTCTCCTCAGCTCTTTCAATACATGAGTTTCATTACTCCGAATGCGAGCATCATTATTCTTCATGTCATATTTGATAATGATTGGCAATGGGCACCTCAAATGCAATGATAATTGCAGACTCAAAATGACAGTAAGGGTAACATAGAGATTAGTCAATAACTAAGAGAAAAATCATAATCTCGTTCAACAACGACAATTACTGAAAGAATAATGTGAAATCGAGTGAGTCACAATGTGAATTACATTTATAATGGAATGAATTTGAAGTGGAAAGGAAAATTAAGTGAATACAATTCAAGTGTTGGATAATGAATAGGGTATAAAGAGACATCCTTCACTAAACTATGAGCGAATTGTATCAATCAAATTTACAGTATTCGAAGTAACAGATAAAAATTTGGAACAAAACACCAATCAGATGAGAGAAAATCATTGATCAAGCCTTGAAGTCCCGAGGGAAGAAAAGACAGCCGGACGAATGGGCTGCTGAAGAAGACATTCTAAGTTTCCTGCCCGCTAGTACAAAAGATTCGGACGTGTGTGTGCATGTGAGTGAGTGTGCGTGTGAACGGCTATCATTAAACGCGTCTTTGGTAAATTGGAAATCGATTGGCCGCTTTCCCTTGCCATCTCTCTCGCATCATTTACTCTCTTCATCATTTTCCCTTTCACACCTCCCACTCTGCTCTGTTCTTCTGTAAACATTCGCGGTTCAGCCTCGACTCGGCTCGGCTCGGCTTGGCTTGTCAATGCTCGGGCAAACCGCTTTATCCGACAAATGGCACCAGAACAAGCGACGAAAACACTTTTCCTGCCACAGAGTCGCATTTTCCTTGATCTCCCATCACGCTTAGAGCGCTGCTTTTTTCGAGAGAGTGAAAAAACAACGAAAACTTCACACAAAGCTATCGCCTATTATACGAGAATTGCTTTCAACATAAGCTCCATGTATCCGAAAAGTTCCGCTTTGTTTTGCTTGCAAAAGAAATCATGTGAATGGCGAGAAAGAGCGATTAAAGTGTGGAATGTAAAGGTGTTTCAATGAGTGGGCGTCCATAAAGCTTCGCATGATACTCTGCAGAACGGGGACATTACGCAGCTTAGGACAGTGAATATCTTGCAAAATCTGTAAGTTTGTAGTTTTAAAGTTGAGATAACTCAATTCGGCTCCTGACAGGCTCTAAAATGTTCATTTAGTTTCGGAACAAATATGAATACGAGCACCAGAATAGGAAACACCATATCGAAATGATTTTCATCAATAAATTAATGATACTATCAAATTCATTTTAGTTGCTCGACAATCGACACACTCGAAAGGTCGACACAAAAACGTTTCACAGCTTTACTCTACTGGAACATCATTGCATTAGCATAGTTCAAATAGTTAAAATATTATTCTTAAAGATTTGATGAATTGATATTATCTTATTATCATATCAAGTTTTATTAAATGAATGTGGAAAAACAAAGGCAAATCGTTTACTGGAACATGAATTTCATAGTTCATAAATGTACAAAATGTACAAAAATAAGCTTACAAGAGGTTCAACATAAATTGATATAGATATTCGAGCTGGAATAAGGAATGAACAACTGAATTCCATAAAGAAGTACAATGAAGTTCTTCAAGAACTACAATGAATAAACTTGATGTGGAAATAAGATAATATAAATAGTAAAATCAGATAGAAATAAGATCTGAAATGATTAGTATTTATTACTAACACAACTTTTCCTATTGTCCTCTTATTTCCACTTCAACTGGATTATATCAGAGACAAACTTTTCTTTGTGGTTTCGTTATTCGTTTCTCTATGGTTTCTCGATTTGTTTCTTTATTCGTTTCTCTATGGTGATACCTGTATATCACTTCATCATTACTATATATGCTACTTTATTATAAGCGTTCAAAATCCATAAGGATTTACTCTCTCTGAGTTGCTAAGATGTTTCAAAATTTCATACTTCCATGAAACGAATCCAAATTAATTGGATCGATGCAGCTGTCAAGCTTCTTTCATCAGTTTTTCACACGTCTTCAAACAGGAGTTTACTACACTCCTCGCCTCAAGTTACTTTGCTGTTATTCGTCTTGGTTGGCGGGAACAGAGGTTGGTAGGTGGCGTAGCACTTGTGACTCAACAAGATTAACAAGTCGAGTGTCAACGTGAAAAAAGAGAGAAGCCTCAGTGACGTCATCAACACTTGCCACCCTGTCACAACAACACTGAACACACTTGACCTCTGCTCCCTGCCTCCAAAAGTGCACCGCCATCTTCACAGTTATTCATAGGAGTATCTCCCCATCTCATTGACGGAAGCTTGGAGATGCCTTGTAAGTAAAAGTGCTAGTACGAGTGATGCCTGGAAATTGATGTTGCTGGGTAGATGGGACGGAATGAAAAAAGTTGTGCTCGTCATAATAAAATATTTCGCAGCTATTTATTGATTGTTCAACTTGTTATCAAGCATCATTCATTGAGTGGAAGAATGAATCATGTTATAGAACTATCAAGTTAGAAGGAGATAGAGTAGAGGAAATAAGAGAAGAAAATAGAGGAAAAGAAAAACAACAGGTCAATTTCGTTCAGTCAAATTTTGTTTGCTGAAAATTTGTTTGATTTATTTCCATAGTTGATAGGGTAAGATTTTATAGCATATAATGATGTTAATTTTGATTACTGAGTAGATTATAATGGAACATCATAATATAAAAGCTGTATTAAAATATGAAAGAATTATTAGATGTTGCAGTTAACCATCAACTGCTCCAATGGAAGTCATATAAATGAAACTATAGTCTGTATAAAATGATGATTTGAGACTTAAGAAAATAACATTTTCTTCTGCTATATAGTTCTCTGGTCAATATTTGCAGTAGCAGAAGTTCCTAAACTGTATAAAATTGGTTGGCTTGGAATTGAATTGGTTGGTGACTTGGAGAAATTATCCGTGTTGCCAAATCATGCGAGATTTCAATCTTCTCGTGCAAGCCCATATGACAAGATGTATTCAATTCGACAACACAGTCGATGCAGAGTTGCTGCCAATTTGAATTCATCCAGTCATATAGGCTTGCAGGAACAGATTGAAATTTTGCACAATTCGGCAACTCGGATATTTTCTCCAATTGAATTTCAAGCTAACTAATTTTATATAGCCTATTGGAACTTCTGCTACTGCGAAAAATATTGGTCAGAGAACTAAATAGCAGAAGGAAATTCGTCAAATGTCCACAAAAATTTGCCCAGACCGGGTTCGATTCTCTTGCTGCTTGTCTATTATGAGTGATCCACTCAGAAGCAGTCCCATTCCAGTTCAATGAAGTTTGAAAGTCTTAACTACAGTGACCCCTAATCCTACAGTATGGCTGTATAAGTGATTCCTGTAATAAGCATTCCTGCTGGCCAATTTCTAAGCAATCCGTAATTGTTTGTATTATATTGTATTCTGCTAACTTGAATAATAAAACATTTTTCTTTCTTTTCTAATAAGCAATCCTATAAGTGAATATATTAAGTTTGTCATAAGTCTGAGTACTTGTTATGGGCGTGACCCACATTCCTACCAAATAACACTTGAATGTTTATAAACAGTATACAGTATTAACTGCTTAATAAGAGGCACTTGGGTGCAAATTCAATTACCTGTGACTAGAATGGTGAGTGCTAGAAAACAGTGGGAGTGAGAGAAAGTGTGTGAGAGAGAAGCAGACGCGCGCATTCGAATTTTAATCGAAGTTGGGAGCTTTACTAAAGGGGGCCGCGGGGCCCTGATTGCGGCCTGGCAAATTGCGAGGAAATGGAATTTGGTCGTCGGACCGACCAGTACAGTGCGGAAATGCCCTCTTTTGTCCGGAAATGTCCGAACGGCTGCTTAGACATTTCAAACCATCTCAGACCACAAAGCACTACTTGCTACAATCCAATCGGCCCTTGTCACACCCACAATACATTGCCACCCCGTGCTCTTTAATAGCTTCTCTCTAAAATACTTGTGAAACGTTCGGATATTCAGATGAGGAGAGTTTGTAAGGTATCTATTAGTAACAACTAAGGAATCTGGAATACATGGATACACGAATGTTCTCTAGATTCCTTTGTAACAACAATCGACAATCTGCACTATTGATAGCCCACGAAGCTCTTATTTATTTATTTTCCTGGAGCCAATAAAACAATATAAGAAACAAAAAACAGACAGTGTCCAAAGCTCCTCTTGTTCCTAATTTTGATAAATTGTCCAATAAAACAATATAGGAAACAAAAAACAGACAGTGTACAAAGCTCCTCTTGTTCCTAATTTTGTTAAATTGTCCAAGTTGAATCTATTTTACTACATTATTAAAAACGTTTCACAAAATCTGTAAATGAGGTAATGATAAATGATAAAATCTGTACCGGTACTGTAATTTTGAGGTTATGTGTATACAGATTCAATGTATGTATGCCATTGTCATTGACATTATAGTATTGAAAAGCTCTCTCGTATCCCATCTTATTTATTGAGAATCAATACATTACATGAAAAAAGTACAACTCGAAGAGGTTTACAGCTAAACGCCAAAACAAACCTCATTTACAGAAAAAGTATGACACAAATGATTAATAGTAAATTAGAGTAATTATAAACATCTTCCACTACATGTGTACTTATTTGATTTATTTATTAAATTGTCATGAAGCTTGTAGGCCTACTATTTATGCTATTGTTTTAAAAGTGTTCTATGATAAACAGCTCAAATCTTTTAGGCTCAACTTACGCGACTCAAGTCGAGAAGAGACTGCGACTCTAGTCTGTTCTCGACGCAGCATGTGTTTTAAAATGGTGACGTTGCGGAAACTAGAATCGACTGGTCTGAGTTTGGAAACACATGCTCTCGACTAGTAGAGTCTCTTCTCGACCTGGGTCGCGTAAGTGTGAGTTGAGCCTTAATGTTATCATTAACGTCCTTAGTACAGTATTCTATCACAGTATTTTGTAGTTTTATAATTTTGTATCTTATAATATTATTAGGTACTTTTATCTATGCTGTGTTGATCATACTAACGGCAAATTGTCTTCTTGCACAATGAATAAATAAAATTCTAAAAGGTAAAAGGTAAAGCAGTAAATTGAGAGTGTATACTGTATACAAGTTTTTAATGGATGACCAGATGAATACTAGTTATAAAAATGACCTCCTCATCAACAAAGAAGTATAGTGGACAAGCAATATTGATGAATCTTATAGGAACGGTACAGTATGTTCATTGATTCAATAATGTCTTCAGTGTCCTTATTTGATGAGAGCCCACTCCTGAACTAAACAATAGTGCATGGTGCAACCACTTATCTGTATTTTCATCAAACTGATCCCATATCTTCTCAAAATGTATGAATTCAGGGCTACTTATATTTATTTATAAACTAGCCGTCAGGCTCGCTTCGCTCGCCATATCCGTCTAGCCAGGGGGCTCCGCCCCCTGGAGCCCCGGCTGGATCATCCAAAAATGAGATCAGCGGGCTCGCTTCGCTCGCCTGCATTTCTCATTTGAGCATGCTTCATTCCATCAGAAAGTCAAAGTACTGAGAAAACGCAGAAAAGCTGAGAAAAACGTTGGAAAAACGCTGATTTTGGGCGTATCTTTGGCGTTATTTCAAATTCCTTCTAACACAACATTATTACACCCTAGCTGAGCTTCTATACTAAATTTGAACATTTTCTGTTCATTAGTTCTCGATAGAGCTGAGAAAAAGCTAAAGGACGCTGGAAAAACGCAGATTTTGGGCGTATCTTTGGATTTTTTTTTAAATCCGTTCTTAGTGCGCCTCTAAAGGGCCAACTGAACATAACTACCAAATTTGAACGTTTTTGGTCCGGTAGATTTTTAGTTCCGCGAGTGAGTGAGTCACTCAGTGCCATTTCGCTTTATATATATATAATATATATATATATATAATATATATATATTATATATATATATATATATATATATTATATATATATATATATACATATACTGATAACTATAACTGATTATAACTGTCTATATAACATATAACTGATTCAATACCTACTATTACTTAAGTAATAGTAGGTATTGACTGATTCCTATCAGCTTGTCTGATAGGCTGTTGTGATAGTATTGCTTGCCTCCTAATAGTCTATGTAAATGATAATCTCACAGACAATTTGAATCTGAACCGAACATCGTGACAACTCAGAATATTGCATCTCACACTCCAATCTAGTATTGTAGACTTGTAATATAGACATGCACTGTCTGAATGTGGTCCCTATTGTAAAATCTGCATAGAACGCATTTAACCTAGTTACTAGTCAGATTTGGGATATCTGAAATATTATGTTCAGGGAGGTTGTCGATACCGATTCGATGGTTCCACAGTATTTCAGCTCAATTATTATGATTGTTATAATGTGGAATTGTATCATAATAGCATATTATGTCTCTTTCTCTCTTTAGGACTACTTTCGAATATAAATAAACATATAAGTCCAAGTACCTTTTTTAAAGTTATTCAATCACTACATGTTTCGACTATATAATGCCATTATCAAGTGACTCATGTCGTGATTAAATAATTTTAAAAAGGGTAATCTATCTTCTATCTTCTATCTATATAAATAAAAGCGAAATGGCACTCACTCACTGACTGACTGACTGAGTCACTCACTCACTCGCAGAACTAAAAATCTACCGGACCAAAAACGTTCAAATTTGGTAGGTATGTTCAGTTGACCCTTTAGAAGCGCACTAAGAAATCTTTTGGCGATATGTTAACTCTAAGAGTGGTTTTTAAGGGTTTAAAGTTCGTCTTTTAGCATGTAATATTCTTCTTATTCCAATATCTTAGAATTATAATTGGAATAATGTCCATACTATATGTTAATATAGAGCTACTAGTAGTTCTGTGAACAGTAGGCCTCACGGAGTATTCTCATCTACAAGTACCTGATTGAAACTATAGACCCTATGGAGATACAGCAAATGACTGGCTTCTCCACACATCTGTATAATAACTTGTCAGCTGATTTATGATTAATATAGTCTGATTTTCACGGTAATATGGCGTATGAAGGAGGCTCCTTTTTCCTTTTATATTATCCTTGAAAAGCAAAATTTCCAAAACCTTGTATATACGTCGACGCACAATTTAAAAACGAACATACCTGTCAAATTTCATGAAAATCTATTACCGCGTTTTGCCGCAAATGCGCAACATAAAAGCATTTAAACATTTGAACATTTAAACATTAAACATTAAAAAATTAAAACATTTAAACATTAAACATTTAAACATTAAACATTTAAACATTTAAACATTTAACATTTAACATTTAAACATTTAACATTTAAACATTTAAACATTTAAACATTTAAACATTTAAACATTTAAACATTAAACATTTAAACATTTAAACATTTAAACATTGAAACATTAAACATTTAAACATTAAACATTTAAACATTTGAACATTTAAACATTAAACATTTACATTTAAACATTTAAAAATTAAAACATTTAAAATTTAAACATTTAACATTTAAACATTAAACATTTAAACATTAAACATTTAAACATTTAAACATTAAACATTTAAACATTTAAACATTTAAACATTAAACATTAAACATTCAAACATTTAAACATTTAAACATTTAAACATTTAAACATTTAAACATTTAAACATTTAAACATTTAACATTTAAACATTTAAACATTTAAACATTTAAACATTTAAACTTTAAACATTAAACATTTAAACATTTAACATTTAAACATTTAAACATTTAACATTTAAACATTTAAACATTTAACATTTAAACATTTAAACATTTAAACATTTAAACATTTAACATTTAAACATTTAACATTTAAACATTTAACATTTAAACATTTAAACATTTAAACATTTAAACATTTAAACATTTAACATTTAACATTTAAACATTTAAACATTTAAACATTTAAACATTTAAACATTTAACATTTAAACATTTAAACTTTAAACATTTAAACATTTAAACATTTAAACATTCAAACATTTAAACATTTAAACATTTAAACATTTCAACATTTTAACATTTAACATTTAACATTTAAACATTTAAACATTTAAACATTTAAACATTTAAACATTTAAACATTTAAACATTTAAACATTAAACATTTAAACATTTAAACATTTAAACATTAAACATTTAAACATTTAAACATTTAAACATTAAACATTTAAACATTTAAACATTAAACATTTAAACATTTAAACATTTAAACATTTAAACATTGAACTTTTAAACATTAAGAGAAATGCCAAATCGTCGACTTGAATCTTAGACCTATTTTCGCTCGGTCAATAATCTAGAGAGAAACAGTTGTTCTGGTAACTTAATTAAAAAATTTTGTCAGGTGGGAATTAAGTTGAGTAGACTTAGTAGTTAGGTTGGCACCAAGTTGAAGATTGAAATGCATTTATCCAGGACCTCCTCAATACCAATTTATCCAGCACCTCCTGAATACCTATTTAGGAGGTCCTGATTTATCGCGGAAATGGAAAAATTTCCAAAGATACGCCCAAAATCTGCGTTTTTTAGCGTTTTCTCAGCTTTATCGAAAACAAATAAACAGAAAATGTTCAAATTTACTACAGAAGCTCAGCTGGGGTGCAATAATGTTGTGTTAGAAGGAATTTGAAATAACGCCAAAGATACGCCCAAAATTAGCGTTCTCTCAGCTTTTCTGCGTTTCCTCACCTCTTTCAATAATTGATGGGAATATATTAAGAAAAAAATCAGTACACAGGTTTAGCTGAGGTGGAAGAATTTTTTTCGCCAAAGATACGCCGATATAGTAACAGGTGTTTTTCGAGATCAAATTGACATAATACGTTCAAATTCGGTACAAAGGTTCCGCTGAGGTCTACATGCAGGCGAGCGAAGCGAGCCCGCTGATCTCATCTTTGGACAATCCAGTCGGGGGTCCAGAATTCGGTACAGAGGTTCCGCTGAGGTCTACATGCAGGCGAGCGAAGCGAGCCCACTGATCTCATTTTGGGACGATCCAGTCGGTGGTCCAGGGGGCGGAGCCGAGCGAAGCGAGCCTGACGGCTAGTTAGATTTATATGTTTGTCAATAGCATGTTATGATATTATTGAAGCCGGTCACTCTAACTGATACAGATAGATGGGAATTGAGAGTGGTGGAATGGAGTAGTAAGTTGAATTATTTTGGAGTTTTGTTGGAATACTCTATGACACTATTCTATGTGTGTGATGTTCAATTTGGTGAATAAATAATTGATGAAATTAAATGAAATCTATATGTGGTTTGTGGAATTGTAGTTCAGGAAATATACGTGAATAGTGTGATATCATCAACGTTTTGATGAGGGATAGTCTTATTTATCTGGAAATTGAAAATCGAAGTATGCGGTTTTCGAAAAATTTTATTCACAAAATATTTTAAGGCTGTGCAAAGGCTAAAAATAAACTTTCTACTCGTGATATTTTTCAAAGTTTTTCGATTTGTATATCATCAAGCTATCAAAATGAAAAAGTTTTCTCAGGAAAACACTTTTTTTCTGATCATTACTTTTTGAGATATGTGCGCCTAAAGTTTAAATTTTTGGGACAGAACATTTCAAATTCGGTAAGAGATAAATCCATGTGATTTAGAGGATAGATTCTTCATGGTATTTTTGATCTAGTAAAACATAAATTTTCTAAGAATATAAATTTTAAAGATAGTTATTCAATTTACTAAAAATAACTTTCAGTTTAACTTTTTCAAAAATTGATATTTTCAGAAAATTTTTGTGTCACCAGATCAACAATACCATGAACAATACATCCTCCAAATCTCATGGATTTATCTCTTACCGAATTTGAAATGTTCTGTCCCAAAAATTCAAACTTCAGGCGCTCATATCTCAAAAAGTAATGATCGGAAAAAATGTTTTCCTGAGAAAACTTTTTCATTTTGATAGCTTGATGATATACAAATCGAAAAACATTGAAAAAATATCACGAGTAGAATGTTAAATTTTAGCCTTTGCAAAGCCTTCACATATTAATTCCATTTTCATTGATTCACTTTCTCAAAATGACATTAATATGTTGAAACATATTGTGATTGAAATTTCTTGAAAAAGGGTATTTGAATCTTCAATTTCCAGTTACTATCATTTATATAAATTGGGCAATACAGTCCGGATGTTGATAATATACTG
Organism: Nilaparvata lugens; assembly: GCF_014356525.2. Classification (NCBI taxonomy): domain Eukaryota; kingdom Metazoa; phylum Arthropoda; class Insecta; order Hemiptera; family Delphacidae; genus Nilaparvata; species Nilaparvata lugens. Next base: position 51,850,873 of record NC_052509.1, read on the forward strand.
ATATATACATACAGGATTCACACATACTATAGATACACAGATTGTAGTGTACAGTATAATCTGCCCAGTGGCTCTCAACCTAGTTACTTATCATGTACGGGAGCAATCGAGAATAGCTGAAGTTACGGGGATGGCGAATACCTATCGAAAACGTTGATGCCTCACAAGTTGGAAGCAGATCAGTGGTGGACCAGATCTCATTGTATCCTTACTAGAAGCTCTCTGTTCGATATCCAATTCAATAATAATTGGGAAGTTCTATTTGGTAGGTGGACGGACATACGTACGTGTGGGAGGGTATGTATTGCAGTGGTGAGTTGATGATGAGCGCTGCGCCGGAAAATCGGATATCGATTAATGGACTCGCTATCCATCAAGCCACCGTCGTATGTATTCTGTAGAGGGCTGTTGTCTTACCTCTTCGAACCATGTACAAATGCGTTTCCCTCTCTTTCTGCCTCACCTACAGCAGGCGTCTCAGTGCAGGCTTGACACACGCTGCGGTAATGGCATGACGATGTTGTACGCCTCCTCTCATCTCGGTTGTCGCATGATTTTGATTGATTATGGAACAGGCTTCTCCGTCCAGTTGGCTGGGCCAACGCCGTTACTTCACTGCATTTTCTCAGCTGTAGCTAATCCTCTCCCTATTATTATACAGTTCACTGCCGGGAAATTAGGAATCGAACTGTTTTGAAACAAAGAGTGATAACTCGCAAACAGGTATTTAATGGAACACTTTTTGATACTCCGTCAATACTTCATAGTTACTCCAGAGGTTATATTCAATTACTCCACAGATAATACATAGGTGATTATCCATGAATAACACGCAAACAATGGCATAAAAAGGAATACTTTTTGATACTCCGTCAATACTTCATAGTTACTCCAGAGATAATACTCCATTACTACACAGATAATACGTAGTTGATAATCCATAGATAACTCACAAACAATGTATTAAATGGAATATTTTTGTTATTTCATCGATACTTTATAGTAGTTACTCCAGAGGTGATACTCCATTACTCCACAGATAATACGTACGGTAGTTGATAATCCATAGATAACTCGCAAACAATGTATAAATAGAATACTCTTTGATACTCTATCAATATTTTAATGGTTACTCCAGAGGTAATACTCCGTTACTCCACAAGTAATACATAGGTATTTTTTCTCCATGAAGGTGATAACTCGGCTAGCCCATCTGTTTTGTGAAAGCACTAAACAAAATCACCTGAAGGTTTGCTTTGAATGCTTATTATAATGATCATAATAATTCTCATTTCTTGTATTTAACCTCGTCAATGATAATAATATTCCTTGTCTGGGATATGATCTTTAAATTATTGCATAAATTGTTGATCTTTCTGATCACTGTAATTACCATTTCAAAAAATGTTCATCCTACCAACCTTGAAGCACTCTAGAATTTATCCTGAATCCAGCATAGATTTTTTTTTTTGAAATTTGAAACGAGAAGCTTAATTATCCCAACACACAGGAAGTTTGATGATGAATCTGAATCATGACTGGAACGATCGAAAGAAACATAACTAATGATTACCTCATAACTGAAACATAACTGGAATGATCGCCTCAGATTTTTATGCTGTGCATCATGAATAAACCTTCAGTACTCATACGTATAATTCCTCTGAAAACCCGAATTTTTCAGCTTCTATGAATATTTGAAACATTATGAACAGACGCTGCAGTATTGATCAAACAGTATCCAACGACCTGGAATTTTTCATCTCATATATAAACTCTCACATGCATAGACTAAATTTGTTACATCATACATATGTACATTTGTTGGGGTATCATAAATTATTCAAAAACCTTCTCCTAACTCATCAACTGGGGCTTTAATTTGAGTAGGATTCGGTCGCAACGTATGTGCACTATGTAGTCGTCTATTGAAATATGCATCATATTCAGTACACACTGCACTGCTGGTTTCTCTTTTCCTTGAACTTGATTTTCTTCCTTGCATTCCGAACAGGTGAAATTTGAAAGTATGATACTACTCGTTACATTGGGAACGGTAGTTTGATGAACGTTATTGTTTGGTGGTGATGATAATGTGGTGATGATAATGAGTTTTGAGTATTAAATTTGGTTACGATCCGAAAAAGATACGAGTCCTTCTGAAATTTTGTTTTTAGAAAAGATAATTTTTTTTGTTTGTTTTTTGTCAGTTTATGATACATTTCAATTTCAATAAATCTACGTTCGGCGACTCCTCGATCCAGTGACGATATACAATTCAATGCTAGGCCTACTCATCCAAGACAATCGAAATATCTTGAGCAATCATGTTTGGATAGAGATATGTCGCACAGCCTATTGAAATTAAGATCGAGAGGATGTACATTGTGAGCATGAAGCGGAGTTTTGTGAACTCAAGCTATTCGGGGAGTGCAAGACATTGTTGGAATTGGCTAAGTCAGCGAACAATACAGTCTTGAGGCCGGCTGCGCTGAGCTAAAAGTGGAGTGACTGAGCAAATAGAGACACGCTTGGATCTGTCTTCCATTCTCCCCTTGTCCCCGGGGACTCCCCTCTGCATCACAGCACGACGAGAAGCTTTTCCTGGGCAGAAACTACCCCCGACATGAGGGGTAATCCCAACGGGACACCATCAGTTTAACTTCACGTTTCAATCCGACTCCGGCTCCAGCTACCAGACCCACTTCACCTGCACGCACCTTCATTTCCATTTCCTTATTTCCAAACATCTACACTGAAGACAGTTTCGGCTTATTAAGGCCCCGTTCTGGGTGTGAGGAGTTGCACTGCTCTGATTTACCGTCATCATTGTGCAGCGAGCGTATATTGTGTTCACAAACTTATTTGGAAACGGTTTTTGAAAATCTTGGTGAATTTTTCTTGGAGACTGAATGATGTGTAAGCTGCAATCAAAATGATGTGGCTTACTGCTACTATCTGTATCATTCTCTACTTGAATTAGAGAAACAAAGATTATTCTAGATTATGATATTAAATGACTGGAATATTACGTGATTGCAATCCAGTATTAGGCCTAGATTTGGTGAAATTTGTTAAGGTTTGATGTTTGTGGAAAATCAGAAACATCCATTGAATTTTCTATTGTCATGCAGTTAAACTGACAGTATCCTCATTATGAATCCTTCTTCCAATCTCAATCTTTGAAGACTTGAACTTCTAGCAAGTGTGCTAGTATTTATGGATGAGGTATTCAATCAAATACAGTAGCCATACAATATCAAGCCATGAAGTACACTCAAATCGAACTAAATTCAGCAGGCCGCTAGGTCATTTATCAAGACATGAATGTGAACTTTGAGTCAAGTCATCAATCCATTCAATTTCTCTGGAAGATAACGAACAAGATTAAATAATAGCAATAATGATGCAGATAATGAATATTCTTCACATGGGCTATAATGAGTGATCACATTAATTGTTTTAGAACTGAAAGCAAAGGAAGGTTGAAATGAAGTCATTGATAAACATCAACTTAAGGCCCTTTTACCATTAAGGAACACTTCCTCCAGGACAATTATAATATATAATTTAATATTCATCATAATATCCTCCTCTCAATTTGGAGAAGCAATTATTGGTCTTGAAGAGTATGGTTTTTGGTCACATGAGAATTAGTAGATCTGATATTCTCATATTTTAGGAAATTTGTGTAGGTGTGAAATAAATAAGAATACCTTGATAAATATGACTCATTTTAAAATTACATCAATAGTCGAAACATGTGAGAAATTAAATAAAATTGAAAACAGGATACTTAGGTTTTACATTTTTTAATAAAACTACCTCTATTTAGCATTCCACAATGTGAATAACCGAAGCCAACAATGCAGCTGACACAAGTTGACAAGTTCACTATCATATCCATCCATATAGATTGCAATAGATTAATGTGAATGGCTGATTGGTGAGGGGAGGGGAAGCGGCCAGCGTCCGTTGCACTCATCCTTTTAGCACCGGAAGAAGCGGTGTGTTGGTGTAAAGCAATTTAAGTTCTCCGCAAAACCGATGAAACATGAAATTACTTCCATGTACAATAAATTCAGCTTTCGTCATGAATAAATCATCAGTAAACGCTACAGACCGGCTGATGGCGGTATGCCTAGCACAGGCGAATTTAATCTCCATCATCCCCTGCCGCAAGTATTGATCCGCCCCTGCTATATACTCGTAATCTCCAATGTCATTAATTTACTCCACTCTTCCATTTTTCTCTTTTTCTGATCCTACTTTCCCCGCCATCATTCCACCACAGTAGCAGACAAACACGAAACAGATAAAAACACCTTTTTACTGTTGTACGTGTTGTCATTTTTTGCACAAGTCAAGCAGAAAAACTTCAAAGCACATGTAATTGAGCAGTAAATGTGTGCAAGTGCCCTAATGAATGTGATGGAACGGTAATTTGTAAGTTTGAAACCGTTGATGATGGTGGCGGCATAATTACGGCTGCAATTTCATTCTTCTTGTTCAAATAAATCTAGTGGGTCACGATCATTTATTGTCGTGCTAATTAATATTGTGTCATTCAACTTCAATATGATTTGTGACAAAAGAGATATTCATTATTTAGTCATGATTCTCTAAGCTGTCAACAGTCAACAAAATTGATAATTTATTACAGAGTTTCGCAAACTATGGATTCTTTGATGGAAATCAATTCAGTATCTACGTATTTCTCCTTAGACTAGGCCTATCATCAATATTATACCATTAGACCAACTTCAATTACTTATATCAATGACCATGAAATTTTTATGTACAGTAATTTATTATATTTACGATTGATTCATCCGCATAATCGTACTCCAATAAAGATATCATATTCATCACATCTCTGTGAGATTGAACTATTTATAGATTTATATCAATTATCTGTATAATTTTATTCCAATAAATACATCATATTCATCAAATTTCTGTGACATTAAACTAATTTTTACATTTATATCATTATTATCGGCTAGCGCACAAGTTACTCACTTATGCTGGTTGTGCCACGATATGATTAAAATTATATTTGATATTTTACAAAAGCTTTGAACATTGTTATATTCCACCTGTAGAGCTTTATTGAAAGGATTACGTTTGAGTACTACTATATCCAAGTATTCATTATTTATAAGTTCATTGAAATTTTACTACTCGATTTTCAATTCGATGGCTGATGAATATTATTGTAACCATAAAAATTATCATACGGTACAAAATCACGATAAGAAGATATTTGAACTGACTTCAGATTCAATGATGATGCCAATAATTATAGTCTTGCTTCTACAAATCATATAAAATGTTGATAAACGTAGTCGTGTGGAATTTTCACAATAATTTATTAAATAACAACTTTCACAATAATTTTAGTTTTCCATTGGATTTATCCCTATAAATTCTTTCCATGCAATAATTTAGTTGGAATAAATCCACTTAGCATAATTTTCGTTTCTCTGTCATTCTCTCTACTAATAGGGTTGTGTGGCAGAGAGGACATGTAGTCCTAATTCCTCCCTAATAAAGGCATATAATCAATCAATCTCATCACTCGTATTCTTCCCTATCGAGTCATAAATCTCCCAAATCAATTTCCTCCACTATATAATGAACTGATTAATCCGAATCTTCGATTATTCAATTCTCAAATTATTTTTCCAAACCCATACCACTAAATTTCTGATCAAACCCTTCTAATACCATAGCTGACGTCTTTATTCAACAGTCACACAAACACACAGGTTTATTAGTTGGGTCTGTGTGAGCTTTATGTCCACGGACGCTCTATCTATCCGCTACCGGCTATCATTAAACCTTGCCCCCCCCCGCCGCCCACCGAATAGGAAATCCATCAACTCTCCTGTCAGCCAGCTGGAAGAGTCAATTTTCCTGTTCTATAGATTGCAAACGTTTCTCATTGGCCATAGTTTCACCCAGCAGTCGCTTCCTCACTTTTTCACTATCGCAAAATTCAGTGAATTAATTATTCATCAATATCGTCTGCAAAGTTGCTGTTGAGCTCCCAATAATATTCTCTCCCTCTATTTGTATTATCGGAACCTTTTTCGAAAATTGCATATCTCTAGCTAGAAATTTCGCTGAACGTTGCGAAATGGGTCATTACTGAATTGGTTTTGAATATTTTTGATTTTCTAATTCACAGAAATGATCAATCATGAGAGTCAGTTTTAATTTTCAATTTCGAATTTAATAAAAAATATTATAATAATATAGCATTTTTAATTATCTTTTTTCCTCTAGGTATACTTCTGCATATAAATAAAAATATAAATCTGTGTACCCTTTTTCCAAATTATAAAATAATCATTAATTATTATAATTATTTGAAGAAATAAAATAAAAAAGGGTACTCACATTTATATTTTAATTTATAACATTTTCAATGTTCGTGTTAAACAGATGTAGAAACTTATTGAATCTCTGTGACATTTAGTCGATTCAGTGATATCTGAAGAATTTTCAAATGAATAGAGCTGTAGCTTTAAATCAAATGTCTCCAAAATACTTTGGCAAAAATGTATTGTGTGAACTACGAACTTTGATATAAGATTGTGCAATCAAGTATACCATGAAACTCTGAGTAGTACTTGTATTTGTTATCGGAATTATGGAAATTGTAAATTTTTAGGAATTGTCATGGAGTAAATGTATGACTCTCTTGCATCTCTCTTTTCCATTCATCCATCTTTCTTCTCTCTTTTATTACATGATTCTACTAGAATGTCCGAATGCTGTTTATTACAATTAATGTTGAATATTCTATCGGAGTGGATATATATAATGATTTCTCATTTTTAAAATGAACTCTTGACAAATTATTGCCTAGAAAATATTGTATGAGAAACGAATAAATCTTCCAAGATTCCTTGTTATATTGAATTATATATTATGAGTGTGCTTGACTTACATATTCGGCAATAATTTTCATGAGCAAATCAATGGGTCTAAAAAGATACAAGTCTTCATACATCTTTCCCATTTATTTGTGTACAATTAATTAATTTAATACCAACGATAAAATTCTATTTTGGTAGGCATTCTACATTTTGGTAGGCATCCCCTTACAAAAACACAAATCATACTTTTCAATCATAATACTTTCAATTGAATCCGTCCCTCATACAATATTTTATCTACCGGCACAAAATGTCAACGCCAAAGAGATGATTGATTTCTGACCAGCCAATAGCTGGAAAGAAATAAGAGGCATTCATCGGCCGATTATTATTAATGGTGGAGCCAATGAACATTACCTTGGCCACTGATGAGGAACCGTTTTGAAATTTCAGGAAACAAAAGCTTTCATTATAACATGGTAACCCCCTTACCTTTTCATGCAGCCTGCTAGCTCTCTCTTTCTCCCTCTCACTCTCTCTCTCTCACTGTGCCACATGATAAATCACATGCAAAGTTTCAGTTAAATACATGCTTGTGAATGTATGCATTCACATGTACACAGGTATATAGTAACATTAAGGCCAGTTACCATTCATAGTCTGACATGTGCATGCATGATGGTGACGCAAATCACCATTACTGGCTCTAACAATGGAAGCGGTAACACTGCAAGGTACCTTACTAATGCCTGGTCATCTATGCTAATCAAATCTTTCCCTAGAATGCCAGCATCCCAAATCGAATTTTCAAACTGAGCTTTTGTGAGACCATAATGGATATACCTCGCATTTTTCCCCTACAGTTGTAAGTTTCGTACAAAATGGGGTGGAAATCGTCATTCATCATCATTATAATTTGATTTTCTAATTCACAGAAATGATCAATCATGAGAGTCAGTTTTAATTTTCAATTTCGAATTTAATAAAAATATTATTATATATAGCATTTTTAATTATCTTTTTCCTCTAGGTATACTTCTGCATATAAATAAAATATAAATCTGTGTACCCTTTTCCAAATTATAAACTAATCATTAATTAGATTATTTAAACGAAATGAATAAAAAAGGGTACTCACATTCATATTTTACTAGCCGTTAGGCTCGCTTCGCTCGCCATATCCGTCTAGCCAGGGGCTCCACCCCCTGGACCCCCGACTGGATCGTCAAGAATGAGATCAGCAGGCTCGCTTAAAAGATAAGATTATTTTTGTGAAGCATTTATAATCCAAATTCTACCAAAATTTTATAATCGTTTTTGAGATTAGGCCACAACTTGGCATGAAATTATTGAGTCAAATCATTGAATTCTTAATATTGATGTGTTGGAACGCTCTGTAGAATAGTAGGTCCAATTGCAGAGATTTTTGTAGAATATTGGGCGGAGATTAAGAGTCGACCTCGACTCTATTCATTGGCAATAATTTCCCGTTGACAGTTATCAAATTAGCAGTGATCATGTTATTCTGCTTTTGCTTGATGCGATTGAAGATTAAATTCCAAATTTGATTCGGAATTCTATGACTCTGGTATCCATGGATATCTTGCTTATTCTCAAAATTTTTGGCATAGCATGAAATAAGCATGACGCTTAATTTTCGTTTCACTTATTCAAAAGTGTGGAAGCAGCCAATCCATTGATTCTTTCTTCCATGGAAGTCCATTCATGAAAGAAAGTCCATTCATAATAGTTAGTATAACATTTATTGTGGCTGATTCCTCATGTCCTAAACTTTACTATCATAAATATTAAAGTGGGAAGAATTTTCATAAATCTGAATAGAGTTTATTCATTCACTTTGATTATTGACTACCATTAAATGATTTCTTTCTTTGATCTTAGCTTGAAACCAAAAGCTTAGGGATGAAAATTTGAATGTAAACTAACATATGACTCAATTTAATTTCTATCTAAAATATCGGGGCACCGAGCTTCGCTTGTTGTTTATTTATTGATAAACAGAATACAATTCTTCAAAATGATTGGGGAAGGACTAACAGGCACAGCCCAAAACTGTTTCTTCCCCGAATTTCGATTTATACACTATAAATAGTCCAAAAAGTAGGCTTTTACACTTCAGATCCAATTTTAATCCAAACATTTGAAAACAGAAAAGTTCTGATTTAGATTATTTACAGACCAAATTGAATAACAAAAAACACTCACTAATCACTTAAAACTGTAAAATAATGATTAACTTGAAAATTATGATATACTCTAATTTAGGATGATATACCATGTCATGTCAACAAATCAGATTATTTTGATCAAGTCGATTAAAATTTCTAGATCCAACAGCTGGACATAACTCTATCTCTCTCCTACACAGGCACTCTGTTATCGACAGATGACGAAATTATCATCTGTTTTTCCAAGAATGAATAATTATTATCGTTTTCATGTCCATCATCCCAGGGATGAGACCTATCCTAGGTATATTATGCATACCTAGTGCAATCGATTTTTTATATCATAAACCTACTATGTTCCAAATTTCGTGAAAATTGTTAGAGCTGTTTTCGAGATCCATTGGACATACATAACCATATAACCATATAAACAGAAATTGATCTCTTAATATAATAGGATTGACAACTTTAGTATTGTGATCTATCAATATTATTAGGTTTGTCTTGTGTCATGTAATGACATCATGAAAGGAAACAGGAGCAGCTGATGGAATATGATGTTTTTTTTCGATTTAGTTTTTAGTTGATATTGAAACATGAAAATATCAGGCCCAGTAGCACAAAAGCCTGTTCAATTTCCATCAGGATTGAATTTCATGAGAATTAATCAGAGCAGGGTTTTTTTTTAATAGAAGGATTCTCTCATTGGTTCTCGTGGTATTTAGTCCGGATAATGGATTAACAGACAGTGCAACTGGCTCTCAAGGCCATGGCTGCGTACAAACATGATCAACAGAGGAACCAATACAACAGAAGCTGAAGAAATTAGTCGCATTTCTATCACCTCACAATAAACATTCAACTACCATATGTTTGGAGAGATCGATTTCAAATTTCTTTTGCTATAATCCAGTCACTTTCTGAATCTATTCTTCCAGATGTTCCATGAATACTGTAATGTTTTAAATTAATTAGGTCGCCAAATTTGTTGACTCAACTACACCTATTGTAATATTTTTCATTTGCACACACTCTCTCACGTTTTCAACAGATTATGGAAACTTTTTTCTGATCAGCTGCTACTTGAGGGACCAATAATCCTCTCTCAAGTAGCTTCAGCGAATTTTCCCAGAGTTGAGACCTGTTCCAAAATAACGTTTTTTGTCGCAAACCCACTATATTCCTGATTTACTAAAACTCGTTAGAGCCGTTTCGAGATCCATCCGACATACATACATATCCACAAACACACATATTCAAACAGAAACTGCTTTCTTAGTATAATTGACTTCAATGATCATGATTTCATTTAATGAGAGCTCATTTCACATAATAACAGCTGGCATCAAAAGCAAAAATGTCAAACATGATTGAAATTGATACAGTAGCGATCATCAACATTATTATCTTCATCTGATCTAAATTAACCAAATTATAGTAAGATTCTCATCAACGTGTCAGCATTGTTTGAAAGGGGAGCATTGATACTATTAATGAGGAATACTGACAGTCAACGAACTATTATGCATATTCTCTAATATTTTCAGAACAAACAATCAATGTTTGGGAATAATTGAATCATGAGAAAAGCGCCATACTTCAATGAAAGATATTTTTACATAAGGAAAAGCAACAACAGCTATTAGGCCGTTCTAATAAATAACCCCTTTCTTTCGCCCAAGTCAAATTTTGGCCGAATTTTCTCATTCTTTGCAAATAGATTCCACAACGGACACTTCTGAAGTTTTAAAAATACCCTCCATATATATCATACTGAATTATTAAAATTTAATCGAAACTGTTCAAGCAGTTTTCGCGATGTTGGATATACAAACAGAATTAGTCTTGATAGAATAGGATAAATTGATTGAAGCAACTCCAGTCATAAAAGTTTGTTTTATGGAAAATAAAAATTATCTATACTCCCAGGAATAGGTTATAGCGCCGATTGAAGCAGTAGTGCCCAATCAATTTGTTCTCGATAAATAATGCATTTTAATTAGTTCTTCAACTTGGTGCCAACCTGATGAAGTCATCTCAACTTAATTAATACCAACCTGACAAAATTATTAATTTAGTTACCAGTAGTCAACAACTGTTTTGAAGAGTTACTCTCTCTAGATTATAGTTCTATAGTAACATAATTATGATATGGACATTTCAATTATAATTAAGAGATTGAGAGAAGAAGAATGTACATGCTAAAAGATGAACTTTACACCCTTCAAAACCACCCTTAGAGTTGAAATATCGCCAAAAGATTTCTTAGTGAGCACCTAGGACGTATGAGGAAGCTATATTCCAAGTTTTGTTGCAATCCATCCTGTAGTTTTCCAGAAATCGTGATCAGTGAGATAAGAATTTTATAAGTATAGATTTATAACATTTTCAATGTGCATGTTAAACAGATGTAGAAACTCATTGAATCTCTATGATATTTAGTCGATTCAGTGATATCTGAAGAATTTTCAAATGAATAAAGCTGTAGCTTTAAATCAAATGTCTCCAAAATACTTTAGCAAAAATGTATTGTGTGAACTATGAACTTTGATATAGGATTGTGCAATCAAGTATACCATGAAACTATGAGTAGTACTCGTATTTGTTATCGGAATTATGGAAATTGTAAATTTTAGGAATTGTCATGGAGTAAATGTATGACTCTCTTGCATCTCTCTTTTCCATTCATCCATCTTTCTTCTCTCTTTTATTACATGATTCTACTAGAATGTCCGAATGCTGTTTATTACAATTAATGTTGAATATTCTATCGGAGTGGATATATATAATGATTTCTCATTTTTAAAATGAACTCTTGACAAATATATTGCCTAGAAAAATATTGTATGAAAACGAATAAATCTTCCAAGATTCCTTGTTATATTGAATTATATATTTATGAGTGTGCTTGACTTACATATGAGGCAATAATTTTCATAAGCGAATCAATGAGTCTAAAAAGATACAAGTCTTCATACATCTTTCCCATTTATTTGTGTACAATTAATTAATTTAATACCCAACGATAAAATTTCTATTTTGGTAGGCATTCTACATTTTGGTAGGCATCCCCTTACAAAAACACAAATCAATACTTTTCAATCATAGTACTTTCAATTGAATCCGTCCCTCATACAATATTTTATCTACCGGCACAAAATGTCAACGCCAAAGAGATGATTGATTTCTGACCAGCCAATAGCTGGAAAGAAATAAGAGGCATTCATCGGCCGATTATTATTAATGGTGGAGCCAATGAACATTACCTTGGCCACTGATGAGGAACCGTTTTGAAATTTCAGGAAACAAAAGCTTTCATTATAACATGGTAACCCCCTTACCTTTTCATGCAGCCTGCTAGCTCTCTCTTTCTCTCTATCTCTCTCTCTCTCTCTCTCTCTCTCTCTCTCTCTCTCTCTCTCTCTCTCTCTCTCTCTCTCTCTCTCTCTCTCTCTCTCTCTCTCTCTCTCTCTCTCACTCACTCACTGTGCCACATGATAAATCACATGCAAAGTTTCAGTTAAATACATGCTTGTGAATGTATGTATTCACATGTACACAGGTATATAGTAACATTAAGGCCAGTTACCATTCATAGTCTGACATGTGCATGCATGATGGTGACGCAAATCACCATTACTGGCTTGAACAATGGAAGCGGTAACACTGCAAGGTACCTTACTAATGCCTGGTCATCTATGCTAATCAAATCTTTCCCTAGAATGCCAGCATCCCAAATCGAATTTTCAAACTGAGCTTTTGTGAGACCATAATGGATATACCTCGCATTTTTCCCCTACAGTTGTAAGTTTCGTACAAAATGGGGTGGAAATCGTCATTCATCATCATTATAATTTGCTTTTTAATCTGGCAGGCTTGAAAAGATTCCGTTATGGAAATGAATCAATGAAAATTAACAGAGTTCCAGAACAAATATGGAAAATTTTGGAATGAATGATATTTGTTGTTGCTTGATCACTTCTGAATTGAAACTAATCATCGATGAGAGAACCCTCTCACTTGGGAAAATATTAAATGGCAATTCAAAATGTAACGTCGATGAAAGTGAACTGGAAAACTGGTTTGTGAGTGAATGTGGATGAGAAAAATATTTATAATGATATTTTTAAAGTGAATGACAAAATATAATCATCATGTATATTGAAAAAATATGAACTGTATTTGAAAAAGACATAATTGAGATATTTATTTACACTGATTAACTCAATTTTGTCACAGAAAGCTTCAGCTTCAAATTTAGCTCATGCATGCATAAATAAGTACAACTTAAATACTCGTTTTATAACTCTTCCAGTATCAACAATTAGATTGACTATTTTAGGCTGTTGATTTTGTAGTAGGGTCATTTGAACAATAATTTTCATGATTTACGTAGCAAAATTCCTAGTTACTAGCCCAAAAGTTCTAGTAAAACGTTTTACCAGAATCACTGAATCGAATGAGTTATCTCTCTTAAGCGTCAATGAGTTTCTATCTCCTTTCAACACGAACATAAAAGTGTTATATTTTATTGTACTGAAATAATTGCAGATTCATCTTTTAATTGATATTTCCATTCCTTGCACTCAAATATGAAGGCCAATTCATGAGAAGTGAAGAATTAAATACAGTATCCTGAAAGATACTTTTCCCCTCTCTATAATAAGCCAAATCTGATTCAGCCAGTGACTATCATTATTGTCTTGTACTTGGGCTATGAGCTCGACCATTTGTCTTCATAAAAACCTATTTCTATCGCAGAAGATTTGGAGCATAATATATCTCTCGCTAAATGATTTATGACTGAGAGAAGTTATAAATCTTTCTCTTTCTCTGTTCGATAGAGGCGTTGTGTAAGAGCAAAAACTATCTGCAGCGTCATTGCTTGGATTATAATGTTGAAATATGACTGATTTTGATATCCAAGCTTCTTGAATGATCCCTCCAATAATTGTAATCATTTTGATGAACTCTCTACTTCTCAGATTCGTGACTTAATTGGCGTCAGTAAGAAAATATTATGGCGAATATTAAGAAAAGACAGTAAAACTAGGATGAAGAGCAATGTTTGTGATTTCAGCTATTTTAATTTATTCATTTCCACTTAACTTTTTGAGAACCTATCGATAAGTATCTGGTTCCACTAAGCAAGCTCTGGTTCCACTTCAAAGTCGAATAAATCTTCCGCCTTATAAAGTTTAATGTTGAGTGGAACACATGATGAGTATACCAGCATAGAGGGCAATGTTCATTTTAAATTAAAAAAGTGGTCATATGTGCTTCATTATACTCTTAAATACGTTCATTAATACTTCTAACATTTTTGTCATTGAATGATGATCGAGATCTTTGAAATCTTCATGTTTTTTGCTATGAACTATAAATTTGGTTCAAGACTGACCGCCGATTTGGAAAAAGCGTTGGTTGATGTGGGCATACAATTATCCGCGTTTCAATGCATTCAACATAGCCTAAACAAAAACGCAGCGTTCAAACTTTCGCTGAACTAACAAAAAGTGAACAAATCAGCAGTCGATCAGGCGAAAAAGTTTCCGACTTTACAATCTGTTCCTTCTCGTTTTGCGCTGAACTTTGTCACAAGTTGCGGATGAATTATTCACGAATTAAAATCTGCTGCGAGTTGCAATATTCCAAGTAGTTGAACTTCTTGTTGCGGCCTTTTTTTCTGTAGTATGTAAAAAATCTGTGGCCCATGTTGGGAGCCGGCGACTCAATTTGCATGGAGCTTGACAGAAGTAGTTGTTTTTTTTTGATAAATTCATCTATTTATTGGGCGGTGTGAATAAAAACGAGTACGACGAGTATTTACTTACAAGTAAAGTGTTATAAAAGGCTCGTAAAGCCTTTGTTGAAGCCTATGTTGTAAATACTCTTAACGAGTATTTAAACTCCAAGTAAACCGATGTGAATAAAGCGTCGAGTTTACTTGTGACCATGTACTCGCCAACCCGAGGGTTTACTAGGAAGTATTTACTCGCGAGACAACTGAATTCACAAGAAAGGCAAGTAGGCTAAATACTTGTAGCGCCACACAGATTACTACGCATCATTTCCTGTTGTGACTTGTTCTGTTTTTGTCGCTAAACGCCGATTGCACGTGAGTGCAATCTATAGCACCAATGACAATCGGAATGCGAAATTTTGAAGCCCAATCTATCTTGGCCTGATCCATATCTTCAATAGTGCGTGGAAATTTAATCCAATCTTCAGACTTCGACACTATATTTTATCCAATACACTTGAAAATTTTCTGCTGACGGTACTTCTTTCAACCCCCATGTCGTTGGCAAAACTACTTTGGAATCCTGGATCACTAAGGTATCTGCAGAGAAATTTCCATCTTTTTCCTTGCAGTTAATCCTCCACCACTTGCATCAGTGTTTTCATCAAGAAAGTACGAAGTGAGAAAATCTACGTTTGCGCTCTCAAACCGTTATAGTCCCTTAGATAGATCGGGACTTCTATCACACCGGTCTCTATAACGTTTCACACACCATGCAGGTTCATAAATGCAGCCATCTCTCGTGTACAAGTACGACTGCAAGTCTGAGGTCGGGTTGACTTGCAAATGGACGAGTATTTACTTGCTACAGAAGTATTTACTTGCGTCTATTCACACCAAAATTGGAATTTTTCGGGGGTTTACTAGCCTCTCAAGTATTTACTCGCGAGTAAGAGTAAATACTTGTTTTATTCACTTCATTTTTGGTGTTTAATTGTCATTCAAGTACTTACTTGTCCTACTCGTTTTTTTCACACCGCCCATAACTCAATTGCACAGTCTTTTCATATTTTTTCACACCCTACAAACAGTGGACGTTGTTATCATTCACGACAATAATAGCACATTATGGAAATGGAGAATCACGGCTGATAAATAAATATTGCAAATAATTATAGTGATGCGTCATTGGATGATAATTATTTGATGTTATCAAGTCTAATTACATTAGTAAACGACTTTTACGAGAATTTATTTGCGTGCTTTTACAGATCTGTCAGGATATTATAATCAAAGAGAATGGAAATACATTCTCTACATCATATCCTTTTTGGTATAATTGATACTCGTATTCAAATGTAAAGTGATACTTGAGAATACATTACAAGTTAATTCTGAAGGAGAAATATTTTTTATTCGCCTTTGTTTGCTGAGGAGGAAAACTCATTGTTCAAAAATGAATGATTAAATAAATAAATAAATAAAATACCTTGAACTATTTCAAGTAAACATGGATTGATAAATCATTCTTTTTCAATTCGATTGATAACAATATTTAGGAAGAAGTTGATTATAATATGTTATCAAATGTTAATGATTTGCCTGGCACGTTACATATATTAAAGATCAATTTTACTATCCAAAATGAAATTCACATTGCTTTTAAATGGCTCATGAAAAATATAATACCTATCAGCGGATTTCCAATTTAGTGCGTTCTCATGTCACTTGCAATGATTTTACAGACTTTTAATGTGTCTTCGATCGAATTCTGCTCGCTGATGTAGCGAAGTCATGCGAACTTGAAAATCGTTCTGAAAGTCCTCAAACTCAATCTTGTGCAAAATGGCTGAACATTCCCGTTCAACTCGAGTTTAAGCTGAATTTTCTCGGTCTGAAAATAACTTGGAAGTTAGTTTGAAATTATATGATTTTTAAGCCCTTTGACAGGTCTTAACATCATAAGCAAGAGAAGCGGAGTAAGTTGAAATGCATTTATATTCTCGACACACCAGTCAGCTATAACTGTATCATTCCTTGATACTCAGAAAACTTGCCAGCGTTAAAACTGGTTGAAATTCTGGTGAAACTTCGAGTTTGGAAGTTGGATCTTCGAATTAAGCTTCATCCATGCAACTTGAAAGTTACAACCAAATCCAGCAGATCGCAAAGTTATGTGTTGATTCCAGTATGCGCCGAAGCCTGTTACAAGATTAGTGAATTGATTGCTTTAATGCTTCACGGCGCATGCAGCATAGTCGTTACAGTATTACTACCACATGAATAATAATTCAATTCAATATTATAATCAAAATTTTTATATTTGTTTGCTTTTTAAATGTGATTTTGTGTTTGAAAATAGTTTTCAAGATTTTATAAAATAGATACTCAGGAAGTGAAAGTGCAAATTTTCAGTAAGAAAACATGAAGAACTCAATATATAACCTATAAACTTGGGTAATATTGACATTGGGTAATACCGCAAGGCAGAACATCCAAAAGGATCTCTCTGCCGATAAACGTCATAAGAATAAATGAGAAAAACCACATGAATTCCTAGTGTTGAATCTATGAGAGTTGAACAGGAAATCAATTCAATTTTTCGTTTATATCTTTTTGATAGAGCATACTCTTAAATAGGTAGATCTCTACATAGAAATCTAGCCCATGTTATCCAATATGACTATTGTCCATCAAATGCAGCCCCAATCTTTTGTAATGGTACAACCAATACTACCATTGTGGTAATCAACTCCAATCAGTATATATAAATGGTTGGATAATACAGTCACAAATAAAAGCTTGAAAGTGCATTGGCCTAATAAGATCAAGTTTTTTTTCAATACTAAATCATATATATATATAGAAATATGAAACGAATATCATTATACTCAGACCACGGAGTAAAGAACACTCATTGTTATGTATTTTTTTGTATTCTGTGCTCAGACTAAGGTGGTTTAGGACAATTTTCCCTTCAAAATCGATGTTTACCAATAAAAGATAAAAATAACGAATACAATAGAAAATAGAAGAGAATTATTTTATAATATTTAGTTATGACATTACTATAATGTTTGAAGGTGGAACAGATTAATCATTGGTACAAAAATAACAAATGGATATGCATTATTAAGGCCATACTTAGTTATGTGGCTCATAGCGCTGGAGCTTTAGTCAGAGAAACTTCTCTGGCACAGTTAGTCAGAGAAAATTTCTATACTTCTGTATTCCTATACATTGTTTATTGTGAGAGTTGACACAGTAGATAGCCTAGATGAATATTACTAATTATTCTACTTTTTCCAAGTTTATATGATTCTTTCCTGAGGTGATAGTACTGTATACATTAATCTTGAATAACTGGAGGTGGATTATTCCAAATAAAACCAAGCTTTTAGTCTAGCCCGTAATATCAGGCCAGCAATTGTTGAGAGACAGATAAATAATGAAATATTTCAGTAGTGAGCTGTCAACATTGGATGCAATAGTGATGTTTGTCCAGCCCTTGAAAGCACAGCTGCTACTGCGGTTACAAGTTCATTATTTGTTCGTGGAAAAATAAATAAAAATGAGAAGCGCATGCCAACCAATACTATATTTTTAATTTTCCTGAAAGGCCCTTCACCTGCAATTCTTGCAAAGAACCCAATAATTTTCAACATGTTTCGCAGAATTGCAACAGTTTGTGAGCGCTCGAATATTGAAACTGTTTTCAAAATCAATGTATCGGAAGCAAATCAATAATATTTCCCATGGAAAACAACCTGAGTTCTTCATTAATTAGAACCCATTCACCACAAAAAATAAATCTATAGAATAAAAAACAAAATGCACAATTCCATGTACTGTATTGTGCGTTGAATAAAATAAAAATTCTGTCGAACAATATGAAAACAGAAATGTCAATATGTGAGTTATCATGCTTTTGGAAGAAAGTTCTTAAGTTGGATTCTAACATATAAGTTTAGTGACAATGTCTGGTTCAGTGAAAATGAAACTTCTAATGAGACTATTCAATATTAATTTATACTGCGGCGGTATCACACTCATGATAAAAATCAGATAAGATCAGCAATTGACTTTGCTGATGACTGTATGGTCCGATAGCAAAATAATTAAATCTATCTATTCAAAAATATAGTCTTTTTATAACAGGTGAATGAATCTGCCTGAAGGAAAAACTTCTTATTCACTATATCATGATATGTATCTTAACTTAAGGTGCGTACAGATTTACGCGCCGCGAACATGAGTAATTCACTTTTAATCAGCTGATGCCAAGCTTTTTATATCTGTATCTTACCGTTTCTGTAAAAATACAGATATAGTCAGCTGATTAAAAGTGAATTGCTCATGTTCGCGGCGCGTACATCTGTACGCACCTTTTCACGAGTAAATCACTTGTATCAACGTTAGTAGACAACGTTCTCTATCAACGTGAGTCTGCCTACTAACTTTGCTCTTGTATAGCGTAATAATAACTAGTAGTTCTGTGAACAGTAGACCTCACGCAGTTCTCTCATCCACAAGTATCTGATTTCACCTGTTCTAGTTGATTCAGTTGAATCAAAATTCACAGTTGAATCATAATTTACTCTTAAAAACGGTTATAACTTTTCTCTAAGATTAAAAACTCACTTATATTAATAAACTCAGTTCACGTTTGAATTTTGTATCCCATATAATAATTCATCCAGTTCCGTGATAATCTTTCCATCTGATAAAAATATTTCTCAACTATTTTAAAATTAATTTTTCCCAATCAAGAAATAATATTATTAATTCTTCAGCATTATTTAGTTCATTTAATCATTTTTTATTCTATTTTCAATCACCTATTAAATTTGTTTTTCAAATGTGAGAATATTGATACTGATGGACAAGCATCATAAAAAATATTGAAAAATCACTTCGCTTATAAGGGCTGCTTGATTCAAATAAAAAATAATAACAACATACTTGGTCCAGCAGAGTAATTTCAAACCCCAACTGGAATTTTAATCGATTTTCACAATTTCTTGAAAAAACTCTATTTGTATTGTATGAACTCACAATTTTTAACGTTATTTCACTAGTTTCGTTTTCTCCCGTGTTCGCTAGCGGAATATTCAAGTGGGAAATTGCCTTGAAAAAGTAGATGGAGCTCCTTTTGAGGATTTATTGGGGTGCAGGACTAAATGGAAACGGCAAGCAGTCGGAATGGCTCTGCTTCTGATTTAGCAGCCACATCAAGGAGCGAATTTGAATTGGCTAAACAACATAAAGCCCATTCTTCTGGTAGGAAAAGATCAGTTTACTGAGCCAGTCTTTTGTGATTTTCAATCTCTGAACTAATAAGCAAAATGTAAAGTTTCAGCATGTTACAAGTAGAATGAAATGTATATATAATAATGCTTACGTATTCATACAAAACGTTGATTGTCTTGAACTCAATATGAAAACATAAATGTCAATATGTGAGTTATCATGCTTTTGGAAGAAAGTTCTTAAGTTGGATTCTAACATATAAGTTTAGTGACAATGTCTGGTTCAGTGAAAATGAAACTTCTAATGAGACTATGAGACTAATGAGACTCTGCGGCGGTATCACACTCATGATAAAAATCAGATAAGATCAGCAATAATTGACTTTGCTGATGACTGTATGGTCCGATAGCAAAATAATTAAATCTATCTATTCAAAAAATATAGTCTTTTTATAACAGGTGAATGAATCTGCTTGAAGGAAAAACTTCTTATTCACTATTTATCATGATGTATCTTAACAGATTTACGCGCCGCGAACATGAGTAATTCACTTTTAATCAGCTGATGCCAAGCTTTTTATATCTGTATCTTACCGTTTCTGTAAAAATACAGATATAGTCAGCTGATTAAAAGTGAATTTGCTCATGTTCGCGGCCCGTACATCTGGACGCACCTTTTCACGAGTAAATCACTTGTATCAAAGTTAGTAGACAACGTTCTCTATCAACGTTAGTCTGTCTACTAACTTTGCTCTTGTATAGCGTAATAATAGCTAGTAGTTCTGTGAACAGTAGACCTCACGCAGGTTTCTCATCCACAAGTATCTGATGTCACTTTTTCTAGTTGATTCAGTTGTATCAAAATTCACAGTTGAATCATAATTTACTCTTAAAAACGGTTATAGCTTTTCTCTAAGATTAAAAACTCACTTATATTAATAAACTCAGTTCACGTTTGAATTTTGTATCCCATATGATAATTTATCCAGTTCCGTGATAATCTTTCCATCTGATAAAAATATTTCTCAACTATTTTAAAATTAATTTTTCCCAATCAAGAAATAATATTATTAATTCTTCAGCATTATTATTAGTTCATTTAATCATTTTTTATTCTATTTCAATCACCTATTAAATTTGTTTTTCAAATGTGAGAATATTGATACTGATGGACAAGCATCATAAAAAATATTGAAAAATCACTTCGCTTATAAGGGCTGCTTGATTCAAATAAAAAAAATTTATTGAAACCCTACCTTATAGACATTTGTGTAATGCATGCAATGAATAATCCACTTGACAGCTGATTGATTATGAAATATTTATTCTACAGTCTGATTAATCCTATCTTCAAAGTATACTCGTATGATATATATAGTGATATCAGAGTATTGAGGAATTCCTTTTATTTTTTATTATCCTATTTTCATATTATCCTTTAAATGCAATATTTCAAAAAACCTTGTGTATACATCGACGCGCAGTTGAAGAAGGAATATTCCTGCCAAATCTCATCGAATTCTATCAACGCGTTTGGCCGTAATCGCGTTACATACAGACAGACAAAAGAGAATCCGAGTTAAAACAGACCTCACTACGTTCGGTCAATAATAACAACATACTTGGTCCAGCAGAGTAATTTCAAACCCCAACTGGAATTTTTAATCGATTTTCACAATTTCTTGAAAAAACTCTATTTGTATTGTATGAACTCACAATTTTTAACGTTATTTCACTAGTTTCGTTTTCTCCCGTGTTCGCTAGCGGAATATTCAAGTGGGAAATTGCCTTGAAAAAGTAGATGGAGCTCCTTTTGAGGATTTATTGGGGTGCAGGACTAAATGGAAACGGCAAGCAGTCGGAATGGCTCTGCTTCTGATTTAGCAGCCACATCAAGGAGCGAATTTGAATTGGCTAAACAACATAAAGCCCATTCTTCTGGTTGGAAAGACTGAGCCAGTCTTTTGTGATTTTCAATCTCTAAACTAATAAGCAAAATGAAAAGTTTCAGCATGTTACAAGTAGAATGAAATGTATATATAATAATGCTTACGTATTCATACAAAACGTTGATTGTCTTGAACTCAATATTAATACAAGAGTAAGTTTATCTAGAATTGTAAATTTTGGTACTATTGATGAGTGAGTCAATCACATTTACATTTTAATCGCCACTATGATGAGACAATATATAGAAATCAGCCTATAGTGAGGGCCACGTTATAGACCTAAAGACAGTTGAGAAATATAACAGAACAGCTTTTCTCCGCCTTACCACTGCCTTCAATGGAGGATAGCAGATACCGGTATATCTGATGTAATATTGACAGTTCAATCTTGTTTAGATAAGCAATTATATTTTATCCGTCATGAAAATATATTTTGTTAATTTATTAAATTTCTACACAGTTGAAAAACGATCTGGCAACGTTGCGGAGATGGACAAGAATTGCGCTATCTGTTTTGTTGAATGATAGACAAGAGCAGCACCAATGTTGATTAAATAATGCCTTATAACGAGGATCTCACTATAGTGTGTTTACTATTAACTTCATAGTATGCTTTCATTAATAATAATTATCAACCATCTAGATGTTTAGAATATCCATTAAACAATCTGTACTTAATCCATACGAGAAACAATGTTAAATGGATGAAAAAACAGCAATAACTAGAGAAGCTGGAGCATTCAGTAATGCTCCTTTAGTATTGCAAAAGCAATGTATGAATTGAAAACTAATCACGCAACAATAAATTGTTCTCATGTTTAGTCATCAAGGCCAACTAAAAACTCTAGGGTGATTCACTATCATCTTATAGGGTGTATGATTCTATTCGACAAATATATTGAGCTTCATCACCCTAAACAGATTTTCGAATATGGAGTGAAGCAAAATAGATATGATAATAATACAGATAGGTTGGAACCCATTGTTTTCTTCCATAAACATATTGTTTTGTAAAACAATAATCCTTTTTACTATTTTGAAGATAACCAGTAAAACAAAGGGAGACGCCAAGAGCAACAAAAATTCCTATTGTGATGAATCTTTCAAATAGATCTCATGAAGAGAGAGAAAATTTTGTGATTACCTTTTAAAATGAAGGAATTTGCTAAAGGAATAGTTAGCGACCGAGCGATAAAGCTTACTTATCAATAACTGTATATTAGATAAGAGTACCGTTCTGTACTGAATATTTTTCTAGGAAAATTATTCAATAAAATTATAATTATTTTGCGAATAAAGCACAAATTATTTATGAATCGCTCACTGATTTTGAGGTTACACTTTGTTTACTATCGATCAGATGTTTTTAAAACAGTTCGAACGCAGCTGACTGATTCAAAGTATTGTCAAATGTCACGCTGGCTTCACGTAAGATATAATACCATCTCTAAAAATCAAAACTATCCATAAAGGATCAAGAATTTCAAATAAAAAAAAAAATAAAATGTATGTGTTATCGTTGAAATTATTTATTATTTAAGAAATTATATTATATGTCAGGTCTTATTGTAACTAAATAGGTCATAGCATGAAATTATATTATTGATAAAATGGCAGAAATTATTTATAACAATCTCAAACCTAATAAAAATTGTACAAGAGTATTAATTCCTTAACGACTTAATTCAACTGAACCACATGGTAATTAAATCTCTTTGGCAGGTCTAAGCCAATCACAGTGCATAGAAATAGCACCAAGACGGTGATCGTTTGAAAGCAACACATGTTAATCTATTATCAGACAACAACCCTGCCTTATCAGTTACACTAGCACATGTACATTGTATGAGAGGAACTATGTCTATAAGATTAAGCAGTTTTAAGAATTACATAAATTGAATTATTATTGTAATTAAAGGAATTGTATTCTACTGCTTGCCACTGACGTCATGTTTACGTCACAGGTTTTCTACCAATGGCAAATTTTTATGCAAATTATTACATCGAGATTCTGAGAAGCAAGGTCTAGCCTAAAAGCTTAGAGAAAAGACAGCACTTCCCTTTTGAAATCCTCACCGTGCAGATCTCTTTTTATAGTTACCAAGACCTATTTGTGAAAATTTCTTGTTCGATTTTAAATGTTCTATTTGTGAGCCGATATTTTAGGCCAATCTATTTGTTATTTGTAAATTTCTGTTTTCATCAATCGATAAATTTAAAAGCTTAAAGTAAATTATCCCTTAATTAATTCGGTGAAGGAAATATTAAATTAAAATTCCCCACGTGCTGAAACCGAAGCCTGGATTGCCGCCGATCAAACGATTTTTGATCTAAAGAAGAAAACCACGACCGCCAAGGAAATTCACGTGAGTTATAAGTTTTAAAAGGGGCCCCAATCTACGCTTCGAAAATATTTCAGTGCAGAAAAACATAAATTTTTCTTCGTTAAATTATTGGCCACGCCGACAAGCGCTTTAGCATTTAAGAGCCTAGAATTTATTCATATTTAATTTATAAGAATTTGTAGTTGATTAACTATCCTCCGCTGCCTGAACCACGACCCCGAGCATTTTTAAAAAAAAAAAAAATATTTTATAATTCATTCTTTCACTATTTTTTCAAAATTGTTCAATTTTATCAATCGTAAAATTCTGTTGAATCACGCATGGTATCATGCAAGCACAAGAACATTTTTAACTCCTTCTGTTAATGCTAAATTATTATCAACCTGTAAATCAAATTCTGAATCTGCACTGTATGATTACATATTTTATTGTAATATATTTCAGTTTTGTTAATTCGCTTTCTGAGTTCGATTATTTCTTAAGCCTGTCAATTATTGTGTCTGATACGTTCTATATCATCAAGAACCGATCGAATACGATCATTAGAATAATTGAATCAAGCTGGATATTGGAACAGGTCTAAGTGGATGTAGCGAGTGGGGTCAGATCGAGATATTTATTCTTTGTCCTTACCTGCTCATACATCAGCTTTTATCTGTTACCTACCTCGACTTGGGAACGAATGCATCAATTGTACAGCAGAGGCAGCCATAGATCATATAAATTCCTACAATAGAGCTTAAAACCCGACAAGACTCTGTTCTCGAAATATATTCTGAACGATATTTGGTCCAAATACCGTATTTTAATCCTCCAGAACTTATTAGAGACGCAGTCCCGTAAATTATCTACATCGGGATTTTTGCTCGACCTGTATGATTTTGTATGCTCATTCTTCACAGGTAATAATTTTAAGGTATCCGTATTCAGTGTTTAGCGTACGCTACACTACTTATAAAAGTTTCGTCATTATACAATCTGTCATTAGAAGAATCAAGGGTGAGCGAGCGTTTAGGCCTCCCGCGATTCCGACAATTGTATGAATCTTGTAGTGAATCAATTAGTCTGGTGTTCACTCAGCGTCCACACACGCATTGCAAAATTTATAGCCTCTACACCATTGACTCAGTACAAGATTCACCCTACATGTGTGAAGCCATCAAATACCGCTCCACATGATTTTGGCGCCCAACGTGGGGCATTTGGATACAGCACTACATGATTTGGCAAATCTCTCTACATATGTGAGGCGAGTCAAATCACGCTCCACATGATTTTGGCGCCCAACAGTGATAGGCATTGAAGAGGTGGATAATCGACTGCGAGGATTATTTAGTTGCTCAGTATACTATAGCGCTGACAACGGGAAAATTTTTTTTGAAAAATTCATGGTTGTGAATTTTTTCGAATTTAATATTGACTGTTCACTGTTATATAAAATAACAAGAAGTACCATACCCAATTTTTGAACGGAAAAGAAATTTATCGATTGATGAATTTTTAGAGAAAAAATCGAACTCAGAATTTTATTATTGTGTTATTCGAAAATTGGTCGTACTATAAGTCATAGGTATAAGAGATATCATAAGAAAGGTCATATTATTTGAAGAATATTAGGTCTATATTGAAACAATTTACAAATATTTACAGAAAAGAGGATTGAAGTTATTTACATTTTTAAAAGTTTTTAAAACATAAAGAGGGAAGTAAAATTAAATCACGGATATATTGCGGAATAATTCAAACAAAACACTGCCCCTTTTATATAAAATTTTGCAAAGAACACTAGCCTATATATAGAATTGCGGCAAGAAATTATAAAAGTAAAATATTTATAATAATAATAATAATAAATTATAAGAGGCGTACCTGTATTACCGCATAAGTGTTCACTGTGTATCCTGTATGTTCGTGTCATTTTTATGTTAACGATATTGCTAACTTGACTCATTTTATCACTGAACACATTGCTAAACCACTTTTTCTGTATTTCACTCACTACGGCGCTATAACAATTTCTATTGGATTCCTTACCAATTATTTTGTATATCACATCAACACTTTCACGTTTTTTATTCACTACACCTTTTCGTCGCGTTATTTTTCCGCAAACCATGGCAGGAAACGACCAGGTCAATCCAAGTCTGTCGGACACCGAGGACCTCTCACCCGATTGTTCGCCGCCATCCGCATCCGCCACCGCATCCGCCGATTTCCACCCCAATGTACTGGATGATTTATCTTCGACACAGGTGGAGGAGAGCTGCATCCTAGTGGAAGATCCGTCGGCAGCCCAAGAGCCGGAGGACGAAACATCGGGAGAGCATACGGACGATGACGCCCCGGAAACAGGAACTCCCATTTCTCGCACCGTTGCTCGGATGAAAAACCAGCAGATGACCGTTAGATATACACCCGATCCCGCAATGGATATGGACACCCTCCTGAAAGCAATAGCCAAGATGTATGAACAAATGAAGGAAGAATTAAAAGAAGACAATAGACAGTGGAGGGAAGAAATCAGACAGGCAAGGGAAGCCGACAAACAAGCCAGAGAAGAACTAAAGGAAGACAATAAACAAAAAAATGAAGAATTAAGGAAAGCAAGTAAAGAACTACTCGAAGAACACGAACAAGCAAATGAAGAATTAAAGAAGGAAATCCAACAGTGGAGGAAAACAAGTGAACAAGGTTTTGAGAAACTGGATCAACAGTTGGAGGAAGCAGCGGAAAGAAGCAGGATGGTAACACGGCAAATCGAGGGGGATCATCAGACAATAAAAATCAATATTGGACCAGTGATCGAGCCCACGCATGCGGAAGTAAACACACTCGAAGGAGAGGTCATAAAACAGGCAAGTGAACATGACACATATAAGGAAGACCAACCTACCGAGAATGTCAAGACTGAAGTCGTGCCACACCCCGCAGAACGCCAAGAGGAGCCGGACGACATCACCCGCCAAGCCGAGGACGTCATCCATCAGGTAGAGGGACAGCCCGTACCACCGCGCGCCGGACGCCAGGAGTCCAAGGACGTTGCCCACCACGTTGAAGAGCAGCCCGGACCGTCGACCGCACGTGTCTCCGAGCCACCGAGGACAGCACCTGCAACAGATAAACCCAGCACTCATGAAGATAGTTCGCCAAACAATAGAAATAAAACAAAAATTCACAACAAATCAAAATCACCACTGAAACTAAAAACCAATAAATCAAAACAACACACAAGCAAAATAGCAGTTCAGCGGAAAAGAAAAAGCATTGATAGAGTTTATCCACACCGCCGTCATGTTAGGCTGAAATCGTACATCAAATCTTTTACAAGCATGCATGATAGGAGAAAAATATTATCAAGAAAGACCTACAATCACCGCAGTCATGTCCGGTTAAAATCAAACAGACTGTACACCGGCATGCAAGAAAGAAAAATATCATCAAGAAGAACCCACAGACACCACCGGCATGTAAGGTTTAAAAATATCAAACTACATGTCACCGGTCAACAAGGAAGAACAACATTGGCTGAAGAGATCTACCTACTTCGTCGGCACATCCGTTTTAAGCAAAGTTTAGTAAAACGGATAGTTGCAAATTGGAATTGGACCTTGAATAACACCGAAATCAAATTTAGATGGGGGCTTAAGAAACAAATTTGAATTAACTGGAAACTACGTTGTGAATTACATCCATTATCAAACTTCTTCATAATCACAGCCTACCCATTGAATCATTACTTTGCAGACTAGCACCTTTCTACTGCAGCCTAATCAATCAAGATAACCTAAACTTCGCCGCATCTCAGCTAATAAGGAAATATCAACAATCCACATTAAATGAAGAAATTGAAATCAACTTTAAGACAAGAAAATAAAACTACAAAACAACTCTAAAAATTTACCAACCTGATCAAGCCATCTGCCTCATGCTACAATCATCACAGAAACAATCGCCTAGTTCTATCCGCACGACTGAAAAACAAAAACAAGAATTATATTATCAACAGAAAATATTTATAAATTAGAAATAACATGAAATTAGTAGTGAATAGGAGGAAAGAAAATAAACAAAGTTTATTTGAAAAAATGTGTAAACCTAACCTCGAAACACAGAATCGATAGAAAAATCTATTCAGAACCAAAGCCTGTTCGATAATTTTCTTCGTCCCACCAACCAATGTGTGCGAAATCATAGAGTCAATGTATAGGAATCAAAGCAATATCGTTGTTAATTAATGTAACCTATTATTTAATGTGGAATTATAAGTAAAAAACGCAATCAAAAATATATATTTATGTTAATTTGCACGAAATGCGCATGTTCTATGTCATATAAATGTATTGCTAAAAAGCTAAAAAAGAAAATGAAATTCTTACCTTTAAATGTGAAATTTATATCGTTGCATCAAAAGATCATGAATTGAAATTCAAATTGATAAATATAATCTTGAAAGCATAATATTTGTAACCCGCATTGATAAAAATCAAGTAAACCATTTCCAGTGTAACCCTGTTTGTACACAACGTACTAAGCGCAAATAAGGAATTGCTCGAGTCAAACGGTAGACGATTGTCAAGTCACCGAAGTAAAATCACACTCTCACCCAATTTATGTAAAAGCCAAACCAAAGAGTCGAAACCTGTAATAACTATGAAAAAATGATGAAAGTCTATATTTGTTGCAAATACTGTTCAAATCTTAAGAAGTAATATGTGAAATCTTGTATATTTGTTATAGTTATGGGTCTGCTCATAAGCCACCCGTGAATGGAAGTTGTGGAGTTGTTTTTAATGAAGGATCCTAAGAGACCTCATTAATTATTGTATTTCGATTGTATCCAATGGAAGGAACAATCAATTATTTATTTTCTCGTAGCCAAAAGTGCACGATATATTGTTTTTAGTGTTAAGTGTTGAGTTTTCGTAGAAGTAAGGAGATGAAATAGTGTATTCATCACAATATCGGATTTTTCAAATAGTCATTGTTTCGACTCGTCTCCCAATTACCTATTTAAAATATCCTGGGGGCTTTTGTGTGATGAATCTTTCAAATAGATCTCATGAAAAGAGAGAAAAATTGTGATTACCTTTTAAAATGAAAGAATTTGCTAAAGGAATAGTTAGCGACCGAGCGATAAAGCTTACTTATCAATAACTGTATATTAGATAAGAGTACCGTTCTGTACTGAATATTTTTCTAGGAAAATTATTCAATAAAATTATAATTATTTTGCAAATAAAGCACAAATTATTTATGAATCGCTCACTGATTTTGAGGTTACACTTTGTTTACTATCGATCAGATGTTTTTAAAAACAGTTCGAACGCAGCTGACTGATTCAAAGTATTGTCAAATGTCACGCTGGCTTCACGTAAGATATAATACCATCTCTAAAAATCAAAACTATCCATAAAGGATCAAGAATTTCAAATAAAAAAAAAATAAAATGTATGTGTTATCGTTGAAATTATTTATTATTTAAGAAATTATATTATATGTCAGGTCTTATTGTAACTAAATAGGTCATAGCATGAAATTATATTATTGATAAAATGGCAGAAATTAATTATAATAATCTCAAACCTAATAAAAATTGTACAAGAGTATTAATTCCTTAACGACTTAATTCAACTGAACCACATGGTAATTAAATCTCTTGGCAGGTCTAAGCCAATCACAGTGCATAGAAATAGCACCAAGACGGTGATCGTTTGAAAGCAACACATGTTAATCTATTATCAGACAACAACCCTGCCTTATCAGTTACACTAGCACATGTACATTGTATGAGAGGAACTATGTCTATAAGATTAAGCAGTTTTAAGAATTACATAAATTGAATTATTATTGTAATTAAAGGAATTGTATTCTACTGCTTGCCACTGACGTCATGTTTACGTCACAAGCGTTCTACCAATGGCAAATTTTTATGCAAATTATTACATCGAGATTCTGAGAAGCAAGGTCTAGCCTAGAAGCTTAGAGAAAAGACTTCACTTCCCTTTTGAAATCCTCACCGTGCAGATCTCTTTTTATAGTTACCAAAGACCTATTTGTAAAATTTCTTGTTCGATTTTTAAATGTTCTATTTGTGAGCCGATATTTTAGGCCAATCTATTTGTTATTTGTAAATTTCTGTTTTCATCAATCGATAAATTTAAAAGGCTTAAAGTAAATTATCCCTTAATTAATTCGGTGAAGGAGATATTAAATTAAAATTCCCCACGTGCTGAAACCGAAGCCTGGATTGCCGCCGATCAAACGATTTTTGATCTAAAGAAGAAAACCACGACCGCCAAGGAAATTCACGTGAGTTATAAGTTTTAAAAGGGGCCCCAATCTACGCTTCGAAAATATTTCAGTGCAGAAAAACATAAATTTTTCTTCGTTAAATTATTGGCCACGCCGACAAGCGCTTTAGCATTTAAGAGCCTAGAATTTATTCATATTTAATTTATAAGAATTTGTAGTTGATTAACTATCCTCCGCTGCCTGAACCACGACCCCGAGCATCATAAAAAATATTGAAAAATCACTTCGCTTATAAGGGCTGCTTGATTCAAATAAAAAATAATAACAACATACTTGGTCCAGCAGAGTAATTTCAAACCCCAAATGGAATTTTTAATCGATTTTCACAATTTCTTGAAAAAACTCTATTTGTATTGTATGAACTCACAATTTTTAACGTTATTTCACTAGTTTCGTTTTCTCCCGTGTTCGCTAGCGGAATATTCAAGTGGGAAATTGCCTTGAAAAAGTAGATGGAGCTCCTTTTGAGGATTTATTGGGGTGCAGGACTAAATGGAAACGGCAAGCAGTCGGAATGGCTCTGCTTCTGATTTAGCAGCCACATCAAGGAGCGAATTTGAATTGGCTAAACAACATAAAGCCCATTCTTCTGGTAGGAAAAGATCAGTTTACTGAGCCAGTCTTTTGTGATTTTCAATCTCTGAACTAATAAGCAAAATGTAAAGTTTCAGCATGTTACAAGTAGAATGAAATGTATATATAATAATGCTTACGTATTCATACAAAACGTTGATTGTCTTGAACTCAATATTAATACAAGAGTAAGTTTATCTAGAATTGTAAATTTTGGTACTATTGATGAGTGAGTCAATCACATTTACATTTTAATCGCCACTATGATGAGACAATATATAGAAATCAGCCTATAGTGAAGGCCACGTTATAGACCTAATGACAGTTGAGAAAGATAACAGAACAGCTTTTCTCCGCCTTACCACTGCCTTCTATGGAGGATAGCAGATACCGGTATATCTGATGTAATATTGACAGTTCACTCTTGTTTAGAACAATCAATTATATTTTATCGTCATAAAAATATATTTTGTTAATTCATTTAATTTCTACACTGTTGAAAAACGATCTGGCAACGATGCGGAGCTGGACAAGAATTGCGCTATCTGTTTTGTTGAATGATAGACAAGTATAGCAGCACCAATGTTGATTAAATAATGCCTTATAACGAGGATCTCACTGTAGTGTGTTTATTATTAACTTCATAGTAAGATTTCATCAATAATTATCAACCATCTAGTTGTTTAGAATATCCATTAAACAATCTGTACTTAATCCATACGAGAAACAATGTTAAATGGATGAAAAAACAGCAATAACTAGAGAAGCTGGAGCATTCAGTAATGCTCCTTTAGTATTGCAAAAGCAATGTATGAATTGAAAACTAATCACGCAACAATAAATTGTTCTCATGTTTAGTCATCAAGGCCAACTAAAAACTCTAGGGTGATTCACTATCATCTTATAGGGTGTATGATTCTATTCAACAAATATATTGAGCTTCATCACCCTAAACAGATTTTCGAATATGGAGTGAAGCAAAATAGATATGATAATAATACAGATAGGCTGGAACCCATTGTTTCTTCCATAAACATACTGTTTTGTAAAACAATAATCCTTTTTACTATTTTGAAGATAACCAGTAAAACAAAGGGGGACGCCAAGAGCAACAAAAATTCCTATCTACTGTGTTTTTCTTCAGAATTCAAATGAAAATAATAAGCCTTTCAATTAATGATCTCATCAAGAGACAAGGGAATGAAAGTATTTTTCGTAGACTGTGTAGAACAAGGAACTGCAACACTGTGTGGATGAAGTTTTCTTTTTAATTTGGTTACAACAAAGGCTGACTTTTTCCCGAAGTCATTGAAGGTGAAAGTTGCCAAGAGTAATTTTGTTTCGTGAATTTGATTGTGCAAACTTTTGCACGGACGAATGACAGTCACGTCGGTTCAAGGTCGTTAGAAGAATTTTCATCCGGGAGACGGCGACTTTTATTAAAATAACTGGAAAAGTTTGTGTCTGTGATTGTGACTGCCTGTTACCGTGACCTGTGACTGCCTTTTCATGTGAAATGGACAGCGAAACTTTGAATTCTGGAATTTGATATCCTGTTCATGAGAAGTTTTGGTGTGAACTGATTCAATTTCAATGTCTATTTCATGATGTCTGTAACTTATTTAATAACAGTCCATTTCAATGTGAAATAGTTGGCTATTTCATGATGTCTGTAACTTATTTAATAACAGTCCATTTCAATGTGAAATAGTTGGCTTATGTGAAATAGAAGCTTTGAATCCTGGAGTTTGATATCCTACAATGAGAATTTTTGGAGAGAACTGATTCAATTGATAAATTCTGTTTTTTTTTCAAAATCTCTTCAACTGCGTTTTTCATCCAATTTAAATTCCAAGTGAAAACATAGCTTATCAATAGAATAAAGTTATCAATAAGATAAAAAAAAGGCAAAAAAGTCTGCTGGCAGACGCAAGCCCTCGCTTCACCAGCTGGCTGGTGAGTCTGGGTAGAGGTCAGGTCAATGGTCGCCGAACTTATGAGCCTGTGAGTTAGAATAGCATTTATTAATCTCCTAGTGAGCTACCAACGAATATTTGACTGAAGAAAGTATGGAAAACAAAATGAAATTTTCACACTTTTATCGCCTATTAAGATACATTTCTAGTGTTGAAATCTACTTATCTCATAGCAAAAAGTATAACAAAAGTTGAAATATACATTTCAATGAGAGCAGTGGAACTCTTTTTGGTCATAAAGTATTTTCTTGATGTTTGGAGTGTACGTTGTAGCCGCCATTCTGATGCAGTTGTCCAAATGAAGTGTCTGTTCCTATACATTTTTTATGAATTTCGTACTTGAAAAAGATGCTTTACACAAGTAGGTAGAACTGAACATCGCTTTCAACCTCAATGCAACTTGAATAATATTTGTATATTTTTCTTTGGTGACTTGAGGCCAAATATTCTACAAATAAAGTTGTAGAAAGTGATCTGAGAGACAGCTCTGATTGCGAAAGACTTGGGGCTAGAAGAAGGGCTCTGTTTGTGGATTTTAAAATCCACAAATTTAATTTCAACTGAAGCCTGATCTCTACCAAAATGTTTTACAACACAAGCTGCCAAATCTTCTGCATAGATCTCTGCAAAAGAGAGTTGATGAATTGTACCTTAATATACTTCCAAAATCTTGAAATCGTTGATCGAACTGTTGTCTCAAGTCTGAAAGAATTGTACCGTATTCTTGGTTATTTCTGCGGTGCTGTGAAGGATTTCTCTCGTCATTGGTTTTCTTAAGACTGGGAAAGTGTTTATATTCAAACTGGACGACATTCTTTTCTACGAGCATTTCTGTGAGCTACCAAAAACTACCCCACGAGCTACCGGTAGCTCGCGATCGACTGTTTGGCGACCACTGGGTCAGGTCAAGCAGTTAATTGCCCCGATAACTGAACACGGCTACCTCAGAAAACATCTCCACACAATGGGACTCAGAAATGAAAGCCAGATGTGTAGGCTTTGTAATCAGTCTGAAGAGACTGCCAAGCATAATCATGCTTGATTTCGAAAGTCTTGGGGCTAGAAGAAGGGCTCTGTTTGGCTGCAAGCAACCAGGTGAGGAATGGGATGTTAGTATAGGGAAAGAGCTGTTGGACCTTGAAAAGGAGTTGGTTTGCCTAACAAACATACTTGGGACACACAATAAGCTTTGGTTGACGTGTGAGGTTCTTTGAACCTTTCGATCTTTTAATCTGTCCCTTTTAAAACATAAACATAGGTTATCAATAACCTATCAAAAATCCCATCAATTGGTACTATCAAATAGGAAGAAATAGTAATATACTAATATGAAGAATAGTAATATTTTACTATTATCCAGATTTGACCCAGTTCGTCATCCAACAAGTTTCTAGCAACAAGCTTCGAAATACACGAGCTTAATCGCTTGAAATGAGAGCCAGCATCTAACAGAATCCTGAACAAAGTGTGTGAATATTATTTGAGATGCAGTTCTCAAATATTTGCTGCCCGGCCTTTCTCTTTTCGCTCACATCTCAGTGAAAAGGTCCCGGAAAAAGTGCTAGACGATCAAATATTCCCATCTCCGTCCTCCCACACTCTCCAGTGCTCAGACCTCTCCTTCCTTGTCAAGTCCAAGTCTATTCGCAGTGCCTTTAATTACTGCTTTTGTGTGGCCCAAGATCCACTCCTAGGACATCGCGCTCTTAACGCCTTAATGAAATCGCTTTAAAAGGCTCTCTCACGCCTGTTGTCTCTTTCTCTCTCTCTTTCTCTATCCCTCTTCTATCTCCCTTACATTCACACACACTCTCCTCCATCTACCTGCTTCACTTCCACACAATTTCTCACCTCTCTGAGACTAGTAAGGTATTCCACTCTAATCAAGAACACTCAATAAATCATTCCCCTCCTGGACTGCTTTATTATTTATAGTGCTTTCAAACATATTAAAAACGTTGTACTCTACGCATGTACATCTTTAATATGTGCACAAAGGCAACATGTTTCAATTTAATTGCTGGGAATAGTACTTACTTCTACTCTAGTGCAACTGGTGTATGTTGTATACTTACTCGGACTTAAACTCACGCCTAAAGCTTCTTTCACACACATGGATTTTTGGACGTACAATTTTTTGCCGTCCTTATGAATTCTATAAATTGAACAGAACTTGAAAAACATCATGTTCAATCTAATAGAATTTATAAGGACGTAAAAAATCGTAGTCCAAAAATCGATGTTTATGTAACTAGCCTAAGGATAATTTTCTCAATACAGCTATCTTATCCAGTGGATTGGGTAAAGATAATCTATCAATCTGTTCGAGTTTACTCACCTTTCTACTAACAATAAAAATTTCGAAATTGAAGATTCCTGCTACTCATTCGGTTACTTTTCCTTCTGTGTCAAATAATTAGGAGGGAAATTCTCCTACGGAAGACTGGTTCGGCTGAAAACATATTTTTATACAGGTGTGAGATTTCTTTTCCTACGTTTTCCTTCTCTCCACGTTCCCAACGGTGTTTTCGGGTGTTTTACAACTTCAACCCCAATCCAATCGCAAACCTATCTTTCAGACAGATGAATTATTTGATATCTTAGGCCTTCTCAAGATTTCTAGGAGGCAAAGGAAAGAATCTATTGGTTCGTTTTACAGCTTTTCAGTTCGCAATAGAGGAATTTTTATTTGTCAGTTTTATTGATTTTATAGATTGCTGGAACGCTAATGCTCATGGTCCATTCCCATCTTAGACATCATCTTATGAAATCGATGAAACTTCAGATCATTTTTATTTTTAAAATAATCAATCTCAAATTTTTTAATGATGGCGATTTCAGTCATGAAGCTCGAGGCGAAAAAGGTTATGAGTTTCCAGTGAAAATTCGAAAGCTGAATTCACTTCATCAGTATTGACAAATAATTGAATCTATACATTATGTACATTTAAATACATTAAAAATTATTAAGAACCCTTAATTTTTTTACAACACAACTAGCTCCAACTTATTTAGAGCCATTTTCAAGCGTCCTTATAGAATAATAGAGGGTACTTCACAGGTTCCATTGTGTTTCGATAATCATTATTCCTTAATTGAAAAGTTGATATTGAGTACAATATATTCATTAATGCTTGAAAGCTACCTATGCTATTTTTCAACTTTCAAACATCATTTCAGGGATTGTAATACGAGTAGCAGCTCTTTATCCTTCCAATTTCAATTTTAGTAGGCAATCAACTATATTTTCATCAATAGAAAAAATCACTTTGCGCATTTGTCCATCAATGGGCTAGTCCACGCAACAGAGAAATTTTTACTGGGAGCTGAAGAAGAAATTGATTCATTACTCATTGTAGATACGTTGAATAGACAGTTCCGATCCTCTGATGTTCTCATTATGGCAAGTACTTTTTCGAATGAAAAAACCCCAACCGTGAAAGGAGTTAATCATAGTTGCAATAACTTCAGGCCAATCGTTACCGTTGGCCGTATTTGATTGCGAACTTTTGAACAAAAAACGTTACGTAAACGAGCTGCAGACTTTTTTCTACGCCAGGCTTTATTCGCGCAGTTAAAAAGAGCGTCACTATTGATGTTGGCCAGCGATCTTTAATGGAATCGCTCGAATAGCAATGCACAAAAATGTGCGGATGAAGCGTTGCATTTCTGACCAAACTTTCCATGCTGCGTGTGTGTGAGAGTGAGACAAAAAAGTGTTGGTCGATCCGGTGAGGTATTTGATGAAAAACAAGAGCACGGAATTTGAAAGAGCTCGGAAAACTTCCACCATTGGAATACTGCTACGCCCACGGTTGTTTTGGTTGTCGCTGAATTTTTCCAGTTTTTCCGAGAAAACACTTTCGACACCGTAAAAACGGCTCTTGATCAACAGGATTCACGTTTGTTTATTGAATTATTGAATAGTTATCAACTCGCTTCTCAAACAATCAGCGACTGATTACCACGTTTTGGGAGTGAGCCTGTGGTGCTTTTGCGAAAGTTGTGTAATTCTGAATGATTGAATAAATGAATAGATGATGCGATCAAAAGCACTTGAAAGATAATGTGTAAGAACTTTGTGGCCCTTCAATTTACTCACTGTACTTGGATGTATTCAATGGAGATAATCCAACCGAAATCAACCTCAATAGAAAGGATAAATTATACGATTAAACGATTCTAATGAGACTTCAATCAGACCGCATGATATTTGAAATCGAAGCATGTATCATGACCGCGTCATCAGGCTAATCATACAAAAAGTACCTGAAACTTATTCATTCGATATAAACTTCATTCGATGTCCTTTTGAAAGCTGTTATGAAGGGAAGTGGAATATTAGAAATGAATTGGAATGTTAATGAAATAATGATGATTCTGATACATTAAGGTGAACTTTATCGAAAACAACTAAAAAAAACGGAAGTGCTTGTTATATGGGAGACGTGCGCCTGATCGTCCCTCCCCTTTGAATGGATGTTCTCTCGAGATGGTTCCACGAAATGTTCTATTTCAAGAACTCAAACATCGCTTTTGGTTGCTTGGAACTTGAAAAAATATCTCTCAATCCTGAATATTTACTGACTAGTCCCACAAACCGTGATAAGTAATGAAAGCACAAAATGAAGAATAATTCTACAGTATTTATTTATTTCATTGCAAAATCACAATATTAAATTAATGATTGGGAGAGAATCAACAGGATGAACCCAAAACTGTTTCTCACCCTGATTTTGATGAGGATAGTTAAAAATAGAGATTATTATAACACTTATTATACCTAGCTAGACTCTAGTTGGAGGATTTGATTCGTACTGCAGTGCATGATCATTATTTTTGTAAGTGGAACAATAGTTGAACTACATATAACTATAAGAACTACAGTATAAATATAACTATATAAAAACTGGAATTTATAAAATAGAATTATAGTACCCTTTGAAATTAATAAAATAATACATTAAGAATACAAATTATATAACAACTAGTCTCAGTGTTCACACCATCGTCAGGTTTTAAAACTAATTAAAAAAAAATTACATATAATTCAAAAATAATTTCAAAGGGTACTATGATTCTATTTCATGAATAAAAGAAAGTAGCCCTGAATTTATACATAAAAAACTGGAATATCTCTCCTATGCTGGAACCCAGGCTAAAACAAGATGCACTTTGAATCCTTGTTATTAGAAGCTGAGCAATTAATGCAGCAAATTGCACCTGGCACAAGTGCAGTGCAGATGTTAACTGGTTCAGTCGCATATTCACGCTAATTAACCACACGTCGAGGTAACGAGCTGCATACATGTGTATGTAAACGCGCACGTATTACACATATCTTATATGCACCAACAGGAATCGCTGGGGCTCAATCAATTCACACCAACTCGTTAGGCACAACAACACCACTTCAAGTGGCACCACTTCACTCCACATTACGCTCAAATGTGAAACAGGCTTTGGATAATTTACGTATCGTTGAAAATAGAGTTTGACGGCAATAAGAGTCTCGAAAACTGGTGGAGACTGGAGTGGACCGGTGTGCTAGGTCTGCACTGACGAGGGCTTACATACTCGACACTACCTGTATTCCTCTAATACGCAGTCTACCTCACCTGAATTAATTCGGATTGCGGAAAATTAGTATTGTTTTTGCTGTAGGGATTTTCAGAAATTGTTTGATGATGCTAACATGAACTCACCTCGTGATGTAGAAGTGAATTGGTTTGCTGCTGAACATTAATTATAGTAAAGACTTGTCTTTTCATACCTTCACGCAAATTAGAATAGAATCTAACATCATGTACACTGAGGGAAATGTAGTTATGTGATCTTATCATTGGATATATGTTAGATGTTGAACATTCTCACTCTACACTAGAGAAAACAAGTAGAGCCCAGATACTGGAAGCCATATAGCCTACTGGAAGTTGAAAATAATCGTTGCAAGATTATTTGAAATATGTATATATTGAAAACATTGAAGAGGATTATTCTTTTAAATTTTCAGCAGGTTTCTTCTATCTTTGATTATGCACTTCCTGGGACCTTGCGCCCATAGGCCCCAGCCTATCGGGACTTTCAGGATATGCAGCCCAGTTGAGGATATCCTGCAGCCAGCAGGATAACTGCAACTCATTATTCATTCATTTATTAGAGCAAACAATACTATAGTCGGAGAAGAAAAACAGAAAATTGCTCAAAACTTCTTCAATTCCTGATTTTATCTTAAATTGTCCAAATATTATTTAGGTTATGTCCATTTCAATTTATTAACCAAATCATCAATCTGAATATACAAATAAAACAAACAATTACAGATTTGGATGGATTGATTATGTTCTTAAAGTAGGCCTATGAGGCCACCTTTTTGAAAATGGTATTCTGTTCCATCAAAATGATAAATTTTTTAAGGAATTGTTTGAGAATGTAACATGATTGATTATTGTATCAAATCAAATAAAAATAATCAATAGTTTAAAAATATCAATTAATTTAAAATAATACATTAAGAATACAAATTATATAACAACTAGTCTCAGTGTTCACACCATCGTCAGGTTTTAAACTAATTACAAAAAAAAATTACTATAATTCAATAATTTCAAAGGGTACTATGATTCTATTTCATGAATAAAAGAAAGTAGCCCTGAATTATACATAAAAAACTGGAATATCTCTCCTATGCTGGAACCCAGGCTAAAACAAGATGCACTTTGAATCCTTGTTATTAGAAGCTGAGCAATTAATGCAGCAAATTGCACCTGGCACAAGTGCAGTGCAGATGTTAACTGGTTCAGTCGCATATTCACGCTAATTAACCACACGTCGAGGTAACGAGCTGCATACATGTGTATGTAAACGCGCACGTATTACACATATCTTATATGCACCAACAGGAATCGCTGGGGCTCAATCAATTCACACCAACTCGTTAGGCACAACAACACCACTTCAAGTGGCACCACTTCACTCCACACTACGCTCAAATGTGAAACAGGCTTTGGATAATTTACGTATCGTTGAAAATAGAGTTTGACGGCAATAAGAGCCTCGAAAACTGGTGGAGACTGGAGTGGACCGGTGTGCTAGGTCTGCACTGACGAGGACTTACATACTCGACACTACCTGTATTCCTCTAATACGCAGTCTACCTCACCTGAATTAATTCGGATTGCGGAAAATTAGTATTGTTTTTGCTGTAGGGATTTTCAGAAATTGTTTGATGATGCTAACATGAACTCACCTCGTGATGTAGAAGTGAATTGGTTTGCTGCTGAACATTAATTATAGTAAAGACTTGTCTTTTCATACCTTCACGCAAATTAGAATAGAATCTAACATCATGTACACTGAGGGAAATGTAGTTATGTGATCTTATCATTGGATATATGTTAGATGTTGAACATTCTCACTCTACACTAGAGAAAACAAGTAGAGCCCAGATACTGGAAGCCATATAGCCTACTGGAAGTTGAAAATAATCGTTGCAAGATTATTTGAAATATGTATATATTGAAAACATTGAAGAGGATTATTCTTTTAAATTTTCAGCAGGTTTCTTCTATTTTTGATTATGCACTTCCTGGGACCTTGCGCCCATAGGCCCCAGCCTATCGGGACTTTCAGGATATGCAGCCCAGTTGAGGATATCCTGCAGCCAGCAGGATAACTGCAACTCATTATTCAATCATTTATTAGAGCAAACAATACTATAGTCGGAGAAGAAAAACAGAAAATTGCTCAAAACTTCTTCAATTTCCTGATTTTATCTTAAATTGTCCAAATATTATTTAGGTTATGTCCATTTCAATTTATTAACCAAATCATCAATCTGAATATACAAATAAAACAAACAATTACAGATTTGGATGGATTGATTATGTTCTTAAAGTAGGCCTATGAGGCCACCTTTTTGGAAATGGTATTCTGTTCCATCAAAATGATAATTTTTTTAAGGAATTGTTTGAGAATGTAACATGATTGATTATTGTATCAAATCAAATAAAAATAATCAATAGTTTAAAAATATCAATTAATTTAAAAATAATCTTTGTGTGTTTCGAATTGTAAATTGAATGTGTAATAGGAGAATGTTAAGTCTTTGTTCAGCTGTTCAGTTGTTCAGCATTTGGACTGTTGTATAAATTAGAATTGGAACCGTTTTGGGCTTATAAGCCTGTGGTACTTTTCTGTAAGTTGTGTAATTCTGAATGATCGAATAAATAAATAAATAAATAAATCAGATTGAATATGAAAAAGTTGAAAAACGAGGAGTACCGTTTTACTAGAGCGATGTTTTTAGGGGTGGAGATGATCTCATTTTGCAAACTGCTGTTCTGACAGCGGGGAGCCTATACGAGAACAAGAGTCCACTCATTCATTCTCGTGCTGGACAGTTTTGGTGTAGGTGGAATAACAATTTCAAAATAATTGGATTTTTCGTTCCATTAAAGGATTTTTCTGCTGATCTTGGTTCTACTGAGGCAAGCATATTGTACATTATTGATACTTTATCAATTCATTGTTCATGAGTTTTTGGGTTTATATATTAATAAATAAAAATGGGAATTACAGTATTATTGAAATATGATAATTTATTGAAAATTTTATGAAAACCATATTATAACTGAATCTATTCGATTTGAAATTGTACTGCCAATATGGTTCAAATAAATTTCAATCCATAAAAATAAAATTATATTTAAACATTCTATTCAACCATTTTATGAATGTTTTGAATAAAAAATGTCATGATGATAAGGATTTTAGCGGTCCTGACTCATATTGTGATCACCCATTATCGAGTGTTCGTCATTTGTCCAAAAATGTTGGGCCCCTTTGTACCTTGCTAACAGAAATTTCATAGGTTGCTAGGTGAGGGGGGGGTGTTTAGCGTTACAAAAAGTGTCTTTTCAGCATTTCGACGTTCAGAAAACAATATTGTAGTACTGTAATAAAATTATTTGTGGTCATTTCTACTTAAAATAGTGCATTTTGGATGTTGGATCTTAG
Organism: Nilaparvata lugens; assembly: GCF_014356525.2. Taxonomy (NCBI): domain Eukaryota; kingdom Metazoa; phylum Arthropoda; class Insecta; order Hemiptera; family Delphacidae; genus Nilaparvata; species Nilaparvata lugens. The sequence continues at coordinate 51,893,114 of NC_052509.1, forward strand.
GGCCTCCTTTTTGGGCTCATGACGAAAACCCCCTGACGGAGAAGGGGAGCGTGAAAACCCCTCTGCTCTACGACACTGGCTCAGCAGCTCCTTCTCTTTAAAATGTGTTTCCTTCAATTCTATTTCATCTAATTTGCGTTTCATACAAGGTAATATAAAGTTCCCTAGTTATCTAGTTTCAGGATAATAATATTATTAACCATTGACTGTATTTGTAGTTTCTCCCCCTAAATTGTTAGATTAAGTAACCAGAGTACTGACCACAGAAATATACTGGGACTATTTAGCAGCGTTATCTGCTCCTAGGACCCCTTTAACAATACCCCTCGTTATTAAAACGCTCCAATTCTCAAATTATCTGGAACGCATTTGAGAACGCCAAGGGCTGCTAGACCCTTCCAATCGACGATAACATTCTAAATAGCACGTTTCGAGGAGACCAGCAGTCTGGGTTTGGCGACGGATTCGGGGATGGGTGCTAAGGGGTGTTCGAGGGTGGTTGAGGGTACCGAGAGGTTCGGTGCATGCGCAGAGCGTCGCGACGCTGGTAATCGGGCGTCAGACTTGTTGAGTTGATTCGAGTCTGTCAGTGAAAGTGCGTCAGGCTGGTACTCAGCCCGTTCGCGCCCCGGTTTCGTCAGTAAGGTCCACCAACACCCCTTCAGGTGTCCACACACACCTCCAGCACTGGGCATGCCAATGAGCGGAAACCTTTTATGTGATATAACAGGTGCGTTGAAACCCATAAAAAATGTCACACATTAAAAATATTGCATGATCTTGATTGTAAGATACCGGCTTTTCAGCCGAAGAGGCTATTTTCCGGAGAGATTTTGATTTCTCTTCGATTCCCAGATAAGGATGAGGAGTTCATCTTGAAATCATTTCTTAGAATATGCTATTGATACTAGTGTTTGTGATACTGGTAAAAATGGATTCCATTACACTGTTACATGTACATCGTCAGTGCTCCATGAGAGACTTAATTTTACCCAAGAGCCTGAGTAGAATACTTGGTTGGAATTCATTTCTAAATATTTTCGTATTATGCGATACATAATATGATGGGTGTGTTCCAAGTTGAAAAAATGTATCCTCACTTCATGATGCGAGCTAAGAATTATGATTCTGATGTGATATACACCATTTTTGTCTATACTTTCAAACAAATAATAGGTTTTGAATATGGTACTCATCTTAACTAAATTGAATCCATCAATATTTCTCAGTAGATTCCAGTATATCATATCAATAGTATTATTTGCACACTTCAGGAGATTGATGTGTATTATTGGTGGATATTCTCTTAAACGGGATTTATTGCTACTAAATAACGGTTTACTTGGTTTAGTTAGTGGAGTTCCTTGGTTTAGTAGGTTAATTGCCTCAAATTCCATCATAATTGAGTAGGAAATGTTCTGTGTGATGTTTTGAAGTTTAATAAGAGTAGTTATCAAAGCTTATTTATATTGTTCACAAGGTAAGCTGTAAGATATCTACGGACGAAATCAAATGATGAGAATCATTAAATAATTCCGTTAGAAACAATTATGATATTTTATTTCATTTTCTTTTGAGGAGAAGGAAGTTCAAATCTTGAAATTTACAGGCTTCTCGATATAAAAATAGATATATCAGAATAGATAAATATATGAAGAACTGTTCAATTCAGTCTTTATAAGAGCGATCGATCAGGCTCTGTTTTTAATCTTGAGAAATAGTATTGACTGGATTGCAATGATTTGATTTCTCAAGTTGAGATTCAAAATTGAGTTCGAAGAGCCCTTAGAGTAATGAATTTCATCTTTGAACCTATAAGAATATTACTTGGAGAAATATAGGTTGCAAGGTAAAACCTGTGAGTGTGTTATGATTAAAGCTATTTATGGAGACTCTCAGTTTCCTCTCCTCTCCTCATCGTTTTCGAATTGAATTCAACTTAGATAATTATTTAGAATTATTTTGTTATCAGTACAATATATAAATTAATGTCGAAATGGTCAAAATAATTTGATTGGGTTTGTAGAAATGTAATGACGGGACTTTGTTAGCCCCAAATTTCGTAATAAAGAAAAAATAGATAATAATTGCTTTTAAAATCTCTTCTTAACTATGAACTTGTTCAAATTACTTGAATCCACGGTTGGGAGCTTTGGATGGATTCGTTCATGCAAATCCAAGATCTTCACTATTGTTTAACAACACCTGTTTCAGAAACAAGTAACTTATCACGAGCCAGGAACGTAAAATAAAAGATTTTGTAGAAATGCTACTGATATTAATTTATTAGTTGAATTATACAATTATCGGTTATCTTTGAAATTCTGTTACATCAAATTATAATATTCACTGTAATCAATCTGGTTATTTATTTAATTACTTGTTTCAATATTACAACATTAACAAATTTAATTTCAAATAATATTTCTCAAATTACTACTTTATCGCAATTATTTATAATTGATATTTAGTCAAGAATTTGCTAACTCACTCTACAATAAATTCAGGGCCTCGGTCAATTTATCTGGTCAATCTATTCGAGCTTAATAAAATAATTTTGGCACTCACCATTGAATTGAAAATTTAACAAATAAATCGGCACTCACAATCACTCACGCTCACATTTCAACTACGTTACTATATTTCAGACTACATGCTTTTAATTTATACAAAATAAAATAATAAGGAGATTTTTCATCTAATTAGGCCGAAGCCTAAATAAGAGACCGAGACTTGTTCTGCGACTACATCAGTTCTTCTCGCGGTGACGACTCGATTGGAACTGCCGCTCTTCCACTCAAATTTTCCGATTTGCAAGAAAACACGTGGAGCGCCCGGCCTAATAATTTCAGGTTAAACGTCGTGGGGTCACACGGTTCAAATACATTTCTAAATACGTTTGCATTTATTTCATCACGAAATTCAAGCCAGTACTATGGAAATGATAGAAGACTACAATAATTTGGATGGATAAGAAGCAAGTTAGCAAATCTTTTATGGCAACACAAAATTTAGGTGCTTACTTTGTACATGAATAAATTATTCAATTATCAAGAAAAAGGTCCACGTGAGTTCATATTGGAAAAATTTAGTCCAATTTTTATCAATTCAACAACCTGAAAGAAGGGCACAAAAAAGAACTACAATACAAACCTCTCAATATTCCCCATATTACAGAAAAATATTTGTTTTCTTCAACAGTTGTCCACTGTGATATGGAGTACGCAATTTAGGGAACGGTTGAGAAGCTTGGGGAATAAGGTTTAAAAAGACCCAACATCAACATTCTTACGTCATGGTACAAAATCATCAACAACATCGAATCAATTTTATTAATTATAACTGATTTTAGAAGTGCAACCTGGATACAAAAGTCATAGAAACATTTGCATAATTTCCAATATGTGTGGAGTATTGGTGGGGGGGGGGAAGAAATGAACCCAGTACAGATGAAAGAAAATTATTGGACTGGATTGAGGGTTGGTTGCTGAGAAATTCTAGATTTTGATATAAGACCATTGTAAATATATTTTGTCAGCATTAACTCTTAGGATGCTTGTAATATTAATGCTTATTCAGGAATTCCAAGAAGACTTTTCCATCACAAGTAATGGTAGATCAATTTTCATTGGTTTGGAAAACCTATTGGCATTTCCTATATGATAACCAATGACAATTCAGAATTATTGTTATCTGTAGCTATACGAAAACTTCTCAAGTAGTAGTGATAGTTCAACTTGGTTGCTGGCTTTAATGTAGTATCGTGTGTATTTGCTGGTCGCATCTTGTGATATCAGGATCCCTGAAGTTATGTTACAAAGAACCATCAAACTGTTTACAATACTACGAAGCTATTTAAGAGTTTGAACCAGAAATACTCCATGATAATCGTTGGTCGCACACTAATCTACAATACTTGATATTTTTCCGATAAATCACGAATAGGGTCTCTATGTCCACATAAAACAGCATCAATGAGTGAAAATCAACAGCTACGTTCATAATCTATGTGGTTAAGAAGGGTACTGTCTTAGAGGATAACCGAAGCAATATTTCGAAAGGAGTTGGTGCAATAAATTACAAACATTATCATCTTCTGTTTTGCTTCAGTCTCTATTTTTGGCGGTGAATACAATACTATCGTCATAGAAACAACCTACAAGTATTGTATTACAGTATGAACAAAGTATAGAAGTTTCCTCTGTTATCGTCCATTAATCCCTCAATGAACAATCTTGGAAGTCGGGGTTTTATGTTGCACTCTAAGGGCCGTTTGCACAGTGACAGTTTAAACTAAATTCAATTTTAAACTGGATTAAATCGAGTTTAAGCTTTGACTGTGCAAACGGCCCTAAATTGTGCTGTATTTTTTTTCAAATCCATTCTATTTTTGACTTTCCTTGCCCTATTACCATAGGTAAGGGAAGTATTGCTTTCCGAAAAAAATTAAGGTACCCAAATTTCTATACGTTTCAAGGTCCCCTGAGTCCAAAAAAGTGGTTTTTGGGTATTGGTGTGTGTGTGTGTGGTGTGTGTGTGTGTGTGTGGTGTGTGGTGTGTGTGTGGTGTGTGTGTGTGTGTGGTGTGTGTGTGGTGTGTGTGTGTGTGTGTGTGTGTGTTGGAACAAGGTATAATACGGGGAGACAATCAAGTATACACAGCACATTAAGGGGAGGTGTGTACACTAAGGGGAGACCCCGTAGTGTCACTGCTCAATTTTAGTAAAAATCACTTCTACATGCTTAAAATCATGTAAAAATAAAAAAAAATCTCCCCATTTTGTTAGTACTCCACCTAATTGGGATACACTCCAGTTTCCAAAATTGCCACCACGTTGTGCTACGATCGCTAATACACACTTACACAAAACTCATTTACGGATTGAGCATACAATGCGGGGTACTTGCATATCCCTGCATATCTCCATTGTCTCCTTCACTGTTCGAAGTAACTGGTTTGCTATGGGGCTTGCCGTGAATTTATGAATCAGCAACTCATCTCCTTTTTCGTTCAGACTCATTGAGTCACAGCTTAGCGAATTCATAGTTTATTTTTCTGTGCATTCACTTGAGACATGAGAAGGGAGCGAGGAAACATGCTGCCAGAATGTATTGTGGTACTGATTTTTTAGTTATTTGGTACAAATAGTCTGAAAATGATTCTTCACAAAAAAATACCCTCTGCTAACCTTACAGTGTTAAAAATACCTGTTTTTTTCTCCATATAACTCAAAAACCTTTCATAGTGAAAAAATCCAGAACTGTTTCCAAGAGAATAAAATCCTCTACAATTCAACGCCAAATTAGGTTCATCACAATCAATGGTGACTTGGTAACACAATTTCCCGAGAATTTTCCGCATTGAATTTGGGTTATTGCTAGAATGATGCGAATGGGAGGCTTGTTAAGATTCAAGAATAGCACGTCAGTAAGTTTATATTCTTGAACAGGCTTCACTGAGAATTCACTTACTGTTTTAGAGAAGCGGATGCCTCAAACTTTGCTAACCTAACATTGTATCTCAAGATCAGGATAGCCTATGATAAAATGAAATTTTTTCTTAGTTTCTCTCCATATTGACATTTTCTTCTGTGTCTGTCAATCCTTGCAAAAACTCTCTTGTAAACCTTGGATTGAATATTTTACTTGTGTACGGCATGCTCACTTTTTGTGAAAAGACGTTGTTCCGGAAAAAAGATTTAGTAATCATACCCTGCTCAAAAAAAAAAAAAATAGTAGTCACAACACCTTTTCCAATTTTATTTGAGAAAGTAAAAAGTTAATTTGAGAAAGTATCAATTGTATTTGAGAATAGTCACTTGTAATTGAGAGAATGTCAGATGTAGCCTAAATGAGAATAGTCAATTTTATTTAGGAAGTCATCACACATGTAATTGAGAGTAGTGAATTGTATTTGAGAAATCGTCAAATGTAAATGAGAAGATATCATATCATGAGCAGACATTTGAAAATGAGAAAATTTTCCAATTGACATGTCGTGACTCTTCTGTAGCCTACAGTACAGGTTTGATTTGAGCAGGAAAGGATACTGTACTACGTACACAGTATTCCATAGGCTTTGTATGTGTGAAATTATTATTTTCAATTGTGAAATATTATTTCCCCTGTACTGTTCACGAATGATTAATGAGAATCATTTCTATGTATGTATTGGCAACACGACTTTTGTCTCCAAACATTTGAACTTGATAAAGATCAAATTCTCTATGTTCACGGCGCAATTGAACTTTATCATCAATCAATTGAATCTCTTGATCAAGCAATTCGGTAACTCTCCAATGGATTTTGGGGCTCAAAAATATTTTTTATTCAAAAACTAAACGTTTCATTTGAATATAAAATATATTATCATATTATTTTTTATGAGTACAGTTATGGAAAATAAAAGTATTGGTTTTTTAAAATCATTCCCCAATTACAACTGACAACTTTTCGATTTCAAATCGTATGTTCTCAAATTAGGAGTTGATAGTGAGCTGTTGAACGGAGCGGTCGCAGAATTGTTTTGCTCTCTTATCTCAAGTTTCCGGACGGGTCGTGCTTAATCGGTTCATTTAGTGCATGTTTAACCTAAAACGTTCTTTCGTAATAAATTGAATTATCAATTTGTTATTTATTGTGAAATTGTTTTCAAGTGAATCGAAATATTCAAAGTTTAAATTAATAAAAACAGTATCCACCAGACGGTAGTGCTAAAAAGAGACCTAGAGCTAAAAGTTCTTTCGTAATAAATTGAATTATCAATTTGTTTTTTATTTGTGAAATTGTTCTCAAGTGAATCGAAATATTCGAAGCTGAATGAATAAGAACAGTATCTAACAATACTTTTCACCGGACGATAGTGCTAAGAAGAGTCCTCGTGCTAAAAGTTCGCCTGAGCTCGAAGAGATGGAACAGAAAAAGCGTGCTCCAGACCCAAGTGTTAAAGCTTCCGGTAATGTGAACTCAGACTTTATTGAATCACTATTTGACCGTTTTGAAAAGCGGTTTAGTAAGGCTATGGATGAAAAACTCGCGCTGCTAGCTACAAAGGTGGATTTAAATGGTCTAATTGAAAAAGTGAATAAACTCTCTGTCGAGAATTAACAGTTAAGAAATCAAATTGTTGCTCAAAATATTCAGAATAATCTCATAATCAGGAAGATGGAAAATTTTGAAAATAGATCGAGAAGGAACAATATAATTTTTCGCGGGCTGAAATATGAATGTGCAACAGTGGATTACGTGAGAACTGTCAAAGACTTTTGTGTGAGTCATTTGGGGGCACGAGCAGGTACCTGGGTTAATCGAGCACATGCATTGGGCAAGAAAATAGATAACGGGCCAATCATTGCGCATTTTCCGGACGATCAGGACATCCATTTCATCACGAGAAACAGTAGGAAGCTGAAGGGTACACAGTTTGTGATTCATAAAGACTTTGCTTTCGACACAAGAAAACGACGATCAAAGCTTTTCCGGGTGGTTGGCGAGTTGAAGAAACAAGTTCCGGGAGTGAGAGGAGAGTATCGGTTGAAGTGGATCGTTTAATCGTGAATAGTCGGGTTTTCACGCTGGATGAGGAGAATGGACTGGTCTCGGAGGGAGAGGATGGGCTGCAGAAGATCGGGAGCATGTTCGATGAGAGTGTGATGCGGGCCGTGAGCGGGAGCATGTGTGATGAGGAGGAGTGAGGCGGCGAGGACGAAGACCGCAACCGCTGAGATAACGCCGTCAGTCCGTGTGAGAAGGGACAGTTGAGTATAGTAGCGTACAATGTGGCTGGATTAAGTGGTAAGATTGTTCAAGTATATAATTTTATTTGTAATTATGATGTTTTTGTACTATTGGAGACGTTTGTTGAAAGAGGAAAGCAATTGTATTTTGAAAACTGTTTTCCAGATTACAATTTATACTGGGAATTCGCAGTTGGAGAATTAAACTGAGGTGGAGCAAAGGGAGGAAAGTTAATAGAAATTAGTAAAAGAATAGAGAGTTTTTGTAAGGTAATCGATGCGCTTGAGAGGAAAGTTATTCACATGAATGCAGGACAACGGGATGAATATTATATAGTTCCAATTTACCTGAGTGGCGGAGGAGACATGGAATGGGAGAGAGAATTCAATACATTTTGGAAGTTTATGATAGTGCAAGAGCATAATAGAAATAATATGATTTTAATTGGAGATTTTAACGGTAGAATAGGAAATGGCCAGGACATGTCGGAATTAACAGATGTAATAGAATTGGGAAATGCACTGAGTAATAAGCAAGAGTCAAAGGATGAGGTGATTAATATGAAAGGTAAGAAAATATTGGAGTTCTGTGAGGTTTTTAATTTCATCATTATGAATAGAAGGATAAGTGGAGATAGGTGGGGAGACTTTACTTTTATAGGCAGAGGGGCTTCCGTAATAGATCTATGTTGCATGGCTGTCGAATTAGCGCAAATAGTTGGAAAATTTTCTATTGTGCCAGAATTTTTATCTGATCATTTCCAATTGAAGCTACGCTAATCACGGTTGATACTCTAGAAAGAGAGAGCACAATTTTACCACTCTTACCGAAGTTGAAATGGAAGGAAGCGAGGAAGAATGAATATATATCTAAACTCACCAATGCTTGTAGAGAAATAAATGGTCTTCCCGAGAGTAGTGAAGAGACTTATGAAGTATTAAATAATCTTGTATATAGAGCTGCAAATTATGTGCCCCAACCTGATAGAAAGAGAGAAGGATGGAGAGAAAAGTGGTTCGACAAAGAGTGTGCGGTTATGAGAAAGCGAGTGTTCAGCCTATTGAATGTGTTTAGAAAATCAAATTCGGAGCAGGTGAGAGAAAATTATATGAAAGAGTAAAAGGCAAGCGTATTACAGCGATATAAAAGAACAATTCAGAAGAGTCAAGGATTCCAGTGATTTGTGGGCTCTGATAAAGAATTCAAGTGTAGAGAGTTCAAGATTTCGGGAACTGTGAGTGCTGAGGATTGGGTTGAACACTTCAGACGAGTGTTTGGATCAGTTTGCGGGGTAGTCACATATTATGCGGCGAGGAATGTTGAAGATCAAACTCTTGACAAAGACATAGATATGAATGAATTGGAAAGTGCCTTCAAGACAATGCGCAACAATAAGGCTCCAGGTGATAACAGAGTTCCTGCTGAGTTTTACAAGAATGCGTCAAAAAATTACAAAGAGATTATTTTGACTTTTTCCAATGCCATCGTCAGAGGTGGACAGATACCAACAGGGTTTCCACGTTCAATTATATTTCCATTGCATAAAAAAGGTGATACTAATGAAGTGAATAATTATAGAGCCATATCTTTTATAAATGCTGTCGCTAAAGTATTTTCATTTATTTTACTGAGAAGGTTGCAGTTGTGGGAGGAAAGAGAAAAGATTATTAAAGAGAATCAGTGTGGCTTTCGGAGAGGTTATTCGGCTACTGATAATATTTTGTTCTATTCAATATAGTAATGAAAACGTTGAATAGACCTACAAAGAAGTTGTACTGTTTCTTTTTGGGCTACGATAGTGTGAACAGAGAGGCTTTATTTTTAAACTGAGTGAATTGGGAGTGTCGACTAAATTATTGCGATGTTGAGGAGTCTATATAGAAATACGAAGTCAAAATTAAAATGAATGATGTTTCACTTTATATTCATACTTTATCAACATGATATTAATCAGTAACTATCTATAATATATATTTTCATGTATTTTTTGCAGTCATCCATTCTTATAAATAGGCTACATTATTTTTAATTTTTATGTGAATAATATTTACAACAGTTTCGCATCACAATATTTTATTGTAATTAGTCATGTTCGTTTAATATTATGTTATCCTTTGCTATTTTTTATTTTGTTAGATTTTTCGCTCACTTCCAATCTCTTAGTGAATGGATGCACATTCGATAATTCCATTGAGTGTTTGATGTAATCTAAAGTAATAAAATCTTCAGCTTGGCATTCAAGTCTCAAAAATAGCCTAGCATAATTTATAATAGCCCACAAAAGTTTTACATCATAATAATTTAGTTATTGTAGTGAGGTCTATGTTTTAACTCGGATTTTCTTTTGTCTGTCTGTCTGTCTGTATGTATGTAAGTAACGCGTTGATAGAATTCTATGAGATTTGGCAGAAATATTCCTTTTTCAACTGCGCGTCGATGTATTAATACACAAGGTTTTTTTCAAATTTTGCATTTTAAGGATAATATGAAAAGAGAAGGAATCCCTCATTACTCCGACATCACTGTATATAATTGACCGAGCGAAGTGAGGTCTAAGATTCATGTCGACGGCTGTGCATTTCTCTTTATGTTTATATGTTGCGCATTCACAGCGATATACGGCAATATATTTCCATGAAATTTAACAGTTATGTTCCTTTTTAAATTGCGCGTCGACATATATACGAAGTTTTTCAAAATGTTGCATTTCAAAGATAATATAAAAGGAAAAGGAGCCTCCCAAAGATACTCACAAAGATACAGAATATCTCTTGCAGTTAACAGAAGGCTTGATGAACATGGATCTTTGAAAGTTGTTTTTTTTTTGCATGCATCCACTCTTTCAAATAGGATACATTATTCTGAATTATTCTGTGAACATAGGTGTAGACTACTTTCTAGGATCATGTAAATGTTAGGGTCAAGCTACTGAGAAGTCATGGTGGGGGGAGTGAACAAGGCCGTCGTGTTTTTCTTAGGCTAGTTTCACACGGCAGAATCCCGTCTCCTGAAGATCATATTTCAGATCATTTCATATTTCGCAGCTCGAAGGCTTTCACAAGGGGATCTCAAATTTCAGAAGCGTTTGCTCAGAGTATGACTCATTACTTTTCTCAAAGTATTCGGATTTGGATTCAGCGACCCCAAATTTTTTAAAGCGTAAGTCCCATTTTCGAAAATACCCAAAAACAAGGGAGTTACAGCAGTTTTTAATATAGCTTTTACATTATCATAAAGTTATGTTTAGTAAAAATGTACCTACTAAGATAATAATACTTCTGCCTCACAGGTAGAGGTTTTTAGAAGCTTTTAAACACTCTTGAAAAGTTCAAACATGAACATTTTAAAACATTAGGGGCCGGTTTCCGAGCTCGGGATTTAGCTGACTCCAAGACTTTAAACAGCTGGAGTCAGAAATTTGGTTTTCCAAGACAGGGCGTAGTCGCAGTCATTGTCATAGTCACGTTTGAATTAAATCTCGAAAAACTAGAAAATTGAACACAAAGTAAAATAAAGAGAAAATAGTGTAAAGTTTCAGCTATTTTGAATTATTCAGGAATGTCTAATTCCGTCAAGGAAAAACGTTTCCAATTATAGAAATGAGAAAATAAAAACTAAGACTTCTATTATAAAAGCTGACCTTTTGGAAAGCCAATTTTCTGACTATTGCTGTTTAGAGTCTGGGACTTAGCTAAATCCTGAGCTCGGAAACCGGCCCTAAAAGTTCTAGTTTAAAAAAAAATTCCAGCTTTGAAAGTTTCAAACTTCAAAAGGTTGAATCCAAATATGGAATCAGAAATCATCTCCCATTATCACTCAATAAAATACGAGAAAAAGTAACCTTGTACAGTTAACTTCACTGAATTATTTACGTTGTCGGGATTTCAATTTTGTCATACAACAATCTAATTCATTAGGTTGAAATCGTTGAATATTACCATGGATTTCCTGTTGAATCATTGACTTAAAATCTTTGCAACAATCAATAAAATCTATTACACAGTATAAATATGCAGTCAGTGAGTATAGAATGTAACATTCTATACTAACTGCATACAGTAGGCTATAAACATTGTGCTGATCTGAACAGTGAGTATAGAATGTAATTACATTATATTACTCTAACAGCTAACTGGATCTGAATTGATCTATTGTAATAATGGACATAATGAAATAATGTCTTACTATTCCAAGTAAAACGAAACTAATGTTTGTGTTTGTATAAGAGCTGCTGAGTGGATACTGCATACTGAGAAATTCATAAATGATCCAGACCAGCCTGGCGACTTCGATGCTATCGACACCGGAATCACCTTTTATTTCTATCAATGAATGAATCTGAATTAAAACCATGTATTGTATCAACTATCCTATTATCGTATTGTAATTCGTGAAGCCTGTTTAGTAAAAGCCAGTTACATACACATCGATTTTTTACCGTCCTTATAAAATTCAATTAGATCAAACAGATGATGTTTGACAAGTTGCACTTATTCGAATTCATAAGGATGGCAAAAAACAATCGTACAAAAATCAATGTGCATGTAACTGGCTTTCGAAGACCCATACGATATTGTATTCTATGATCAAATAGAATAGTAAATATCGAAATAAGTGTTGCAGCCAGAACTTGTGTTAAAAACCGGTTTTGTCCCCGCTTTGTAAGTTAAACTAAACACACAATTCCTCCCCGGAATGTGGGTTTGAAGTTTACACACCATTTCTCCCCGCTTTGTGCAGTGGAAGTGTACACACATTTCTCCTCGGTTTGTTCAGTGAAAGTGTACACACATTTCTCCCCTTTTTGTAGGTTTAATGCGTAATTTTTTTTCAAGTTAACAGAAAAAAAAGTTACAACTGTATTGAACACATATTAATATACTTTCTAAAACAAAAATTAAGTCTCCAACATGTGTGTAAATGTGTGTAAATCAGCCTCCCCGCAATGTATGTTCATTTCTCACCTCCCCGTATGCTACCTTGTTCCAGTATGTGTGTGTGTATGAGTGTATGTGCGTCTGTGTACACGATATCTCATCTCCCAATTAACGGAATGACTTGAAATTTGGAACGTAAGGTCCTTACAATATAAGGATCCGACACGCACAATTTCAATCAAATGCTATTCAAGATGGCGGCTGAAATGGCGAAAATGATTTAAAAAACAGGGTTTTTCGCGATTTTCTCGAAAACGGCTCCAACGATTTCGATTGAAGTTATACCTAAAATAGTCATCGATAAGCTCTATAGTGCCACAAGTCCTATATCTGTAAAGATTTCAGGAGCTCCGCCCCATCTATGCAAAGTTTGATTTTAGATTCTCTATTATCAGCCTTCAGATACAATTAAAAAAAAAAAATTGAGTGGAAAAGATTGAGCATGAGAATCTCTACAATAAATTAATGTTTTGTAACATTTTCACCTAAAATTAAAAATAAGCTCGAAATTCGGGAAAATGTGATTATCCAATTGCAAACTGTTGGCAACTGTTGATTCTATAAAATGATTCACTATGAAGAGATAGCAGAACTCGTGTGTCTCCAGCGTTATTGCCCTGTCACCAGCTGGCTCAAATCTTTGAATAGTAGACTTGAGATGCGCGGGAACACTAGCGTCAGGAGATCAATTTTCATAACGGCAAGGAAAGTTGTGTGAGTGTGCCACACCAGATTTTTGAAAATTGTGTTTTCTTGAAACTCTCGCTTCAATATTCATGAAGCTATATAGCCAGTATATTATAAATTCTTCCTCTCGTTGTGCATGATAATATACCTTTAACTATTGCAGGTATATCATTAATAAAACTCATCATAAACATTGTATTGAAGCCTACTTAAGAGGATTATAATTATGATTGATAAAAAATTATTCACCAGCAGAGTTTCTCCATATACTAAGACATCACATAAGATTATGCCACTGGGGCATTCACATGCTACATTATACAGAGATAGATATTATGTTGCACAGTGGGTTCCTATCCCTACCCAAGGTTGTGTATTTGAATGTGAAATGCGATTGGATCCAGGTGCGACAGAAATGGAGTGAGAAGTGAGTGGTGGGGAGGGAGGTGGTCGTGTCAAAGTGATGCACGTTAAGACCTAACAAAGATTCAGTGCCGTTCTTTGCCGAATGGGCTTGTGGATTATTCAGGCGAATGGGCCATGGAGACCAGCCTTCGCCTCGTCCTCGGCCTCGGCCTTGCCTGCTTCTGGATACCGGGCTTACCTTGATTCAAGTCGACACACCGAATCGATCCCGGTGAGATATGGCAGCGACGTGGCTGCCTAGTCGTTATCAATGCGCTGCTGATCATGAATCTCACTCTTTCCAATGGAACGTGGAACACTCTCTCTCACTCTCTCCAATTGAACGTGCCTCACTCTCTCTCACTCTCTCAAACTGAACGTGCCTCACTCTCTCCCACTCTCTCCAATTGAACGTGCCTCACTCTCTCTCACTCTCTCCAATTGAACGTGCGTCACTCTCTCTCACTCTCTCCGATTTAACGTGCGGCACTCTCACTCTCTCCAATTGGACGTGTGTCACTCTCTCTTGCTTCTTTCTCTTCCTGCTTCATGCCTATAACTGCCAATGCAACATGCACCGCTGTAGTTAATCGACAGAGAATTGAAAATAATGGCAACAGAAGCCAATAAATATGATGATGTTACACGGCTTACGTCGAGATTTTGTAAATTCCGAACAGAATTGAGATTCAGTAGGCCTGGGTATCTGAGGAGAAGACAGATGATCTCTGATAAGGAATTTGTAATAATCTGTCATTCATGTATTATGGAATATTTTATGTATAAGATATAAGTCTATTAACTTCAGTTAACTAAAAGTTGTTTGTAAGTCGAAACAGGCAATACCCTAATCCTTGGACATATAGGATTATGGTGAATTTGGAACTTTTAGAAAGGATACTCACTATCAGTTTCAAACAAGAAAATACAGATACTCCTACTTTGACATCTTTGTGGGTATTGGCAGTCTGAGTAATCAGGAAGATTACTAACTTGTTCAATCTTATTACTAAATAATTATTGTAATTGTCATTCTATTACAATGTGAATGTCATTGTCATGATATCAGAGTTGATGGAACTGGATATCCGAGCTTTGGAATAGCTCAATTTGAAAGGCTTACATGCTGTTTCTCATACTGTTTCAATTCACAATTTTCTTTCAACAAGTAACGAGTATCAGAGTAGTCTACATCAACAGCATAAAAACAGGTTTTGTTAAGCCTTAACTTAAGCTTGATGGTATTTTCTGCTGAGCACTGACATACTTCACCTATTAGGGTGGAAGATTGGAATCCTGAAACAGGATCGACCTGAAGAATAAATCAATGAGTGATAATCCGTTGGAATACTTGCAGCGCCAGAATAATACCTTGGCATAGGAGTTTGAATTGGTGGAGAGGATCATAGAGTTGTCAGCGTGGAACGGTGGTGGCTAGCTTCTGTAATATGGAGAGCTCATTCAACTCGTAACACACTAATCCTTGGGATGGTTTATTTCGGCTTGAGCCTGGATCCATGGCTGGAAAGTTTCGAGTTGTGTGCGATGCGAGCCAGTTAAGTTGGGTTAGGTAGTCGGGTGGAACTGATCCCGCTCTAAATCATAAAACAGGATGAGCGTGTCGCCTCACTTCATATAACCGTTCAATGTTCGCTAAGCAGATGTCTACTGGTGCGACTAATTGAATTGCAAATGCGAATCGAGCAGTCACTCTCCCGGAATCAACAAATACTTGTGAAGGCTTATCTCCAAGTATTTCAATAAACTTCGAAATCTGACTCTTCTGATTTGGGAAATGTGTACTTCTCGTTAAGAGCCAAACTCTTTTCTCACTGTAGTATTCAAGTCTCTGTAGTAAATGACACAGACCACATTGATAGAAAACTAAGTAGGCACAAGTTAAATTCAACCTGTAAAGAGTAATTCGCACTAGTCTCCTCATATGGAATTATCTATCAAATCTCATATAATTCAATTATGTTGCGATTTTTCAAGTATTATCACACAATTGATGCTGGTTATTGGCTGCATTCTCCTCATCGAACTGAGCTTTCTTTTTTGATCCATATCAAAGAGCCTGGAAATTATACGAGAGGACTTGAGTTTATACACATGTGAGAAATTTGAGCCATAAGTCTCCTCCTAAATTCCCTCAGTTTTTCTTGAATAATAAAAAATGTATTCTCATTTGTCATGCATTCTAGCATTTTCGCTTCAAATTGCAATATTTCTTGGTATTGCTTCTCAAAATGTAACACTAGTTTCAAAAATTTGAAAATACGAAATAGATTGTAAAGTGAAGAATATGAGGATCTTCGAATACTTTCATATTGAGTTCATAGTTTAGAGTGTTCAAATGAGATATTCTTCCTGGTAATTGCTATACAGTGATTATAGAGTAAATGTAAAGATTCAAAAAGTTTCGGCTAGATGATAATGCCTGCAGAAAATTAGCCCAAGTTTGAGAAAAGTGTAACAATAGAGTTGCAACAACAAAAAGCCTTCTGTGATTATAATTCGCTGAAAGTTTATTCTTTCAAAGTGAGAACGCGGCAAAAGTCTTCCACCCTATTGAGGATACCACAATGTGTTTTCATGCACTGACAGCTAATTTCTGACTTTCTTATTAGTTTTCTCGCTTACATAAGTAGCTGCCCTGAACATAACAAGGATACAACTTTCATCGTTATGAAAGTGTATTATGGTTGAAAGAACTGGAGAGTTGAATAGAACTTTCCAACTTTTCCAACCACGAACAAAAGCATGTTCATGATTTATTTTTGTAACAGATTCTGGATTATCAGTAACAAGGACCTAATAACGAATCTTCTTGTTCATCGGAGCTCTTTGCTTCATAATCTCAGAACAGATTACCCTCCAATAATTGAATCCTTGCTATTTTTCGAAAAATTTTCTCTGGATCATACAATAATTTCTCATTGAATTTCACCGACAAAGCTTTATTATACAATCATATTTTACAATGCAATCATAGAGGCAATAGACAAGAATATCATTCTTAAAAAGAAATATTACTGTTCCAATAACAGTTCCAATAGATCCAATAACACATGAAAGACCAATAGCTCAATAGTTTAGTTGATGATAGGATAACAACTTGATATCAAGTGCAAGCTTGAATAGAAATTTGAGGTCTACAAGTCAGGAAAACCATCAAAATGATTTGGAGTCATGGATCGATTTCCATTTCTGTGTGCTCAACTCCACAATCACACTGTCGCATTTTTATTTTTGACAGAAGTATATACTATTTTGATATATTTTTTATTGAGGATTTATTCGCTCAAGGCTCTAATCTATATAAATAAAAATCAAGCCTCAAATTTTGACATTCAATAACTTTTTTATGTGTGCACCGAATTTGATGATTTTTATTAGTTGTGTTCGTCATGTTCAGGACCAGGTTTATGGCCTATCAAATTTATAATCCGACTTCAGGACTCTTTCCTACGGTCCTTCAAAGTTTACATGTAATGCTTATGGTAGAAGATTTTTGAACTGGCCACACACATAAATAAAAATCAGCTGTTATTATCATTGCGTCATACAACAGCCGTCGATAAATAGTGGACAAGAGTATGTGCTGCTCCATAATCACCCATGCATTTTATTCTAAACGCCCCGGCTAAAAACAAAATGACTGTTCTGTGTGCAACCATCCAGCAGTGCGGCCTCAGGTTAAAGACTTACATGCTCTGAAAACATTGCTTTGTTTCGAATAATTGTGCTGTCTTCGGTGTTCAGAATTATTTGATTCTTAGTAAATTATTTTATTTTGCAGTTGGAAAATTATCTATATAAATAAAATGCCACATTGCGCCTCCTCAGGTGTGCATCCAGCTAAAGTTTGTCATGACATGCATTAAACTATTTGGCGGTACGAAGCTCGCCGGGCCAGCTAGTATTTAATTGCTTTGGATTGTCATTTCTATAATATTGGTCTGTAGAGTGTACCGTGTACCACATTGTGTTACAGCTATGTAAAAACTGACGAATATTACCATAGAACAGTGCTATCATTTTAGCATATAGATCGTGAGAAATTCTATTCAGAAGCATGATATCAGTATGGAAAATTTGGCAAAATTCAAATGCAATAGACTGAAAATTATAGTATTGGAATAACATACAACTACACAATCGCAGAGTTATGAATCAATAAATTTGGTCCAGGAATGATTGAAATTGAAAATTGAGTAACAGTTATTTCACTTGATATATTGTGATCAATATAGTTTCCTCAAAGTCTTGCAGCCAATCCAATTGTTTATCGATAGGCTATTGAACTTTAATTTATAGATTACATCAATACGTTCAACATAACTGAGAAGTTTGTAAAAATGAGTCAATTTCATGCTTATTTGTACTAGCCTATATACTTATATGTACAAAAATATAGCTTGTATTATCAATTACAATATACGAAAACTCAACAACAACAATGGTGAGAGATGAAATTTCAATATGATCATGTTTTCATATGGAATGCAACCACTTAAAATATTGAAAGAAAAACATACTTTTGAATGGCACAGATATCTCAAATCTTGATGAAAATTTGACTTATCAACTCGTCAGATACTGCAGTCTGATGAAAAACTGAAAAACTCCAATAATGACAACTTGCTACTTAGCATAGAGACGTCACAATTTTAGAGAACCCTAACTCAACCCACCCCCCAAAAGCGCCCTGCGGAAATACGATATTTTTAATCAGGAAGCGGTAGTCTGTATTAAAAAGGCTCGACCAAGCTGCGGCCTGGGTTGTCAGTGGTCGAATTTCACACGAAATAATGGAGAACCGAAAAAAGTGAGTACTAGCATCTCATTCTCATTCTGCGTTTTTCACTTTCCATCATATTCTGGGTCGTTAGACCTGACAGAACGGGGTCATGTGACCTGTGACCTCTCTAGTGCCTAGTACACATTTTCCTACTCACGCTAATAACATTTTTGGAGCTGTCTCTTGTTTCACAGCTTCGCAACATTTGACTGTCGCAATATTTGGAACGGTGCTCGCTACCTTGCACGCCATATCTCATTTCAATTAAATTTACGATTTTTGCCTGCTTTTCACCTAACTAGATCGGAAAGGAACGTTGGTCTGAAATAGAAAAAGTTGAATTCTTCTGGAATGGCAGGGAGTGTCGAGTTCCTGGAAAAGAGAATAAGAGGAATCAAGCTTGACATAAGAACTTGGATAATTTAATTTGATTGTAAAAGAATACAAAAACCATCAAAACGTACATATCCGATAAGCTTGGGCAGATTTTATGAGATATACCTTTGTTTAAAAATGAACTTTGAGTCAGCAATGACATGACTGATAATTCCAAGAAAATTGTATACACATTACCCCAATGATTGTGATAGTTTCAAAGTCAATAATATGCTTTAGGCCTCGCACACAAACATCGATTTTTTGTTCGTACGATAATTTGTCGTCCTCATAAATTCTATGAGATTGAACGGAGCTTGACAAACATCATCTGTTTGAAATCATCTGTTTAATCTAATGGAATTTAGAAGCACGGCAAAATACCGTGCGAACAAAAATCGATGTGTGTTTGCGGGGCTT
Source organism: Nilaparvata lugens (assembly GCF_014356525.2). NCBI lineage: Eukaryota > Metazoa > Arthropoda > Insecta > Hemiptera > Delphacidae > Nilaparvata > Nilaparvata lugens. Next base: position 51,912,478 of record NC_052509.1, read on the forward strand.
TAGATCCAATTGCATGGAACAAAATGAACAATATTATTTTCAATCGAAGAATTCAAAATTGAATGCACAGGCCCATTATTCGTGTATACATAGCCTGTGTTCACGAATTGTAAACATAATTAGAATTCATGAATTTTAGAAATCATTGTGATTCATGAATTATAAACATGATGATTTCATGAATTCTTTGTGCGAAGGCTTCAGAACTAAGATAGAACGTAGTCATGATTTGAGTTGGTAATTTGATTTGGTATCTGTAATTTGATAGCAATAGAAACGATCTGAGTCTGATTAAATTATTAATACGATTCAATATTCTATTATTACGATATATATTTTAGAAAATTGTTATTCATTCAATTCAATGGAGAAGTTTCAATCTAGTATTTTCTTTTGAAGAAGAGATCTTGCCTAACAAGACGGGAAACATGAAATAAAACCGTTTCCAGTCTCGACGTCAAGGGAAAGAGCCAAATTATTTCGAGTTTGCATGAATAAAACGCCTTCATCGCGGCTGCAGCCGTGAATAGACGAAACTGCAGAGTGGCGAAAATAGATTTTCCAGAAAAGCGTTTGATTAATTATTATTGCAGCCGGCAACTATTCATTCGACTGTTACACCCCCCCCCCTCACAACCAATCGCGCTAGCCCCCTTTGATTACTCGCCTCCATTCTTTTGGTGCTCAGTCAAAATCCAATAATTAGAAATGGCCTGAGTTCTTGCAAGTATCACTTCCGATTCGTTCTTCTGAGATTGTATTTGTCAAACTAAATCCCATTCATAATCAACATGATTTTCTTATAGGTTTCTTCTACCCAAATCCTGATAAGAAGTTGCACACTACGGTACTAAAAGTGTTGATGTATCCAAATGTTGGAGACTGTTTATATCTGATCGAAATTCATATACGATATCTTTAACAGATTGAAGATGAATTTGCTAAATTCCACTTTATAGTGTGCAGCTATCTATTATAACTGCCTTGTACTGAATTTCAAAGTTGATATCATGATGATGACACGTTTCATCAATCTTTGACATGTTGTATTTTGCAGAGTGAGTTTCTGGTTGTCATAAAATGACTAATAGTCAAGAGAGAAATTCAATTAAACTTGTCTAAGTTGATTAGCAAGTTTCTCCACGTCAAAAACACCAAGTTATGTTATAGCGATGAGCTATAAAATTCTACACAGATAAGAGCTCGTTCACCACACAGACTAAAACTGCATTAAGCTGTTTATGTTTCAATTAGGGCTTGAAGTGAAGGAATTAATCCATTTTATATGTTGTTCCATCACTTTGTCTCAAAACATATTCGAACTTCTTGAGTTTAGCAGAGAAGATGACAGAATTCACCCATCATATTCACTCAAACCCATTACTCTCAAAACTGTAATTTGTTACTGGTGATTTTATCTAATCGAACAATACCAACTCAACCTTGATCAACTAGCATACTATCATTAGGGTATAACATATTGGGTTGCTAATGGATAGAAGATTGGTTTATTGGCTGCTAAATGGGGATTGATTGACTTATATCGGGGAAGAAGTTTCAGATTATACTTCAGGGATCAGGGTAGGTTAATAAATTCGGCCTAAACTGTCAATACCTTCTTCGCGATTGATAATATCACTTATACTATGAAACCCACAATAATCCATAAAAATATGAGGTAATAGTTTTATGAATCTTTAGCGAACTGAAATCTTTAAAGTTGAGCAGAAGAAGAAGAAGTGTAACTGGAGCCCTACGTTTGGCCATCAGCCGTCGACTAATGAAGGATGAGCTCGACCGTCATTGGTCGAAACTGGACACGCTCAAATATTCCAAATAATGGTCATGAGAACCGTTGATCAACAACTTAGTAACTGATAGAATCAAATGTATAATTATTTGAGAAAGAATGGGACAATAAATTAATACAAGTTAGTAATTTCGTGTCCACTGGCTATTAAAATTTTATATTCTTCCATTTGGTTCTGTTACTAAGTTTCTCTCCATTTTTGTTGTTCAGATCTTTGTTCTTCAGATCTTAAACCATATTTGAAATACCTGGGCTTGTCCAGTCTCGGCCAATGACAGTAGAGCTCAACCTCCATTGGTTAACAGCTGATAGCCAATAGGAGTGCATCACCCACACTGTATATTCTGCTGCTAAATGTTAACCTTACAGTTTACTAGAGATTCATGATGGTGTAGAAACGAAACTAGTATCTCAAATTAGTGGTTTCAATAATATCGAAGCCTTTTCCATTAATTAATTCTAACTTCCAGGATCGTAAATGTAACTAGGAACGAGATAAGAGAAGAAATACATAATTTACAGTTCAAGGAAATACTTTACAACATTCACTTCGGGACGAACAAAATGGTTTATTTTTCGGTATCTTTGTTTTCATAATCTATTATTTTATCTCATTTCAGCCTAAATTAACATCTCTGTTGTCAATATTATGGAATAGAATAATCGCTTCCGCAACAGAGCTAGTTCTTCAATGTTTAGAGTGTTTTTTTACAAGAGAAATATTTTATCAAAATTAGTCAAAAGGTTTTTAAGCGAAAATAGATTTCAAAAAAGGGGCTTGATTTAAGAAATTGAATTGGGGGTTTTCAGTGTTTAAAATATTGAATATGTTTAGTAAACTATAGACGCGTTCTGGGCGCTAGTGACATCACCATCTTCAACACAGGGTTTCCAAGCCATGAAACTATTAATCAAGTGTTCAAGTAGGATACACAAGTTTATTTAGAATGATTTTTGTGATAGAAGGAGCTACATTTTTACATAATGTGAAATATTGTTATTTCACATGATTGGTTGCATCGAAAATAATATTTTTACAGACCATTATGATCCTTGTCAGAGAAATTAATTACCGCCGTTCTTAATCAAGTCCACCACTATGAACGAGTAGTATGCATTTCAAATATGGCGCCAAAACAGAATGGTGCGTTTGTTTGAAGCGCGCTCGCGCCCGCGCTGTGTAATTTAAAACTTTGTTGGTAGAGAGCAAACATTTACGTTGGCATGGTCCTCTCGGCAGCTGAAACACCCGTCCAAATTGATACCGATGAAATCCGCCAACTTTTGTGGCATGCAATACGAGCGAAAACTTCTTCTCTAGTCGCCTTCTCCTTCTCCTTGTCATTCTTCTACTCCTCTCCTCCTCATCCTTGTTTTTCTTCTTGTTTCGCCATAGCATCGCTATAATCTGAACGAGAAGTTTATAAACTGCCATAGATGAGTTGTTGTACTGCTTAGAAGTTTTTGCCGCGCCGCTACCATGAACGCGGAACGATCGGTCTCGTTTTAATAAAGCTCACGAGAGAAGCTTTTTCTTCATCATCAGCTCGTGGAATCTTCAATAAAGATGCTTCCACATCTTGATCATGCACAAGTGTAATCAAGTATGAAGAACCACTTATATGTGCAAAGTTATATCGTGGGAATATTTGTTTCTCAAGGAGAAAGCTTGAGTGGTTTTCACAGAATTGGGGATTGGAAGACTCTATAGACGCAGGGTTTCTGGGAAAAAATAAATCTAGATTCTGGATAGGCTTTCATCATTCAATATAACATTTAAAAGTATCATCTCAAAAAATCAATCAGTGGAAAATTTTTCTCAGTCGAGAAAATGACGAAAATCACCATTTTTATCTGTAGAGAATATTAGTTTCTACGATAAGTCTCTGTGATGAATATATATTTTGATGTTTAAATGTGTTTACACTGAAATTTAGACAAGTGAAGGAAACATAGCCTAAACTAGTTTTTGGACTGCGTTATCACCAGAATTTGGAAGAAAAATAACACATGGACTGCCTAAAGGTTTCTTCACATAACGCTGAAATACGTCTTCGGAAGATGTTGCCGTCCTGCTATCACCCAACATTGAAAGCTACGCTACGCTGATGGGAAAGGGACAGACACGTAGCTTGAATTTAACATCGGGAGCTATTCCAGCGTAGGGTAGCTAGGTGTGAAGATACCCCAAGTATTTCACCTACCAATGTTTTCACATCAGTTTCGGTTTTTTCACATTGGTTTTATAATTTTGAGGAAATACGCCGTGAGTTGGTGAGTTTGTTCGTCATTATTGTGCTCTTACTCCCCCGTGCTCTTTCCCGTGAAGATATGTGATGCTAGTTGTCTCTGATAATGTGCTGTACATACACTCTCACCCTGCCAGGAAAGTAATAATCGACAATATTCGACAGTTTAAGCAAAAAATCGGCGCAAAATTTGGAACCGCCCGATATTATAAGATATCTTCTAATACTATCTTTTCTCCTCTCCATGAAATGCTCATGTCTTGAACTTATTGAAGTTATGTGTCGGTTTGACAATGCATCGGTTCATATCATGCCATGAGAATGTAGATTGTAGAGAATATGAAAATCCGCTCCAACATGCCAAATAAAAGCCTCAACTACAGAGAAGGAACGTGTAGCTGTACTGTACGTGAGCAATACTTGCTAGTCTCTCCGTGTAACAAGCTACGTTTCAACGATTGCACACGAAAATTAACCTAGAAAAGTGGCAACACAGAGTAGACTTTGGCCATTGGCTGGCGTCATGTATAGGGCACAAATTCACGTCAGCTGTTGACACAATTGCAGGGGAAAGGGCTCGAGGGTGTAGTGTCGGGAAGGGCTGGAATGCAATGAGCAGAGTCGTAAAGCCTTTAACAGAGTTTACGCTTCATAATGAACAGCTGTGGTGAGGGGGTGGGGGTTAATAGTGGTGGGTAGGGGAGGGGAGGGATGTCATTCTGCACTCAACTGCTGCAGGCTCCCTAAATAGAAAGGCTTTTTGATGACTGCTATTTGAAACTTGCGCGAGAATTCCTATATCGACCCCAAGCCAGAAGCCTCCACACACAGCCTGTCAGAGTATACCGTTTTAAAGACACCATGAACCCTGCTTGTGGGCTCGTTTACAGATAAATACGAGGCTTATCAACAAATTTACTCGATGAGTGTAATGAAACCTTGTTTAGGTGCCCTTTATAGATTTACTCGTGAAAACAATGGGTGATTGAACTTTCATAGAAAGGTAAGTTGACATTAAGAGTAGAGGTGAGTTCAAAGTCGTGAATGCGTTAGTGAAGAGTCTTATAGATATCAAGTGGTGAGTTTTGTGATTACATTTTCCTGAGAATGATGCTCCTGACTACATTTACATACATTATTTCATCATTCTCCTTCATCATGCTCGATACTTTTTCCCTGACTTCAGCTCTAGACTACTACTATCCAATGATAGTAAGAGGAATTAATAAAAACAATATAAAAACTTGGAGTACCCTTTATTGAAAACTTTAAAATATTTGAACGACCAGTTCCGACCATAGGTCATTTTCAATTTAAAATTATAGTAAGAGATTTACATTGATCGGGCGGCTACAACCTGATTGATTTTCAATTATAATTTCACTCCAATTTGCACAAATTGCAAGTGGTTTTATTTTAAAAAATGATTAATTGCTTGTCTTCTATAATATATTTTGGTGAACTGAACATAAATGTATAGATAGTTTTTTAATTGGATAAATTCATCCCAAAAATTTTATAGTAGCTTTTTCATCCCATTGCTCTTTTATATACAGTCAATCAAATTTTCAAACCATGTAATCACTTCATACCACAGCAATAATAAAATATTCACTTTGTCTGTTACAACCTGATTGATTGATTTTCAATTATAATTTCACTCCAATTTGCACAAATTGCAAGTGGTTTATTTTAAAAAATGATTGATTGCTTGTCTTCTATAATATTTTTTGGTGAACTGAACATAAATGTATACATAGTTTTTTAATTGGATAAATTCATCTAAAAAATCTGATAGTAGCTTTTTCATTCCATTGCTCTTTTATATACAGTCAATCAAATTTTTAAACCATGTAATCACTTCATACCACAGCAATAATTAAATATTCACTTTGTCTGTTTAACATCTTTCTAACTGAAGAATAACATGTTGCAATAGCAGAAAGAAGCTGCTAGCCAGTTCTACAACTCATTTATTGTTTATCGAGTAAAACGTAATTTATTAGCATTAATAAGAAAAGTTTATAGGTAGACTAATGAATTCTGGGCCACGACCGTTTCATAATATCTTGATCAAATACTAATACTTGTTGACTTGAATGTAACAGCTATAAGAAAAACAAGCTGAAGGAGCTGAGTTAGCACAGTTAGGAATAAGTATGGGAATGCAATAAACCCGACAAGCAATAAACTCAACAACTGGGATTTATTTTCCGCTTGCTGTATTCCAACGAAATGAGGCCCTCCTTAGTAAACAATCACTAAGACGATACAGTTTTCCATTATCTTCTTGTGAATTCATGTTGTAAAAATGTCTGCCCTGTCTTCCAGCCGGCTAATACTACACGAATGAGGATTAGCTGGAGAATTCATGAATCCAGCTAGAGTGGAATGAATTCTTGGGAAAGCTGCTGAAAGGAATATTTTTGTCTTATTCCACTTCATGCTGAAAATAAGCTCTGATTTTTACGGTAGCAGGTGGTATTATTTGAAAATATTTTTAGAGAAGTTCATAAGAAGGTTGAATTCACAATAGATATTTCATTTTATGCTTATCCATATCATGGATGGGATATTGTAGCCTACTGATTCATATATTTTACATTTTCATATATCTTTACATCTTGATACATTTTTCATAACATATGGAACCGGAAGGAATAATATCAATGAAATGTGTAATGTGTATGAGTTGGTGAGGTAAACGTCCATTTCAAGTTATACGCGGAAGTTGAAGACATTCCTTCAATTTTATTACTTGTAAGATAGTATTCATATTATTCAAATCAAATTTTATTTCGCCACAACAAAAATGATAATCCTCAATACAAAGTTGAAAAAAACATATTGATCAATATTCAAATATACACGAAAAACAACTTGTCAAAACAAAATAACATGTTTGGCGCTGCCTGCAAAACCGAAGTTTGAGTGCTGGCAGCGAGTATTGATATTGATTTTAATATAAAAAATTTCAATGAAAAAAAAGTAAATGAAGAAATGAATAGATGAAACAAGAATGAATATACATATGAAAGGAAATATAAATGAACATAGTATAAATAAAAAGGAAAAGTGTAATTTGAAGCACTAAAATACTGTATATAAGTAGCCTAATTACTGAATGATGAATTCCATTATGTGGCTTAGAAGATAAATATTACAATATTATTATATTTGTGGTCAGAAAAATAAATTAAAAATCACAGAGTAGAAGACAGAGAATGAATCTGAGAAAATATATTTGAGGTTTGGAAGTAAAATAAAAAGGTAACTGCAATAAAAGAAATATAGGATAATTAAGTGAAGGTGGAATTTACTGGTGCATCATGTGTGAATGAATTGCGAGATATTCACTGACTTTATTCATTCTGCTATATTTTTTATACTAGTTTTCGCTATTAAGTTATCTGGTATGAGGTTGATCAGTCTGTTACTTATGTAAGGGAATTGTCTCCGGAATACAGTCATGTCTGTTCTATTGATTTGGAAATTACCCTGCATACGGAAATCGTAAGTTCTAATTTGTGGTGTAAATTGATATAGATTCACCAAAGTCTAGAAATTCCAACTTATCACACCTTATTGAATGAAAAAAATGTTATATTACTGTAATCAAATCAAATAAAAGTTTCATACGGCAGTTATTGACAGAATATTTTGAGATAACGACTGGAGTAGATACAATACCTTGAGACTTATTACGTTATTTGTCGAACTAGCAGGTAAACTGTGCTCCTCAAGGTTCCAATAAAAAACTGACAAAAACATAAACTACTGGAATATTGAAAAATTGAAAATAGACCCATAACTATCCTCGGTAAATTGAGAATCTTTATGCAAAATTTCAAGTTAATTAGTTCAGTAGTTCAGACGTGATGTTGCGTAACTCGTGAATTACCTATTTCGTACGTGTATAAGCCAATTCTTTCCTGTATTATGTTATAGATTATTCCTCAATGAATTTATAGCTCAATGAATAGTTCTGAATGGATAATAGGCTATCAATCACGCAGTCCTCTGAGATCAATCAATTCAAATGAACATAGTATATTTGTTTCACGCGTTTGAACTCATCTCAGAGATTGAATAGCTCAATACTGAGTTGGGTGAATTGTGATTCACAGGCTACGAATATATCAGCCCTTGTGCCCACATTCTCACACGTTACAAAGCTCTGTGAATTTGTATTACTCTGAGTTCACAATCGACTGTAACCACAAGTTTATCAAACACCCTGTTGGAATTGGAGCATTATTTCAAAACGGACCGCACTGACAAATATACACACTATCGTTTGTCTGTTTGAAACTGAAAGCGCCAAATCAAACAGTGTTTCTATTGGCATATTGGTGTTACATTACGCTGAGCCACTATAAAGCAAATTATTTGAGTTTACCCGGATGCAAATTCATTTGAATGTTTGAACATTCCTGCTTGTTGATTGGATTATCACACGGAATAGGAGTGATGTGATTGATTGTCCCTGATGATACGAACACAATATTGAATCATTCAAACAATCACATCTATTGCAAATTATTTTGAATACAGAGAAGTTTACCCTATGATAGTATGGTTGCATGGCCAGGATTTTCCAGGATGGGCTAAGGATATGCTGTGAATCTGTTCCATTGTCATCGAATTCATTATCAACGAAATTCATAGATATCATAGTAATTCATCATTGTTTCCAATGATGGCGGAATTAAACCAAACGTTCATTAATGATCCTCATTACTAATTTCACGAAGTTTAGAGTGTTCAACATACAATCTACAGCACATTTCAATTTAGTTCACTCATCATATTGTATTATGATAGTGTTCGATTGCTGACCTACTAACCTTTTCAAAATTGTCACAAGCACTATCTATTTTGAGTTTGGAACGTACATGAACTCTGCATGTCAGCTCATTAGCGTTGCCCATAGGCAGTGCATGAGACTCACGCTTCTAAAACTGTAACTTTAGACAATGATCGATGGATATGTTAAGCATGTGCATAACTGCATAACGTGACGACATACATTATCCACTGTGAAGTATGGTGACAATGTATGGAGAGGGATGAATATTATTGCGATTATGATCAACGATCACAAGATAAGTTTACGTTAAACATAATATCTGATATTATAATTGTACCAGGACATGTCGTGGCTACAAAACCAGAAACTGCAAGGTCACAAAATAGTTCGTTCAAAGATGATATTATTTTCGTTTATCATGTTCCTGTTTGTATACAATGGTCGCACCCTAACCATGTAGGCCTATAATGATGTAATGTAACTATTGTCATAAAGAAACTATAATCTTCATCTATGTTATATTTATTCTTCTTATTCTCATTCTTCCTTTTTCCTTTCAGAGATTAGGCATCTCTGCCTGTTCGATCCTCATATTATCCATCCATCTTTATCTCGGACGTCCTCAGTCTCTCTTGCCTTACGGGTTGTAATTGAGCACCAATTTTTCAACCTTTCTTTCTTCATTCTATTCACATGTTGGTACCTTCCAATCTACTCTGAGATATATATCCGTTTATAGAAAAGACGTTGAGTTGTTTCCTTATCCCAGTATTTCTCGAACGATCTGTGGTATTATTTATCATTGATTAGATGATGTAACTCCGATTTGAAAAAAACTCGATAGATGTAAACAGATAGATCGTTGTCATCATGATATTATAATATGATTAGATTACACAGTACTTGCACTCATATTACAGTTTCAGATTCCGCTCATATTACAACCCGCCTGCGTTGATTGGATCAGATCAGTGTCTGTGTTTGCGGTAGTTACATGAACTGCAGCTATCGCCTATCATATAGCTACAAGTGTAGCAACTATTGTGATAAGACCGCAATCCTTTTGAATTTAAGACTTGGTTGTTTGGCTGCAGGCTAATTAGAATGCAACAAGGTCGATTCAGACTGACCCCTGAACTGGGCGAATGTACCCTATGTAGGCTGGGGCTATGGAGGGAGGGGTGTTGTGGTGATAGCGGTGGTATGTTGCGAGATAATTGTCTGCTCTCTGATTGGCCGGCGTCCCAATTAGAACGCGACAGCAATATTCATAATGATTAGAGATCAGCCACACCACACATGCTATTGCGCCGCATGGAAACATAATGCCACACTATCAGCCCTATTTATGACTAGACTAGGTAAATAATTAGACATTCGATCGCTACCAACTAAGGTTAATCTAATAGATAGATCTATCTATTAATCTTGGGTGTCAACTCCTTGAAAAGTACTGCACGAAGGTGCTTTATGTAATTTAAAATAATTAAAAATATTCCTCATTGGACGGTTTTATTATGGGTTGATTGGTGCAGGTTCATATCTGACTATAGCTATCAAGTACATTATCATATTTGCAGATTATAAATTTACTGTTGCTAAGGTACATTATTGGTTAATAGAGTTATGAGTAATATGTGCATTAGTAGGTGATGTTTTGATTGAAAAGTTCATTATTATATCAAGTAAGTATTGTATAAATTTGGGAAATATTATATGTTTTCTGAGGAACTATTATTTGTCAGTAAATAACATGTTGTGGAGTGAAATTTACATGAATGTTCAATTGATACATCTATTTGTTTGATCCTGTTTGTGATTCGAAAAGTCTAAATTCATTTTTATTTGTTGACAGGTTGGTTACTGCAGTAGAATGAGTCGACTCTGGTTTATGTGAGTCAAAATCATAACATTTTTCTCAACAACTCTTTTTTCACATTGGTCTCCAACCAAACTATTCAAATCATAATAACAAGAATGTGACAAATAAATGGAATCAAGTGCTAATTAAAAGCATACATATAAGTAGTAGCTTGCAGATCAGTCTCTATACTAGTATAATCCTAATGTTTTGATAAGTTTCTGTCAGTATTGAATTTGAATAAATAGCTCCATCAGGTATGCCTTTTGCTATAAGTACCCAGCAATGCAGAAACTCTATCACGTTCAAGTTCTTTATACAGTTCTTCAACATGTTTCTGTCTCGAAGAATGGTAAAAGGATCTGTGTGGTGTGTGTGTGTGTGGTGTGTGTGTGTGTGTGTGTTGTGTGTGTGTGTGTGTGTGTGTGTGTGTGTGTGTGTGTGTGGTGTGTGTGTGTGGTGTGGTGTGTGTGTGTGTGTGTGTGTGTGTGTTGTGTGTGTGTGTGGTGTGTGTGTGTGTGTGTGGTGTGTGTGTGTGTGGTGTGTGTGTGTGTGTTGTGTGTGTGTGTGTGGTGTGTGTGTGTGTGTGTGTGTGGTGTGTGTGTGTGTGAATGTGTGTGTGTGTGAATGTGTGTGTGTGTGTGGTGTGTGTGTGTGTGTGTGTATGTGTGTATGTCTGTGAACACGATAACTCCATTCTTAATTAATCGATTGACTTGAAATTTTAAACTTAAGGTCCTTATACCTTGAGGATCCGTCAATAAGAAATTCAATAAAATTCAACTCAAGATGGCGGAAAAAATAGCGGATGATTACTAAAAAACCATGTTTTTCACGGTTTTCTCGGAAACGGCTCTAACGATTTTCTTCAAATCCATACCATGGATAGCTATTCATAAGCCCTATCAACTGACTTGAGTCTCATTTCTGGGAAAATTGCAGGAGCTCCGTAATATTCTTGAGAAAAATGGCGGATATCCACTAAAAAACCATGTTTTTCACGGTTTTCTCGAAAACGGCTTTAACGATTTCCTTCAAATTTATATCATGAATAGCTATTTATAAGCCCTATCGACTGACATGAGTCTCATTTCTGGGAAAATTGCAAGAGCTCCGTAATATTCTTGAGAAAAATGGCGGATAATTACTAAAAAACCATGTTTTTCACGATTTTCTCAAAAATGACTTTACTGATCTATTTCAAATTCATACCCTGTATAGTTATTTATCAGCTCTATTAACTGGCATGAGTCTCCTTTCTGGGAAAGTAATGGGGGGTCCACCCCATCCTTGAGAAATGGACTTTGTAACCTCCTTCTCGTGCATGAGGTAGGTAGATAGAGCAGTTCATAAAAAGAACACAGTCATAGTCGAGATATTTCATCTGTAGAACAGCTGTTTTGACGACTTTTAAAAAATATCATCAAATTTCACAATTTACACAAAGGAAAAAGTACTCTGAAAACAATTATATATACACATATACAGTAGTCTGATCGTAGTTTCAAGTATGTTGCTGCCAATCGTCATTATGTTATTCCCCTAAATTATTCTCTTCTAAGAATGGGGCTTACAGTTCAATGAGCAAGGAAAGTTGTGTGAGTGCGCCACACCAGATTTTTCAAATTTGTTCTCCAAACAAACTATTCAAATCATGATAACAAGAATGTGAGAAATAAATGGAATCATTTGAATTATATCAAGTGTTAATTAAAAACATACATATAAGTAGTAGCTTGCGGATCAGTCTCTATACTATAATCCTAATGTTTTGATAAGTTTCTGTCAGTATTGAATTTGAATAAATAGATATCACGTATGCCTTTTGCTATAAGTACCCAGCAATGCAGAAACCCTATCACGTTCAAGTTCTTTATACAGTTCTTCAACATGTTCCTGTCTCGAAGAATGGTAAAAGGATCGCTCCACTACACATTTTCAAATAAGAGTGCTCAAGCTCGGAAAACAAAGATTCGTCTGTGAGTCCTAGATCATAATTCTGATAACATAGATACTTGTAGCTATATGTCTCAACAACTGGTAAGCTAGGAAGGATATTCCTCAAGTTTTATTACAGTCATGAAATTCATAGTTGGATAGTTTTATCATATATGGCTGTATATATGGAAGGATCTTTCAACAGAAGGTATTTGAGTTTGATTGCTTCATGACAACGCCGATTTTGATTGCTTAAACAATCAATAGTTTATAGCCCTGAAGGCTTCATAGTTGGCTGGTGTTATGGCAGTATAAGTGCATTATGGTCGGCTCTGCACCCGGGTCTGGTCTCATTTCGAATGCATGTAGCCGCCATGCATACTTCATCAATGTTTTGCCGACCGAAGCGGGGCTCCCTTTATGTGAGTAGAGTCGGTTGTATCAGATGTTCAAGTTGTTGGAGCCTCGAGCTCGCAGCTCTATCCTCTTGAATGAAACGTTTTGTAATCGACCCCGGGGTGAAACCCACTATATAGGTCGCGCTTTTGCTATAGCTATAGTTCTCAGATCGATCAAGGGCTTTTCCAAGGAGCGCTGTTTGCTTATTCGTCCGACCGTACGACCACAATCCTTCGAGATGAATAAATTTCTCGCGAATATTGCATTCGGAGAGTGAGAGAGGTTGCATTTGAAGAGTGAGAGCGAGTAAGAGAGGTTGCCGGTCTGTTTGCAAACCAGGCTCAAGCTCTTATGAGGATGTATTTTTCCAAAACGATTCTCGGTCTGAGCTTTTGTTTGAGAGCCTGTCGATTGTTATCGCGGTCTCTGCAATTCTCCAGCATCCAGACAGCAATACTCCTAAGCATAGGCTTGTTATAGCGCGGACGATATATCCATAAAACATGAGCGATTGTGATTCAACCATGTACTTTTTAATAAACGAGTTACTGACATTCAAGTATTGCAACTGCCACGTGATCTGATGATATAGGTATTATAGGTATTAATGTTTTATCATTTATGATTTTTTTCTAATGAAAAAATGGGATTAGGCTCACTCAATTTCTAGTTGTTAATGTTTTTGATATTTCTCTAGATGTCATAAGCCTCTCATACGGTAGTTGATAATCTGTAATTCCTTTCTCACTTCTTTTCCCTGTCTCAATACCTTCGATTTCAGGAGATTCCTCTATGTTCCAGCCTTGATAGCTCTCTTGGCATATCCATAAATGCCTGTCCTTCCTATCTTATAGAATAGAAGATTAAGGTGAGGTTTCATTTTATATCTACACAAGCCGTCAGGCTCGCTTCGCTCGCCATATCCGTCTATCCAGAGGGCTCCGCCCCCTGGACCTCCGACTGGATCGTTCAAGAATGAGATCAGCAGGCTCGCTTCGCTCGCCTGCATTTTTCATTTGAGCATTTTTATAATAAATGTTAGGACGATCCTGTTGGGGGTCCAGACTAAACGTCTGGCTAAACGGATATGGCAAGCGAAGCGAGCCTGACGGCTAGTAATATAATATTCCCAGGAATAGCTCTGATTGAAGTAGCAGTGCCCAATCAATTTTTCCGCGATAAATGCATTTCAATCTTCAACTTGGTGCCAACCTAACAAAGTCAACTCAACTTAATGCCAACCTGACAAAATTATTAATCTAGTTACCAGTTAACAACTGTTTCGAAGAGGTACTCTCTCTAGATTATAGTTCTATATTAACATATGGTATGGACATTTTTCAATAATTATAATTAAGAGAATAAGAAGAATATACATGCTAAAAGACGAACTTTAAACCCTTAAAAACCACCCTTAGAGTTAAAATATTGCCAAAAGATTTCTTAGTGCGCCTCTAAAGGGCCAACTGAACATACCTACCAAATTTGAACGTTTTTGGTCCGGTAGATTTTTAGTTCTGCGAGTGAGTGAGTGAATGAGTGAGTGCCATTCCGCTTTTATATATATATATATATATATATATATATTATATATATATATATAACTTTAATATCATAGAAGAGTATTTTTAATAATAATTATCAATACGGAAAATTTCAATTTTCAATCCTTACTATAACATGAATTCTGTACCTGCAATCCTTTCAATTATGAAACATCAATGCTACGATTTGGATTATCATGAATACTTCGAGGCGGAGTGAGTGATATCTCTGATGATTGATAGAAGATTATCTAATGGAATAAGATCTTATTATTCTGAGAGGAATAATAATCTGATCTCCCGATATATAGTACAGGTCTCTTAAAGTTGTGCAAAGGCTGAAAATGAACTATCTACTGGTGATATATTTTAAAGTTTTTCGATTTGTATATCATCAAGCTATCAAAATGGAAAAGTTTTCTCAGGAAAACATTTTTTTTCGATCATTACTTTTTGAGATATGAGCGCCTAAAGTTAAATTTTTTGGGCAGAACATTTCAAATTGAATAATAGATAAATCCAAGAAATTTTTAGGATGAATTCTCCATGGTATTGTTGATTTAATAAAACAAAGATTCTCAGAAAATATCAATTTTTGAGAAAGTTATTCAATTTACTAAAAATAACAAAAAATAACTTATAGTTGAGTCACAGCCCTAATTGAAATGTGAGTCGATCATGAGGATATGTGTGACTAAGGAGAGAAAATCAAGAAATTTCATTGCAGTGTCTTAGACGTAGGTTATATTCCTTACATCATAAGGTGGTTCAGCCTTATAACTCGATATTGTTATTATTATTATTAAGGTGGTTCAGGATATTCAACTACAGCAAATATAGTTTTATAATTATTGGGATAAGATATAAGGAGAATGTACAGAAAAGTGAATGTAAACGGAAATATAGAGGAGTTAGTATTCGACGGTGAGGAACAAAGAAAGGAGTGAAGACTCCTTGGGAGAATGAAAGGAATAATAAGAGAGTTTTGCAGAGAAGGTGCAAGCAAATTTTGTACTGAGAAAGTTCAAGGAATAGACTAGGGTAGGTGAAATGGGTAAATAGACTAGAAGCTGGTTTTGGTTTTAGGTAAAGGAGAGGAGGGCTATAAGTAAATGAAGAGGAAACACAGGGATGCTTATCCTGACAGCGAAATTGGCAACCTTGCTGGAAAAGGAGGAAATTAAAGAGTAGCCGATTTTTTCTTCTTTAATTTCCGCCGCTCTCTCATTTTATCTTTATTGTTTAATAGATTTAGTGCTTTAGTTCGTGACCAGCGTAGAGATGTGCTACGAGAAAGAATGGAAAGATTGCTAGTGTGAAGTGGAGTGGGAGGAGGAGAAGGAGAAGAAGGAGGAGGAGGAGTAGGAGGAGGAGGAGGAGGATGATGAAGAGGAGAAGGAGGAAAGGCCAAGACAAAAAAGCGCCCATAAAACGCAGCGGTGCCCCTTTTCCCTGTGTGGGAGTTTACACCGCACGTTCTGTACTTGCTACCTGTTCCATGTTACTTGCCTCTTTATCACTGTTCCCAACCAACCAAACATTAACACCATCCTGATACCGTTTTCACCTGTTTCTATCAGCGACAGCTTACAATTCACCTTTTATTTCCATTTCTCCCATTCACTAGTTGTTTACCTCTCGTATACTGTACTTCGAAGGGAATTTAGGAATAAAACCTCAGGTTGGTTGTAAGTCTGGTCAGGTAGATATCCATAGAACGGTAATTGATAGCTTTTTTAGGATTGATTGTTTATCGGATACTGAACTGCATTGAGTGAGGTAGATCTCCATAGGAAGGTTTTCGATAGCCTTAAGGATTGTGTGGGCAATAGATCAAATACTGAACTCTATTCAGTGGATTTTAAAGAGGTTCGTGAACAGTATTGAGATCAAGTGGTTTTGTATTGCCTTGGAGTTGAAGGGTTCCTTGTATTGTACATTTTTTAGGGGTTACTTTCATCTGGCGGAAATACTAGTCTTTGGTAAGATTCGAATTGTAGCTCTTCCCACACCATTTTACGCATCACAATATGGTAACTGTAGCGGAAGAATATTAAAGCCGTGTTAAATTTTCGCCAACACTATAGAATATTTTTGTATATAATTTCCAGTTGAGGGATTCTTGTTGAGGGAAGGACTCAGAGGAGAGAGTCCAGAGAAGAACTCAAGGCCTCTGATTGTATGACAGATTAATTTGTCGACTTCACCCCCATGCTTCTATTTTTAGGTGCCACTAATCTCCGGTTTCGCAAAGCTGGGTCGAAATATCTGAACATGTTCAAATCAGGTACGCTTCACAACGAGTACACTGTAAAATCTAATTCTATATCAATGGTTTATATCGATAATTCCAGTTCACACTTGTAAATCGTAGCCTGCTAGCCCATGATCAAATATCTTGACCGAGCTTGTTGAAACTGGGCATAAGAGGAGCTTCGGTTTTGATCGATGTCACTACATAATCAGATTGCATTGATGAAATATATGGATGTCATCGTGCTGAAACTCCATCGAGATCTAACCGTTCTGTTCACTCACATACTCCACTTGTGTTTGTGATGATTACATGAGTTACAAGAAGGTCGATCGCGAGCGCGACATACACTGAAAGATAAACATCGAGGTAAGCGTTCTGTTTGTTTCCTAACGTGACAAAAGTAACTCTTTTATCTCTGAAGCACTTTCATGTGATGTTAATGTGATGTCCATGAACAGGGAAATCGATTCATGTTGTTTCTGATATATTTCGCATTGCATTACGTAGTTCCCATATATATTTTGAAAATACAAAATTTGTAGATTTGTAATTTTACAATTAAACAGATTTCATATTCAATCATAGTGAGATTCACAATAGGCCTACTCCAAAAGAAAACTATATTCTATCTGAACTCCACATTTATTTGAGAATAAATTGAATCAACTTTGTATCTGATTGACCTTTCAGCTCCCTTTTTTGACATTCCCATGCTGCATAATTTGAGTGATTATTATTGTATAACCTGCGGTGAAAGATGGATAAATATTATGGCTCAAGTATAACTCAACGGAGATCGTTCCATTCAAATTCCCTTCTATTGGATCATTCTACAACACCTTGTAACAAATGGTTGTTGAATATTTATAAAATGGGATATTATGGTTGAGTAACCTGGCTATTCTGCATGATGGAATCAGAAGTCCAGGGTCTGTGTCTCATGTATATTCAGCGCGGCACTAAACGATAGATAGGTCCACGCTGTCCTATAAAACTGATTTTATTGCCTTTGTGATCAGTAGCCAAACCTTGCTGAAGACTGGGTTCTGTGAGGGTGAGGTGGGGTGATGGTTGAGGGGAAGTAGTGGTGAGGAGAAGTGTGCTGAACGAGTCTCTTGATTCATTCCACCACCTCTTCAGTCCATTAAATTCTGCCGGTAACACTTCATCGTTCAAAGTCGATTAGAGAGAGCACGAAACAGAATTCTAAACAGTGTAGTCGTGAACACCGAGATGAATGAATTATTTATACGATGAGTTGACAGGAATCTTATGGAGGGACTTTTCCAGGGCATTAGTGACGAGCAGACTTACTTGTGCTAGAATGAGAACGGATGTTCTTCCTGAGGGAAAAGTGATGGTTTTGTGCGGTCCTGGTGCATAGTTCTGACACTAGCTAGTAGAATTATTCATTATTTGTACGCTTAAAACGAGACACTATTATTATTTGTCGCCGTTGAGACGACAGAATGAGAAAGACAAAGAAAAGGTCAGAAGCTGTGAACTTTTAAGTAGCTTATTCAAAATTCTCCCTTCCGTAAAATGAACAATCTTGGATTTCATCCTTTTGTGTTGCTACTCAGGAGTCAGAATACGGCGATAGTGGCGGAAGAAACAGTTTGTGCAATTGGGAAACTGTCAAAGTGGTGACATCGAATCTTCTTTGTCGACTTATCAATTGTGGCTGCAATAACGGAGATTGTGATGATGTTTATTATTTCGAAGTGAAGTGTCAACTTTTTCCAAAAGGGGAGAAGTTGACACTTGCTCACTTCCTGTACAAAAACAGCGGGTGAAACACAGTTTCTGTTTGAGAGTCAAATGATTTCAGTCTCCCTCCTCTATCAAGTTTCAGATTATTTCTTTCACAAGCTCAGCTCAGACGAAATGGAAGAGGACCTATTGAATTTCTCGATAGCTAGAATAGAGAATGAGAGTCCTATGGGTGACGGAGAGGGGTAGATGAAGCGATAACGGGAAAAAGTGAGAAAGAATTGGAACAGGAAAGTCTCGAATGAGACAATGTCGTTTGTCACTAAAGCTACGGGAAATACGCTTGTTATTGCCGGATTAATCTTTGCTATTCAACGTGAATCTCAGCATTTATACTCTAACGAAGCAGATTAATGTCATCATTGTTTCCAGGTGGATGAAGTTTATCCGTCCAGTAAAGCAAATTGGGATTTCTCAAGCATTATCTGACTCTATATCATGGGAGCGAACACAGCGCCAAGATAACTACTGCAATGTTGCAGATAAAAAGTGTCAGTTTTAGCAGTAATAATTTCGTTTTGAGGAGGAAAATACATGAAATTCAACAGCAAAAGGTTTTGTCACAAACCTCCGTCAAGACACGAGAAATCAAGAGATGCCTTGCATGTTATCAATGTGGATACCTAGTTTTTTTATGCAAGTTTTATGAATCAAACTCTACTCACTTTGCACAATAATGAGCCCGTTCTCGGAACATGGAATGTGGTAAATTGTCCGATTCACAATTTACCAGGTGAAAATTTCCGCGTCCCATGGGAAGAATTTTGACAGATTCTGTACCAGAAATCAGTTCCAGTTCCAAATTCCTGCCCCACAGTCGAAATGGTAAATTGTGACATTTCAAACTTCTAGAGCTCTCATTGGTTGATTGAATTATTGTAGTCTGCTTGCTTATCTGCGCATGCGCTGATAGCTTGTTTACCATTGCAAACCAACAAAATGATGTTTGATAACCATTTGTTAAATGCATTTTTATCCATAGAAAATTTGAGAGTAATGGAATGAAAGAAATGCACACTTTTCTAGACGGTAACTTTGTAAAAAAGCCTTTGTTTATTAATGCAGCTAGTAAACGACACATTTTGGTATAAATCAAATTCATAAGTGCACGCCAAAAGCTTGAACCAACGATTTTGAAATGGTTTTCCATGGGAACATTTTGCACTAGTCACGTGATTGAACAATTTACCACTGGAGTAAGAAAAATTTACCAATTTTCTGTGTTACAAGACAACGTGTTTTCAAATCTAATAGACATATTTGATAGGAGTGCATACGATACCTTCCATCTAATTATTACTCTCATTTGATCAGAATTCTTCACGATACCTTTCATCCAATCATCACCCATGTTTTCTACTTTTAGCAATAATACGAGCATAAATATGTAGCTGAACAATGATAGTGGATAGCGTTAATTCTTACATTTTGGTACAATCGTGTCAACCGTAGAGAACGAATTCGAAGACTCTTAAGATGCTACCAGATTAGAATGCTAGAAGCTAATACCAGATTATTAGATGCTACTAGAAACTGCTCCATGTAATAAGTAAGAAATGGGCATTATTGATTGAGAATGCTTTTTGCTATTCACACCCGTTTAAGGCGCTTAGCTGTCATGTAGCCGCCTACTTTTGATTTATGAATCCCTTGGCTTCCGGTAGAGAGCGCTTCTCGCACCTTTCCTTCCCAACTCACAGGAGCCTTTCTTGCGCTTCCTATCATCTTTAGCATCTATTTTCTTAGCGCGGGAAACCGAGAAGTGGCACGCCTGCAAGCCTCGCGGGAAATTCATCTTGAAACTTTTCCTGCTCTGAAAAATGAGGACGACAAGGCCACGTGTTTGAAACAGATTAAACTGAGCTGCAATGTGATCTGCTCTAACATTAATATTCACCTTTTCAAGTTTCTCTGTTTATCTATGCATGTGAGTCTACAAAGTGAGAATGTTTGTTCAGTGCATGAACATTTTGTACATTCAGGTGTGCTGCATAGACGTTTTTCTAGACTACTAGTCTAGTTCACTTCCCACACAGCTCCCTTCAGATTTTAACATGGAATTCACTCAGCTCACGTGCTTTATGCCTGAAAATATCCCATGTACCCTTTTCGAGATTATTAAATTCCTGTAATTCTTATTGCTGTTGTTTTGTTTTATCTATTCAGATAGTTTTCTTTTTCCACTTCTATAGTGTAGTTTTTCTTTGAAAACACGTTTCAAACTTTGGAATTTTGTATATGAAAATGCAACTTCCATTACAGAAAGTCAAATTCCATTCTCTCTCTCTCATCGATGAGATAATTCACACTGGCGCACAAGGAATCTTCCTTTTGCCGGTGTTTTTGCCTCATCCACTGTACTCATGCTTGTGAACATAAATAAAATCTTCATTTAATAATAATTATTTATAATATCATGAATGAGGATATCATTTCGTTATTATTTATAATTGAATAAATTGATATTTCTCTTATTTTTTATGTATGTATATTAGTCAAGTTAAGTAGCTAAGTTAGTTTAAGTAGTTAAGTATATTAATTTTTTTGTAAAGTTTTTTTTGTATTTTTTTTGTTCTTGGAAAATAAATAGATTAGGAAATTGGAATGAAATTTAATAGTCTCAATCTTTCTGTATTTCTGAGGTGGGGTTGTTGTGTGTATCCATATTCAATGGGATCAATATTAATATTGTCAAAAAAACTGAATTTTTATAACAATCAGTGATGGATGTAACACTATTATCAATCTCTATCAAACTGGAAGCTTGAACATTGACAAGCCGAATATAATATGTTGGTGAAGCCCTCCCATTGGTTATTAGTTTTTGACCAATGAAGGTTGAGCTCTACTGTGATAGGCCGAGGCAATGGAATATTTGAGCGTGTCCAGCCCCGGCCAATGACAATATGTAGCTCAACATTCATTGGTCAACAGCTGATGACCAATCGTAGGGCTTCACTCTCACACTATTCGGATGCTCAATGTTCAAGTTCTTAATTGATAATTTTGTAACAACCGAAACTGGTATCTCAAATAGTTTCAATGAATTGGTGGTTTTGAGAATACGAGGTCGTTTTCATTCAATATCCTTTGATCTATTGTCAGTATCTCCTGTTGAAGAAATTTGTTTTCTGAATGGACTATGATCGGCTGTTGAATTTAATTTTTTGATACAATTATAACAAATTATCATACATAGAGCATTGGAAATAGTAGATATGTTCATAGTAAATAGTACAGAAATAAAGATACACATTACTCTATTTTCACACAGAGTATTTCACCTTATTCACAGACGTAGTCTTCTTGGGGGGAATTCTTTCACGCAGAATCTTTTACCTCATTCACAGACGCAGTCTTTTTGGGGTGAATTCCACTCCATCTGTAGAACGACTACTTCAATTCTACTAATATGCTACTACCTATCTGAAATAATTTATTGTAAAATTCAATGTATGAACTTTTACTGAACTTGTAATTCCATGTGGTGAATAAATTGACATTATTTGATTATCATCCATTTCTGTATTGTGTGTTTTCAAACAGGACATGGGAAAGAGAGATAAGCCAAAGAGAGAAGCAACGAGCGGAGAGAGTGTGTAACTTGTGTGATTAGTAAACTGTGGCATGCTGAGTGCAGGGGAATCCATGTTTGCCAAATAAATTGCATTTTAGTTCACCGAGCGCGACTCTCTAAGTGCAAACCCCCACCACCAACCCCACCACCACCAACCCCACCAATTCCACCCAGTTCGTTTGCCTGTACTCTCCTCCTATTAGTTGGTGAGACAACCTCTATACTAGTCAAACTGGACCATTAATTTCTCTTTCTACTTTCCCACTAAGCTGTGTCTTTTATTTATACATCCTACGAATATTTTTTGTTGAATGACTTTGATAAATCTATAATTTGGTTTTGTTTTGTTTTTTTAACTTATTCATATTTCATCGACCATTAGAGTTATGTAATACAAATTGAATGATTTTGATACATCATTCTATAATTCTATGCTTATTTCATTTCTTTTTTTTTAACTTGTCATTGATATCACATAATGAGAACTATTCACAATAAATATATTCTCAATCTTTCTGTATTTCTGAGGTGGGGTTGTTGTGTGTATCCATATTCAATGGGATCAATATTAATATTGTCAAAAAAACTGAATTTTTATAACAATCAGTGATGGATGTAACACTATTATCAATCTCTATCAAACTGGAAGCTTGAACATTGACAAGCCGAATATAATATGTTGGTGAAGCCCTACCATTGGTTATTAGTTTTTGACCAATGGAGGTTGAGCTCTACTGTGATAGGCCGAGGCGATGGAATATTTGAGCGTGTCCAGCCCCGGCCAATGACAATATGTAGCTCAACATTCATTGGTCAACAGCTGATGACCAATCGTAGGGCTTCACTCTCACACTATTCGTATGCTCAATGTTCAAGTTCTTAATTGATAATTTTGTAACAACCGAAACTGGTATCTCAAATAGTTTCAATGAATTGGTATGGTTTTGAGAATACGAGGTCGTTTTCATCCAATATCCTTTGATCTATTGTCAGTATCTCCTGTTGAAAAAATTTGTTTTCTCAATGGACTATGAGCGGCTGTTGAATTAAATTTTCTGATACAATTATAACAAATTATTATACATAGAGCATTGGAAATAGTAGATATGTTCATAGTAAATAGTACAGAAATAAAGATACACATTACTCTATTCTCACACAGAGTATTTCACCTTATTCACAGACGTAGTCTTCTTGGGGGGAATTCTTTCACGCAGAATCTTTTACCTCATTCACAGACGCAGTCTTTTTGGGGTGAATTCCACTCCATCTGTAGAATGACTACTTCAATTCTACTAATATGCTACTACCTATCTGAAATAATTTATTGTAAAATTCAATGTATGAACTTTTACTAAACTTGTAATTCCATGTGGTGAATAAATTGACATTATTTGATTATCATCCATTTCTGTATTGTGTGTTTTCAAACAGGACATGGGAAAGAGAGATAAGCCAAAGAGAGAAGCAACGCGCGGAGAGAGTGTGTAACTTGTGTGATTAGTAAACTGTGGCATGCTGAGTGCAGGGGAATCCATGTTTGCCAAATAAATTGCATTTTAGTTCACCGAGCGCGACTCTCTAAGTGCAAACCCCCCACCACCAACCCCACCAATTCCACCCACTTCGTTTGCCTGTACTCTCCTCCTATTAGTTGGTGAGACAACCTCTATACTAGTCAAACTGGACCATTAATTTCTCTTTCTACTTTCCCACTAAGCTGTGTCTTTTATTCATACGAATATTTTTTGTTGAATGACTTTGATAAATCTATAATTTGGTTTTGTTTTGTTTTTTCTCATTGTATTTCTATAGTGGAGCAGAATAATAATACTGCATGCTTAGTTTTCTATTAACTTTGGAGCTTGGAATGTCAGTGGTTTGGCGGGGAAAAAGGTAGAACTGATATATGAAATAAAGCTATTGAAAGTTTGATATTTGGAACTAACAGGAACAAAAAAGAAGGGACAACGCTGCATGAAACTTGAGGATGATTATCTATTGATCTACAATGGTGTACCAATAAGTGAAAGAGCCAGAGCGGGTGTAGGAATCTTGATCCATCCAGAACAGCAATGTAACATGAAATAATGGCAATTCATGAATGAAAGAGTCTGAACAGTAGACACATCTGTAGGTGATGAATTATTCACAAAAATATTTGTCTATGGGCCAAATGAGGATGAAACTTCTGTTACAAAGGATGATTTCTATGAGATGCTACAAAAACAATAGATCAAGCAAGAGGAGAGGTTGTGAAAATGGGGGATATGAATGGCAGAGTGGGAAAGAAGATCATAGATGGAACACATGCAGTTGGAGCACAAGGGGAGAATGTGTCCAATGACAATGGAAAGAGGCTGCTACAATTGTGTGTGAATAATGATTTGGTTCTGACAAATACACATTTTCCACATAAAGACATTCACCACATAAAGACGTTCACAAGAGTGATGACATCAAGAAATGAGAGATCTATTATTGACTACATCATTGTTAAAACAGGTACTTGGTACAGAGTGAGAGATTCTAGGGTAATGAGAGGACCAACAATTGATAATGATCACCACTTGCTATTAATGAAATTGGCTTTGAAAACTCAAAAGCATAAGCCAAATAGTAGGAAAGAAATGCCTCGAAATTACAAAATCAGAACCTTCAATCAAAAGTTACAATCAAAAATATAGAGAGATAGTAACTGAAAAAGTGAGGCAGGCTGAATACAGTAATGACTTATTTCTGCATGGTGTATATGTGTTAAAATCTTTGTAACTTGTGAATTTCTATCTTGAGTTGCTGTCCACTGTTATTTTATTGTATCTCTAGTAGAGTAGTCTTCTTGATGTATTTTTCGTTCGCAGTGTAGCTCTAGTAGAGTAAGCCATTAGCTGTATTGTTTTTTTTTGTTTCTTTGTTTTGTTTTCTTTTCTCATTGTATTTCTATAGTGGAGCAGAATGATAATACTGCATGCTTAGTTTTCTATTACTCTTAATTTTCACTTGTTTTGTATATTTCCACGCAGGAATAAAGTCAAATTTATTATTATTATTATTAATATCTTATGCAAGCTGATGACCTAGAGGAGTGCTGGACACATTTCAAACGCATCATCAAGACCTCAGCGGAAACAGTATGTGGTAGAATGAGGGTCGGCTCTCTCCAGAGGAAACCGTCGTGGTGGACCAATGAGGTGAAAATAGAGGTTCAGAAGAAGAAGAAACTTTGGCGCAAATACTTGCAGTCGAAGAGGCAGGAGGACTACAACTCGTATAAGGAGCAGAGAGCAATAGCCAAAAATGCTGTGAAAAGAGCTAAGGAAATGAGCTGGATGGAGTTTGGAAGAAAGATGGAGTCAGATTTTGGTGGAAATCAGAAACTGTTCTCCAAAACCCTGAAAAGTATGAGAACTGAGAAACCTTGTCTTCTGAAGTGTATAAAAAGTGAGGAAGGAACCCTACTGACTAAAGATGAAGAAATTATGAGTAGATGGAGAGAGTATTTTTGTGAGCTGTTGGAGGGGGAAGGGAGAGGTACCCCTGATCACTCACAGAAAGAGGAGTACCCAGGAGTGATGCTGGTGGAAGAGGATATAAGGCAGGAAGAGATGAGGGCAGCAATTAACAAAATGGAGGTTGGAAAAGCAGCTGGGCATGATGAGATTACACCTGAGATGATCAAGTACATTGGGGTGTATGAAGAGAAGCTACTGCTGAAGGTGCTGAGGCTTGCCTGGAAGTACAAGAAGATTCCAAAAGATTGGGAGTTGGGAATAATAATACCCATCTTTGAAAATGGTGATGATAGAGAGTGTAAAAATCATAGAGGCATCACACTTCTCAGTGTTCCAGGGAAGATATACTCTTGTATCTTGCAGAATCAGCTACAGGAACAAGTGGAACATCAACTGGATGAGGCATAATGTGGGTTCCGACCGCAAAGAAGTACACAGGATTTGATCTTCACACTCAGACAAATTATAGAGAAAAACTTGGAGTATGGGAATGAGATGTGCCTAGCTTTCATAGACTTGGTCAAAGCATCCGATATAATACCATGGGCTGGTTTGTGGGAGGAGCTAGAAGGCATAGAGGTATCAAGGAATATCATTGAAGGCATAAAAAGTTTCTATAAAAATTGCAGAGGTTGTGTAAGGTTGGGAAACTTAGTGTCGGGGGAATTCAGGATGAGCATGGGCTTGAGACAGGGAGATGTCCTCTCTCCCGATCTGTTCAATGTGCTATTAGATGGCGTTATGAAGACCTGCAACCGGAGGCAAAGGAAGTTTTGTGTGGGTAATTTGCGAATGGAAAGGGTAATTGCATCGGAGCTTGCTTTTGCTGATGATCTCGTCCTCCTGGCTAAGTCTGGAGAGAGTCTTAGTAACAACTTAAAAAGAACATGCGAATGAATCTGGATGAGACAAAAGTGATGCATGTAGCAAAAGATCAGAGGCAGTTGGAGATATTCATCGGGGAAAGACAGTTGAAGCAAGTGGAGTCCTTCAAGTACTTGGGAGCCACTATTGCTTGTGATGAAAGAGTAAAAAACGAAATAAGCAATAGAGCAGCAGCGGCAGGAAGGTTGTACTAGGCATTATCTAGAAAGTTCCTAAGCAAAAGGGAGGTGAGCCAGGCCACCAAATTAGGGGTTTTCAGATCTACATATGTTCTAATCCTAACCTACTCTTACGGAACATGAACGCTTTATGAAAGAAACCAGAGTCAGCTGCAGGCCCCAGAGATGAGGTTCTTGAGGAGGGTAGCGGGGAAAAAAAGAAGGGGTAGGATAAGGAACCAAAACATCAAAGACAGCCTGAATTCCAAGCCTCTGAAGCAAACGATTGAAGCCGCACAGTGAGGATGGTGTTCGAAAGATGGCGGAAAAGAGAGGCGTGGAGTGGAGAGAAGTGAGAAGGAAGGCGCAGGAAAGAGAAAGATGGAGGGCTCTCGTAAACCTCAACACCTAACGGTAAAGGAGGATTGACTAAGTAAGTAAGCATGGAAAACTATTATTAAAAGTTCTCCTTCGAAGAGAATATTGGAAGTAAACTTTCCGAATAGCAATTATGGGTGTATTTTATTGAAAAAACTACCTCATTTCTAGTCAGTGTTATCATTTGATATGTTTCGTTTGAATAGTTCTTATTGTTACAAATCATAACACCTCTCACACTTGAAAATCAAATTTATTGGCATCTAATTTTCATTCTTAAAGGACTTATCACTTAACTAGTGCTATTTATTCCATTTATTTTGGAAAGGGGTGTGGATCATTTTACAAATAATATGACGAATTTCTCATTCTTCATTTATTTTTTTTATTGTTTTCATCAGTTTAGAACAAAATACACAACATCAATCATATAATTAAAATCATTAAAATACAATAGTTTTTGGCGTGACTGAAAAAAGAAGCCTTGAGCTCCAGCCACGAGTTCTAAAAATAAGAAATACATTTTTCAAATCTAATAACAGCAGTCAAATGAAACAATTCTGTTGATGAATGATAATCTATGGTTGTTGAATTTTATCAATAATCCAAGTACTTGATGAACAAAATATAAATGCACAGAAAAATAATATAATAATTGTCGAGTTTTTATAATTTTTGCACAATAAAAAATAATTAATATTGCCAAAATTGGTGATTGGTTTTTCAGAAACCAAATGGTGGCTTACAAGAGAGTTAAAGATATGGAGACGTTCTTCTAAAAACAGTTTCCTTTGCAAATTTCCTTTACACGGTACGGTATTAATAAATAATAGGGTCACACTTACCATTTCGAGACACTGTGTGAAGGTCCCAGGACTACAATAATAGCTCATGTAATACAATAAATTCGTTCTGAAGACTGCGAGAATTTTTCACTGTTGCTTCTACTTTTTACCGCACCAAATTAATCTTCTTTGTCACAAGGAACACGGGACAAGAAAAGCAGAGTAGCATAGACCACACTTTCGTTGCAGGAGCGACGTAAAGCAGCGCGTCTTATCGCTCGCCTGTCGTGTCGACTAACAACTTAGGCTAGTACTCCAAACAAAGCGCAGTTCCCATTTGAAGTTTTAACCGGATTCCGAGCGCCATCTCTAGACGTAACGCTGTGTTTACCCACACAATAATCCTTCGGCATCTGACTCCCTCTTCTTCGAAACAAGCTCAGAAATAGTGCTCGCTAAACTGGTGGTGCTCTATTGAGAATGTGCAATATACAATATATGCATAATATGTCAACCAAGTAAAGAACATAACTTCATCATATTTCGCCATTCATTTGAAGTGAACGTGCACATGAAATAACTTTTGATGATCGTATCCTTTCACTTATGAATTATAATCATGGAGCAAGAAAAATCATTGAATAATGTATAAAATTTCATGAGAATTTGAATTCAACCTAAACTTGAGAAAGTCTCAACAAGTATGTTGTCATATATATTATATTGTACATTTTTTCTGAGTGACCTGACTGGTTCTGGTCTGGTGTCAGAGTTTTCAGGACGCACCTGATCTAAGGAACTATAAAGACTGGGTACACGCAGTCGCCATTTTGAGTCATAACATAGCATTCGTTTAAACTGCTTGTATTGCTTTGTCAGAAAAGGGTACTATAATTCTATTTTATAAATACTCAGTTACTTTTTTTCACTAAAATGAGTCAAACCGTTTTCAAATTAGTTTACAACGGAGCTGCAACCTATACTATAGTAAATATCACCATAGTAATGTTGAAGATTTACTCAAAGATAATGATATTTTATCTCAAACCTTAGGCTTCAATTTAGGAGAAGTGAGTGAGATAAATGTAGTTAATGCTTTCACCTTTAAAATATTTGAAGAATGATAGAAGTAGTGGTCCAGATGGTACACCCACTATTTCTTCAAAGAATTGAAGAAAGAACTAATTTTGCATAATTTTTCACAAGCAAAGAAAATGAGATTAGTTATTTTAGGTCTGAAGCCATTAGAGAAACTAAAGTCATCAGTTTCAAACAACATTCAGTTTCAAGATTATTGGTTTTTTGAAAAGGTTCTTGAAAGTTTTTGAGCAATTAAAGTCTTGTATAACAGTTTATTTTTTTTTTTTAACTGAATATCACTGTTACTAGTACTAGGACTAACGATCAGTTTAATTCTATCCTAAATAATCACTTCAATTCATTTTACAAGAAGAGTCTTGTAATAGCTTCTCCTTGTTGTAAATTAGCTCATTCATAATAACTGCACTAAATAGATATGTTAATTTTTTCCACTTTCACTAAGCACTCCTGGTGGTTCACACCAGATCTGTTGGCTTCTTCCTTTCCAATCTCCTCGTTAATGTTGAGTTGTCCAAAAGCTGGATTGGCTCAACATTTTGGTGGTGATGTAGAGCCTCTTCATAGGTCCTTGCTGTTTTTACAATCATCTCCTTGACTGTCTCCAACTGAAGGTCTCTATGAAGGTCGGCGTTCCTGATGAAATATGGAGCATTGACAGCATTTCGAAGAAACTTGTTTTGGAATCGTTGGGTGATGCCAATATTGCTCTCTGCTGTACAGCCCTACAGTTGTGCACCATACAACCAGACAGGCCTTAGAATTTGTCTGTATTGTAGGTTGATAAGCTTGAATTCCTTCCTATCAGCCAATACATTCTAGTGTACTTGTAGTTGAGCTCATCCAACTTTTCCTTAACATGGTTTTTCCACCGAAGTTTGGCATCCAGAGTAATGCCAATATATTTTGCCTATAGTTTGCATATGGTATCACGTGGTTGTTGATTCTGACTGGTATGTAATCATGCGGTCTTTTTGCGAAGGTCTATTTTCTTATTTTTACTCTTACATGAGCTGTTTGTGAGCATTATTATATTGATTTGTTTTTCATGAGTCAAAGACACTGGGTACGGTACTGTCCAGGTACTTTTACAAAAAATTATTACTCGCTACGTTGAAAGCTTTTTCTATTTTACTAATTGATTATCTCAAAACAATATTACATTGATGATTGACAATATTTGTTCAATTTTATACAAATCATTTCATTTTGTTCCGAACAATAGGTTCATTTTTTGAATGTATCCTTGTTAGAAAAATATTCTCATCAATTTTATAAGCCACTTCAGTCCTTCAGTGATGTCAATATAAACTCTGTCCAAAACCATACAACATAGCGTATACGGATGTAATTTAAACTTGGCTCCTTCTTCTGTGACTCATAATGGCGACTGCGCGTACCTGGTACTTATAGTAACCTAACCTGATCTATTCCAAGGCCTCTGACATGACCTTTAACATGACCTCTGACATGGGCAGCTGGAATCGTGTCAATAGTTCTGTGAAATGATTCATTCAAGATGATGATAGACGCTGATGATCAGCGAGAAAATAAATTTAGGCAGTTGAATCATGTGATTCAAATGATTATAAATATTAATGTCAATCAATAACTCTAAAAATACTCGTTGATCGACGCTAAGATAATGTCGGACCGTAGTTTTAGAACTGAGTCAAAAGTACCACTCAGTTTGTAAGTAACTGGGTACTAGAATCCTAGCAAATACAGTTAGTTGTACGTAACAGGAATAAAACATTGAAACAAACAGGATTTGAACTGGGCAACTTTCATGATAGCCGACGATGTAAATTTAAGAATATCCTTCTCATATTTGTCATAGCTTGATTAGATGATGCAACTTAATTTTGTAAAACATCTCTATCCTAATGGTGTTTGTGATTTGTGTCAGGAAATGAGACCTCTAAATGTATCTGAGTGGAAGCGGAAGTACTTAAGACTAGGGAATAAATTTGCTAGGAAATTAACCTGACAGCAAGGTTGGCTGTTGCTTGAGACCTCGATGCTGATTCCCTTCATTTTGAAACAGTTTTCTGGCTCGACCCGCGTGGTAATTCTAGGTTAAGGGGTCTTTGTCACGGTGCCAACTTAACAATGTTGGGCCTGGTGAAGCTGATTAACTCTTTTTACCGGTTTATCTCGAAACTAATCTAAACTTGTGCTCTGGCACCCTTCCGCCCCCACATCACCCCTAAGAAAAGCGTTTCTTAGTTAGCGGTAATGTTAGTAGCAGAGGGTCGGCTGTCTTCGAAACGCTTGACAACTTTCTAATTTACTTTTTTCCATCCACAATCTATTAAGCAAAACACTCTTCACGACCAGACAAGAATTAATCAACCCCAACTACAACAGCCAGCCGGCCAAGTTAACAAAGAAAACTTTCTTATCTATCAATCTCTTTTTTAATGGGGTGGATGTTTCTTGGAAATGTTTGGGCCACGCACCAAGTTTAGCCACTTTCAAACTGTAACCATACCAAAATAAAGTAACCTGAACATCTCAAGACAATTTTTCACATTGACCATTCAACCCGCTCTATTTTATCCCAAGACGCCTCTCTGATAAGTAAGTTCATTAATCAGAAGTCCTGGACTACGTACAACAGAGATTCTATCATTAGAAACGTTTAAAAAAGGTATCTCCACATGGGAATCAGAGTAGATAGTTCATAATCAATCATTGTTCATGAACCAAATGAACATTAGTTAAGATTCATCAAGAATTTTTCGGTTTTTAAATGTCATAAACTAAGCTCTTGAGAACCGAATCTCTTCAACTCTCTTTCCAGCGCCGCTTCATTCCCAACGTAATTCCATCAATTACTGTATCATCAGGAGAAAATTCATATTCAATACTTGGGAAATCATATTACCACCATCCTCTGATGCTGGAAAAACATATGGCCCAAACTAAAATACATTTTGAAATGGGATTGATATATCCTATTTTACTATACCTGCTTTTGTTTAGTTCTTATAAGCCATCTGTGCGATGATGTTAGGTTAGAGAAAAGTTTAAGTAGTTACTAACATGTACTGTAATTTACTATACATTGAAAAACTTGACTCTCTGTCCCTCTCTTTCTTGATCGAAGTACTTGAACGAAAAGTTTTTTTTACGTAAAGATCAGATTTTTATTTTTGACTTGCTACTTATGGCATGTTGATTTTATGATAATAAAATTGGTATCTTGATTTTGAGCTCTTGTGAAACCGTGAAAACTTGTGACCGTAAATATGCAAAAAAATTTGATTGAACTGACTGTATTGTATGTACTATACTATATTGACTGCAGTAAGAAATTTTGATAAATCATTATCGTGATCTATGATGAGTAGCCTGTTT
Source organism: Nilaparvata lugens (assembly GCF_014356525.2). Taxonomy (NCBI): domain Eukaryota; kingdom Metazoa; phylum Arthropoda; class Insecta; order Hemiptera; family Delphacidae; genus Nilaparvata; species Nilaparvata lugens. The sequence continues at coordinate 51,944,875 of NC_052509.1, forward strand.
GTGAACTGACTGTATGAATCATGTATGTACTGTGCTGCACTAAAGTGTAGTGTAATGTACAGTAGGATTGCACTGTATCACTACCTCCGTAAACAGAGGTAGTGACTGTATTGGCTGTGGTAAGTTATCTTAATATAGCTCGTGACGTAATACATTGTTTGCTATTGAGAATAGCACGACAAGCACAAC